>NC_067125.1:21353286-21984120 GCF_021347895.1 Acanthochromis polyacanthus
AAATCCTAACTCTTACGTGACAAAAAACTTTATTTATTTTAATTAATTATTTAATTATTTATTTATAAAATTTATTTTTCTCTCATCTCAGACATGCACACACGGTTGACAGTAATGGTGCACCACACACCACAGGATGTCACAAAGACTACTGTGCCAGAGAGACAAATCAGGGAGCAGTGCACTAGCTCACATGACCTTGTGGAAACAGAAGCAAATAAACTGGAGGGTGTGGCGAATCTTGTCAGTGAGAAACAACAAAAGCAGAAGGCTTGTCTGGACGAAAAAAATGGAAAAATGCAATCAGCACAGTTTGACTGTTCATTAGTGAGCACTGGGGCATAGATTTGATCATCTGTAACTAATGTTGGCCTCAAATAGTAGAATTTTTAATGTTGTTTGGCTACAGCAATAGCTGCTCTGGGAGCTTCTGTCATGATCCCACCTATCTTGATTGTAAATTGTTAATATCAGACATGTTTTTACCTTCATTACCTCCGCCAAGGAGGTTATGTGACACCCGGCGTTTGTGTGTCCGTCTGTTAGCAAGATAAGTCAAAAACGCCTGTGTAGATTCACATGAAATTTTCAGGGGATGCAGACTATGGTAAGAGGAAGAGCTGATTTTATTTTGGTGGCAATCCGGAAAGGATCCTGGATTCTGGTTTTTTAGTATGTTTTTTTAGTATGTGGGCCAAAATATGACAAAAACATCATAGGTCAGTATGTCGTCCAACAAGTTGGTACAATGTGTCCTGATAGCTCAACTGGTTAAGAAGGTGATTTGTAAACAGAACTGTGTCAGAGATGCAGGTTTGATTCCAGCTCATGATCCTTTACTGCATGGGTTTCCTGTTTTCCTCTCTGTCCTTGGCGGAGGTCTGCACTCTCTGAGTGCTTTTCTAGTTTAGTATGTCGTCCAAAATGTGGGGAAAAAAATGTCATAGTTTAGTACGTTGTCCAAAATGTCACAAAAAAAGTCATAGTTTAGTTATTCGTCCAAAATGTGACAAAAGTCATAGTTTAGTATCTCGGCCAAAATATCAAAAAGGTAGTTGCTAGACGTACGGACCCGTACTTTCTATTTGCCAATCAGATACGCGAGATCTGGTCACGTGACTCCTGGTAGACACTGGAGGTACGGACCTGTAGCATCGGTACTACAGGTACGGACCCTAAACCTGACCCTAACACTAACCCTAACCTTAACCTTTGCTTACCTTTCAACAGTTTGCAGTGGTTAGCAGCTTCTTGACTCGCGAGACTCACGTACGGGTTCGTATCTGTCTGGCAAATGGAAAGTGCCGTACGGGTCCGTATCTGTAGACACTACCTATCAGAAAATGTCATAGTTTAGTATGTCGTCCAAATTATCACAAAAAGTCATAATTTAGTATGTCATCCAAAATATCACAAAAAAGTGACAGTTTAGTATGTCATCCAAACTGTGACCAAAACGTCATAGTTTAGGATGTCGTCCAAACTATCACAAAAAAGTGACAGTTTAGTATGTTGCCAAAAATGTAATTAAAATGTCATAGTTTAATATGTCGTCCAAAATATCACAAAAAAAATCATAGTTTAGTATGTTGTCCAAAATATCACAAAAATGTCACAGTTTAGTATGTCATCCAAAGTGTCACGAAAACGTCATAGTTTAGTATGTCGTCCAAAATGTGAAGAAAGTCATAGTTTAGTAAGTCATCCAAAATATCACAAAAAAGTGACAGTTTAGTATGTTGCCAAAAATGTGACTAAATCGTCATATGTTGTCCAAAATATTAAGAAAACATCATAGTTTAGTATGTTGTCCAAAATATCACAAAAAAGTCATAGTTTAGTTATTCGTCCAAAATGTGACAAAAAGTCATAGTTTAGTATCTCGTCCAAATTATCAAAAAACGTCATAGTTTAGTATGTCGTCCAAAATATCACAAAAATACGTCATAGTTTAGTATGTCGTCCAACATATCACAAAAAAGTCATAGTTTAGTATGTCATCCAAAATGTCACGAAAACGTCATAGTTTAGTATATCGTCCAAACTGTGACTAAAACGTCATAGTTTAGTATGTCGTCCAAAATGTGAAAAAAGTCATAGTTTAGTATGTCATCCAAAATATCACAAAATAGTGACAGTTTAGTATGTTGTAAAAAATGTGACTAAAACATCATAGTTTAGTATGTCGTCCAAAATGTTTCAAAAATGTCATAGTTTAGTATGTCGTCCAAAATGTCAGTAAAACGTCATAGTTTAGTATGTTGTCCAAAATATCACAAAAACATCATAGTTTAGTATGTCGTCCAAAATATTGAAGAAAACGACATAGTTTAGTATGTCGTCCAAAATGTGGAAAAAAAAAAGTCGTAGTTTAGTATGTCGTCCAATATATCACAAAAAAGTGACAGTTTAGTATGTTGTCCAAAATGTGACTAAAACGTCATAGTTTAGTATGTCGTCCAAAATATTGAAAAAAAACAGCATAGTTTATTATGTCGTCTGAAATATCACGAAAACGTCATAGTGTTGTATATTGTCCAACATGTCGAAAAAAACAACATAGTTTGGTATGCCGTTCACTATGTGACAAAAACATCATAGTTTAGTATGTCCAAAGTGGCAAAAAATGTCATAGTTTAGAATGTCATCCAATGAGTGAAAAAAACATCATAGTTTAGTATGTCATGCAATGAGTGAAAAACCAGGTGCCCAGGTAGCTCTACTGGTTGAGAGGGCAACTCATCAACAGGACTGTGTCAGAGGTGCAGGTTTGCTTTCAGGTAATGGCCCTCTACTAAAAATGTAAAAATTCAGTGTCGAAGAAATGTCATATTTTAGTCTGTCCAAAATGTGGAAAAAAACGGCATAGTTTAGTATGTTGTTTAAAATGTCACAAAAAACGTCATAGTTCAGTATGTCGTCCAAGATATCACAAAAACGTCATAGTTTAGTATGTTGTCTAAAATGTGGAAAAAACGTCATAGTTACCTCCGCCAAGGAGGTTATGTGACACACGGTGTTTGTGTGTCGTCTGTCTGTCCGTCTGTTAGCAAGATAACTCTAAAACGCCTGGGCAGATTCACATGAAATTTTGAGGGGATGTAGACTAGGGTAAGAGGAAGAGCTGATTTAATTTTGGTGGCAATCCGGAAAGGATCCTGGATTCTGGATCACTTTTAATTTTTTAGTATGTTGTAGTATGTGGTCCAACATATGACAAAAACAGAGACGCAGGTTCGATTCCAGCTCATGATCCTTTACAGCATGGGTTTCCTGTTTTCCTCTCTATCCTTGGTGGAGGTCTGCACTCTCTGAGTCCTTTTCTAGTTATTATTGTCATCACAAAGTGGTTTAGATTCTAATTGGTCATGGAAACTATCAGCTTCAAAATGGTAACAAATATGACTCTCCTGCCTTAAAGTCTGGCATTTTGTCAACCCATTGATCCACCTTGATCTCCTCCCGATGTCTAGTTTCTGTGGTTTGAGCTACCACACCTCACTTCCTCCTAGTCATAATTCTTATGACCACCAGATGGTGTGGTCACTTGAAGTAAATTTCTGGACCTTTGTTAGAAGTTTAACAATAAAAGTGGGTTATAGTGAGCAACTGTACAAATGGAGAACTATGTGGTCTTTTTTTTTTGGGATGGACAATCTCCATAAACCACAAGGCACGAGTACTACACCTCAGTCTGCAACATATTGTTCATCTGGCTACATCAGTGCCTTTTTCTTGTTGATAGACTGCATATTTACCTTCAAATGTCTTTTACAAAAGTAAGTTTCCAGGATTTTAGAAGTGTTCTTTAAATGTAACATCCTAGGTAATACTACTATTAATATTTCTGCTATCCTGACCTTATAAAATGCTACACATTACTACGTACACTAGACTGCTGGATAAACCATTCTGCACTCTATATTTAAAAACTAGAAAAGCACTCCAAGAGTGCAGACCTCTGCCAAGGAAAAAAGGAAACCCATGCAGTAAAGGATCATGAGCTGGAATCAAACCTGCATCTCTGACACGGTTCTGTTTACAAATCACCTTCTTAACCAGTTGAGCTATCAGGATATGTTGTTCCAATTTGTTGGACGACATACTGACCTATGATGTTTTTGTCATATTTTGGACCACATACTAAAAAACCAGAATCCAGGATCCTTTCCGGATTGCCACCAAAATTAAATCAGCTCTTCCTCTTGCCATAGTCTACATCCCCTGAAAATTTCATGTGAATCTACCCAGGCGTTTTTGACTTATCTTGCTAACAGACGGACACACAAACGCCGGGTGTCACATAACCTCCTTAGCAGAGGTAACTAGAAAAGCACTCGGAGAGCGCATACCTCCGCCATGCCATCTGTTTGTCTGTCTGTGTGTGTGTGTCTGTTTGTCTGTTAACGGCATAACTCAAAAAGTCATGGACGGATTTTCACCAAATTTTTACAGGATGTCCGGAAGAGCAAAAGTAACAATCGATTCGATTTTGGAGGTGATCCAGATCACTGTCTGGATCCAGGATTTTTTTTAAGGTCGAAGGACAATTGAGATCTCTCAATTGACAATCTCTCAATTGTCCTTCGACCTTCAAAAAAATCCTGGATCCAGACGGTGAGCTGGATCACCTCAAAAATCTAATCGATTGTTACTTTTGCTCTTCCGGACATCCTGTAAAGATTTGGTGAAAATCCGTCCATGACTTTTTGAGTTATGCTGTTAACAGACAAACAGACACACACACAGACAGACAAACAAACTCCGGTGATTACATAACCTCCTGGCGGAGGTAATAAATCAAAATTACAATTGCCTTGGGGCTGCACAGTGGAATAGTGGTTAGCACTTTCGCCTTGCAGCAAGAAGATCCCCATGTTTGCATGTTCTCCCTGTGCATGCGTGGGTTTTCTCCAGGAACTCCAGCTTCCTCCCACAGTCCAAAACTAGAAAGGCACTCGGAGAGCGCATACTTCCGCCATGCTCTCTGTCCAATTATTGTCCTTCGACCTTCAAAAAATTCCTGGATCCAGACGGTGATTCGGATCACCTCCAAAATCTAATCGATTCATACTTGTGCTCTTCCGGACATCCTGTAAAAATTTGGTGAACATCCGTCCATGACTTTTTGAGTTATGCTGTTAACAGACAAACAGACAAACACACACAGACAGACAAACTCCGGTGATTACATAACCTCCTGGCGGAGGTAAATATGCTGAGGTTAATTGGTTATTCTACATTGCCCGTAGGTGTGAATGTGAGAGTGATTGGTTGTCTATATATGTAGCCCTGCAACAGACTGGTGACCTGTCCAGGGTGTCCCCTGCCTTCACCCGAGTCAGCTGAGAAAGGCTCCAGCACCCCCCGCGATCCTAGTGAGGATAAAGTGGTGTGTAGAATGGATGGATGGATACAATTGCCTTGGTGAATTGTGATGATTTATTCTTCTTTTATTCAAAGCACATTTTTTTTGTTTTTTTATTTTATTTATTTTTTTTTTTTAGAAAATGCTATACAATTGAAATGTATTTGATGTCATTATACATTTGAAATTCTTTGTAATCTTTCCAGTGGACATTGCTAACAGCAAATAGGTGACTTTTGCCTGTTGACACTGAAACTGAAATGTCAGACAAGATTATCTTTTGACAACAGTGCATTGAAAGACTCAGTGATAAAGTCATATGACAAATGTAAGGATAAATGTATAATGTGTTCACTGTCTCTTGACAAGTGCTAGATATGAAAGTGCAATGCAGTATCATATGTACACCATCTATAAACAAGACTGTTCAGTTTACTCTACAAATAGCCCAACACCATATTTCCACTTTCCTCTTCCTCCTCTCAGCCAAAATTGTTTTATTTTGTTGGAGAGGTTTCAAAGCATTGGAAGAACTTGATTATGAGAAAAAAACCCAAACAGAAATTTGATGACCTAGCAAATAGTATACATATACATATACATATGCATATATATCCCCAACATGACTGTATTTGTGTAAAAACAAATAGAGTTTGGGCTAAGAAGCAGCAGGTTCAGCAGTTTTCGATCCATATGGACACAACAGAACATTGTGAAACATTTATTTTCTCCTGCAAGGCATTTCCTCTGAGCACAGCTGTTTCTGCTGCCAGGTGTTATTATGTTGGTATTACATCAGTCACAAAATACAGTTTTTGCAAGGTGACAGAATAGGCTAATTTTCATTTGTGGATGGTGTCACAAGGGGTTTAGAGACTCAGGTGCAGACAGCAAGCACACAGTGGATGAGCAGATACAATAAATGGTTTATTACAAGAATCAGGGACAATACAGACAATACAGGACACAGGAGGGAACTAACGTCACTAAGGAGCTAGGGAATAAAGTGAACAGGAACCTTCTATGGAAACACTAACAGGACAGTAGACTAACAAACTCTAAACTACAGAATCAAATCAATTACAAAACCAGGACTTGGTAACACCTGGTGTTACCATAGACTGTATATGAAGATGGACGTAGTGCCTGGCTCCAAAAGTGAAGCCAACCCGGAAGTGTCAAAAACTTGCAATAATCACACTGTCCGCCAGGAGCTGGCTCCAAAAAGCTCTGGCTCCATAGACCCCAATTCATCACAGGGGCGGCTGTGGCTCAGGTGGTAGAGCGGGTCGTCCAATGATCGAAGGATCCGCGGTTGGATTCCCACTCTGACCTAGTCATTTGCTGTTGTGTCCTTGGGCAAGACACTTTACCCACCTTGCCTCCAGTGCTGCTCTCACACTGGTGTATGAATGCGTGTGAATGTTGGTGGTGGTCGGAGGGGCCGTAGGTGCGGATTGGCAGTCATGCTTCCGTCAGTCTGCCCCAGGGCAGCTGTGGCTACAAATGTAGTTTACCACTGTCAGGACAGATTCTTGGATTGTTATTGAGGAACCACTCAGAAGCAATGAAGACTCGAACTCAAGAATATTCGTTTAAGAATATTTAGTAAGCATTGGATAATCAAAAATGCATGCATGCAGATTCTCATTTGATCTAGCTGACAGCAGTTGGCTAATCTAAGACAATTTCTGCACGCAGCTGTTCACAAAGATGAGAATGCCTGTCTAGCGCTAATACAGAGGTTTTTAACTGAAAATGTGCAGCTATCTAATTGGTCTAAAATAAGGAAGTTCTGCCGGATGTCTTCAGTCTTCGTCCAATCTGAGCCGTCTTCATTCTGTAATCAGAATACTTTGTAGGTTGTTGCTAGAGGTACGGACCCGTACCCGTAGCCTGTGGACTACGGATACGGCACTTGCCATTTGCCAATCAGATACGCGAGATCTGGTCACGTGACTCCCGGTAGACGCTAGCGGTACGGACCCGTAGCATCGGTACTACAGGTACGGACCCTAAACCTGACCCTAACACTAACCCTAACCTTAACTTTTGCTTACCTTTCAACAGTTTGCAGTGGTTAGCAGCTTCTTGACTCACGAGACTCGCGTACGGGTCCGTATCTGTCTGGCAAATGGAAAGTGCCGTAGGGTCCGTATCTGTAGACACTACCTACTTTGTATGTGTGTGTGTGTCAGCCTAAAGTGTAGCTCCCTGTAACCTCTGTACAGACAAAGAGCTCAACTTCTGCTCAATTTGTGCTGAGCTTGGGTTTTATCATTTTAGTTTGTTCAATGTATATCTTGAATGATTACAAGTAACTATTTAATTACTGATATATAGGTAGCTCCATTATTGATATATGGGAAGATTCACTATTAATATAAAGGCAGATTCATCTAATTTTATCCTTACTTTTGGTTTAGGATCCTCATAGGTTAATATAAGATTTCTACACTTGTCCCCATTTTACTGTTATTTAGGACATTACTGATTTCACTTTCTTTTAAGTGTTTCTCATAAACATTTAATTTTCATCCTCTAAGGGTATTTACAGTCTAATACGTTTAACCTTTATTCATGTTTGAGCATGCCCTTTGTCTGAACCTTCTGACCTTTCATTGCCCTCCGTATGTACGTGACAGGTGCAACACATCTCCGAAACCCCATGGCCCCCCTTCTCTCAAAATGTTCCATCGGTTTAACGGATGTCTAACCCTCATCTTCGAACCGTTGGCCTGACCTATATCTATTCTTATCTTTGCTACAAGCGAGAAGCGTGAGGTGTTTTTTCCCCCAAACATCAAGTTAAAGAGCGTTATAAGCATTTCTCTTAAGTTGAATCTTTATGTGAAAAGTCAAAGTTTTAAACAATGCATTCATAAGCACATTAGTAATATATTTGATTATGTGATTAATATAGGTTGTAAGCACACTAATATAAGATTGATTATATGATATAATTAAATGATGATTAAATGAGTTATAACTAATGAGAATAAGTAAATTAAATTGTGATAGTTTAATAGTAATGGCAGAAATGAATATTCTCCACAACACCACCAGAGTGAGAATGTGTGAGTGAATGAATAATGGATCCATTGTGAAGCGCTTTGAGTGGCCAAAAAAGCGCTCTATAAATCTAATCCATTATTATTATTATTATTATTACACGAAAAACTAAAATTCGATAGACTGCTTTTCTACAGCTCAGGATTTTTTTCGTTAGTTTTCATTGTCAAAATGAGAGATCCGGTGGCTGATCTTAAAATAAGTTAATATTGAATTTTATAAAAATCGTTAAAGTTGACGGAGCCAGGGGGCGTGGCTACTTTGGCTGACAGTCTGGTCTGGAATGATTGACAGGCCCGATGGAGCAGACAGCTGAGATGCTCATTCACCGTAAACTCTGTTCTGGTTTGGATTAATTCTGGCGTAATAACTGTTGGCTTATTTATCGGCGGAGCATCAGAACCTTTTCCACATACAGTTTTTCTGCCTGTTGGCTTGTTTTAACCAGTTTTCCACCTTCGGCTGATCCTACCAGCAGACACTGAAAGGACTCTGATTGTTCGGTAAGTGTTTATTTTTGTATCGGTGCTGCTTTTAATGCATTTTATATGCAGCTGTAGTGTCAGATATAATGTGTAATATAATGTAGCATTAAGCTAACAATGTTTGTATTGTGTTTCATGTTAACAGCTGAAGTGTGTTGTGTTAGTGTAATGGGGTACATTTAGTTGATAAAACTCAGTGGAGATGCTGGTTCACATGAATGTAAGGTTTAGAAAACCTAAATATGATTGAAACAGTAATGTTAAGGTTCTGTGTTGTCAGTAGTCCTGAATATCTGCTGAGTCTCTGAAGTTAAACTGAATAAACCAGTAAATCTACTCTCTAATGATTAACATTGTTTAATTCACATGTTGTAGTATGTATTCCTGTAGTGTAGATTGGAAAAATAACCTCCTAGAATAGGACCAAAGTAATGATGAACGCTACAGTTATTACATTTAAATTGCTGCACAGATAAGATGGATAATAAAGTCGTCTCTCCTAACGTTAAAGTGACTACATGTCTTTCTGTCTTTTAGTGCTTGGAAAATATATATGACAGAGGAAAGCTTTCCAGGGATACTTTAAAATGAACCCCTGCTGTTGATGCTGATACTGTGACGTCTGTCTTCATCTCAGGTGTCTCATGTTCACTGTGAGGATCTTCTGAGTGAAGCCAACAGAAGGAAAACCTCATCTGGTTGTGAAGAAGGAGACTGAATGGACGACATCCTCAGTGAACCACTTCCTGTTTAGCTTTCACTTACAGAAGGACAGACCAACTGTTTCAGCAGTTTATTATTCTGGTGAGCTCATCATTGGACCCGCTGCAGTTTGCCTACCAGCCCCAACTGTTTCAGCAGTTTATTATTCTCTGTTCTTAGTATTCACAGGTTCTATTTATCACCTTTAACTTCATCTCTGCTGTTGTAGCATAAATATAATATAAAAGTCCATGTTATTTATAATAGTTATGCAGCATTAAAACATCAACACATTCAGGTCAAGAACTTCATTATTTCCTTTACTGCACATTTAAAAACTATATTATTTAGACATCCTGAACTGTAAAGATGTGTAAACAAATGTAATAAATGGATTAAATAACTAATGTGTTGCTGACATTGAAGTGTAAAAACTGAACAATCACAAGACGAGTTGTACTATGAAGAGAGGAGCTGAATCTGCAGCATTATTGTTATTACTGGAAGGATGAGGAGGACATTAGTGCTGCTCTTCCTCACAGAGATGAATAACAGAAGACTCTTGAGACAACCACAGCTGGATGTTCATGTTCTCTGTAGCTCTCGGTCCATCAGACCAGAGGTTTCCAATGATCCAGACCAAGGCTGGAAGGAAAAGACACAGTGAGGAAAAGATCTCCAAGGTTCTTTCATTCCAACTGATGGTCCTTGGGGTGCGATATCTTCGGCGTGGTACTGGTGCCGAAGATATCGCACCCCAAGGACCTCAACCACTTCAGGCCGGTGGCACTAACATCCCGCCTGATGAAGACCCTGGAGAGGTTGGTCCTTTGTCATCTGCGATCCCTGGTGAGCTCATCATTGGACCCGCTGCAGTTTGCCTACCAGCCTGGCATCAGGGTTGATGATGCAATGACCTACCTCCTGCACAGATGCCTCTCTCACCTGGAGAAGACGAAGAGCACTTTGAGAATCGTGTTTTATGATTTCTCCAGTGCCTTCAACACCATCAAGCCTGCGCTTCCGGGGGACAAGCTGGAGTAGACAGAAGTGGACTCTCACCTCAGTGTGGCTGGATTACCTCACCAACCGGCCACAGTTTGTGAGGGCAGGGGACTGTGTGTCTGACACTGTGGTGTGCAGTACGGGGCCCCACAGGGGACTGTGTGTCTGGCACTGTGGTCTGCAGTACAGGGGCCCCGCAGGGAACTGTCCTTGCCCCCTTTCTTTTCATCCTCTACACCGTAGACTTCTCCCATCACACCACAAACTGCCATCTTCAGAAGTTCTCTGACGACTCTGCCATCGTCGGCCTCATCACGGACGGAGATGAGAAGGAGTACAGAGAACTTAACCGGGACTTTGTGGACTGGTGCCTGCTGAACTGCCTCCATATCAATGCGGTGAAAACCAAGGAACTGGTGGTGGACTTTAGCAGGAACAGACACACTTCTCCTACACCAGTGAACATCCAGGGAACGGACATTGAGATTGTGGACTCCTGCAGGTACCTGGGTGTTCACTTAAACAAGAAACTGAACTGGACCAATGCACTTTACAAGAAAGGTCAGAGCAGACTCCACCTGCTCAGAAAACTGAGGTCCTTCGGGGTGCAGGGAGCCCTTCTGAAGACCTTTTATGATTCTGTGGTGGTATCAGCCATCATGTATGGAGTGGTCTGCTGGAGCAGCAGCATCACGGCTGCAGACAGGAAGAGACTAAACAAACTGGTAAAGAAAGACAGTTCTGTCCTGGGCTGCCCCCTTGATCCTGTGGAGGTGGTGGGAGACAGGAGGATGATGACAAAACTGTTGTCTATCATGGAGGACACCTCCCACCCCCTGCAGGAAACCATAAGATCACTGGGCAGCTCCTTCAGGGACAGACTGCTTCACCCACGGTGTCTAAAGGAGAGATACCGCAGGTCCTTCCTTCCTGCTGCAATCAGACTTTACAATCAAGCCTGCTCCCAGTAGTTTCAGTTCACCCGCTTACAAACTGTGCAATAAAAAATGTAGATAATGATGCTGTGCAATTTCATAGAAATTTTGCTGTAAATACTGCTTTCTTTTCTTCTTCTGAAGAAAATATTTTTATTTATATATATGCACTGTGTGCATTGTGTGCTGCATTCTTTTTTTATTCAAATATTCTATTTGCTGCTGTACACTGTACATTTTCCTTCTGTGGAAAATTTATCTATCTAATTCATTGTATTTACATTAAAATAATAATAATCCTGAGGTCAATATTCTATATTTAGAAAAGTGACCTAGGTTACAAAACATTAAATAACTAGCATAATACATAGTGGGGTCCCTATTCTATAGCATGGAAAAGTGACCTAGGTCACAACACATAAGTAATAAACACAAGTTTAAATACTTTATTCAACTTACCCTGGCTACTTCTGGACTGTTGAGAAAAGCACATATACCTACTAAGATATGTAATCTGAGACATACATTTTCTGTCCTTTAAGATTAACTCAAATACCCTGTGATATTGTCATATTTGCAGATTTTCAAATTATTATGGATTAATCTGATATATATATATATTGCAGGAAGAATACTTCTATCACATACATACATGCGTCCCCAAGAAATAATCAGTCATACAATTATGATAACAACAAATTAATATTTCATTTAAAAATATAACATTACCCTGTCTTCTCTCCTTAATATAACATCAAATTAAAGTCAGTGAAATGTTATTTTAATTAATTTAAATTACTTTCATGCTGAAGAGGGTGAGGTTTTTGGCCTGTCCCTCACTGTTATTGTTGTATGTGTACAGGACTTTTCATTTGTAAAATGTAGGCAAAATGTTAAAATTTTTACATTTACATGTAGTTTAAAGTATGATCTTATTGTAAAACAGTGTTTTTGGTAATAATAATATATATTAACCATTATAAATTACCAATTTATCGGCGTCCCCTGATTTCGTGTCAACCCTGTTACCCTAACTAAAAAACCCTATAAAAATAATGGTACATTCCAGATTTGACAGGATTTAAAGGAGGTTGCATCATCTCGGAACCAGGATGCTAACAGCTCATTGACAAGTAAGTTTCTCTCATCTCTGATTTGGTATTTTGAAGTTTTTTCAAGGTTTAACCAGGGGGGACAAGCATACAACGTCAATCCTGTTACCAGTTTTTAACATATAAACATAATCAATTTTCTATTTTTCAAAATATAATCAATATCTACAAGTAATTATCTTAGCTTGCACTTTAACTAGCATTTATTTTAGCTAGCTACAAGCAAATTAGTTTAAAATGGTCAACCCTGTTACCAAGGGCGTCAGTTTGTTTTTAAAAGTGGGGGGGACGGAGACCGCAGCACTTTGAGAAAATGTCGAAGAACGGCGGCAAAATGCCACAAGCTGGGCTCGAATTCACAACCATCGCATCAAAGGCGAAGGCGCAACCTGCTGCGCTATCGGTGCATGTAGGTGAAAGGGTCTGTGGGCCGCTATAGTACTAATTCTCCCGGGCCGAAATTTTGCCCCTGCACGCCTCTGGTCGGAGCTTCCACTTGGCACGGGCGCAAATTTAGCATCTGCGCGTTTTTTTTTACCTCACGAAGGTGTGCTGCATGTCTGTGCAACTCTCGGCGTGCGGAGTGCGAGTGCGGATGGTGCGTTCAGGAGCGTCGGAATTTTCTATACTACTGAAAATAACTGGGTTTACAACGGCTTACATATGAAGAATTTGAATGTGTTGGAGACAAAATGACCCCTGACAAAAAGTGGGGGGGACACGTCCCCACCGTCCCCCCCTGCCTGTTACTGTCAACCCTGTTACCTTTCCACAGTAACAGGATTTGACATAATTAACAAATATTAAATAACACAGCCTGAGATGGCACAATATAGTTTCCTGTCATTTTAGACCTTCTGTGATTCCTGGCTACTTAAAAAATAAAAATTAAATATAGTTTAAATTTTACATTTTCAAAGTTGAAAAGGCACCGGTTTCGTGGAATGACTCACATATAGAAATGTACTTTGTAGAATGTTCATTAACATACGTAAATTATAGGCTATGATGGTGAAAAGATGTTTTTTTCTATTAAGTAAGTATAGCAGAACATTTTTATTAGCAAAATTTTAAATTTGATATCGGGGGTCACAATTCTATGGGGCGGGTCAGTTTTCTACACTAGAAAAGTGACCCACTGGTCACACCCGTACACACCAATGGAAAATACTGAAATTTTGCCCCCACTAGCTTAGTGTCTCTGTAGGCACGCCGCTCTGAGGGGCGTGTCGTATCTACTCTTCATATCTATGGTCTGACCAATCACTGCTCTCTGGCTCCGCCCTTGTGATGTCACTGGCTCCAAAAATCCAAGATGTCAACCAGGAAGTAGCAAAATCCGGGCTTCATTTTCTCAGTGCAGAAACCAACGGGTGACGTCATGGGTGCTACGTCCATCTTTATATACAGTCTATGGGTGTTACCTAGGTGTTACTGAAGAGGCCGTTTTCGAAAACAAGCTGGCCTCTTCACGAAGCAATAGCATTGGTTGAGTGTTCAGTAGTGAAGTGTGCAATGGCATACTGAATAAGCTCATTTGTTAAATTCGGGCCTTCGTTGAAAAAACTCATTGAAAATTGAGCTATACATGAAACTGATACTAAATCAGCATCATGTCTGATTGTCTTCTATATGACAATACAACAATTCCTATTGAGGACAGAATAAGAGTAAGTTGATAATATAGCTATTATTTATTCCCAGGGTATATAGTGAAAAAAACAACCTTGATTAGCTCTTTTTCTCTGATTCTCTTATCCTGGCAGAATTACGTCACAAGGAACTGCTGGGGCGATTTATCTTAGGTTCTGAAGGAAAATACCTCTAGTGTGACTGCAAGGCTAATAGAAGCAGCCCCAACACTGTTGCATATTAAGACAAATAAGTCCCTGTGCCAGAGCAAAGGTGCAGAAGAGCCTTAATGCAAGACTGTTATTAGTCAACAAGAGAGCTGAGCCACTTTCTCTACTCCACACCACATCCAGTACAGTTGTTCTGCTCTGATCTGAAAGAAATGGATGCATCTGACACTATCCTGTACTGTTTTCTCTAAGTCTTCTTGTTGTCTGAAATTGATGGAGTGAAGAGCAGAACATAATTTTTTAAAAGCACCAAATCGTTGCAAGATAATAACATCTTGACAGAAAATTTGACAGTTTGAAATCAGATGAATTAATTTAATTTACTTAGGAGTGGTCACAACTAGTGGACCTGCACAGAGAATCAAAGTACACTTTCATTGAGCTTTTGTATAGGGTTCAGCACTGGTGTAGAAACACTTTGAAAATGGTCTTGATATTGCTGTGCTTGAGGAGAATAGAATTTCAGAGTCCAAACAGAGGAAGACACCATCCAGTTTTACAACCTTTTGCTGGAGGATAAACTACTAGACATGTGGTAGCTCGTGATGTGGCAGCAGTCAAATTCAATTCAATTCAATTCAGTTCAATTCAATTCAATATACTTTATTGTCCCGCTTGGGGAAATTTAAGACTCCAAAAAAGCTGTGCCATCAAAGCCATCTTGACAACTGCAAAGCAGAAAATCAACAAATGGATTGATTTTCCTTAATGCTGTTGGCTTGTTAGCAACTTTGCTAAACCTTGCTAACTGGCAGGTCAAAAGATCGGGTTGAGGATTTTTGTGACTTTCCAGCACTAGCATGTAACAGTTCAATTCAATTCAATTTTATTTATATAGCGTCAATTACAGTCAAATCGTCTCAAGACGCTTTACAGAACCCATATGCCTGACCCCCAGAGCAAGCCCAAAGGCGACAGTGGCAAGGAAAAACACCCTTTTAACAGGGAAGAAACCTCGAGCAGAACCCGGCTCTATATAGGGGGGACCCATCTGCCTGCTGGCTGGGCGGGTTGAGAGGACAGAGGAGGGCAAGGGGGAGGGATGGGAGAAGAGGGAGGGGTGGGAAAGCAAGGAAAACACAACACACATTTGGATACATGCATGACAGGATATGTGACACAAGCAAAGTATAAGCTGACATTGAAAACTGACTCATAATTTACTCTTATGATGTACGGCTCTGACATTAAACATACTCCATATATAACTAGCAGTAAAATTCAAACAGTATGCAAGTTAGCATAACAGTATAGTGAAGGCAATGCAGAGTTGACTGGTGGAAAAGGGGAGTTGGAAGCAGAGGGCTGGAGGAAGGTCAGCAGCAGCATCCCACAGTGGACATGATGGAGACTGGACCAGCTGGTGGAACATCGACCGCAGATCTGAAGCATCCAGCTCTGGGACCAGGGACACTCGGAGAAATAGCACGGGGGAAACAGAGTGAATGTACTGCAATAACGGTATACATATTAAATGTAAAAGTAGATAGAGAAGGGCTCAGTGCGTCAAGAGAGCTTGCCAGCTAGTCCTTCCGGCAACTATTTTTGGATGATATAAAGATACATTTTTTGATGTGTCCATTGCTGTGTCTGTTGCATTGACTGAAACACTTTAGGCAGGTGTGTTCATTCTAAGTAAAAAGTATTTATCATTTGGGTGGCAATATGCGCTCACTAATTTCCATAGCAACCCAGTTATTGACTGTCTGACTTAAAATATAATATATAAGCAATTTGCATCAGCAACTGCAATTAGCAGGAAATGTATAAAGAAATATTTTTGCTGAATATACTGTATATACTAGCTATTCACTGTCAATGAAAAATGTTGATAACACCAACATATTTGCACATTGTACTGTACTGTGCATATTTTATTTGCCCCATAAACTGTAATGTTTTCACGTCAGTGAAACAACTACTAGTACTCAGTGGCGGCTGGCGAATTTTTCTTTTGGGGGAGCGCACTTAGTTTACCAAACCAAATAGCAGAGTCGGCAACACCGGAATACAAGAATTGATGCAAATTATGTTCACAGCCATTTGATGTGCTATTACTATGCACCACTACGAGGGTACACCTAAGCGCTACTGCTGAGTCAAATAGACAATTAAATGCACGTAAATGTTACCAGCTAGTGAATTTGAATTTATTTCCCCAGTGTTTGATATGATTTGCTCCAGATAAGGTGTAATTGGTACACACAAACCCTTAAAATCTCCTTTTCTATAATTAAACAAATTAAGAATGTATAAATATGCAAATCTATTTTTTACTTCCAAAGTAAAAAAAGAAACAATTCATTTTTCCAGCTTCAAAGAGTGCCAAGTGCTTCTTCTGTCCAGCAAAATCTTTGGAACAACATATTTATATTTACATACTCAAATAAACAAAAACAAATCCATACCTGTGAAACCAACAAACATTGGACATTTTGTTAAAAAAAACCTAACTATAAGGCAGACAGTGCTTCTGTGAGCTAACTTTTACATTAACAACCTTACATGACAATGAGAAAACAGCAAATATGCATATTTAAGATCAAAGCAATAAAAATTTGTCACTTTGCCTGAAATAAAAGTGACAGGCTTAGGCTTTGAGCCCAAAGTGCTTCTGTCAACTAACATTAAATATTTACAATGAAAACAAAGATTCAGATGTCCCTTTAAACACAGTGGCAGTCTGAAGGTGCTCATGGACAGCTGCATCTAATGATGCTACAAAATCCACCAGCCCTCTGAAAACACCTGGATTTTCGGAGCTTTCACTCTCATCATGGCCTCTCAGGGCGAGCTCAAAGGCACCACAGAACTTAATGCAGTCTATTATTTTAGACAGCACATGCCTATTTTTGTCGACCTCCTTGTTATGTTTACGGATGCCTATCCTGTAGCCATCATCAAGCTGCGCTGCTATGTTAGCTCTCCCAAACATGCCCAGACGCATAGCATTTTCCATGTGGCTCCGAGCTTGCTCATGCCTTATTACTTTCTCGGAAAAATGCTTCAAATCCGCCATACCTGTCTGAATCCAGGCTTGATCAGTTCCCTTCGTTTGAAAAAGCAGGCAAGGGAAGCAAAATAAAGCACCTGCCTCACTGCATCCTGTCAACCAAGACGTCTTCTCATACCAGGCCCGTGAAAAAGACCACGTATATCTCCTCCCTCTGTCCTCCGACTGTTGTCTAATTAAGACGTCCGGCCGGTCAGGTCCGAGCTCCTTCACTCTCAGTTTCTCCTGCAGTGTTCTCCTCTCGAATGGCGTTGTTTTCAGTGACTTCACTGAATTTTCTCTCTCCATTTTCTCCTTTTTTTGGCTCTCTCTATGACTCGTTGATAATCTTGCTTGCTAATTACTCCTACACTCTGCGCTGAATGTCACTCGCTTGGTGGTTTTAAGTAAAGGCAAGCGGATGAACAAACCGCTCACTCTCTGCTGCCACCCCATGGCCGGTGGTGTGTAAAGCGATCAGAGGGAGACCGTGGGGCGCTGTCAGCCTGCGCCCCGCGGTCTCCTATCTCTTGTATTGAAGAGGAATGAACTGCGCATGTCAAAGTTATAACGAGAGTCAATGGGGAAAGATTAGTGCGCCCCGGGCTGGATATGACGTTTCTAATCTATGACTTTTTATTACAAATTATACATTTTAGTAACTCTCTACAGGCTCTATTATCCATTTTGCTTGCTAAAAACATAGGATATACATGTAAATGTAATTTTAAAAATGTGTTATTAAAGGAAGGGCTGTGACACTACATGATGTGACACAGAGGGGGCGGCGCCTAGCGCCCTCTATTGACAAGCCGCCCCTGCTACTACTACTGATTCATCCTGAGAACCATGAATACCACAGCAGATGTCATAGACAAATGGACAGACGGACCAACTGTCCCTCTGTTCCCACTTCTACAGTAACTGCCTGTGATTCAGAATTATGCAGATGAGCAGACATGTGAAAGGCCTTTTTTCACAAAAAGGGAAGTCATAATCATTTTTTATTTCAAAAGATGATGGTGGTATGGAAATCAACATTAGGACTACTTTAGACAAGGTTTCTTTAATGACAAAAAAATCTTTTCTATTAGCTTAAATTGCTCATTTTGACAGTTGAGCATTTCCCCTGATTGCCACATCTTAGATTCTTCTTTTCTCTCAGCATTGTTACTGATCATCATCTCCACCATATATGGTATATGACTATAGGTGCAACCAGGTTATACTAGATTGAAGAATGTTACAGTTCTCAGACTCCAGGCAGAGAAGTGGATTGTAAAAAGTTTTTTTTTTTTTTTTTTACAAAACCAAAGTCCAATTAAACAAAGCAGGCAAACTACAGAATAAAACTAAACTCAACAAAAAGAGAAACTCACTGAACGAAAGCAAAAGACTTGGAGACAAGTACCAAATCCTAATACTAAATAAACTAATCCAAAAAACCCTCCAAAAATACTTCAAGGTAAATCCTACAAAAATAAAGCAGAAATAATTAATCAAGGAAACAAGACGGGGTACTCACAACAAAGGGGGGGGGGAGAGAGAGAGAGACTAACTAACAGGGAGTAAACAGGTTTTGGGAAATCCTGGAAATATAGAGGTGGGATTAGAAAGGGCCATGGGTGGAATTGTATTTTGAAGATGAAGCGGGGGTCAGAGGGAAGCCAAAAGGGAACTGAGTCCATGTGAGGATCTGCAGTCTATGGTTTGGCAGGGAGTGACTGAATGAGGTGAGCTTATATAGAAAGAGTAGAATAGAATAGAATAGACACTTTATTGTAAACTAGAACATACAGAGACATACATCTAGCGGGCAGGTGAGCTGATTATTGTAATGAGTGTCAACTGCAGTAATCAGCAGAATGCAGACAGGTGAATGAGAAAGAGACAAGCGAGACAGGCAGACAGATGCAGAGACAGACAGATGTAGAAAGAAGGAGCCAGAGGGACAAGGAGAGAGAGAGACATGTAGGAGGAACAGTCAAGCGAGAGAGAGAGAGAGAGAGAGAGAGAGAGAGAGACAGACAGAGACAGAGACAGAGACAGAGAGAGAAAGAAAAGAGGGTAGCCAGATCGCATTGCGGTTCACCGTTTTGATATCTGCATAAGCATTTTTCAAAATAGAACGACACTGCCAATGCGATGATTCAAACATTATAGACCCATTTACTGTAGGTAAATAAAGAGGGCTGCGCGCGCACCCTGGCAACGGAAGTATGACGGCTGGCAGTGGCTTGTCAAGCCATGCAGGTGCATTATCAATAAAAGATTGCGAAAAATACTTTAAAAAGATCACTTTAACAAATGGCAGGATGCTCCCAGATCCCTGTACACTCACCGAACGGGACTATGACGTTAGTAAGTGGCCCAATATTCAGTGGCCTGATATTTATTTTTATTTAGTTGAAAAACCTAGAGTGTACACGAGAGAGAAGCTGCGAGCATACAAATCTATGGAGGCCTATGATTATGCAATTTGTGAACAGGTACAGGTGAGATACAAGGACACTGACAAAGAGTTTTGTGTTTTGATGTCTGAAATCCTACCCAGCCAAAGGCAAGGGCAGAAGACGACGATGTATGAGGCATGGGTGATCATCAACAAAGTAGAGAACTACATACACACAGCAAACTGCACCTTTATGGCGGCGATTCCAGCCGCTTTATTTTTTATGTCCCCCTGTCACAACAGTCAACAGGGTTTTTATTAGTGGCTCTAATCGTGTGGGAACCGACAGTATATTATATATAATATATCAGTATATTTTGCACTGATTTCACTTTATTTGCCACAACAGAGCACACGCGTGCATTGTTGATGGTATCCTCCGTCCAATCCGCTGGCTTGATGCCTAGAGCCACAGCCGCCTTCGGTTGCTCTGAAACGGCTGAGAGCCCATCGGCATGTGGTAGAACTTATGTCCCTCTTGAGTATTTCGGTTCGTACAACCAAAAACACTACAGTCTGACATTATGATGCCGACAGTTCAGCGTTAGCTTTTAGTTTTGCTACTCCATGTGGTGCGAACAATGCCAGGTAAATGATATGAAGCGGTACTTCCGTTGCCCCGATGCGCACGCAGCTTGTTGATGACGTAGGCTCTGATGGGGTCTATACACCCATGGAAAGCTTAGATTCTCATGAATCCGCCGGTATAAACCACTTTCAGATGTGATTACCACAGCGGGTAATATAAACACATTTCTCCAACAAACAACAAAATATTTAAAGGGCACAACTCACCTTTGGATGCTCTTACTGGTCAAAGATGAAAATAATCCACAAAAACCGGCCAGAATCCAAGCTTCGGCATCCAGACAAAACTACCACGTATAATATTTTGTCCAAAACATGTCTTGAAATAAGTAAATAATCCACAAATAGTTTGGCTCAGTGCGCGGGCACGCGGCGCATGGTGGCGCTGCGCGTTTCATATTCACTGTATTTCTGTACATATTTTTATACAGCATACACACATCCACGTGGTCTTGCACTCAAAATGGCGACTGAACTCTTTGCCTGGGGACCAGACAGCCTTTATATTGTGTATTACAAATACACATAAAGTCATTCTGAAACTGCTCCATTGAACCAAATCTAGCCCAGAGGCGGGACTACCGATCACAGCTTGAATTGGAGAGAGCCAATCAGCGTAACAATCACTAAGCGACCTAACAACTGCCTTTCCGCCATGATATTTTGTAGTTTTAACAGCTTCCTTCGCCGTACAGGGGTCCTGAGGAAAATCTAAGCTCTCCCTTTCAACAGTGGAGGGCAGCATTACGCATTCTATCGTACAGCCTGCCGGAATTAAAAGAAGAATAAGAAGAAGTAGTCCAAACATTTATGGCGACCAGTTTTAAGGACAAATTTAGCCCGTGCAAAACAGAGAAAAGCGCACGAGAGAAACCTTGCTCTGTTGCGGTCGCCATTTCGTTTGTATGCGGGAGGTGCACAGGTGTTAGATGGGTAATCTCGGCCCTGAAGATGACGCATCGTTAACTCCCGCCTCTGGTGCTCTGATTGGTTCGGTCTGATCTGCTCGGAGCTTGACAACCTGTTAAAATGTGTCAATGGAGGAGGGCTAGACCGTATTCCCGTATATCCCTTATAACGGGAATACAAAGTCTAGCTAAGCTAGGCTACTGAACTCTATCCTTTTGGTTTACACCGCATTTCAACCAATCAAGTGACTCTGGCCTGCCTCCCAGGTCTAAACGGCCAACCGTAGCCGAGACTGACCGATCTGGACCTACCTCATTTCGTCAGTAAATTCTGAGCAAATCACGCCGGAGGAAACGTTTGACTGACAGGGCTGATAGCCAATGAGCCTGCTAAATAGCAGTATATAAGTAGAGCCTCTGCCAGCAGGGTGCTGTGACTTTTCACACCTCGGCTGCAGGCTGCAGCGGCAGCCTCTCTGTGTCCCTCCCAGTCTCTCTGTCTGATCCACACTGGAGCTGCTCTGAAGTGCTTTTTTTGAGTTCTTTATGAGTTTTTGGAGTGAAAATAATGTGAAAACGGGCTGAAAAACGAACATATACCATTTTTGCCCAGGGTGTGCAGAGGGTGTACAGAGGGTGTCGAAAATTGACAGCGCCTGGCCATAGCAGTACAAATTACATGTGTGAAACACTCATTCCTAGTAGTATTGCTCTGAAATTTTGACCTGAACTATGTAAGACCCCAGGCTGTTGCCTTTTTGTGTTTTCAAGCTCTCACAGTGCTGCCACACTTATTTTCAGGTGTTTTATTAGGGAAAAAATTTAGGCGAGAATAAAATTCATCCTAATTCAGTGTATTCCAACATAAAATACTCTGTGCCAGTAGCACCTAGAGTAATTCTGACTGCACTGGGTGAAAATTCAGGTTCTCAGCTTTCAAAGGAGACCCCAACCATGCCTTTACTCCAAACAGTTCAAGAACAGTATTCAATTTACTTTCCATACATCTTCAGTAGAAATTTCAGGCAAAAATTGACTGAACTTTATGGGGATCACAGCCCTGTGAATTGACAAAAACCTACCAAGCTCCCGGCAGTTATTGGCAGTTCACAGGCTGTGTAAAAGTACAAAAAAGCCCCCAAAAAAGTCACATTTCTGAACAAATATGGAGGACTACATGATATCATGATATCACATGGTAAAACTAGAAAAGCACTCAGAGAGTGCAGACCTCCGCCAAGGATAGAGAGGAAAACAGAATACCCATGCAGTAAAGGATCATGAGCTGGAATCAAACCTGCGTCTCTGACACAGTTCTGTTTATGAATCACCTTCTTAACCAGTTGAGCTATCTGGACATCTTGCTCCAATTTGTTGGACGACATACTAACCTATGATGTTTTTGTCATATTTTGGACCACATACTAAAACATACTAAAAAATTCAAAGTGATCCAGAATCCAGGATCCTTTCCGGATTGCCACCAAAATAAAATCAGCTCTTCCTCTTACCATAGTCTCAGCCCGATCTCACGAGGATTCGTGAAACTGTCACGTAAATTTTTGTTTCGGTTTCGTGCGCACCAACACGATTTCGTCATGTTTTTCGTGCCGCTCACAACGAAATGCACACCAATGTATTTTAAACAGCGGACTTTTCGTGCCACTCAGAATGTATTTCAAACGAATGGGTATATTATATTTTTAATGTAAAAGCGTTGCGAATCCAACGCTATATTTTGCATTACATCATCCCTAACCATAACCCTAACCATAACCCGGTGGTACACTTACCAATTTGCATAGGAATTTAAAGAATGTCCAAAGGCTGCAAACGCGATTCTAAGAATGTCCGACGGCTGCAAACGCGATTACACAAACAGTATACGCCGATGGACAGCTTAGATTGTCATGAATCCACCGGTATAAACCACTTTCAGATGTGATTACCACAGCGGGTTTCGTTGTGAGCAACATGAAAAACATTTCGTTGTGAGCGGCACGAAAAACATGACGAAATCGTGTTGGTGCGCACGAAACCGAAACAAAAATTTACGTGACAGTTTCACGAATCCTCGTGAGACCGGGTTGATAGTCTACATCCCAAAATTTCATCTGAATCTGCCCAGGCGTTTTTGAGTTATCTTGCTAACAGAGGGACAGACAGACACACAAACGCTGGGTGTCACATAACCTCCTTGGCGGAGGTAATGACATAATTTGTCCCATGGAGTTACACGGACCTCGTGTATGTGACAAGCTTTAGGTTAGTTGGAGATGAACCAGACCTGCGCAGATTCGACTAGCAGCATTAACCTCACAGTGCATACTGGCTAGTTGAATTAGAAAGATTTTAATTACATTTTTCTGATTTATTCTGCAAACAGAATACTCTTGTGGGTGACGTCGGCATTAATCAGTGACAGAGGCTGAATACACTCAGATTATAAACTGTATACAGTATATTATTGCTCTTGTCTAATGTCTGTTAATGCTGGACTGATTTAATTCTTATTATATTTTGCAACATCCAAACGTCAGACAAGAGATGTGAGAATAATTAAAATGGCATCTGTGCAGACATTTCAGCCCAGACAGCCTGAAAACCTGACCAAACGAAAATCATTGACTGACAAACACTTTTCTACCATCAAACATATTAGGAGAATGGCTGAAACGAGCGGACCACAGACCAGGCAAATCACCATGACAGACGCTGTTGCACCCAGATCTGTTGCGAGCACTGAAAGAATGAAGGCAAGTTAGATTCATGACTCCGCCAAAGAACGCAGCAGAGTCACGTCACGATCGGCCTATGTGAATCATTCCTCTGTTTGCAGCATTAGCTACTCAAAAATGGACCAATACTGAAATTCTCAGGGAAGGACAGAAATAATGCAAGGACCAAGTGATTAGATTTTGGCAGTGATGCAGCTTATAGAGGTGTTCCATCAGTGCCTGCCATCCACTACGTATTTCATATTTAGGTCAGGTGATTGGGGATCCGTACATAACGTATAGATGCATAACACACACCTGTGCTCAGTGCAAGGTCAGGAAATGAACAGTCTTGGCGGAGTACTGCACTCTGTGAGTGCATTCTTGTTAATTGATCTGACAAGGTGTGAGCGTGTGTGTGAGCACATGTGTGTCAGGATGTGAAATTAACTTTTAAAGCCACTCACAGAAATGTCCAAATATGACTCATTCAAGAGTAAATTATCTGTTTGTGCCTTAAATCTACCAACCACTTCATGTTAAACTGGTATCTGACTGGTGCTAATTTCCCACCGGGGTGTGCCATTTGTGTAAATGGGTTGGAGTGCGTTAAAGATTGTCAAGTAGAATGTTGAAACATGTTCTAATGCAACTTTTTAGCAATAGTCAGTGTTTCCCGCAATTTCATTATAAAAAATACACTTAAAACAGTGCAACTTACATCGCAATTTATTAGAAAGTCTGGCGCAAATTCAGGCATTTTAGGCCACAACAATCTGGAAATATGTCCGCAAAATCCTGGAGGGACAACATTACCTGAATTATGTCATTTGCAGTTGTTTTTTTGATGCTGCCAGAATCAAAACAGGGGGTGCAGTAGAAGTTATCTTGTATACAATGACATTTTTTGCTTACCACGTTTCTGATTTTAAAAGAAAAATGCTAAAAGCACTTTGCGCATAAAACATTGATTGGGCAGTCTAGCAGCAAAAATTATCATGCTAAAATGTTTGATTTCAGTCCATATTAATAATTATTTAGAAATTTGAATGGCCTATTTGTAGTAAAGATTACCAGACAAAAGGTCAAACTTGGCAGACCAAGGCTGGTGTCACCTTGGCTTCAGTGTGCACAAAGCGTGGAGGACACAGAGCTGTGCGTCTATTTGACCATGAAGTCCATTTTAGATGAGCATCCTGTGATTCTCACTTTCTTCATTCAACTGAACGTTGCATTTTCGCTATATGCTTTCATGGTGTTTGCTTTGAATGCAATCAAATGAAACTATTGAATATTCTGTTGAATATTTTTATGTTAATTGTGGTATCTGTTACTATCATTTTAATGCCCAGGCCTATTGCAAATTGCCAATTTTTCATAATTTTGGTAGCGAAAATTGCTTTTTTTCATATCTTGCTAAATTTCTTGATGCAACATAGACCATAGACTGTAAATCAGAGGAGTGTGTCTTATGTGGATGTACACTAGATACAAATAGGAAGCCATCATAAAAGTATTAGTTGTCAAAACTTCCACAGGATGACTTTAAGATTTCTGTCCCTAACCTTTGGCAAGGTTTTTTATGCAGATCCCACAGTTTTACAATAGGTCCTTGAACAAATGCACAGAAATGCTGTTTTCAAAAGCAGAGCTGATTTGGAGGTGTATAACAGAACTTACTGAGGTGAGAAGAGAAAGGCCTCAGTGATTGGACGCCAAAAATGACAATGGCATCTCAAAGTAGCCAGTCCCAAATGAAGGCAAGACAAAGAATTCCTGCTGGTAGTAGTGAAGTAAAAACTTTGGTTGAGACTCCCTATAAAGAACAGCTGTGACAAAGAGGAAGGTTGTACATTAGTGAGTCTGCAAAATCATTTCCAAATTGTCATCACTTTGGTTGTATTAGATTAAAAATCTAAAAACAAACAAAACTATATTCTTGACAGCTTCATATGTCAGTTCTCAACATTGTCAGTATCAAAATCAACAAATCAAAAATGTGTTCAAAATTGAACAAAAAAATAAACCACATCAAACAAGAAAAGCATTCAGAGTGCAGTGAGACAAGGCTGCTCAGTCGTATCATTTCCGATGAATTAAATCTTTATTAAAAAAATACCTTGCATTGAGCACAGGCATGTGTTATGCATGTGTACATCATGTACAGATACTGAATCACGTGACCTAAATATGTAGCGGGAATTGATGGGACTCGGAAACACCCCCACAATTTGATCAGTTGTTCCTTATGCGATTTCCGATGGGTAAACCGATAAGTCTGCGGTGGTCAATTTGTGGTAGAATCACAATCATGTGATCGTCAGCAGGCAGTTGATGTAGCGTTTACTTGTTGTCATGCCGTGCCACTATCTCGCAATGATTCAATGATATGAAATCCTTAACAAATCCGTGGATCTGTTAAGGATCAAGCCGCATCACTGCGAAAATCTAATCAGGTGGTCCTTGTCTCATTTCTGACCTTCCCTGAAAATTTCATCCAAATCCATCATTTTGTTTTTGAGTAATGTTGCTAACAGACAGACAAACATACACTGATAGTCACATAGCCGCATTCCTTGGCGGCGTAATTAATATTTAGTAGTCCTTCTATTAGTATGCAGTAGAGCTCTAATCCTGGCTGTGTCATGGGGCTGTGGTGAACCAAAGCAGAAAACACAGACACACGGTAGGGTCAGGTGAAACAACCAATGAATTTATTAAAACAATTATTATGAAATAACAGAGGGAACTAACAAGGATGCAAAATCTAACTAAGGGCGAAGTTACTGATAACTTAAGCCAGGGAAAAAACTAAAGCGGATTAAACTAAGACTCACTAACAGAGGCTGGGTGAGGGGTGGACTGGCTCTCAGAGACCAACGGCCAAGGGGCGTAGCACCGGTGGTGTGGATGGGTGGCAGAGAGGGGCTGTGGCGGTCTGAAGCATGTCTAGGGGGGTAGCTGGTCCACTGAGTAAGGCGGGGGGGATCTGGAGAGGGGCCAGGGGAAACTGAGAAGTGGTCGGAGGATGAAGCTGGGGGGAATACGGAGAGGGGGGCCAGGGGAATCCAGGGCAAAGCCAGGGGTCCAGAGGCAGGGAAGGGATGCAGCACCGGGTAGCACGGCCAGTGGGTGACTGCAGCAGAGAAAAGGCATTGGTCAAACAGCATGAGATGATACCAGAGCAAGAGTGCAGGAGCCAACTAACTGTAGAAGCTGAAGCTACAGTCTGGCAGGGTGTGAAGTGTGGAACCAACTTGTATTGTCAGGGAGATGAGACGGGTGTTCTGTGCCGCAGCTGTCCGAAGTTCTGCTGATAAGAGTCGATGAGGCTGGAGAATGATTAGCTGCAGCTGCTTCAGAGAGCGGCACAGCGAAGCCAGAGAGAGGACAGGAAAACAGTGTGCAGAGTGCAAAGAGGAGGGAGAGGGAAGAACAGAGAAAGGCAGAGGAGGTCATGGGAGGTCAGGCAGGGGCAGGTGCAGGGACCGAGGAGGGGGCCGTGACAGGCTGGCATGTTCCCCACAAACCTTTCACACTGTTAAGGGCTAATCTGATCTCATTCTTCTTGAATTACTGCTTTTAATTCTTCTAAATTCTTTGGTTTACTCTTTGAAACACACCTTTTGATAATCCACCACAGGTCTTCAATGAGGCTCATGTCTGGGGATTGAGCTGGCCACTCTAAGACCTGGATACTGAGCTCCTGCAGCTGAGTTCTACTGACCCTGGATGTGTTTAAAGAGCATTATCTTGTTGAAACATCTAGTTTGACCTCAGTGGAACCATGTATAGAAGGGAGCATGTGTGTTTTGAGAATGGCACAATACCTGGCAGAGTTCAGTGTGCCATCACAGACAGCGAGATGACCAAGACCAGCAGCACTCATGCATCCCCAAACCATGATACTGCCTCCACCGTGCTTGACAGTAGGTACTTTACATGCTGGAGATAATGCTTCTCCTGGCCTTCTGCCTATCTTCACATTAGCAGGAGGAAAATAAAGCTGGAAACTGGACTCATCTGACCACAGAATCTTCTTCCACTTCCTGGCTGTCCAGTTCACCGGGCTAACCTCTGTCTCTCATTGATCAGGGGCTTCTTGACAGCCTTGTAGGACCTTAAGCCATGATCTAAAAGTCGGTCACGTACAGTGTGGGTGGAACACTGGACACCAGTTTGGTTTGACCACTGCTGCTGAAGCTCCTGTGATGTCATTCAGTGGTTTTCCTGCACATACAGATCAGGATGTGATCATTTCTTGCTGAAGAAACCTTTGGACACATAGATCTTGGTTTGTCTTTCAAGCTGTTGGTTCATCTGTATTTCTGCAGAGTGTATCCAACTGCTGAAGGACTGCATCTGCACTTCCTGGCTATTTGGAGACAGCTGTATTCTTCCTGGCTGAGAATCTGTATCTTCAGGTGTGTTTCCTCATTAGGTTCCTTGTTTTAGTCATTTTTGTCTCTGAAGAACTTTCAAATGTGCTGGCTTTATGTAGACACTAAGCACAGCAACAACATTTGTGTCTTTTAATAAAAAAGGATGGCCTTCATTTGTGGGTAGTGGTACAGTCTAGTTGTGTGTGACTGTTATGACAGCTTGTGATTGCCTGATTAGTGCAGCCTACAGCCTGTTTGCTACTGTGGTGAGTGTAGCGAGGAGAACTAAATGAGCATATGGGAGGAGCTTAAAGCCAGGGCTGTTGTAGAGCTGCCCATTAGCTCTATGCAGGGCTCAACAACGCCACTTTGGATGCAACTCCCAAGGAGTTCTGGCAGTTCCTCTGAGGCACACGGGTTTGTTACACCACCAAACAGGAGATGTGGTTGTTCCAGTACAATATATCAAATTTTAATTTAAAAAAATCAATAAAAACTCAGGTAAAATGACTTTATTAAAAAAAGGGAGGGGAAGTGCAGCTGATCAGAAGCTGGCTTACGAGGTGGTAGTGTGTCAACGGGGGGAGGAGTAGGTCCCAGGGGGAGGTCACCAGGTGAATAAAGAATCACACACACACATGAAGAACTGAACAAAGAAATACACAGGGCTCACACACACAGAAGACACTACATTACATCCACAGGTGCTCAGTCTCTGAAACAGAGAGGGGAATTAGTAGGGAACACTCAAATGAAAAATAAGGAACAAAATAAACAAGAAATTAAACTATAGGCGAAGCAGTTGCTTATAGACCAATAACCAAATTCAAAAAGAAACATCTCAACTCAAACTACAAAATACCCCCCAAAAAATGCAAAAGAAAAGGGACTGTAAGGTTCAAAATTATATTACAGGAAACAGAAAACAAAACAGTTGCTAAAATAACACAACTACCAAATTAACAAATAATGAGAAATCAATACTAATTAAACATTAAACAAATATAGACCACGGAGCCAAACAAAAAGAAATAACAAAACCCAAATAATGTCCAATGATGAGAGTGTACACAGTCGTGTACACAATAAAAACAAAGAGCATGCGGCTCGAGTTAAAAACGGTTGGCATAAAAATACACAAACTAGTCCCACGCTGGTTCGTCTGCGTCGGATGCGCTGACACCGTGAGGAGGCAGACCAGGCAGATGAGGCAGACCAACCCGGTCACGTAAATTAATCTATGGTTTCGTGCGCACCAACACGATTTTCTCATGTTTATCGTGCTGCATACAACGAAATTCAAACCAATGTGTTTCAAGCGGAGGATATTTCGTGCCACTCAGAACGTATTTCAAACGGATGTGCTACAACCAGAAAAACTACTGCAACGACGGGTTTGATTTTATTTTCATGTCTGAATCTTAATCACACCCAGTGGTGTAGTCTATATACGCAGGTGTACGCCGTATACCCACTATAAATTTTCCAAATTTCCGTATACCCACTTAAAAATGCGCAAAGATACGTATACCCAGGGGTGTAAACACGCAGGTATACGCCTTATACTCATTAGAAAAGGTCCTGAATTTCCATATAACCCCTTAAAAATGCGCAAACATATGTATCAGTATGTTTTTTGACATAACGTTCACTTTCCCGTTCATAAATTCGTCTTCTCTGTGTTAGGAAGCGGTGAAGCTGGATGGGGCGGGGGAAGGTGTCTGGCTGAGAACAGGACTCACTCAAGGCCGACCGCGGTCCGGATCCGGACCCAGACGCCGTCTATACAGGTGTAAATTTGACAGGTCGTTTCTATTTTACCGGTGCAGCTTTCCAGTGTTTATCATTGGTCTGTCAGCTCAGAAACGCACAGACCAATTATGTACGAGTTCAGGCATCCCACGTGATGCTACTCAGCCAATGACGTCGCTGAATTGCATCGCCGCTCTGCCTTCAAAAACCAGTTGCGAGATGAGCAACAAAAAGGACAGTAGTGATGGAAGTTCGGCACTTTTCAGAGAGCTTTTGGCACGGCTTCCAAAGAAAAGCCGGCTCCCAATTTATTATTGTTTGTAGCCTCATATTTAGCCTAACCAGGCAAATATGAATCATTTATGTTTTGACAAACACTTTTTCATTCAGTGTTTTTATGAGAAGCCTTATAATTGACTCATTTTGTGCATTTGTTTTGTTACAAAAACAGGCATTCTTACTTTTAATATTTTAATCTAAATTTTTTGCACAAAAACAAATGAACAAAACTCTGCACATGAACCCATAGAACCAGAACAGAAACAGAACCAAACTCAGTATTCAAACAGTATAAATGTCCTCAGTGTAGGTTGACATTCAGAAAAATCAGAAGCCCGAGCTTGGATGGGCTTATACCATTTCTTCTTTCAGTGAATATCTGCCGTGTTTTTGAGAAGATTCTCTCAGATGGAAGAAGTTGTCTCTCCTCCATCACCTTCACCAGGTGGGGCAGACTGCGGCCTTGTCCTGCCTCCAACTCAGTGGGTCGTCTGCTGGTTGGATGAGGGGTTCCTCTAGATATGATCCTCCATTACCACATCAGCTGTAGGATTTCTCCTTGCAGTATCTCCTGTAGCTCTTCCATCAAAGAGCCTCCACACAGCAGAAGTTTGAGGTTCCTCCTCCACTTTGTCCTCTAATGGTGGAGGTGTCAGGCTGCTGCTGCTGCTCTCATTCTCTGAAGTGTCTCATCAACAGCTCTGTTGTCACTGAAGGCAAGCTTCTTTAATCTAGGATCCAGTAACATGTTTCCTGCGAGGACAGTGTTAAACTCCATACTCCATTAAATACGGCGATCACTCTTCGTTGTGGTCTGTATCCAAATCTCAGGACACTAGAAAGCAAATCTCGTTCTGAAATTGCGCGCGCCAAAACACCGGTTTTGGCGTGAGCTCCCGTGCAATTTCGGAACGAGATTTGCTTTCTAGCGTCCTGAGATTTGGATACAGACCACAACAAAGAGCGATCGCCAGGTAATGTGGAGGTTTTCGTTCACTTCTCATCTCTAGTATTTTGTGGGACACTCAATGAGACTATCTGAGCCGGTCAGTGTGGGGCAAAAAGCACGTTTAGGACGGACTTTGACGCGGGGGGGCCAGCTGCCCCATACTTTTCGCTAGCTGAGCTGCTAGCTGAGCTGCTAGCTGAGCTGCTAAGCTGCCTGCCTGGCTAAATACTGGAGCTATGTTGAAAATTCATTTCTCCATCACTCACATGTATGAAATGACATATGAAAACAGACCCTAGGTTGAAAAAAACCGAAGTTCCCCTTTAAAGTCCAGTGGATTGATTTAAACAACTTTGGATGCCATGACCTGGATGAATGAGAACCTACACAGACAACGTGTTTCTGTATAGGTAAGTTAGGTTGTGTTTTTTCTCTCTTTTTTCTTTCTCTCAGGTTACGCCCGGTGGAAGAGGCCATGTGCACCTGTAGCTACTCTACAATCAACGGGGATTGTTACAGCTGAGCCACTCTGATCATCATTGCCAGTGAGCTAGATCAGCTGCTAGTGTACTGTGTTGGTGTCGCAGTGTTCTGCCTAAAGCGATGGCTGAATCCCAAACCGCCCCCTACACACTCCCCCTACACTACCGAGTGTCACTCTAAAAGAAGTCACACTCGCAGCTGTGGAGGGCACTTTAATTGAAGGGGGAGGGTATAAATACGATCGTCAGGAATGGGACACCCTGTCGCCTCACCGGAAAACGGAAGACGCCATCGCCATGGTAACACAAAGACGTCTACTGTGCATGGCTGTAGCGCTGTGGCACAGGTTACAGGCAATGATGTAGGGGCTACATTCTGCTTCAAATAATTTGAAGTCATCCCACATGTTTTCCAATCCTATTATCTGGCATTTCAAATCCAACAAATGAATGAATAAATGAATTCTGTCAGTTGTGTTAAAATTTTAAGGTAGCAGGGGGTGCACAATTAAATCAAACGTCAGCAGAGAAGAAGATTTGTTTCTTTTGTTTTATCTTTTTTCACCACTCTTTTTGTGATGTTCTGTCAGTGTGAAAAAGGCGTGGGAGAACTAATGGACGCATGTGGAACTTATATCGATATGTTGTTTCCTCCTCCATTTTGACGTTGCACTTCCTGAAAAAGTTGTCGAGAGTGAGCATCGATGCAGACTCGCTATTTAAGGGCTGAACAGTCCACTCCCCCTCCGCACTACGCGGTTTGGGACGGCCCTTAATATGGAGGACCCTCTGCGGGAACGTGCAAACGGAGGGGTAGTGTGTAGGGATAGTGTGTAGGGGGCAGTTTGGGATTCAGCCTAAGAGTGTGGTGCTTCCTGACTTAGGATCCGCTTCCTGTTTAAGAATCTTGCCTTGTGTTGAATTTTGATTTTGTTTATTTATTTTAAGTAACTGACTTTAGTTATGTGATCATTTTTTTCTCTCTTTCCCTGACGTTTCATTACATTTGTTACTGCCCTCATCCCCTGACTCTTGGCGACGTAACAGTCTGCATGACGTACCTTTTCTATACACAATGCTGAATGTCTGAATAGTTGCTCTGTCGTGAGGCAAAGGTATGGAAATCACAGCAAATGTGTTGAGGAGATTCAGCAGCGCGTCCCTGTTTTGGAGACTTTCTCCTGCACTGACATAGTGAGTCATCTCTGAGTAAGGTGAGCAGCAGCTGCGAGGCTGGACACACACTGGAGGGATGTGGAGCACTTTGGCTGCAAAAGCTTTAGAACTCAAAGCAGAAATCAGCTGCCCCAAGGTCTTCATTGTGTATTAAGGAGCCAGAGGTGAAGCAGTAGGATGAGTCAGAGCCCACAAATGCAAAAGAGTGTGCTGATAGAGTGCTGCTGCTGCTGATGCAACGTTGCCAACGCAAACTCATGCTCGCTGAGTCAAAGCAGGGAGGGAGATATCACTGGCAGGAAATATATAGATTTTCAAGAGGAATCTCACATCAGGAGACACAAGTTCGTATAACCATTCAGTGGAAAACACAGCACTGCATAAATTCCCTAGATTCCACTGTCAGTGCTCATGTATGATTCATAAATGTTTCTTCTCTTTTGTGCAGCTTTAAATATTTCCAGAGAGCAAACATGATGATGAGCAGGTCATTGTATGGCTAATCTCAGTAAAAGACTGATTTAAGCACTTAATTTCCATCGTGCTGCCTTCTGTTTTTGTTTCTTTTGCAGAAGTTCAAGCGAACACATAATAAAAATAAAATATTGCAAATAAAAAGTGTGTGCATCAGTGGAGCAATGTCCTCCTAATGCCATAATACTGGTCTTATTAGAGTTTTTAATGAACATTTTGTTGCATCACTCCTCAAATTTTGCTCGCATGAAGTCCTTTACACATGATGTGCTATAATTATTCCTAATTAATTAAAATACAGAAAAGCATAGATCAAAGCTGGAAGGATTTATTAAGACATAACTGTATATAATATATTGTGTATATTATTATGTTCTTCTGGTCATGCACCGCATATCTGCCGCTGTAATGATAATGGTGAAAGACTGAAATTTTCAGTAGCTTCTCAAAAGCAGGCTTGACGGAGGTGGACAACAGCATCTTTTCATTTCTTGCTGGTGACTGTTGTCACAACCTGGCTCAAAGGAAGGACAAAAGATGGAGATGACCCATGGTAAATTAAAGTAAAATGCAATTTATTAACAAGGCTAAGGTAAATGTGCAATCAGTTCATCAGTAATGCGTGTAGTGAATGGATGTGATCATGTGTGAGAAAACAAAATAGCTTCACCAAACCAGCCAAACCATACCCCAGGAAACTCGAGAGAAAATGGAGGATGAGCACCATTGCCAGCTAAAACACCAGTTTATGTAGGAGCCAACCCAGGTGTCAGCCATCATGGCCAATGAGCCACTCTCCCAGCTCCTAACAATCAGCAACCAGCTGAACAGGAACAGGTCCTGAGGCCTAGGAGCTGTCACACTGTTGACTTTGCTAAAATAACAACTGTCTGCTTTATACGATGTATCAACCTAACCAGTTAAGCTCTGATTATCTCTCTAAGCTTGTTGAAAATTGTCTTCACTTGGCTTTTTCTATTCTTAGGTGTTTAAAAAATGATAACAGCTGTACTCACTAACCACTGTAGTAGGAGCACTGGATTATCGGTGAAATTGTCACTAAATCATGTGGCATCACTGCAGCGTAAAATCCCGCAGACACAAGTCAGGAGGCTCAGTCATGTTTACACTAAACATGGCAAACCACCTGAATCCATCTGAGCAGTTCACCTCGACCATCTACCCCTCACAACAGACAACAAACAAGATGACAACTGACAGTAAAAAGATGATGAAAGCCATCTTGGAGGGAGTAGAAGCTGGAACCGACTTTCTTTCTGCTAACTGGGTCAGTTTAAAAATGTCAAAGTTTTCCATTCAAATGTGATTGGACATTTCTCTCCACTTTTACTAGCTGCTTCCAGTGAAGATAAAAGCCATCATTTAGTTTTCTCACTTGTTTCATATTTTAAATGGCAAACATCTTGCATTCATCCATTCCTATACCGTCACTGTTTGTGAGGTTAATGTGTCATCTTTTACAACCTGAGCTCAAGATGATTCCTTCTAAAGTAGGACTGATGTATGCATCATCAATACTCTTGAAGGATCGGCCAGAGAAACAGCCAAAAACAATACTGTGCTTGCTGATGACATAAATTAGTTTGAGAGATAAATTGAATGGATACATACATAACATAAAATGAAATCAGTACTCTTACCTGTTGATGATTTCTGTAGAAGATACGGAAATCAAGCAACAGGTATGTTTTGTACAATAATGCAGAACTAATTTCTTCATATTTTAAAGCAGTATGTTTCAGCTTGATTGTTACAAAGAAAGGATGCAAAATTAAGCAAATGTTTCACTGATAATGTGGACACTTTGTCAGGGTGCAGAACAGCTACCACAAACCCAGATTGGGCTGCCAGCCTTAATGCTAATCAGTCTGCAGTTTTAATGGAGTTTCTTCAAATTAAAATGGTAATGTGAGGTCAATATCAGTCAACTTGTGTTGTGAAACATAGTCTGATGCTATTGTTGATGGAATCAAGTCCACGGGAGACAAACCAGCTGAAACAGATATTCTTCAATGAGTGTGTTCATGTGGCTGGTAACAAAGATGGTGATTGGCCTGTTGATTGGGCTAAGGTTCTCTTTAGGGATGAATCCAGTTTTCAGTTGATGCCCACTCCAGCCAACTTACTGGTTAGGAGGAAGCCTGGAGAAGCTACAAACCAGACTGTCTGCCCTGCAGTAAAACATGGAGGTGGATCAGTGGCAATCTGAAGTTGTTTCAGTCTGGGTGGAACAGGGCAAATGCAGTTGTGTGAAGGCCGAGTGACAGGTCATCTACAGTGTTACTCTTGAAAACAGTCTTTTTTAATCAGCTGGAAAACTATTTCCTGCCTGGATGACTGAATTTTTCAACAAGACAATGCTCCTTACAACATGACAAGGTTAGTTAAAGCCTGGATGGAGAACCAGACCATTGGAACCATGCCTTGGCCTGCTCAGTCACCAGATCTAAATCCAACTGAAAACTTGTGGAAAATCATCAAACACAAAATGGAGAACCACAAGCCCAAAAACAAAGCAAGTTGGTTTGAATTAGTGTAACAGGAATGGGCTGCTGTGACAGCAGAACAATGTCAGAAGCTGGTGGAGAGCATGCCAAGAGAGAGAAATGCAGCTAAGATCGGCTGATTTTGAAGATTAACCTGATTACTTTAAATATAGGAGTATGACTTTATAGCATCAAGGTCCATGAGCTATTATATTAAATTTAGGTTAATTTCCATATGTAAAATGGAACTTAATATCCTCATTTAAGAACACCTTGGCATTTTAGCTACAATTTTAAACTGGATGGGTTAATGTCCAGAATTAATAACACAATATGGTCTCACTTTTACTTTCCAAGTATTATGGTCCAGTCTATTATTATTATTATTATATATGTTCAAGAAGCTTAAAATTGCCACCATACCCACCACTGTGTCACTATCGATCCCCCTTCATGCAGGAAGATAAATGATAGTGGAAACAATCACTGTGTTTTGCGACAACGAAGCATCAGTCAGCATTAAGAGAGCTCCTCAGTCACATCCATGCTCTATTTCTCCTTCCAGTCATCCTTGCCATCATCTGTCCAAACATAATCTGGGTTAGTACTTGTTCACATCCTTCCCTTTTCAGATGTACAAACTTTATTTCTGATGCCGTTTCATTTTTTATTCTTTCACGTGGAGTTATGTGACAATCGGCATACATTTGTCTGTCTGTCTGTTTGTGCACAACATTACTCAAAAACATTTGGATTGAAATTTTCAAGGAAGGTCAGAAATAACACAATGACCACCTCATTAGATTTTGGCAGTGTTACAGCTTACAGTCTGGATGCACGGATTTGTTCAAGATTTCTGTATTGTTGTGAGATAGCGGCACAGTGTCACTGTAACCATGACAATAAGTGAACACTACATCAGCTGTGTGCTGATGATCATATGATTGTGATCCTACTTTAAATCCACCACAGGGAGAAGAGTTGGGGAAAGGACCTGCAGCAAATGGCCATGGGTCAGACTCAAACTCATGGCTGCTGCATCTAAAATGTGTTGTATTTTCTCCACCATTGACCTGACTGAACGTCTGCATTCAAAGTACATCTGGATTGTTTCATTTTAAATCCATTGTGGTGTTGTACAGAGCCAAAATACTGAAAACTATATCAATGACCAAATATTTTTGGACCTGACTGTAGGTTTTTAGGAGTTCAAGCATCTTTCTGTGAGGTTAACCAAACACTAAAACAACAGGAGTTGCAGGAATTCATTACACTTAAAATCCCCAAAATCCCAGGAGTTTATCAAAATTATGCATTGCTATCCGGCAACAAACCACACAATAGCAACACTGGCACCATCACTGGCCCACTTTGTGATGCAAAAACAGCTTTGACCCCTCAGGCCATGGACGCAGGACCTCTAGGGGAGTCTTGTGGTGTCTGGCACTGGGATGTTGGCAGCCGACTCTTTGGGTCCTGTGGTGTGCTGGGTGGGGTGTCCATGGATTTGACTTACTCTGATGCAGATGCTAAAACAGAATGGGGTCTGGGGAGTTTGGAGGCTGAGTCAACATCTTGAACTCATTGTTGTGTTTCTGAAGCTGTTCTTGAGTGGTTCACAGTGTGGCAGGGTGCATTGTCCTGCTGAGTGTGGCCGCTGGCTTCGGGAGGTAATGTTTGGTCTGCAACAATGTTCAGGCAGGTGGCATGTGTCAAAGAAAATCCACATGGATGCCAGAACATCATGTTTCAGATGATTGCACAGATTGCATTTAGCAATCAATTTTGTTTACTTTGGTTGCAGAGCAGTGTACAGAGATAGATAACTCACCCTTGTTTTTATTTGGTGAGTTTAAACCAGGAAGAGCCTTTAAAACTACAAATGATTATTATTATATAAAATTTATCATCAGGGAAAAGGTATTAAATATTATACGAAGTTGTAAAAAATAAACACTAATGATGTGGATGAAAGGGTTAAAGCTCCCTGTAAGCTAAGTAGTTGTAAAATTATAATGTATTTAATATTTTGCAGTACTCTCTCAATCTGTGTGTGTGTGTGCGTGCGTGCGTGCGTGCGTGTGTGTGTGTTACTCCAACGTTAGCAAAGTTATAAGGTCTGTGATAGTTGTTGATAATCATGAAAGCAACAATAAAATATGGTATCACTCTTTATCTGGAAACTTTAATATCCTCTTTTCTCAACTCCGTTCTTTACTGTTCTCTGACTTGACTTTTTCCTCATATTCAGTTTGCAGATTTAACATTAACACAGCAGACTACTTTCTGCTAAAATGAATGGAAACCAGTGGTTGCCGGGAAAGTAAAAAAAAAGAAAAGAAAAGAAAAGAAAAGAGTCTGTGCTTTGGGAATATTCAGTTCAGAATGTGATGTGATGACACCGTTTTTCGTTGATTGTGGCCCAAACTTTGTGCTCCATTGGCCCTCGGTGAGTTCCGCCGTCTGACGCTAGGAGCTGTCCGCGGTGCTGAGGAGGAGGAGGAGGCTGCCAGAGCAGAGCTGAGAGCGGCCAGCAGCTCCTCACTGAGCCGCCAGCAGCCGGAGTCTGGAGAAGCAAACTAACAGCCCTCTGTGTCTGTGTCAATGAGTGGATTGAGACAGGGAAGCCGGGCTGAAGTCACCGAGAGCAGCGCTCAGTGTGTGTAGCCGGTGTTCGGCAGAGCTGCCAGTTCTTCTGTCCGCCACAGGAAAAGTGTTGATCCCAAGGACGTTCACAACTCAAAGCTTGAGAAGCTCAGGAAGAGGAGAAGACGCGATGAACGCAATCAGAGATTATTTTCCAGTCCTGCTCGTTCTGGTGGCTCTGGTGACGGACGGGGACTCTAAAGGTAGGAATTAGCGAAAACATTTACTCCCTGGTTATGTGCTCTTTCCCCGCCGTTAATTGCACCACATTTTCAGCGCATCTCGGTGCTCCCGATTTAGATGCTTTTGTTTGTGGATTTTTGTCTTATTTTCGCCAGAGGCGCTTCCATCCCGACCGTTTTCTTTTGTCAGCCCCTCCATGTGCTCGCACGGCTCACCGATTTTTTCCCCCCCGAAAACACACTCCTAATTGTCAGCAGCAACACAGATGTGCTATCTGGGTACATTTTATTGATTGTTCTCATTGCAGTCAGATAATACATGCAAAGCAGCACATACAGTACATGACCTCAAAGACTATTAAAGTTAGCCATCAAGACACAATGTATGTAATGGAAAGCGCAGTTTAATAATCGTTACAACTTCTCATATGGGTCCTCGACAGCCTCCTTATCCTGCTCTCAAGTTTCAATTTTCAAGAAGAAAAAGGAAAAGTCAAGCTGGCGTACAGGCTGATAAAAATGTCATTTCCAGCCCCACAAAAAACTCCAAATGAATGCAGCCTATCTCCCAGTGCTCGTCACAATAGCGGAATGGTGTGTGTGTGTGTTTTTGCAGCCTCTCTGCATTATTCATATCCCCTGACAAAAAGAGAAGGCAACAAAACATGGGTGATGTTAGAGGCATGTATCTGGATAGCTGCAACAATTTGAGCACTCACTCAATTTGAAGTACAGGGAAGTGGAAAATATTTAGTCCCACAAATTTACAATTAATCACTTCTCAGCACTGCATAGTCTGTGTTCAGGACTGTCCTCTGTACTGGATAGATGAGAAGAGCAGAGTGTGTGAGGGAAATAAGTTATCTGAAGAGAAACTCCTGCTCTGTCAGTCATCTTTTAATTGGATGTGTTTGTGAAGACATAGCCGACACCAGCTGACTCCACAACCTTGATAATTCAAGTAGTGATGGATGCTTATGCCTGTGCTCATGTTTGCCTTTGGATAATCGCCCTGTGACGCCTTGGCATCACAGAAAATGTGTTGACTGACTGTGTGCATCCAGTTGTACCGTCCGGCTGTTGGCGTGTTTAGTGAGTGTGTGCAAAAAGCAGACAATTAACAGTGACATAGATGGATAGAGCTACTTAGTGTGTGATTTTGTGGGAATTAGGAGGTGAGTTTCATTTAGAAATTTGATGAGAAGTTAAAGTGTTTCCTGTTTATGTGTTTGCTGAGTAATGCAGGAGGAGTCAGAACGTCCACTTCCTTTAACAAAGCTGCATCCTAATTCCACACGACATACTACATCTAAGCAAATTTGAGTTTGTCAACTAAAAAGTAAATATTTAGACTAAATGTTTTTTTAACGGATAAGGTGCACTAGTTTTTCACATAGCAGTAAAGAAAATAAAGGAATATCCTTCCCACACCTGTTAAAAATAGTGAATATACGTATTGCTAGTGAAGGTGGTGAACAGCACTACTAGGATGTGTTGTGAAATTATACCAATGTCCACTTATACCACATTCTGTGAGTATATAGCAAAATGTGTTGTATAGTAACTACAAAACAGAGGATTGTGTATGTGATACAGTGTACACTTACTTTAATATACAGCTTTGAGGAGAAAAGACTTAAAAGCAGCATCATGGAATAAATAATTGGGGCACCACATTTATCAGTTCAGTGTCTGAGTTCTGCAATACAGAGAAAGGATAAACACACACAGACACACACACTCAGGGAAAACCCTTCTACCAGTCATTTATGTTAATCTTTCATCAAATTGTTATTTCATTTCATTTGTTTTTTTTTCTTCCACTTTATCATATATATCACACAGCTGAAAAAGAACACGTGGAAACAAATCTGACACTTTCTCTTGACACATTGTTGAAAAAAGAATTTTCAAGCTGTAAAGCAGCCACAAAAAATGTTTTATTGATTATTAGAGCTGTTAGTAATAGAAGTTGTTCACTGCTTCACAGGTTTTCAAATCCTTTCTTGCTCAATTCATTAATAGTAAAGTCTTTAGTTATTGGTTTTAAGTCAACAGCAAAAGTAAAAGTAAGTAATCTGTATAATATTTCTAAGCCATTAGCAAAGATCTATGACAGCTTTAAAAGATGGATTTGACCTAGACGGCTTGCAGTTTTTTTTTTTCAGATGATCAGGGTGTCATCTCTGATGAACTAAAGAAGGAAAAAAGACAAAGCTGCTCATGCTTTGACCAATAAACAGCAACCACAACTCAACAGATCACTCAGCTTGAAAGAGGTGTGCTTCTTTGTGAGAGTGACAGAGGACAAAATCCACAGTCTCCCTGATGGGCAGACTTCTAAACTTTGTATGTAGGTAATGTAGAGCCTCAGTAGAAATTCCCTATTGCATTTCTCCGCCTGCAGAGACACTTCTATGTAAAACTGTTTGCCCATGTTGTGAATGGACACAATATTTTTGGTTACTTTGATTGCAGAACTGTGGTGTTTGCATTGTCGAGCTCTGTGCTCAGATGCTCCGTCTTTCAGAGAATTGAACTGAGTCCCAGCGCTGGATGAGGAACGTCATGTTTTTAATGTGGACAGTAATGTGACTCCTGGCCTGCATGTTGATGCCTCCACCTGGGACCTGACCTGGGGGGCATCAGGGGAACAATAGATGTAGTCATGAGTTAAACATCACTGATGAAGGCTTACATTCAAATCTTTGTAACTGTACTCAAAATTCTACTTTTTAGTGACTAACTGTTCAGTGAGCATTTGTTCTTTATTTTTGGGAATCTTCACGCCTTTTACCCTACACACCTGGTAACACATTGGGACTGTATCCTCTTAGAACTTGTCGTCCCATGGTCGTGATGACAGTTGTGTGATATTGTGTGTACATCTGTAATGTGGGCAGATCACATTACAAACACTGTCACTCTGAAAAGGCAAGTTTCCTGTCATTTTTTCAGACTGGCTTTTAATACACAGTAATGTGGTGACATTTTATTTTATTTTGTCTTTTATTTATCTGATTTTTTTTCCTGACGTGTTCTATTGTTGCTTTCTTTTAATCTGCTTTTATTTCTTATTTTACTATTTTTTTCTTAACTGGAAAGCACTTTGGTCACCTTGAGTGTTGTAAAGTGCTCTATAAATAAATTTTGATTGACTGATTGAGCTGCACAGTGGAATAGTGGTTAGCACTTTCGCCTTGCAGCAAGAAGATCCCCTGGGATCTTTCTGCATGGAGTTTGCATGTTCTCCCTGTGCATGCGTGGGTTTTCTCTGGGCACTCTGGCTTCCTCCCACAGTCCAAAATTATGCTGAGGTTAATTGATCACTCTAAATTGTCCGTAGGGGTGAAATTGAGTGTGATTGTTTGTCTGTATATGTAGCCCTGCGACAGACTGGCGACCTGTCCAGGGTGTCCCCTGCCTTCGCCTGAGTCAGCTGAGATAGGCTCCAGCACCTCCTGCGACCCAAGTGAGGATAAAGCGGTGTATAGAGAATGGATGGATGCATGGATGATTGATTGATTGATTGATTGATTGATTGATTGATTGATTGATTGATTGATTGACTGATTTGCAAACGATTTGCCTACAACAGATCAGGGATTAATCTTCACCAGGCACATTGCAGTGAAGTGTGTATGACAACAGGCAGTGTATTTCTTGTGGTGAACAAGGAAACGACACTGTCCTGCTCTACTGCTGCTTAACTCGCTCTCCCCATAGCTTTCTCTGAGGTCTTAGGAGTCGCCTATAATCAGAAAAGTACTCTCCTGATATTTTAGAAATCTCTGTAAAGATGAACTAATTAACTGTCGTGCACATGTGTTAATAGTACAAGCTACTTGTTCTAAAAATCAACTCAGGAGCATCTTTGTAACCACTCTTGGAAAATGATGAAACTATGAACTACTGATGGTACAGACAAATGCTTTTGTAATTGACATTCCTGGCATCCATATCGACTCTCTTTTGTCCAATTAAAATCTGTAGTTTGATGGCATTGACCTACATATATGATGATAATCTACAAAATAAATAAAACATGAAATCAGTCATTTTCATTTCATTTTTTATCAATTTTTTTGGTCTTATAATTCTTTAAAATGGCAGAACATTGTTGTGTAGTTTTGGTGTTGTTTGTTTTTTCATTTGAATTTTAGCCCATATTAGCCTACTTAATAAGTGAATTAGTATTTGATGATATGTTGGTTAGATTTTAGCTGGACCTTTTGGATTACTGCCATATATTTTCAGCATAGAGCTGAATGAAAAGCAAAGAGAAATCATTTTGCAGTTATTTTCACAGATATTTTGACATGAATCACACCTTTTGCATTTCTTCTTCACTAAAACAAATCTAAAAATGATGATGTGGAGTGTACTAAACTAGCCATGACATCTCTGTAGCACCACATTGCTGAATTTCTAATGGTATGTTGTGACACATTCACCTTCATCAAAAAACTGCAACTTCTGCAGCTTGAATGTTGCACTTGGCCTTCTTACGATTTTCCTTATATTTGGGTTATTTGTTCAGCAGTAGGACACCACTGTGACCCATCATGCTAATGTACGCAGTAATGATATATGCATGATTGGAAAGTTTAGGATCTCGAAGAGAAAGAAATTCTGAGACTTGTAATAATCTGCCCACCAGTAGGCGTGAAACAGTTGGAGAGGTGAAGATTTTTTTTTGAACAAGATTTATTTATTTAAAATTTTCTCAGAACATTTCCAGTAACTCACAATGGTACAATGATGTCAAAACAGAATTAAGTGCAAATATGAGCCCCCACCCCTCTCCCAAAACCCTGATATCATCCAGAAGAAAAACAAAAAACAAAAAAGAAAACAACTTAGTTTTACAAAGACATGTTTCTCCAGTACATACAAAAAAAATAGTAAAATATATATAATGAGGGTTTAGGGGTCTACAGCAGGACATCTACCACACCAGTGCAGAAACAGCATTTAAATACACAAGAAAAAGGAGCATTGATGTATGAACAGGAGGAACCTTTAAGGAATCTCTTCAGTTGTATCTTCCAGAGCATCTTATGTCATACCTATATAGGTTATTCCTCTACAAAATTATCAGAACTCAAAGTTTCAACATTACTCAGAAAAGACTGCCATATTATTAAAAATTTGCCAGCTGACCCCTTGATTGTGTACCTGATCTTCTCTAGTTTAATAAAATGAAGCATATCTCTGATCCACTGTCTGACCGTTGGAGGGTTACAGTCCCTCCATCTAATCAGGATTTGATGTCTGGCGACAAGTGTGGCAAAGGACAGGAGATTCTGGGAGTATTTACTCACAACTAGTTTTTGCGTCACCACCCCAAATAAGGCTGGGAAAGCAGAAAGCTCTAATTCTTGGCCTATAATCCTTGATAGCATCTCAAATATTAATAACCAATAATTAGATATCCTTGGACATTCCCAAAACGTGAGTCAGAGTGGTTTGGGACTGTTTACAATGGTCACATATGGGGTTTATGCTTGAAATAAACTGGGACAGTTTAGCTTTGGTCTAGTGCAGTCGATGAACAATTTTGAACTGCATGACAGTGTGTTTCATACATATTGAAGATGTATATATTCTCCCCATCATTGCTGACCTTAAGGTCTCAGAAATTTCCATGCCAAGATCTCCCTCCCACTGGCTTTTAAGGGAGCTGAGATTTGGGAAACCTTCTTCTGCTAATAGGGAGTATATAACACCTATCTTTCTCTTTTGGGGTGATTTAAGATTATTGATTGAATCTAAAAGTGTGTCTGGGGGCTGTAAAGGGAAACCAGTGAGATTAGAAGATATGAAGCTACGGATTTATAGAAATCTGAAGAAGTGAGACCTGGAAAGACCAAACTTTTGCCTAATCTGTTCAAAGGAGGCAAAAGATCCATTTATGAACATGTCATTAAAGGAACAGACACCATGTTGGGGCCAGGCCCCGAATAATGAGTCTGTCCAGGATGGTGCGAACGCATGATTTCCCACAATAGGGGAAAGTAGTGAGAATTGAAAAATCTTAAAGTCTTGTCTAAATTGTATCCATATTTTCAAAGAATGAACAACGACTCGGTTAGAAGTATATTTAGAGAAAGGCTTTGGATAAGGAATGCTAGAGCACAATAAAGCACATAATGAAGTTTTATTACAAGAATCTCTCTCTAAAACTAGCCAATCAGGAGCGCCAGCTGTTTCCTCTGTTTCCAGCCAATCGGACATCCTTCTAATATTGGCTGCCCAGAAGTAAAACTGAAAATTTGGCAAGCCAAGTCCCCCCTGCCATCTGGGTCTCTGTAGTGTGTCTCTACATATACGCGGTTTCTTTTTATTCCAAATAAAAGATCAAAGCTTCTTGTCTAAAGAAATGAAAAAAGTTTTTGTTAAATAAACTGGGATGCACTGAAACATATATAAAAGCTTAGGTAGAAGATTCATCTTGATAGTATTAATTTTACCTGCCAAAGATAGCGGTAACTGATCCCAGTGCTCTATGTCCTCCTTAAGAGAGGACAGAAAAGGTGGAAAATTTGCTACAAAAAGGTCTTTAAACTTTTGTGTTACCCAGACCCCAAGATATTTTATTTTATCCTTACAGACTTTAAAGGGTAGTGAATGCACTAAGGGTAAATCTCTTGCTGATAAATTTACAGGCATCAGTTTGCTTTTTTGTGTATTTATTTTATAGCCGGAAATCTTTCCAAATTCATTTAAAAGTTTTAAGACAGCAGAAAGAGATGAGGAAATGGCAGACAGATAAAGCAACATATCATCCGCGTATAACGAAACTTTATTTTCGAACCCTGCTCTTGTAATACCTTTAATATCCTCGCTACTACGTAAAGCTATTGCCAGTGGTTCAATTGAGATCACAAAGAGAAGGGGGGAGAGCGGACATCCCTGCCTTGTCCCTCGCGCTAGTAAGATGAAATATTATTATTAGTCCATACTGCTGCCACTGGAGAACTGTATAAGATTTTAATCCATGATAAAAAACTGGGCCTGAAACCAAACTTTTCAAGGGAGTAAAACAAGAAGTCCCACTCCACCCAATCAAAGGCCTTTTCAGCATCGAGCGATATAACTACTTCCGATGTGTCGGGTGGGGAGGGACCATAAATTATATTGTACAGACGTCTGATATTGGAGGTAGATTGTTGTTTTTTGATGAAACCTGTCTGATCTGATGAGATAATAGTTGGGAGGACTGTTTCAAGACGACATGCATTCATTTTTGCAAGAATCTTACTATCCACATTAATCAGAGAAATAGGATGATAAGAGCTACATTCTTGTTTATTTTTCCCTTTTTTTAAGATAAGTGATATGATAGCTTGTCGTAAAGTTTCAGGCAGTGAACCAACTGAAAGGGATTCAGTGTACACTGAAATTAAAAGAGGAGCCAGTTTATTTGAAAACATTTTAAAAAATTCTGTTGGGAACCCATCAGGGCCGGAAGATTTCCCATTTTGCATGCTTTTAATGGCTAGTTCAATTTCTGTAATGGAGAATGGGGCCTCTAGCTCAGCTGCTAATTTAGGGTCTACGTGAGGGACTTCAATGTATTGAAAAAATGATCTAATCAAGTTAACATCCCTTAGAGATTCAGATGTATAAAGGTTGCGATAAAATCTCATAAAACGTGAATTAATAGCAGAATAATGTACACAGATCCCATCTGAATCATCTCGGATCTCTGGTATTATCAGACTTGCTGCTTTTTGGCGAAGCTGGTGTGCAAGGACCCTACCTCTTTTCTCACCATGCTCATAATATGTATGACCGGATCTAAGCAGGAGATTTTCAGCTTTTTGTGTGGACAGTAAGTCAAATTCTTTCTGGAGAAGGAGGTGTTTTTTTGATGCCATCAGCTGATGGGGACATGGCTAATTGCATATCAAGGTTAGCAATCTAATTAGTCAGTTCATTAATGCGACCATTTCTGATTTTGTGTAAGTGTTCATTATAAGAGATGATCTGGCCTCTTAGATATGCTTTAAGTGCTTCCCATATTGTTGATGGAGACATATTTTGTGTTTGATTCATTTCTAAAAACAAATCAATCTGTGATGAAATAAAATCTAAAAACTTTTTATCGGACAGCAGCCAGGAGTTAAGTCGCCAAGGTCTATAAGGAGGTTTTGCAGTGGGTAGATTAAGCTTCAGTGTGTGAGGAGCATGGTCTGAGATGACGATTGTATGGTAGTCACATTCCCGAACCAATGGAAGAAGACGCTTATCCATAAAGAAATAATCAATTCGTGAAAAAGTTTTGTGAACTATTGAATAGAAAGAATATTTACGAGCATTTGTGTTGAGAGTATGCCAGACGTCGGCTACACCATAAGTATTGAGAAATTGCTGGATTGAAATTGCTGACTTAGAGCTAGGTATTGTTTTAGCAGAGCTCCGATCCAAGCAAGGGGACAACACAGTTCATATCGCCTCCTAATATTAAATTGTGTTTGTTTAAATCAGGGAGACGGGAGAAAACATTTGTAAGGAATGAAGTGTCGTCCCAGTTGGGGGCATAAACACTTGCCAGAGTAACAGGAATGTTATATAATGTACCTATAACAATTACAAATCGACCCATCGGGTCTGCATCAACCTGACAGGGAGTAAAAGGCACGTGTTTACTGATGATTAGTGCTGCTCCCCTTGACTTAAATCGGAACCCCGAGTGATAAATTTCATTATCCCAGCCGGCACGCAAACAAGAATGACCAGACAGCTCTAGATGAGTATCCTGAAGGAAAGCAATGTCAACTTTTAACTTCTGTAAGTGTGTGAGAACTCTCTTGCATTTAACAGGATGATTCATCACCTTAATGTTCCAGCTGACAAATGAAACTGAGCATAAAGCTGCTCCTCCAGTGTTTCTAGACTGTATCATAATCAGCGACAATAAGTATATCTGGGCATAGTCAATGTAGTACATAGTAGACCCCTTCTTTTACATATCTCAAAAAAAGTAAGAAAAAAAAAACAGACACAATTCAAGACAAAAAAGTAAACCTGGGTACAAAAACATCCCCAAAACTCGTTTCCCCTCCCCTCTGAACCATCCCAGAACTGGGTTGAACTTGAACTTTCTCCCAAGGATACTATCCACACAATGTGCTTATGTTAGGGAAGCTACTGAGCTAGAAGCTACACTCAGCAGAGCTCGAAGTACTTTTAGGTGTATATGTAGAAAAATGAAAAAACCTTGTATGATGATGTTTAACCAAAAACAACCTTATGCTATTCAAATTAGGACTTCAGTCTCTAAATCCAGATGTCACGAGAGAAAGATGAACAGCAAACAGACTTTAACAAACTTTAACAAACTGGGTGTCAGGTTGGATAGTTATCTGCACAACCAACTTAAATCAGTATCTTAGACAGCAATTAAAAGTTGTTCTAACTATTTTTAGCCATAAGTTTGGTGTGGGTTAAACCACAGTAAAAGCAAACAGAAAAAGCTAACATTTTGCCCTTAAGATCCAAATTATAAAATGTTGTGCTATGTTAAAGGTGTGTACTGATAAACCTTATACTGACTTAACCTGTCATTAGCACCAGACTAGCCTGGGATAAACAGAATTGAGTCAAGACAGTCAGTACCGGCAAAACGAATAATAATCACTGTCATCCACTGTGTCCTTTAATGAGCAGCAGTTCCTCGTTTAGTGATGTTTTGTGAGATGTACCTCTGGGCATCCTCCGTGGAGGCAAATACCTTTTCCACGCCGTTTTAGGTAATGCAAAGTCGCGCCGGATGAAGTATTCCAAACCGCAGACCCTCGACCTCGCGCAGCTGCTGTCTGATGCCATTGTAAGCCGCACATGCACGAGCGACTTTTGCCGTGTAGTCCGAGTATACCGAGATGATCATGTCCTTCACCGTCACTCGCCTCCGTTCTCTGGTACGGCGCAAAATGTCAGAGCAGCCCTGAAAGTAATGTAGACAGGCCACCACAGCTCGCGGAGGAGCTCCTTGTTTCGGCGGCGGTAGCAAGGTTCAATGAGCTCTGTCCAGTAGTGGAGCTTTTTCGAGCTGGAACGCTTCTTTTAGCAGCGCTGAGATGGTAGTTGTACTGCAGCTGCCTTGGTTTTCAGGTATACCCAGTATACGGATATTGTTGCGTCTGGACCTTCCTTCTAAGTCTTCACATTTGCCCTCCAGAGCGGCCACCTGGGCTGAAAGTTGATGCACAACCCAGACAGCCCCCTCTCCATCTCCCTCATTGTATTTTCCATCCCTGTCACCTGGTTTTGTATAGCTGCTTTAAAACCAATGAGCTTCGTTTTGGCAGCTTGAATTTCCAGCTTGATGGTAGACATTTCACTCTCGAGTACAGTCCGGATTTCATCCTTAAAAACAACCACAAAATCTGCTCGTAGCAAAGTCAACAGCTCCTCCTTGAAGACCATGATTTCAGTTGAGCTTGCCGCGGCTTGGGCCACTGTTGTCGGATTACCTGAATCATGTGAGGTTTTAGGAGGTGACGCCCCAGCAGCTTCAGCAGGCCCGGTCGACGGGGTATTAATATCACGGCTTCTGGTGGTTTTCTTGCCCATGATATATTTCTCCATTTAGTTAATGACAGAAAAGAGTCCAGAACCCTGGATGCTTTGATTGTTTTACACCAAAATCTACCTTAAATGACGAAATTTTCTGCCGAGCTCAGCTACACACCACCTACTCCATTGCTTGCTCACGAGCGCCCCCTAAGGTGAGGTGAAAATTTAATCAGCTGAGCCACTTGCATGACTGTTTCTCACAACATAGTTTTTTTTAATAGTTTTTAATAGTTTTAATAGTTTTTGAACTTTTCTGTCTTAGCAATACATACAAGCACCATAATATTCTAAAGCGTCTAATCTATCACTTGTCCCTTTTTTTGCACATGCAGTGTTGTTCAGTGTTCATCCATCATCAGCACTGTTCAGATTAATCAGCTCCATGAGAAGCTCTTCTTCCTCTAGCACAGAAGTATCACCCAAGGCAAGTGATTCTTCACATTAGCCGTGCACCCTTCACCCTGCCCTCTGATTAGCCTGTAATCAGCAGTGCCAGGATTCTGCTGTCTCTTCATCTAGCTGCCATTTCTTGCTATGATACCGATTCAAAGCTCGTCATTGTCAGTGATGCACAAAACCGTATAATCCCTGAGAAATTCCCTCACATAAAATAACCTTAGCATGAAACCTGAGTGTCTTTGGAGAAGCTGGATGGCAGAAGTTCAAGAGACTGTCCTTTTTGGTCGCTGCTGGCTTCAGTCATGTTGGTCTCTTGACCTCTGACCTCTCTTGAGGTGACCAGCTCTCCCTGCAATGATCTGTAACACCAAGTTCTGCTTTGTAATGGCACTGTTTACAATCTGGTGATTACTGTTTCATCCCATTTATTGTAACTGTCTCCCAAAGCACAACGTACTGCTTCACATTTCTATAGTTTAAAAAAATTGCAACCATTTGTTTTTAATAAATTTTTTCACAGACCAGAAACCCTGCAGTGATCTTCATGTCACCTATGCTAATCCAGCACAAGTGCTTCAAATGAGTCTGCATTTACAACTACATAACAGTAAGTCAGGGAAAACCGACGTTCACTGTGACGCTTACAAAACTCAAGAAAATCTACATTTTTTTCTACATTACATACGATCACCACAGTATTGTGGTTTGACAATCATACAGTGAGCTGCATTGCTAATCATAACTGAGCAGATGAAAACGCACTTTGACGATGGTGTGATGACTGACGGATTATATAAGGGGGATACAGTGGTAAAACTGCATTGTTGTATTGACCCTCAGTTGCTTTAAATACAGTCCCACACAGACTTTTGGGGCAATTTGATTAACACCTTAAGAGAATTTTGCATAAAATCTGCAACCTTCCCATGCATGCTTGTAACCCAGATAGCAAACTATGGGTGAATCAATGTTGAATCTATGTTGAGACCTGATGTAGAAATTATACAGAAAGCGCAAGGTTGATAAAATGTTGAGTCAACGTTTGCTTTTCAACCATAAATCACACTTTACCCAAATAGCAAAAGATGTTACATCAATGTTGAATTAGGGTTAAGAAGGTTGAATTTTGGTTACAGTTGAAGATTGATGGTTGGATGAACGTTGATTCAACAACATTTTGTCAACATTGAAGTTTGTGTTTAAAAGATGCCATTGAATCTACATTGTATTTTGGTTTCATTAAAATGTTTGACAGGTCAATGTTTAATTAATGTTGAATCTATGTTTGCAAACATGTAATCTATGTAAGCAAACGTTGACTCAACATTTTATCAACCTTGCACTTTCTGTATAATTTCTACGTTAGGTCTCAACATAGATTCAACATTGATTCACCCATAGTTTGCTATCTGGGAAATGAGCTACACCAGAATGTACAGAATGAGAAAGAATTCTGTGGCCATCAGCACAAAAATATATATACTTTTATACACTTTTACACTTTAGAACAGGAACTTCTAATAATGAATTTTAGATTTTTCCACTGCACAGATTCTTTGAAATCTAATTTACTGTCTGCCTCCAAATCCTGTTGGATCATTCAAATGATTAAACTCCCTGAGGCTACAAGGTCAAATTATATATAATAAATCCAAGAAAAGCTTGTTGGATCCCAACACTACTAAAACATTTAGTCATTCATATACAGTGCCTATCATAAGTATTCACCCCCTTTAATGTTTTACCCTTTTATTTCTTTCATAAATCAATCATGGTCAATAAAATTTAGCTTTTTTAACAAAAAAAATATTGGAAAAAACTCTTTAATGTCAAAGTGAAAACAGATTTCTATAAAGTAAATGAAAGAAAATTATATAAATGAAAATAATTGTTTGCATAATTATCCACCCCCTTTTTAATTTAATGGTCTAATTCAATAGAGGTCCATCAAATTGTTGCCAATAGTCTCACAATTAGTGAAATGAAAATCACCTGAGTGGTGTGGGTGTGTTTTAAGTGATTGAGTTGTAAAACATCTGTGTCTGAAGGGTCCAGAGAGTGGTTGATCAATATTCCTGGCTACCATTACACCATGAAGACAGAAGAACACTCTAAGCAACTCAGGGAAAGGGTTATTGAGAAGTACAATTCAGGGAATGGTTACAAAAAAATTTCCAAGGCACTGAACATCCCTCGGAGTTCAGTGAAATCAGTTATCAAGAAATGGAAGGAATATGGCACTTCTCGTAAACTGAGTGACCGTGCAAGTAGGAGACTGGTGAGAGAAGCCACCAAGACCCCTACAACTACTCTGAAGGAGTTACAAGCTTCAGCTGCTGAGATGGGAGACACTGTGAATGTAGCAACTGCTGCCCGGGTTCTTCACCGGTCAAAGCTTTATGGGAAAGTGGCAATGAGAAATAGCCTAGCCGCGCTGGACCCAGCTCTGAAGACACAAGGGTCTAGGAACTCTCGACAGGGAGGGAAGCGGGCTAAAAGGTTGTCTTTCAAATCACTCTGCAGCAGTTGGGTAGGTATACAACCAATCAGCGCAACAAATAGGCTGACGTAGTTCCTAGAGCGCCAGAAATCAGAGGATGCGGGAGTTCGGTGAAGCCTTATTTATACAGTCAATGGGTGAAGCTCAAGTATATTACAGACGTGTTAACAGAAAGATTATTCAGAGTCGGTGCTAATAGAGCTCAACGACTGTTGTCTTTTTTGTTGTCGACCCTGGCAGAGAATTAAATCCGTTGCCGTGGGTTGTCTAGCGCGGCTAGACAAGCTTCCGTCAATTTTTGCCTGAAATTTCTACTGAAGATGTACGGAAAGTAAATTGAATGCTGTTCTTGAACTGTTTGGAGTACAGACATGGTTGGGGTCTCCTTTGAAAGCTGACAACCTGAATTTTCACCCAGTGCAGTCAGAATTACTCTAGGTGCTACTGGCACAGAGTATTTTATGTTGGAACACACTGAATTAGGATTAAATTTATTTTCGCCTAAATTTTTACCCTAATAAAACACCTGAAAATTAGTGTGGCAGCACTGTGAGAGCTTGAAAACACAAAAAGGCAACAGCCTGGGGTCTTACATAGTTCAGGTCAAAAATTCAGAGCAATACTACAAGAAATTAGTGTTTCACACATGTATTTGTACTGCTATGGCCAGGCGCTGTCAATTTTCGACACCCTCTGTACACCCTCTGCACACCCTGGGCAAAAATGGTATATGTTCATTTTTCAGCCCGTTTTCACATTATTTTCACTCCAAAAACTCATAAAGAACTCAAAAAAAGCACTTCAGAGCAGCTCCAGTGTGGATCAGACACACACACTGGGAGGGACACAGACAGGCTGCAGCTGCAGCCAGGAGCGGAGGTGTAAAAAGTCACAGAACCCTGCTGGCAGAGGCTCTATTTATATCCTGCTATTCAGCAGGCTCATTGGCTTCAAGCCCTGTCAGTCAAACATTTCCTCCGACGTGATTTGCTCAGAATTTACTGACGAAATGAGGTAGGTCCAGATCTGTCAGTCTCGGCTACGGTTGGCTGTTTAGGCCTGGGAGGCAGGCCAGAGTCACTTGATTGGTTGAAATGCGGTGTAAACCAAAAGGATAGAGTTCAGATGCCATTTTGAGTGCAAAACAGCATGGATATCTGTATGCTTCATAAAAATATGGACAGAAATACAGTGAATATGAAATGCGCAGCGCCACCATGCGCCACGTGCGCGCGCTCGGAGCTGAGCTATTTCTGGATTATTTACTTATTTTAAGACATGTTTTGGACAAAATATTATACTTGCTAGTTTTGTCTGGATACCTAAGCTTGGATTCTGGCCGTTTTTTTGTGGATTATTTTCATCTTTGACCAGTAAAAGAGCGTCCAAAGGTGAGTTGTGCCCTTTAAACGTTTTGTTGTTTGTTGGAGAAATGTGTTTATATTACCCACTGTGGTAATCCAGCCCGATCTCACGAGGATTCGTGAAACTGTCACGTAAATTTTTGTTTCGGCTTCGTGCGCACCAACACGATTTCGTCATGTTTTTCGTGCCGCTCACCACGAAATGCACACCAATGTATTTTAAACGGCGGACTTTTCGTGCCACTCAGAACGTATTTCAAAAGAATGTGTATATTATATTTTTAATGTAAAACCGCGGCGAATCCAACGCTATATTTTGCATGACATCGTCCCTAAACATAACCCTAACCATAATCCTAACCATAACCTAACCATAAGCCGGTGGTACACTTACCAATTTGCATAGGAATTTCAAGAATGTCCGGCGGCCGGCGGCCGCAAACGCAATCACACAAGCAGTATACGCCGATGGACAGCTTAGATCGTCATGAATCCGCCGGTATAAACCACTTTCAGATGTGATTACCACAGCGAAAAACATTTCGTGGTGAGCGGCACGAAAAACATGACGAAATCGTGTTGGTGCGCATGAAACCGAAACTAAAACTTACGTGACAATTTCACGAATCCCCATGAGACCGGGTTGGGTAATCACATCTAAAAGTGGTTTATACCGGCGGATTTATGAGAATCTCAGCTTTTCATGGGTGTATAGTGTTTGTATCATCGCGTTTGCAGCTTCAGACATTTAGTAAAATGCTTATGCAGATCTCAAAGTGTCCCGCGGGCGGGCCGCTGAAGTTTAACGGGCTGTTTGCGGTTGTTTCTGTCAGAATCGTCGCACCTCTGTCAACACTTAGTTACGCCCGCCTTCTGACTCTACACTTCATGGTGATTCGTCAGCCAGTTTTAGGAGCATCCAACCTCGAGGCTTACCGAGAGTAACTAGACCCACCCTGGCAGAGAATTAAATTCGTTGCCATGGGTTGTCTAGCGCGGCTAGGCTATATGAGAAAGCCACTGTTGAAGAAAAGTCATATTAGATCTCGACTAGAGTTTGCCAAAAAGCACGTGGAAGACTCCATGGTCAAGTGGAAGAAGATTCTTTGGTCTCATGAGACCAAAATTTAGCTTTTTGGCCATCAGACAAAACGTCATGTTTGGCGGAAACCAAACACTGCACATCACCAAAAACACGCCATCCCCACTGTGAAGCATGGTGGTGGCAGCATCATGCTGTGGGGATGTTTCTCAGCAACTGGACCTGGAAGGCTTGTAAAGATAGAGGGCAGAATGAATGCTGCAAAATACACTGAAATCCTGGGGGACAATCTTTTTCAGTCTGCAAGAGAACTACGTCTTGGGAGAATATTTATTTTCCAGCAAGACAATGATCCAAAACATACTGCAAAAGCTACACAGGAATAGTTAAAAAAGAACCAGGTAAATGTTCTGGAGTGGCCGAGTCAAAGCCCAGACCTCAATCCTATAGAGAATTTGTGGCTGGACTTGAAAAGGCCTGTTCATGCCCGATACCCGCGCAACCTGACAGAGCTTGAGCAGTTTTGCAAAGAAGAATGGAGCAAAATTGCAGTGGGCAGATGTGCAAGACTGATTGAGACCTATCCACACAGACTCACTGCTGTGATTGCAGCCAAAGGTGCATCTACTAAATACTGACTTGAAGGGGGTGAATAATTATGCAAACAATAATTTTCATTAATATAATTTTCTTTCATTAACATTACTTTATAGAAATCTGTTTTCACTTTGACATTAAAGAGTTTTTTCCAATATTTTTTTTCAGTCTCTCCCATCTCAGCAGCTGAAGCTTGTAACTCCTTCAGAGTAGTTGTAGGGGTCTTGGTGGCTTCTCTCACTAGTCTCCTACTTGCACGGTCACTCAATTTACGAGAAGTGCCATATTCCTTCCATTTCTTGATAACTGATTTCACTGAACTCCGGGGGATGTTCAGTGCTTTGGAAATTTTTTTGTAACCATCCCCTGAATTGTACTTCTCAATAACCCTTTCCCTGAGTTGCTTAGAGTGTTCTTCTGTCTTCATGGTATAATGGTAGCCAGGAATATTGATCAACCACTCTCTGGACCCTTCAGACACAGATGTTTTACAACTCAATCACTTGAAACACACCCACACCACTCAGGTGATCTTCATTTCACTAATTGTGAGACTATTGGCAACAATCTGATGGACCTCTATTGAATTAGACCATTAAATTAAAAAGGGGGTGAATAATTATGCAAACAATTATTTTCATTTATATAATTTTCTTTCATTCACATTACTTTATAGAAATCTGTTTTCACTTTGACATTAAAGAGTTTTTTCCAATAATTATTTTGTTAAAAAAGCTAAATTTTATTGACCATGATTGATTTATGAAAGCAATAAAAGGGTAAAACATTAAAGGGGGTGAATACTTATGATAGGCACTGTACGTTGTAATTCAATGAAAACCTGTGCAGGGTGAATTCTCAAACTATTTCACACAAAACTTTTCACAACATTTTACTTTCATTTTCATTCTTCTGTCTGAATTAATGAGAAGTTCAGTTTGTTCTGTACACAACAACATGTGGTAGGCTATTCTATTTGTGCATTCAGGATCATTGTTGACCTTGGTAATAACAGTTTGACACAGACTAACTGGAGTAATGTAAACTGGATCTCATAGGCTTCATCAGGAGCAGGCTGCTTAGTTGTCATGGAGATGTTGAGTTTGTCAAAAAGTTATGGCATGCCTGTCTACTCTGGCTTAACTCTGAAAAAACAAGTTGCAGATTATGTCATAAACATAAAATCAATGAAATTATTGAATGCTGATCCTGACAAACTTACCATTTGGAAAGGAAAGCAGTGTTTGTAATGATGCAGGATACTTCATGGCTCTTCATATTTCAATAGTTTTTGGGGTTTAGTACATATTACATATCAGAAAACAAATCTGCATTTCTTAAATTATCACATTCCAATTAATACACAATTAACCTTGAGATTTTTGGGGTCTGGATAGTTGCCAGTTACTCCATCTGGCACGTTTGTGCCTTAAGAAATGTAGAAATTAATGAGAAGTGTCTATTTGTGGTCAACACATTCATATTTCTGAAAAACTACACTGCAACTTTAAAATACCTCAGCTTATGTACATTGTATGCTACAGCTCTCTTAGGAACTGTAAATGTACTAGCTATTAGAGTGAAGAAGTGTCTCCGGTCTGTTGTAAATCACTGTGCAGAGTCAGTAGTGAGGTGACAATGTTGCAGTTTCAGCTTTGGGCCGGTTTCAGCTCAAAGCTCAGACCCATGAGCGATCAGTCCTGCTTCTCCTTAATGGTTTACCCTCACTGCTATGCTCACTGCTGATTGCTGCTCTGTTATTCTACAGTTGGGCTCTCTCTCTGTGTACAGCAGTCTGCTGTCTGAGAGCAGGCATGGAAGCGACATGGCGAGTTATGATGGACCTGAAATAGGAGCTGTTTTGATGATGTCCCTGGGGTTTTGGGGTCAGGCTTGCTGTCCTTTTTCCTTCAGATTACTGACCAGATAAATACATTGGCCCTGGCTGACCTAGAGCAAGCGATGCCCCCGGCGATGCCCCCCTGCTTGCATTGCCACTGCCTGTCATCATTGTCAGCGCTCTGCTGGGAGACCTGCCTCAGACTAATAGCTGCTGCAAGGCTCACTGGGCTAAAGGGGCTTTATTTTAGGCCAACAACAGCAACAACTCAGTAAACCAAACACACTCACACATCACAGCCTTCAGAGTCTAAAGGAAGGGGCTGCTCGGTGCTCTTGGTCAACATAAGGAAAGTAGTCTGAAACAGCTTAGGCACACTTACTGATACACGATATTGTATTTATTTTTAGTTCACTGAACTTTTAACACAATTAAATGATATAAACTATTTACTACATGCACACTTAACTTTTGCTGTTTAAAAAGCTTGTAAAATATGGCATAAATGAAAGAGTCTGTAGCTCATGTAACTTTGCAGCATATCATACCTCCTTCTCTAATCCCATGTTTGATATTTCTATCTAGACTGTGAATATCATGAACATCATTAAGCCACATATTTACAGGAGTTTACAATGTTGTCTGTGATAGAAAATACTGAACTCATTTTTCAGTGTTGTTTTTGCATTACTTACTGCATAATACACATGACTGGATCGTGGCCTCTTCTGTTTTTTGCTCCTCCTCTGTGGACTTCTCTCTGACTAATTGTTTATTACTTAGCAAAACAATGTGGTGGAGTTGTGTAACGATCGGCATACGTTTGTCTGTTGATCTGTTTGTCTGTCCATGCACAACATTACTCAATTATGGATTTGAATTTAATTGTCAGGGAAGGTCAGAAATGACATGAAGGGGCGCCCAGATAGCTCAGTTGGTTGAGCAGGTGACCTATAAACAGGAGTTATAGTCCCTGACGCAGCTGCCTGGGTTTGAGTCTAGCTCATGGCCCTTTCCTATCTCCCTCTGTACTAACCTGTCTAATAAAATAAACAAAACGGCAAAAAAAAAACTTTAAAAACAGAAATTTCACAAGGAGATTTTGGCAGTGATGCAGCTTCTAGTCTGGATCCACGGATTTGTTAAAGATTTCTGTATCTGTATCTGTATTCACTATAACCATGACAACAAGTGAACACTACCTCGGTTCTCTGATGATCACATGATTGTGATCCTATTAAAAATCCACCGCTGTGAACTTACCAGGACTTCTCTGTCAGAAATGATACAAAGAACAACTGATTAAATTGTGGGGGTGTTTCTGAGTCCCATTAATTCCCACCGCCAGCTACATATGTAGGTCATGTGATTCAGTATCCATACATAATGTACACATGCATAACACACCTGCGCTCAGTGCAAGGTCAAGGAATGAACAGTCTTGGTGGAGTACTGAGCTCTCTGAGTGCTTTTCTTGATTGAATTTGTAACTTTTTTCTCCATACCTTCACTTGTAAAACCTAATTCTGTGCAGCACACTCTCTCTGAGATCTTTGCCTGATAATCCTGTTAGGCATTGTAAAGCTCTTTCTGTTGATCAATCAACCAATCATCACCACAATCATCTAAAGGCTGCTACATTCTCAACTGTAGTGTCACATGTAAAACTCTAAACTATACAGTCAAATTTCTCTTCACAGCTAGGAATCCCTGGATTTGATGAACACCATGTAAATGGTTAATAAAAAGACTAACAATGAAAAGTCTCATTTAAAATCATGTTTTCTGATGTATTTTTTCTCACTTCATTAGTGAGAATTGTGATTTTACATGAGACAAGCTGCGACTGTTTTGCTGAAACCAATGCTGGCAACAGCTTTTCATTAGACTCTAACCATTGGAGAGCTAAACTGAATACCAACATAAGCTGGTCAATCTTAAAATAACCTTTCATTTTATTAGATATCCCCTCCAATGATAATCACATCCTTATTTTTGTCTTGTTAGTATGTCCATGTTGTGATTTTCAAACACTACAAAACATATCATGGACATAACAAGCAGCAAACTTCATGGCTGAGCAGTTCCAAGATGGTGAATTTGATGACTAATGAGTTTAACAACACAGATTCAGACTTCCAGGGTTTCATATGTAACAAACCTAAGGAACCAGTCCTGTCATCTTGCAGGATGGAGCTTTCTGTCATTATTTGTCTTCTGATTTGAACAGCTGTGGCTGAATTACCCCAAGTAAAAGCTCTTAAATATGTACACACGTGGACAAAATTGTTGGTACCCCTCAGTTAAAGAAGGAAAAGCCCACAATTCTCACTGAAATCACTTGAAACTCACAAAAGTAACAATAAATAAAAATTTATTGAAAATTAAATAATCAAAAACAGCCATTACTTTTGAATTGTTGATTAACATAATTATTTAAAAAAACAAACTAATGAAACAGGCCTGGACAAAAATGATGGTACCTCTATAAAAGATTGAAAACTATTTGACCAGAGTGACATGATTAACTCAGGTGTGTCATTTAATTGACATCACAGGTGTTTCCAAACTCATAATCAGTCAGTCTGCCTATTTAAAGGGAGACAAGTAGTCACCCTGCTGTTTGGTGAAAAGGTGTGTACCACACTGAACATGGACAACAGAAAGCGAAGGAGAGAATTGTCCCAGGACATCCGAAAAAAAAATTATAGACAAACATCTTAAAGGTAAAGGCTATAAGACCATCTCTAAACAGCTTGAAGTTCCTGTGACAACAGTGGCTCATATTATTCAGAAGTTCAAGACCCACGGGACAGTAGCCAACCTCCCTGGACGTGGCTGCAAGAGGAAAATTGATGACAAATTGAAGAGACGGATCGTTGGAATTGTATCCAAAGAGCCCAGAGCAACCTCCAAAGAAATTAAAGGTGAACTCCAAGACCAAGGTACATCAGTGTCAGATCGCACCATTCGTCGTTGTTTGAGCCAAAGTGGACTTCATGGGAGACGACCAAGGAGGACACCACTGCTGAAAAAAACTCATAAAAAAGCGAGACTGGAATTTGCAAAAATGCATGTTGACAAGCCACAAAGCTTCTGGGAGAATGTCCTTTGGACAGATGAGACCAAACTGGAGCTTTTTGGTAAGGCACATCAACTCTATGTTCATAGACTCAAAAACCAAGCATACGAAGAAAAGAACACTGTCCCTACGGTGAAACATGGAGGAGGCTCAGTAATGTTTTGGGGCTGCTTTGCTGCATCTGGCACAGGGTGTCTTGAAAGTGTGCAAGGTACGATGAAATCTGAAGACTATCAAGGCATTCTGGAGAGAAATGTGCTGCCTAGTGTCAGAAAGCTTGGTCTCAGTCGCAGGTCATGGGTCTTCCAACAGGACAACGATCCAAAACACACAGCCAAAAACACCCAAGAATGGCTGAGAGAAAAGCGTTGGACTATTCTAAAGTGGCCTTCTATGAGCCCAGATCTGAATCCCATTGAACATATGTGGAAGGAGCTGAAACATGCCATTTGGAGAAGACACCCATCAAACCTGAGACAACTGGAGCTGTTTGCTCATGAGGAGTGGGCCAAAATACCTGTTGACAGCTGCAGAACGCTCATTGACAAATACAGAAATCGTTTAATTGCAGTGATTGCCTCAAAAGGTTGTGCAACAAAATATTAAGTTATGGGTACCATCATTTTTGTCCAGCCCTATTTCATTAGTTTGTTTTTTTAAATAATTATGTTAATCAACAATTCAAAAGTGATGGCTGATTTTGATTATTTAATTTTCAATAAATTTTTATTTATTGTTACTTTTGTGAGTTTCAAGTGATTTCAGTGAGAATTGTGGGTTTTTCCTTCTTTAACTGAGGGGTACCAACAATTTTGTCCACGTGTGTAAGTTTAATGTAACGAGATGAGTTTTTAGCTTAATTAATGACTGGAGAGGGGCTTTGAAGTCTTTTTTTAGCATGTCGTGTGCATTTAAGACAGTGAGCTGTTTGGCTGTGAGAGGTATAAACAATTCACAGTATTTTGATAAAAAAGTAAACATGGACCTTTCTTTTTCACGGCTTGAAAAGATGATTATTGCCCTGTAATTTTTTCACCATCTTCAGATTAAAGTCACCATTGTGCCTCTCCTGGGATAAGCAACAGTTTTTCCTTATCAACCCCCCCACCCGCTACACGCGCACACACACACACACACACACACACACACACACACACACACACACACACACACACCCCTCCCGCCACACATGCACACCCTGTCCCCACCCCCTTCATCATCCCTGCCACGGCAGAAAAGCAATTTGTTCTTGGTGTCACTGATCTGATGCAATCAGCGCTGCTTCACGCTTTTGAATAAGGAAAAGACAGCGGGAAAGGACACTGTGTTTAATTAAAAGACGCACTTTTGTGAATGTGACGATCATATAATTTGGGGTGGAGGATTTTAAGGGTTGCATGTTCAACACCTGCTTTCCGATTATGGCTGATTAACCTATCCAAACTTGCCCGTTGCTCTCATCAAGGGCTATTCAGGGTGCCGAGGCTGCGCTCTCATTCTAATTGTCTCCCAGCCTTTTCCTCTTTGAAGCGCTCAATTGGAAATGAGCGTTATCAAAATTCAGTGCTGCTCGATCTCCCAGGAAATGGGGGCGTTGGGTTCTTTACACACATCTCCTGACACCTCCTGAGAGGAGCTGAGGGGGCGGAGGGGTGGAGCACTCTCATTTTCCCTTTTCTCCGTCTCTCCCTCCTCTTTGCATAACAGTCCCTCTGAAGCGAGCAGCGCGCTTGTGAAGTGTTTACCCTCATCTCTGTCAGTCAAAGCTGGTTTCCTGAAGGCTGTGTTCATCCGCTCTACAATATCTCTGTCTCCTCCCCTGTTTGAGATTTCTCATGACAGAGTCTCTCTGAGTTAAATTAGAGGATGCAAATGGAATGTGATGTGCTTTGAACTACACCTGCTTTATGTGTCACCATCACATCCCACATCCTGTCATCTTTGAACATCGTTTCAGCTCTCTGGCGTATTGGTCTTTGAATAACACTCTGTGACGCAAATAGTCGCACAATAAGCTGAATGTCTCTCATTTGGTTTTAAATCTGACAACAGAACATTTTCTAAATCCAATTCAGCTCATAGATACATTTAATTCTTTCCTAATTCCCAGAATAATTCCCAGGTTCCTGACTGCTGCATTAATACTTAGCATGGTCTAATTGATAGCTGTCATGTTGCAGCTGTCACTCAACATCATGCCTGGGGCACCTGGGAATATTTCTTGCAAATCAATGGCCAATGTGAGTCATGTTGGGCGTGATGCCTCACCTCCACCGAAACAGCACTCTGCTGTGTGTCTCACAGCCTCTTTTAAAATACTATCAGTGGATCCTGCAGCTTATATGGCTTGTAATTGTAACTGACTGACACAGACCAGTCGGGATTTGATGGATGGTGGTCAGCAGAAGATGCCCAACACTGTAGTCTGTATTACAGATCCTGCACTCAATTCAAAAACACCTCCTGTTAACATTTGCCAGCAATTTCCACTGTAGATTACTGTTTCACACAGGATATTTTTAGGTTGACTACAGATAGAGGGTGATTTGTCATTTTTTAATAGGGGGATCATCCCGTGGGAATAGCCTCCTGCTCCTACACCACCAGCCAACACACAGTCATAAAAACCTCCCCAAAGACACTGGATGACTCAACCTTAATCATATCATTTCTCATTTTGCAGTTCCACATGATCTAGTTATCTCCTTTCTGAATTGTCTATTGATGAGTATGTATTGAAGTAATGGATAAAAACTATTTTAATACACAGCATTTTCAGTCACATGACAATTAAACACTTACAGTTCACACACGCATGCACGCACACATACACACATATATAAATCCAATCCAATCCAATAACTTTATTAATCCCCAAAGAGAAATTCAGTTGTCTGGGTTAGATAGTTTAATTGCTGATGGTAAGAAAGGTTTTCTGAGTCTTTCTGTCCTGCAGGGATAGAAGCCGTCCACCACTGATGTTTCTTTGTTCCTTGAGGCAAATTTGAAGTGGATGATCCATTCTTGTCAGAATGGCCTCCATCTTGCTCAGCGCACGTCTCACTACCTCATCCTCCAATGAGTTCAATCTGATTCCAGCCATAGAGCCAGCTTTTTTAATCAGTTTGTTCAGACGCCTTGCATCCTTGTTTTATTTTTATTTCACTATATATACACACATAGTGTTTAACAAGTGTTTATTAAACCATCACCCAGTGTAAGGTGTTTGTTATTACTGTCTAAAATTAACAGTTATGTTTCCGTAATGGTCAATCCATATGTGCAAGCGTTTTAATCAAAACGATGCATTTAATGCTATAATATAATTATTGTTGTTATCTATGAATTTTCTAATTCACTGTTCCACAAAAACAGAAAAAAAGAGTAAAGCACATTATTTTTGATTGAGATGCCAAATTACAGTTCATTGTTTGCACTCCAAAGCAGAATTATATTGTTTTTGTGGTTATATGTTGTTCTAGATTAATTTCTGACTTTTCAGAGAACTAAAGTGTGCTGGCTCAAATTTGGGTATAAAAACATGAATTCAGTTTGAATTGACTCCTGCTCAAAATGGTGATGCCTGAGGAACTCTCTGAGACAGACAGAATCTGAATTAAAGCCCTTCATGATGCTGGATGGTCTTTAGGTCAAATAGGGAAAGACATAAGGTGTTCTCACGGTGTGGTCAAGTTTGGCTTGGACTCGAGACTGATACTAAATGTACCAAGGAAGAGGCTGAAAACAAAAGCTAACTGAAGCAGATGTCAGGCACTTTAAGATTTGAAGTTCTAGAGGCAGAAGGAAGAACACTGCTGACCTTCAGGCAGAGATTAATGCTTCTAGATCAGAATGACCACAAGCAGACGACTGAAGAAACAAGGCTTAAATCACAGAGCAGCTGCTAAGAAGCCATTATTGTGGCCTGCAAACAGCCCAAAACACCTCAACTTTGCCAGGGAGCACAAACACTGGACTGTAAATGACTGGAAGAAGGGACTCTAGATGGACAAGTCCAAATTTGAATGTTTGGGTGAGCATTGTTGTGTTTATGTCTGCAGAAAAGCTGGAGGACATTTTGAAGAAGGTCTAACACATCATCTTGATGCATCATAGAATCCCTTCTAGATTGAACTTGATTGGTCATGGGTTCATATACTAAGAAGACAATGAACCCAAACTTACCTCAAAACTGTGCAGAGACTACTGGACTAACAAAAAGAATCTGGAGGTCTGGAACTGATGGACTGGCCAAGTCAAAGTCCAGACTTGAATCCTATTGAACAGATCTGGGATTTATTGAATTCAAAAATAGATGGCACAAAAGTTTCATCCAAAGCAATCCACTCAATTATCCTTAAACATGTTCTAAAAAATATTTGAATTTAGCGTAAAGCATGCTATTTCACTAAAGCAACCAAGGACTAAACCAATCAGTGAATGAAACAGAAATTCAGTTTGAAATGGATGGTTCACCATATGACCTGAACCCCAGTCTCCTAAATGAAAGTCCTGTATTGAACTGACACCATCATCAGCACCTCCAACCTCCAATTGCAGGCTCTTTGGTTCTTTGAAAATTGACATTTTTTTTTTACTATTTCATAATGTTGCCTTACTGGGAGACAATGCATTTTTCAGAATGCAGTTTAGAGGAATATCTATAATGTAAGTTGTTAGGGATGGAGTGGTACTGGTCTCATCTAATTCTTCACACTATTGCTGCTATTCTAATCCTGATTAAGTAGAACAGCTACTTATTTGTAAAAACCAATGCATTTTACTAAAAGTTTATGTATTTTATGAATGCTTATTTTTCAAAATACACTATGAATTTGATGGTGCAAACTTTACCTGGAATTCTGTAGCAGTTGAGCGATCATGGCGGGTTAGTTTCTTTAGTTACATTTCCTGCTCTGCATACAAGTGAAATCAAACATCTGGTAAAAACTGTTTGTGGTGGCCTGCTGTTGGGTGTATTTTCTACTGAATGATCACTGAAATATTATAAGAATGCAGGCAGCAGTGTGTCTCAATGATCCTCTTCCTCTACTGCAACTCTATGTTCCTTCTTGTCACTTAGACCATGAAGGTATCACTAATAGAATTTAGATCTGAGCATTTTTAGGTTGTAGTTTAGAGAACATTAGAGATTTAGAAGAAACTGACAGAAGGGTAAGACTAAGAGAAAAAGATGCATACTACATAGAGATGATATTGTAACAGTGCATACTCCCTCATTACAACAATGATTACATATTTGTCACTGGTTACAGAGATGTGGACAAGAAGTGACATGGTATGATGGGACTGTCATCATACTGACAAGAATGCAGGCTTGATGGCATGATCCCTACAGTGGGGGATCTGGTGGCTCTATTTTGCTGTGGAGGATCTTTTGCTGGAATACTTTGAGTCCACTTATCCCCTTGTGGTCACTGCAAATCAATACAGTGGTGTTCTGAGTGATCACGTTTATCCTGTGATGAAGCAGTTCTAACCCGTTGGGAGTGATTTCTCCCACATGATAATAATCCTATCCATAGGGCACCAGGGATCATGAATGGTCTGATGATTATTACAGTATGTGAATCATATGCTGTGCACACAGTCACTGGATTGCAACCCAGTTGAACATTTTGGACAAATGGGACGGCTTCTGGATTGCCATCAGTGCATCAGAAACAGACAGGAAAAATATTTCCCCATAAGTAAACCTATATTTAAATCAAAACCAGATTATAGCAGTTTCAGAGTATGCTTGTGATTGACTGTACATGAACTACAACAAGATCTGATTTTGTGCTGGCAATCCTCTTCTGTGAAAGTGGTAGCTAATGGAAGTGAAACCTTTCTAAAAGTGCACTTTCAAATATGGGATGGTGGTGCAAGGCTGCCACTGAAGCAGGAGAGAATATTACAGTGAATGAATGGACATGCTTTGCTTGTATTTTTCACACTTACATCAAAACTGAATTCATTTGTCAATAATTTGTCAATACATTTCACTGCACATTATACTATGTATAACTATGTTTGTGATAAATAAAGGTCTTGAATTTACAGTCTACAGTATTAACATATGCACAGACATTAATAATGGTACAGCTGAGGGTGACCAGGCTAGCTTTTGGTCATGTAGTTATTTGAGTTGCTCTGATATTTTGCTCAAACAAGCCAGCTAACTCAGTAGTCCAACTTGAACTTGACCGTCCCAGCTGTCTTTGTGTAATTATTCATTTATCTCAAGTCAGCCTTCCTCTAGTAAACAGATTTAATTCGATGTCATTGCACAGACTAAAACAACACGCAGCATGTCCTAGCTTGTTAAAAAGCTGGAGTCAGAGTGCAGGGCCTCTGATCAGTCCATCCCTGTCTGGACCAATAAGTCCAAAGCCAACACTATCCTACGATGGCATCTAACTACAAAGATCAACGCATCTGTTGTTGGAGCAGAATATCAGACACATTGTCAGTGTGAAGGAAAACATTGCAAAACAGCTGATACTGATATTACATAACTTACTTACTTTGTAAACTTCTGTATTTTCACTTCACCAAAGAACGTGGTGGAGTTATGTGACAATCAGTGTTGGTTTGTCTGTGTGTCTGTCTGTCTGCTAGCAACATTACTCAAAAACAGATTAACGCATTGAAATTTTCAAGGAAGGTCAGAAATGGCACAAGGACCAAGTAATTAGATTTTGGCAGTGATGGGTTAACCCTAACCCTAACCCTTACAGTCTGGATCTGTGGATTAGTTAAAGATTTCTGTATCATTGCAAGATAGCAACACGGCATCACTGTAACCATGACATCAAGTGAACACTACATCAGCTGCCTGCTGACGATCACAGGATTGTGATCCTACTACAAATCCACCGCTGAGGACTTATCAGGACTTATCCATCAGAAATGATACAAGGAACAACTGATTAAATTGTGGGGGTGTTTCTGAGTCCCATCAATTCTTGCCGCCCGCTACACATTTAGGTCACACGATTCAGTATCTGTACATAGCGTACACATGCTTAACACACGCCTGTACTCAGTGAAATGTCATAGTCTTTATGGGTACATCTCTATTAAATGACCACATTCTATGTTGCCGTGATTTCTGATCATTAGTAACTAATAAAAAAACAAATGCTGCATTCTGACATTACCATATGGAGGATTGAACAGCCTTGGTGGAGTACTGCATTCTCTGAGTGCTTTTCTTGTTTATGCTGTACAGCTCAAATTAGTCTGAGCTCAAGTTATTAGACTCGATGATTAAAAGATAACTTACTCATTTTGAATTATTTAGACAGAAAATTGTACAAACATATACAGATTTTTATAGTGGCTGTAGTGATGTTGAGCATGCCCAATAACAGAGTGACACTTATCTGGACCCTAACCCTAACCCTAACCCTGACATAATTTTATTTCATTCAGTTTTTGGATATTGTTGTATCTTTATATCAGAGCACAAAGAGTGAACAGGTAAGGAATGAGAGTAGGGGAATGACATGCAGCAAACAGTCCCCATCTGAGAGTAGAACCAGTAGCTTGCTGCCTGGGGCATTTGATTTGTGCCTTAGCAGGTCACCCTCCCTGTTGATGCAGCCATGCTTTGTTTAAGAGTTGGAATAGCCGGTAAAACGGAGGACAAACACAACACTCAGCCGACATTACTCATGGCCTGCATGCTCCAATTTTGTGAATGAGCTGCACCCATTTATTGTAATTGCGCACCAGTGTGTAGCCCCTCCCACACCCAAAAGTAGGTCAGTTGAGGACACATAGATCAACATCACAACACCCCCACTTGTTCCTGAATTGACTAGGGTACATTACAGTGCATCAAATCCATATACAATACAAATTTAGTTTACAATATCACGTCTTCATACACCAAATAGAAAAGGTACAAATTTATCCATTCTCATGTTAGTTACAGGTTTTGTAAAAATGTCTGCCACCATTCTATCTGTAGGACAATATTGAAGAGTTATTTTGCCATCACCAACAACAGATCTGACAAAATGATATCGAATATCAATGTGCTTGTAACGCTGGCGACATACCGGGTTCTTTGAAAGGGCAATAGCACCTTGATTGTCTTCAAGAACAGTAACAGGAGTGTAGTCCGTCTCATTGTCCATTCCTGTCAACAAATGTACAAGGTATAGACTCTCCTGTGCTGTAGCTGACAAAGCCATGTATTCAGCTTCACATGTGGATAAAGCTACTGTGGGCTGTTTCTTTGACTTCCAGGAAATAACAGGCCCACTCTCAGACAAAGTAAAGCAGTAGCCAGTCACACTGCACCGGTCATTCTGGTCAGCTGCCCAGTCTGCATCACAATAAGCCAAAAGTGCAAGATTTTTTTGTTTCCTGTAACACAATTCCTGGTCCACTGTGCCTTTTAAGTACCTTAACACATGCTTAGCTGCAACCCAATGTTGTTGTTTCGGTTCAGAAAGGTACTGTGATAATTTACTAACATCAAAACTCAAATCTGGTCGAGTTGATGTCTTTAGATAGATTAAACTGCCAACCACTTCACGATACTTCTTTGAATCAGTAGATTCACCCTGGCTGTCAAATTTCATTTTCATTTCGATGGTGTCACTCTTGGTTTGCAATGAGTCATTTCAAATCTTTCCAAAATTTTGGTTATGTATCTCTTGATTCATTTTTAATTCCCCTTTTGTCTGGGCAAAATCAAGTTTCCAGTTAGTTTCCCAAGATCTTTAATTTTGAATTTTGCACCCAACATTTCCTTCACACTTTTGAGTATTTGACCATGACTCGCTGCAAGAATGAGGTCATCAACCCAAATGATCAATAGGATGCTTTCACCTTCTGAATGCTTGCTGTAAACACAATAGTCTGCTGTATTCTGGACAAAACCATTTTCAATTAGGAAATCATGCAGCATCTTATTCCAGTTTCGTCCTGACTGCTTCAGACCATACAGTGACTTGTTGAGCTTACACACCAATTTCTCTTCCGTTTTCGACTTCATCTCAAACCCTTCAGGCTGCTCCATATAAATTTCACAATCTATAGGAGCATATAAATATGCAGTTTTAACATCCATCTGATGTAGCTCTAAATCGTACTGAGCTGCAAGCTGCATTAGTATACGTACAGGAGTCATATCAGCCGTAGGTGAGAAAGTTTCATTATAATCAATACCAGACACTTGACTATAACCTTTTGCCACATATCTTGCTTTGTAAATTGTCTGAACTGGATTTTCTTTGACTGCATGCTTGCCTTCAGGTAAGGGTGTTAATATAATATAATGTCATTCTCTTTCAGAGAGTCAATCTCGTCCTTCATAGTTTTAGCCCACTGCTCTGATTTTGAAGAGCTCAAAGCTTCCTGCAGTGTCAGGGGAACATCACAAGTCAAGCGATAGCAATAGTCAATATTAGTCAATGATTGGTCTTCTTCAAATTTCACTTCATAATCACAATCCGTATAATACTGTGGGGGTTTCCTCTCTCTTTTTGGATAAGGATTACTACGGCTACTCTCATCGTTACTTTGTAAGTTGATATTAGATTGGCACACCTCTAGTTTCACTTCTTGAGGGATCACATTAGTCACATCTGATTTAGATGGCTGGATCTCCGCTCTTTTCCTGTGTTCAAAAATATACATGTCTTCATCTGTCTGAGTGTCACATTCATTTGTTCCCTTTGTCATGAACTTCACAAGCCTGTTTTTCATTACTTTACCAGTGTTTGGATAAAACACTAAAAATGCAGGACTGTTTTTGTCATAACCAACAAAGATTCCTTTTTCACAATGTGTGTCCAACTTTTTCTTGTCATATTTGTATACAAAACATTCTGAGCCAAATGCTCTCATTCTGGACATGTCAGGTTTCTTCCCAGATAACAAGTAATAAGGGGTTTGTTCAAGCCTTCTGTTGTAACACCTATTTCTGACTATAGCAGCAGTCTGTACTGCATATGGCCACAGCTGTTTTGGTAATTTGCTCTCTATCAACATACATCTTGCCATTTCAAACAAGGTCCTCCATGCTCTTTCAGCTGTTCCATTTTGATGTGGTGACCAAGGAGCTGAGGTTTCATGTCTGATGGCATTTTGACAGAGTAGTGACTGAAACGCTGATGATGTGAACTCTGTTCCATTATCTGACCTTATGCATTTGATTTTTCCATAAGGTGCAACATCAGCAATGAATCTCTCTGTGGCTTTAACAGTATCACTCTTAGCTTTTAGGAAATATGTGAAAATAGCTCCAGAATAATCAACTGTAAATGCAAGAGCAAATCTGAAACCAGCTTTACTAGCTGGCTCTATCGGCCCAGCCATGTCTGTATGAACAAGCTCTAGAACATCTGTAGCTTTTTCATCCGGTTCTGTATTTCTGCTCTGTGCAAATTTACCTTTGATACACACTTCACATTTCAGATTGGACTTCTCATCTTTCCCTTTGATTTTCATACTGTAGCACTGGAGCGGCAACTCCAGGCGGAAATGACGAGAGAGCCTTTGAATTCAACACACCGGCTTCACTGTCAACACCAAAAGCACTCAGAACTCACACACCCTGTACCGACTTGCAGGCCGCGGTCATTCCCCCAACAACCCCCCCCCCGAGTCACGGTACAACACGAAACAATGAAACACACAAACTGAACTCAGAACGTAGAATTTGAACAACTCAAAGCAACCAGTAATAAAAGAATGTCTCGAACTCACTTATAACCCCATAAAACAACCCCAAAGAACACATAACTCCCATGATGCCGAGACCCACCAGCGCCGGTCCTGGTCGGGGGTCTTCGCCAGCAGTCTCCGTGGTGTCCTCCTCTGTTTCTCCCCTCCCCGGCAGTGCCAAAGGCCGGTAAGGGGAGAGCCGGTCCCGGTGTAAAACCACCAGTTTCTTCCTGTGGTCGGGCATTTGGACCCGATAAACCACATCGGTAAGCCACTCCATCACCACGGCTGGTCTGCGCCAGTGTGTGGAGAGCTTGGGTGACAGTCCCTTCTTTCGCACCGGGCAGTAAACCCACACCTTCTGCCCAGGTGCGAGCGGCAAACAACGAAAATAGTTCAGTTTGGGAACTCCCGCGAGCTCCGGCTCCGGAGGGGAACCGAACACCAAGTCCACCGGTGTCCGCAACTTCCGGCCAAACATTAGTGCAGCAGGCGTGCACTGACTGACTCTTGAACTGCAGAGCGGTATGACCACAGGACCAGGGGCAGATGGAGGTCCCAGTCACATTGGTGGCGGCTGGTGAGGATGGCCAGCTGGGTGGCCAGGGTCCTGTTGAAACGCTCGGGGGTGCAACGGCTTAGTCCTGGTCTTAGTCACCCCCAGTCACTTGCAAACCTCAGCGAACACCTGGCTCTTGAAGTTCCGCCCCTGGTCACTGTGCAGCTCCTCGGGGAGCCCGAACCGGGTGAACATCTCTTCCACGAGCTGCTCCGCCGTCGTCGAGGCACTCTGGTCGGGAACCGCGTACGCCTCCGGCCACTTTGTGAAATAGTCCATGGCCACCAGGACATAGCGGTTCCCGGAGTCAGTGACGGGAAACGGCCCGAGGACGTCCACTCCGATTCACTCCATCGGGGCCCCCACAAGATACCGCTGCAGCGGCGCGTGGGACCGCTGGCTCGGTCCCTTCTGGGCAGTACAGATGTCGCATCAGTGTACGTGGAGTTCCACGTCTCGCCGACAGCCAGGCCAGTAGAACCAGCCGCGAAGCCAATGTAGCATCTTGGCGGCGCCATAGTGCCTGGTCCCCTCCGCGCTGTGGACCGAACCCAGGACTTGGGAGCGGAGTGCCCGAGGGACCAGCAGTTGGAGGAGGTCGTGGCCCCGACCCGGTGACTGCCAACGGTGGTAGAGCAGGCCCTCACTGCACTCAATGCTGCCCCACTGCGAGTAGTAAGGCCCGGTCACACCGCCTGAACTTTGCTGGAGCGTTCCTTGAACGGTAGGGAGGGGGGGCCGAATTTCGATAACGCTCGTCACCGCGCACAAAATGGGAAAAAAATCGAAAACACGGGCGTTGGCTTAGCAGTGCACCGCTGAAGCCGGCGTTGCTTTAGCGTTGGTTTAGCGGTAGCGAGCGGTAATGAGCGTTGGTTTAGCGGTGACGCGAGCATTGGTATAGCGGCGTTCTGCGCATGCGGGCGTTGGCTCGGCGGGGGTATAAAGTTGGTTTAGCAGCATACCGCTTGTGACTACGGAACGTTTTGATACAAGTTCTGATAGATTTTTGATAGAAGTCGAGTCCATGTTCAGGCCTTCTCAGTATCCACTGTCTGACCCACACAACTCTGTCTCTCCTTCTTCTCTCTCTTCTCCTTCTGTCAACAGCTTGTTGCAATCTGAGGAGGTTCTGATTCTGCTGCTGGACTAGTGCACCAATCATAGCAAGTCTCTCAGCATCAATGGTGATACAGTTTTACTGTAACTTTGAGCAAATTCGATATAGATGAGGTCTGAACTCAACGGCAGCTCGATTCCAAATGAGCTCCTGGTCCATTTCTCCCCGTATTTATAGCCAAAGTCTGGTCCCACTCCGACACCTCTATACCAACGCCAAACCAAAGTTCATCGCCGCCATGGATCGCTGCTTCAACGCCCGACACCGTTCCAGCAACCCCGTGTCCGCTCGTAAAACGCTTGCAACCGCTCCACCGAAGTTTGTGCAACATTTAATCGCCGCCCGGGCAATGCTGGCGAAGCAGCGGTCGTCCAGCGTTCAAGATTTCTGCGTTGGCCTAGCGGACCCAAGCGTCCACAAACTTGCGTCTAGCGGTGCCAAACTTTGACTGGGTGTTGGTGGAGCAGGGGTGAACTTTGTCGGGGCGGAAAATTGCCCCCTCCTCACCGCTAGCAATATTTTGTGCAGCTCAAAACTTTTGGAGTGGTAGGAGGGCCCCTCCAGAAACATCAGCAGTGGCCGAGCGTATACGGCGTTGCTTTAACGGGGGCCAACTTCTGTTAAACGGTAGTGAACGGTTATGAGCGGTAATGAATTTTTTTCACCGCTCCAGGAACGCTCCAACAAAGTTTGGGTGGTGTGACCGGGCCTGTAGGCCTTCACCTCGGGCGCACAGCTGGACACCTCGGACCACTCCGGCTGCTGTCCCATCTCCACCCACCTCTGGAGCAGACTCAGCGTTTCGTCAGCCGCCTGGTAACTCTGCAACTCAGCAGAAGACAGTGAGAGCCCATGGGAAATACTCACCACTGCCACACTTCGGACCTCGAGACCCTGCTCCTCCTGCCGCTGGCAGTAGCGGCACTCAACCGCTGTGCAGGGACACCTGGACAGCGCATCAGTATTGCTGTGCTGTCGCCCCGGCCGGTGTCGGATCTTGAAGTCGAATGCTTGGAGGATCTCAAGCCAGCGAGCTACCTGGCCCTCTGGGTCTTTGAAACTCATCAGCCAGGCCAGCGAAGCGTGGTCGGTGCGGAGCAGGAACCGCCAGCCCAGGAGGTACGGTCGAAACTGGCGCAGCGCCAACACAACGGCCAGCAGCTCTCGGCGGGTGACACAGTAGTTCCGCCTTGCCCGGTTCAACGCTTTGCTGTCGTAGGCTGTGGCAGGATTCTTCAAAAAAAAATTGAGAATGGCAAAAAACTGCGTTTAACGTGCTTTATTTAGTGCTGAACAGTGCAGAAAAAGGTGCCAAAAAAAATATGAATAAATATTTACAGTGAAAAATTACCCAAAATGTTAAAAGTCCATCAGGAGTTAAAACCCAACTTTTAACCCAAAAACCATATTACCCCTTTAATTTCTGCATACTCAGACAGAGCCCATGTTACCTCCCATGTAACCGGCAGCAGACTGACTTGTGGACGCTCCCTATATACCCCGCTGGCTCCTCCTGGGATACACCCCCAAACCAGAAAAATAAAGAAAACTCCATTTCTACCAGTAAATGGATGATATGCTATGCCTGGACAATTTCCTCATTTATAACAGGAATCACCAGCCCCAAACCCCTTCATATAAAGCCGTAAACTCATCAGAAAACCCTTAATTGCTAAGGTGCGCCTCTTTCAGAATCACATGACCCGCTGGGTGCATGAGAACGGGATATTTAATCTAGCGTAGCGGAAACAGCCAGGTTTTGCCAGTGCGCATCCCAAGCGCGAGAGGAGAGGACGCAGAGCACAGCGTCTCGCAACACGGAAGGTGAGTGTGGAAATTAGCGCATTTAAGATGGAAATGACCAACGTTTCCAAGTGTGCACCCTTAGACACGATGGAAAATGCGCTAATTAAATGGCATGAAATGAATATATTGTCGGTGTTTGTGGAAATGAATTTGGCGCCGCGTAGTACGCCGAGGGCGAGACAGGCTCTCCTGGCCTGTCGACACTTAGAGATGGACTCGCTCCATCACATAGGCCACCACTCTTTCAGCCTCCCCTTCTCCCTGTGACAGCATCGTCCCCACACCGACATTGCTGGCATCGGTGTCCACGATGAACGGCTGCTGCGGTGATGGATACACCAGGACGGGGGCCACTGTCAGGGCGGCTTTCAACATTTGGAAGGCGCCGGTGGAGCTGTCGTCCCACTGGAAGGGCCGGCTCAGCTAGTTAAGCAGCAGAACTGTGAGGCTGGAGCAACAGGGCACGTTGATGAAGTCAAATCAAAATCCTACAGAAACAAGTGGAAAAACACACGGCAAGAGGCAACAGGGGAACGAAAAGAAAATGAAAGACACTGTGGCAGATGTGGACGTAGGCATGCAAGAGACAAATGCCCAGCTAAGGACAGAGAATGTAATAAATGCCATAAAGTTGGTCACTTTGCTAACAAATGCAAAACCAGAATGATACAAGAAGTGACTGAAGAAGTTGACAGTTTATTCTTTGGCTCAGTAGAGGAAACTACAACTGAGAATGAGGTTACAGTGGATGAAGTAATCACAGATACAGAACCAGCATGGCGCACCACTCTGATGATATGTCAAGCAGCTGTCAATTTCAAGATTGACTCTGGTGCTGACACAACTATAATAAATGAGGCTACGTACAACCGTCTCCTTGTTAAGCCAAAACTTAGTCCGGTTACCTCTAAACTGGACAGTCCAGGAGGAACAGTGGCTCGACTGGGGCAATTCCTCGCCAAGACACAGGTGCAAAAAGGGGGAAAATCAACAGACTGTTACTTCAGGATAATAGTGCCAAAGTCTACATGTGATAACCTACTGAGCAGATCTGTTGGTGTCCGCCTATGTCAAGAATTCCAGAGGGTTGAACCCAAGCAGCAGGCACAGACAGGAGGATGGAGCAAAAAATGATTTAATATAATCAAAAAAATACAACAGAAGACTCTTTATAACCAAGGCAGGAGGAGAACAACAGGAAGGAGAAATTAACTAAACTAAACAGAGGGCGGACCCGAAAGCCGAGATAGACAAAACATAAAACGAACTAAATTACAGGGAAGGGCGCTTACTGAGTCCAGGGGAAACGAAGACAGAGGAGGGAGCCGAATTGTCCGAGACAGTGGGAGGAAGAGAGTTACGATGGCTGAGAAACGGGTCAGATCTTCCAGAGGGCGACGGAGTCCGAGAAGCGGGGAATGATGACGGTTATCCAATATACAGACAGAGTCCGAGGAACGATGTGCAGCAGGGGGAATGAACAATGAACCAGCATCGAGTTGAGTGTCGAGCTGGGATTTAAACCACACTGATTAGTCATTCGCGCCTGCTGTGCGTCTCAGCGCAGCCGCTCGTAATACCACTGATTAGACAGCGCACAGGAGCAGGAGGGCGTGACAGTACCCCCTCCACAAGGTGTGCCTCCTGGCGCACCCAGGCCTGGTTGGGGCGCCGGCAGGAGATGTCCGCAGAAGGGACCGCTCTGGAGGGGCGGCCCGAGGGACGGGCGGGCTGGGATCGGGTGGGCGGGAGGGGCAACGACGGAGGAAGGTCCAGGGGCTGAACAGGCTGAAGTCGGACAGGTTAATGGGACCACTCCGGAGAACAGCCCGGGTGCAGGACAGGCTGGGGCTGGACCAGGGGCAGAGAGCCAGGCCGACGGAGGCCCTCCGGCGGCCGGACTAAGAATCGGTAGCTGCGTCGGTAGGGCCTTCCGGAGGTCGGGCTGGGAACTGGCTGCTGGCCCGTCGGGAACATTCCGGTGGCCGGGCCGGGAACCGGCAGCTGAAACGACGGGGCCCCTCCGGGGGCTGGACTGGGAACCGGCAGCTGGAACCACGGGGCCCCTCCGGGGGCCGGACTGGGAACCGGCAGCTGGAACCACGGGGCCCCTCCGGGGGCTGGGCCGGTGGCTGGACTGGAAACCGGCGATGGTGGGACCCCTCCGGGGGTCGGGCCGGTGGCCGGACTGGAAAATATACAGACAGAGTCTGAGAAATGATGTGCAGCGGGGGGAATGAACAATGAACCAGCATCGAGTTGAGTGTCGAGCCGGGATTTAAACCACACTGATTAGTCATTCGCGCCTGCTGTGCGTCTCAGCGCAGCCACTCGTAATACCACTGATTAGACAGCACACAGGAGCAGAAGGGCATGACAGCCTAGGCCTGATACAACACATTGGAGAACTCAGTGTGTTTGGTGAGTTAGGACTGCTTAAGGGTGATCCTATAAAGATAGCCCTAAAAGAAAACGCCAAGCCATACAGTGTCACAGCACTGTGCCGTATACCCATTCCGCTGCTGCCCAAAGTAGAAGAGGAGTTAAAATGCATGGAGGAGAATGGCATAATCGAGCGCGTAACAGAGCCTACAGAATGGGTAGCACCTATGGTCCCTGTGGTTAAGCCAAATGGGAAAGTAAGGATATGTGTTGGTCTCACGAAACTCAATGAGAACGTGAAACGTGAGAAGTTTATCCTGCCGACCAGCGAGAGCATTTTCCATAAACTGGCCGGAAGCAAGGTGTATACAACACTGGATGCAGCCAGTGGATTTTGGCAAATGGCCCTGGACGAGGAAAGTTCAAGGCTAACCACTTTCATAACACCAAATGGCCGCTACTGTTTTAAACGACTCCCATTCGGGATAACATCAGCACCAGAGATATTTCAAAGAAGGATGCAAGAGCTACTGCAGGATCACGAGGGGACTGTTTTTTATATGGATGACATACTCGTGTTTGGAGCCACTGAGGAAGAGCACGACAGTCGCCTGAAAAGGGCGTTGGAGACCATTCGAACATCTGGCCTAAAACTCAACCACCAAAAATGTAAGTTCAGGCAGACTTCTCTTCACTTCCTAGGCCAGGTTATCAGTCAGGAGGGAGTAACCCCAAGCCCAGAAAGGGTGTCCGACATCACTGCTCTGGAGACACCTAAAAATGTGAGCGAGTTGAAAAGGGTACTTGGTATGATAAATTATGTTGGCAGATATATACCCAACTTGTCTGAAATCCTTCATCCCCTTAATGAGCTGTTGAAGAACACAGTAGCTTGGGTGTAGGAGTCACAGCAAGAACCAGCCTTCAGGAAGGTAAAAACGCTGATCTCCTCTGCCCCTGTACTTCAGTACTTTGACCCTACACTGCCCACTGTAGTAGGTGCTGACGCATCCAGTTATGGACTAGGTGGAGTGCTGCTGCAGAACCACGGAGGCAAACTCAAACCAGTAGCCTACTGCTCTCGTACACTCAATGATGTGGAAAAGAAGTATGCACAAATTGAAAAAGAATGCCTTGCAAGTGTCTGGGCTTTGGAAAAGATTTATATTTATCTGCGCGGTCTGGAAAGCTACAAACTACTTATGGACCACAAACCACTGGTGACACTCATCAACAACAGAGACCTTGACAAAAACCCCACTGCGGTGCCAGCGACTTCTGATCCGCTTAATGAAGTTTAACCCTGTCACTGAGTACATCCCTGGCAAGAACTTAATAGTTCCTGATGTGCTGTCGAGGCACCCAGAGTCAAAGATGGATGACTCGAAACTGTGTGAAGATGTCCAGGCTTATGTGGATGCCATTGAGGAGCAAGAGAGGCCTAAAACAGTCCTGGAGCGCATAAAGACTAAGACAGAGAAGGATGAGACACTGCAGAAGGTCAGAAAATACATTCAGTCCGGTTGGCCACGATACAAACAAAATGTGGTCAGACCAGCACTAGACTATTTTATGGAGAGAAATAGTCTTAGTGAACATAATGGACTGGTGAAAAGGGGAAACCAAATACTTATCCCACAAACAATGAGAACTGAGATGTTGGAGAGGATCCACGATGGGCACCAAGGCCTAAACAAATCCAGAGAGAGATACAAAGATGCCATCTGGTGGCCAAAGATCAGCCATGCAGTAAAAGATAAAGTCTCTTCATGCCCACACTGTAATGAGCACAAACCAAGCCAAAGCCTGGAACCGCTCATCACAACGCCTCTACCAAAACTCCCATGGCAGAGGCTCGCTGCAGATCTTTGTGAGTTTAAAGGAAAACATTTCCTGGTTGTAATAGACTACTTTTCAAGATGGCTTGAAGTATTGTGTCTTACCCAGACCACAAGTGAAGCAGTTATAAGTAAACTGATGAGTATATTCACACTGTTCGGGATACCAGAGGAGCTGATTACGGATAACGGCCCACAGTTCACCTCTCAACAGTTCTAAGTCTTCATGTCCAAGTATGATATTCAACATACTACATCAAGCCCATACTATCCCCAAAGCAACGGGATGGCGGAGTGAGCTGTCAGGACAGCTAAGAGCATCCTAAGACAACCAGACCCTCACCTAGCACTCCTGACCTACAGAGACACAGCCACAGAGCCGACAAGAGAAAGCCCAGCCAGGCTCCTTATGGGAAGGAGACTGTGCACTACAATCCCCAAGCTCCACCATCAGCTAAGACCGGGATGGCCTAATCTGTCTACAGTCAGGAGGACAGATGCCAAAGCTAAGCAGGGCTACGAATACACCTACAACAGGAGACAGTCTGCCAAGCCGCTTCCTGCCATAGGTGTTGGTGACCGAGTGCGACTGAAAACAGACTCGGAGAAGACATGGAGAGTGACCGGAGTGATCGAGGCTTCGTGTTCTACTCCACGTTCATTCGTGGTGAAAACACCAGTCGGAGACACCACCAGACGAAACCGGAGACACCTGCAGGTCATCAACCAGGAAAAGGAAGACACTCCGACACAGTTACCGGGGGTCTCCACTCCACAGGGTAGCACGGCACCTACCACTTGTCCAAATAGAAGTGACTCTCAGACTGGAAGCATAACATCATTTTCACCCGGGGTTGTGAGAACACGATCTGGATGTACTGTCAAACCTGCCGTTAAACTGACTTATTAGTCAGAAGAAATGTGTTAATATGTTTACAGACCAGTTATGTTAAAAGTAAAAGAAAAGAGAAAGGTCTGTTGCAGAATGTTTGTTTATATTTAGTTGTTCACTTGCACTATAGTAAATAAGAGTAAGCCAGTTCAGTAAGTTTGAAAAGAATAACACTGATTAATAGAATAAGAGATATTACGTTTATTTGATACGCGGATTTCTTAAAAGCTATTGTCTAGGCGTTTCATAGCTACAGTTTTTTGTTTAATACTGTTTGGGACTCCAAACTAAAAGGGGGAGATGTCACGTAAACCTGTTGTGAGCTCTGACGGACTATGCGTCAGTCGGCGGATGTACGTAGCGGATAAAAAACAGGAAGTAAAGCGGACTGAAGCGGAACCCTGTTCACGTGTTGTAAAAATAAAGTCAAGCTAAAGACTAGCCGCTGTCTCCTCATTGAAATATATATATAAATCTCAAGGAAGGTTACAACACTTCACAGTCTGCTCCTGCAAAGGGGGCTGCACCCAGGATGGTAGCTTTCAGGTCCAGCAGACGCAAATGTGCCAAGAACTTTGTTTTCCACAGTTCACAATTCTTTTCATCTCCGTCAAAACATAAACGATTCCTTCGGCTTCCAAACTCTTTACTGGGCCCATAACCTGTTGACGCAGCCATGCTTTGTGTAAGAGTTGCAATAGCCGGTAAAACAGAGGACAAACACAACACTCAGCCGACATTACTCTTGGCCTGCATGCTCCAATTTTGTGAATGAGCTGCAGCCATTTATTGTAATTGTGCACCGGTGTGTAGCCCCGCCCACACCCAAAAGTAGGTCAGTTGAGGACACACAGATCAACATCACAACACTCCCCGAGCTACCTGACCTCCCTTTGTGGCTCTGTATTTTCACACACCTTTAGTAATGGCACACACAGTCATCTGATCTATTCATATTGGAATTAGCTGCTCCTCATTTCCTGAATGATCTCTCATTTCCTCCTTTCTCAAAATGTCACTGGTCCTTCTCAAGCTTATTTTCGGTCTTTGCTGTTGCCTGCTGCACCAACACGGTCTCACGGGGATTCGTGAAACTGTTACGTAAATTTTTTGTTTCTTTTTCGTGCGCACCAACACGATTTCGTCATGTTTTTCGTGCCGCTCACCACGAAATGTTTTTCGTGTTGCTCACAACGAAACCCGCTGTGGTAATCACAGCTGAAAGTGGTTTATACCAGCGGATTCATGACGATCTAAGCTGTCCATCGGCGTATACTGCTTGTGTGATCGCGTTTGCGGCCGCCGGCCGCCGGACATTCTTGAAATTCCTATGCAAATTGGGAAAAAAAAAAAAAAAAAAAAAAAAAAAAAAAAAAAGGTAAGTGTACCACCGGGTTATGGTTATGGTTAGGGTTATGGTTAGGGACGATGTCATGCAAAATATAGCGTTGGATTCGCCATGGTTTTACATTAAAAATATAATACACACATTCGTTTGAAATACGTTCTGGGTGGCACGAAAAGTCCGCCGTTTAAAATACATTGGTGCGCATTTCGTGGTGAGCGGCACGAAAAACATGACGAAATCGTGTTGGTGCGCACGAAACCGAAACTAAAACTTACGTGACAGTTTCACGAATCCTCGTGAGATCGGGCTGGCTGCACAGCCTCATAATCCAGCATTCTGAGTCTGGAAGGCACATTGATCCAGCTGCAGCAGCGCAGAACCAGTATTTGTGCAGAGAATAGGGCCTGTCCACTCTCCTCTCATGCACTGGCAGACAGTATACACCTGTCTAATTGGGGCGGGCGTCTGCTGTGCATACAGAGCCAAGGGCCTATCCACAATGATTAGGACTCTGACAGGCTTGGCTCTCTTTTAGATTGCTGCTTCACATCTGCAGAGCTTTTTCAGTGAGGGAGAGGGGGAGGATTTTAGTTGGATACTCAGTGAAAGCACCAAAGGAAGTTACTCATTTTGGGCACATTTCTGTTTGTATTAATGCAAGTGTGAGCGAGAAAGATAAAGAGACAGAGACATTACACTTGGCACTGTGATATCTATCCATGTTTTATGTCCTTTGTTACATTTCAGTGATAGGCAGTGTTACTCTCGGGGGCAGACCAAGTTCTGCTGAAATCTTGCCTGGGAAAGCTTGAATTTTGGTTAAGGAAGAAGATGAGAACAAATGAGCAGAGGAGAAGTGAATAAACAAGTCCCCCACACTGCATTTCACACAGTGTGCCTCAGGCCTGACAGTCCGACATGAGCACACGATAGACGAGTCCAGCTTTTGTAGTCACAGGTAACATGTTCTTGCCTATATTTTGTTGGTTCTGGGGTCTGTTTTACGATAAACAATGAATATTTTTGTAAATAAAGTGTAAGTAACTACTCTAATGACAATATTTGATTTATTTTGTGTTAAAATGTGAACAGTTCTACACTAAAGTGAAAACAGTCCTGTCCATTAGAAATAACATTTCTAGACAACTGAATTGTTGTCCCAGTTATGTTTAGGTGCAATCCAACCCTGGCTGGAAGTTTTTTGCTTGCTTGTTTGTTTGTCTTCTGTTTAAAACAAATGTAGCTCCCTCTTTTATGAATTGTAGTGCTCAACTGTAATACCAGAGACAGAGATCCACATTCAGAGCTCTGTCTGAGGTTTCAGCACAAAAAATCACTTTGGTTAAGACGAGGGAGAAATCTAGGCTTTTTAAAAATGTATACAGTATGTAACATGATACATTTTGAGTTGCTGACGTCTCTAATCCCGCCACTTCTCAATATACACCTCATTTTGCCCTTTAACTGCTTGTAGTAGTTGTCAGTGAAAAACCTCATAGAAAGCTTTTGTGCTCAATGGACATGCATTGATGAGATGGACTAAAACATGACTCACCCAAAAAATGCTTATGTTGTTTTCTGTCTGCTGGCCATGTGAACAGGTAACTGTTCCCTCACATGTTTGACATTTAGTATTAAATATTTGAGATAATAGCATTTTAAAATACTGACAAATCAAAAAATAAAGGTTGATAGGCCACATGTAAGGATAGCAGTAAAAAGTGTTATAAGGGCTGCTTTATAAAGTACAGTCTCAAGGTTGTATCAGAGTGTAGTACCCACCTTACACCTCTTACTGTATCAGTTCTGAAATGGCTTTAAGGTGGTATTACCTGAAAACATTCAAATAATATAATGATCTCAGTGAATTTGCCACAGTGTGCCAGATGTATCTGAGTAGCTAATGTGCTCTGCAGTTGCTACAATCTTGCCTATGCCTTTTGAACAGTGTAAGGATGTAGTACATCATGGACTGAAATAATCATTACCAGTAAATGTAATCCGAGCAGGAATTACATTTCCATCAAAATGTATTTGGCAAACTGAATTAGGACTAGTCGTGAAGGACAGACTTGCAATCAGACGGTGAGCAACGTTTCCTCATCTTGCTCAAGGGTAATTGGACTGTGAGATTATTTCTGAATAAATTAAACATGTGTCTTTTATGAGAAAATGCTTCTACAATGTTACCATTTACTGGTTCTTTGTCATTTGCAACTTGTTTTCAGCAGTGCCCAGCAGATGCAGGAAGTTATTGACCAGATACCAACTTTAGCAGGTAAAAAAAAAAAAAAAAAAAAGTTGTCTCTTTTTTTTAATAGGAATTACAGTTTTCATAAAACGTCCATTGTAATAAACATAAAGCTTCTATTGTCACATAGATCCATTTGGGAAGCTCATACCTGTAGAGGTTATATTTCCTGTTGCTTCATTAATAACACCTATAGCATATCTTTTTAAAATAAGGAGGTCTCTGAGCAGTACTGTGCTGTTGACTGTGTATGTGGAATGGTGACATCTGTGAGGCCCAGGGGCTTGCTTCTTGCCTGTAATGGGCTCTTTAGTACTGTATGCACTGCAGATGATCACAGTCACACTGTTGCTTGTTAACACTAAGCCAAGCCATTTGCTTGAAACTGGGGATGATATGAAAGCTGAGACTCACTAGCTGCTGTTGCATAACACTACCATATGAATGAAATAAAAAAAAATGGAAAAAGCAGAATCTGTTCTGATTTACAACATGCTTTTATGCTCTCATTTTGCCACTTCAGCTATTTTTTCCTCCTCACAGATATTGGAATGATTATTCATTGAGCAGTTGAAGGTGTCGGCACAGACAGAGAGCTGGATGTGTTCATGCTGTCAGAGGGAGGAGTTATGAATTCGATTGTGGACATTAATTCACAGCCTTAGTGACTTTACTGAAGTATTAGATGTTTTTAGAATGGTGAGTTTTTAATTTTAAAGTATAGCTCTTCATAAATTCAATGAAATATTGTACAGCAAAAGAGAGTTTGTGCATTAATCACTTTCATGAAAAAGAATGGTAGTGGTGAGAGTTAGAGCTAGCACTGTGCACGCGATGAACTGACCAAGTGTAATGCCACTGACAGTATGCCCCGGGCACTTATTCTTGCAGTAATAAACATAAAACATGCAAATGTGGACCAGAGACACAGAATCTTGTCAGAAGAAATCAGCTGCATCATTATTTACCTTTAGAGTTGTCATGCGAGCTGCAGAGCAGTGCCTGGAGCAAAATAAATGGCCAGAAAAGGATCAGCATTGCACATTTGCAAAAGTAAGACAAATGCTTGAGTGTGTGATGAGTACACACTTTTGCATAGTTTTCCTTCACAACAGTATACTGAGAACATTCTGTCTTGGTTTTCCTTGGCCAAGGCGAGAGCGACAGAGTGCTGTTTATTAGTCTGTCTCTCAGCAGTAGTACAAGTACCAAGTACAAGTACAAGTGGAGAATGACCAAAGAAAGAGCCATTAAACCTTGGTCTGGAGGGAGGTCACTGTCTTAATAATAACAATAACTGTTAGATAGGGCATTGGCTATGGTGTTGGGTGTGCTCTCCAAGTGCTCTTTTAGTTGAACATGTGTCTGAGAGTTATCTTTTGCACCCTCTACTGTAAAAGGTTTTCTAACCGACAGCTGTAAAAGCAGCTTATCTGCTGTATCGTGTTTCAGACATTTGTGAACAGCCCAGTGTAAAAATTGGAAGCATTACTCATGCAGTTTTCTTGAATAAAGCTTAATTACATTCTAAGAAAATGCTACTGGCTGCAGGGGGGACTGTGTGCTCTGAATGGCTGATGGAAGTCAGGAGGACTGAGTTATATTGCTCTGCTCTCCTACAGTAACTGGCACCTGTTTCCATAAAGGCTGCTATTCAAAACTCCCACATTGCAAATAACAGGCTGGCACTTTCCTCCCTGTGAGTGCTGCGAATTACACACTGTACACGCAACAGGAAGGAGGACAAAACATAGCAGCAAAAAATGGCAGTACACAAGAAAAAAATGTGACAGAGAAATATCCATATGATGTGTACATTTTGAAGGTGTTAAATATTTTGGCTTTTAGACAGAGTCATACATGAATAAAAAAATTGAAAAGACAACCATTTACCTATCACAAATTACTGCCAAACAATGTATTTTAGATCATAATGGTGTATGTCTAAAATGTGGTCAGCTAATATTAGAGTTGGGAGGATTTTTTTTTTTAAAAACTGTAAAATCTGGAAACATGATCTCAGCGTAAGAAATGTACATAACCTGATTAATTTGTACAAAATGAACAATGAAAATCTTGCTGAAAGCATGGTGTGAAAGAGACACCCTTATCAAATGCAAACCCCAATGTATTGTTGAACCCAGTGAAACAGCAGTTTTCAGCTCCTTCATGCCATAATGTTTATTTTATTGAATCTGCATTTTGGCCTCAACACTGGGTGAAAATACAGGAGCCATTATAATTCTGCATATTTGTAAAGTTTGCATACTAGGTTCTACAAGTTTCAACTATACCATCCTGTACTCGTGTAATCGTACTGTTTTTCATTTTTCTGCCTTATTCAAACCTTGCAGGCAGTCTTTTTATTTGTTTGTTACTGCATGAATATCACAACAGATAAAATAGTCCTATGGCAAGGTCATTACTAATTATTTTCACGATCACCATCATATCACACAGTCTGGAAGTTGCTTAGTTGTTACACAGATGGATCTGCTGAAATGTTATGACTGTTGTCAAGTTCAACTTCAAGCTAATTATCAGTTTGACAAACCCACTCATCCATCACAGTCAAGATTACCTTGGCTTTGACTGTAGTTACTTTGTGGATATATACTGCACATTGGAGTAAATCATGTACAACTTACCTTTTCCACAGAAAATGGCAATTAGTTGCTGCTGTAAGCACATAAAAGTAATGTAGCTTTATTAAATCCTTGGCACTAAATGTTAATTGCAAGTGTAACAATGATAACAGTTCAGTTATCATATAGCATTGCTATTGCATGAATCAAATTCGGAAGGATAATATCTAGCAGACTCAAAGCCTGAAAATAGCAGAATTTTTTTGTCACATGAAAATAGCCCACCCCAAAAATATAGTCCGGTCACGCTAACTTCTCTCAGGAGTGCCATCCTTGTAAATATGCCTGACAGCAGCCAAGAAAACCATCATTACCACAAACAATGCAGCAAGGCCGATGGCACGGATAAAAACGAGACAATTCCTTCTAGACAGCTGCATTGCTTTTGAACACCTACTCACTCGACTGCTGCCGCTGCCCCCGTCATGAGTTATTCTGTCTCATTCTTTCCACGGAGATACTGGCTTTTCATACATTGATTGAAAGCCTCATTCTCAAAGGAGCTGATGCTGAACGGCTGACAACACTATAGTGCAGTAATGGCTTCTGCTCCATAGTGCAGACGGAAGGCGCTTTCAGTGTCATTCTTCTCAACCCTCGCATTTGTAGCCCCCCACAAATTACACTAAGGATCAGTGCCACAGTCTGCTATTCATTTCCACATCTACGAGGTCAATCGCTGGTATTTTTCTGTGGGTTTCTTTATCAGCTGATCCACCAATGAAATCTTTGATCCTGAATGGTGTGCAAGGCCATCGTCACTTCATTTCTACAGACTGAATGAAAAGATTAATAGAAGTCACTTGCTCCCAGAGTGATTCTCTCTAAATTTCTTTTTGCATTTAGTGACGTGTTTACCTTTCCTCATGTGCAACAGACCAGTGTATGTACAATACTGAGAGGTAAACACACTCCCACAGCAAGATTTAAATGCATGTCAGCCAGGTGTCTCCTTGCACTAGCTTCTGCTTCTTTTTCTTTAGTTTTCATGGTTGCTGTAGCAGGAAAACAGTTACATAGAAAGGTATGATGAAATATTTAACAATGTAGACCTGATTCTGTTAGATTCAAAGTGAATGTAGAGAGCACTGGAAGGAGAACTGTGCAAGTCCACACAGGCAACATACCGTGTGCAAGGTTACACTCATCTCTGCCCTATTTTTTAAAAGAAAATTGTATAAGATTTGTGTGGAATACAAAATACACAGCAGCAATTGCTTGTACATAATTGCCTTATTGACATCATTTTATATGCAAACCACAAAACATCACCCTTTTTAAAGGCATTAGAGGAGATTTAATTTCCTACGACTTTGAACGTAGCATGCGCGTGCGCACATACAACCTCTCCCTCACCCCCCTCTAACCTCCCCCCTCTTAACATTTACGAAGAAACGCCCCCCTCCAGAAACTTGCGTAGCACTCGTGAAGTTGTCTTTTACGGCTGGGTCCCCCTGGATCTTTAGCTGCCATTATCTAAAAAAAGATGAGCAAAACAAGTCGCCAGCTAGCTACGAAGCTATACCAAAGCAACACATACAGAAAACATGTAAGTCCAAGGCGTACGTAATCTACGTAACTAGGCCTGAGCCAGAAGATTTTTGATTGACAGGAAAGGCAGCAAAGCAAACGCCTCAGTCCGCGTTGATTGGCTGATGTTTTTCAGGTCCTGCCATGTCCACAGTTATTTTATTTTATTTTTTTTAAATTCTTTTAGAGACCATACATACAAGTCCACTAAAGGTCAGTATATTCATTTTATGTGAATCAGACAAATTAAACAAAAAAAACATCCTCCATAATGCCTTTAAGAATGGATTCAGAAGGTAGGAGATAAGAGACCTTTCTGATTTGGCAGTTTGCACTGATGAATTCACTTACCGTCAGAGAAAAAAAAGTTAAAAATCCATATAAAAATCTTATTCCTGTCACTTGAGGCAATAAAGACAGTTTTGTAAGGAAAAAAGAAAAAAGTAAGCAGTCTGTTATATATGACTTTTACACTCATTACTGTGTTAATGATGAATGATGTTAAGATCGTATTTCAACTTAAAAACACACACACGGCATGGTATTGTAGTCTGTCATTACCAGGGGTCATATTGAGCTGCTCAGCTCTCACTTTGGCTGAAAACTCCTGTTTTCAGACTCACACTGACTCAACAAATGTACACACGTGGACAAAATTGTTGGTACCCCTCAGTTAAAGAAGGAAAAACCCACAATTCTCACTGAAATCACTTGAAACTCACAAAAGTAACAATAAATAAAAATTTATTGAAAATTAAATAATCAAAATCAGCCATCACTTTTGAATTGTTGATTAACATAATTATTGAAAAAAACAAACTAATGAAATAGGGCTGGACAAAAATGATGGTACCCATAACTTAATATTTTGTTGCACAACCTTTTGAGGCAATCACTGCAATTAAACGATTTCTGTATTTGTCAATGAGCGTTCTGCAGCTGTCAACAGGTATTTTGGCCCACTCCTCATGAGCAAACAGCTCCAGTTGTCTCAGGTTTGATGGGTGTCTTCTCCAAATGGCATGTTTCAGCTCCTTCCACATATGTTCAATGGGATTCAGATCTGGGCTCATAGAAGGCCACTTTAGAATAGTCCAACGCTTTTCTCTCAGCCATTCTTGGGTGTTTTTGGCTGTGTGTTTTGGATGGTTGTCCTGTTGGAAGACCCATGACCTGCGACTGAGACCAAGCTTTCTGACACTAGGCAGCACATTTCTCTCCAGAATGCCTTGATAGTCTTCAGATTTCATCGTACCTTGCACACTTTCAAGACACCCTGTGCCAGATGCAGCAAAGCAGCCCCAAAACATTACTGAGCCTCCTCCATGTTTCACCGTAGGGACAGTGTTCTTTTCTTCGTATGCTTGGTTTTTGAGTCTATGAACATAGAGTTGATGTGCCTTACAGAAAAGCTCCAGTTTGGTCTCATCTGTCCAAAGGACATTCTCCCAGAAGCTTTGTGGCTTGTCAACATGCATTTTTGCAAATTCCAGTCTCGCTTTTTTATGAGTTTTTTTCAGCAGTGGTGTCCTCCTTGGTCGTCTCCCATGAAGTCCACTTTGGCTCAAACAACAACGAATGGTGCGATCTGACACTGATGTACCTTGGCCTTGGAGTTCACCTTTAATTTCTTTGGAGGTTGCTCCGGGCTCTTTGGATACAATTCCAACGATCCGTCTCTTCAATTTGTCATCAATTTTCCTCTTGCGGCCACGTCCAGGGAGGTTGGCTACTGTCCCGTGGGTCTTGAACTTCTGAATAATATGAGCCACTGTTGTCACAGGAACTTCAAGCTGTTTAGAGATGGTCTTATAGCCTTTACCTTTAAGATGTTTGTCTATAATTTTTTTTCGGATGTCCTGGGACAATTCTCTCCTTCGCTTTCTGTTGTCCATGTTCAGTGTGGTACACACCTTTTCACCAAACAGCAGGGTGACTACTTGTCTCCCTTTAAATAGGCAGACTGACTGGTTATGAGTTTGGAAACACCTGTGATGTCAATTAAATGACACACCTGAGTTAATCATGTCACTCTGGTCAAATAGTTTTCAATCTTTTATAGAGGTATCATCATTTTTGTCCAGGCCTGTTTCATTAGTTTGTTTTTTTAAATAATTATGTTAATCAACAATTCAAAAGTAATGGCTGTTTTTGATTATTTAATTTTCAATAAATTTTTATTTATTGTTACTTTTGTGAGTTTCAAGTGATTTCAGTGAGAATTGTGGGTTTTTCCTTCTTTAACTGAGGGGTACCAACAATTTTGTCCACGTGTGTAGCTTCTTTTCTTTGATTTTGTTAAGCAGCTATCATCACACAGTGGCAGGATCCAGTGATGTGCCTCCAGTCGTAGAGAGGGGCTATGCACAATTTACACAGGTTTCACAGCAGCAGTAACTCCACCAGTGATCTACATCTGAGGTGTAATTGTAATCTTACAGTAGCTCTATTACCCTAAATAAAGCAAATAACTGAGCTTTTGCACAGATCCACAGCTTATACAGGGACATTTATGGGAACAAATGGTCATGCTCATGATGAGCCCAGCACGAGCACTGCTGTCCATACGTTTCCATTTTCAGTAGAAGTCCAAACACTGTTTCCAGTGGAGAATCACAGTGCTGTTTTCTGCTGCGTCCAGTGGATTATTACAAAGGTTTTAGTTTCTGCTGCCTAAATGCAGCAAAAACTAAAACCTCAGTAGGTATTACTGCAAGCATGGATCTGATCAAATCACAGAAGCCTACAGATTTTGAGACAATGACACATAAGAGTCAAAGCAAATCCTGGCACACAACAGCACAGTCTGCAAAGTTCAGTTCATTGTCAGAAGGGTTGTACGTGGGGTGATAGTCAGCTTATTGGACATGTTAACTGGTGTTGCATGTGCTTCTTTGAGATTTCTAACCGCTTCCTTCACCCTATTCCACACAGCAACAACCTTCCCACCTTTCTCAGGTGTCTCAAAGGGGGCAGATCTCCACAGAAAGGCAATTTAGAAAAGCATTAACCACAGCCTGGCCTCTGACCTTACACTACAGTTTTAAGCTTCTGACAGAACAACCTCACTGCTGCTGGTTGGCTGGAGAAAAGAAAAGCAAGACACACACACACACACACACACACACACACACACACTCACACTCACACTCACACTCTCTCTCTCTCTCTCTCTCACACACACACACACACACACACACACACACACACACACACACACAGCACCCAGGGGACTCCTTCACCTGATGACCTCTTACAGAAAAGGGGATTATCAGAGGCTGTGCTGTGAATACTAGAACACCATGTTGACCTTGCAGTAAAACTGCGTTGTGATACTAACCAATGACTATTCTGCTGCTGAAACCAGTAAGATGGTCTTTTTTTATTATGTACAAATGACTGCAAAAATAATGCTGTGGATGCTGTGGTCAAATAGTGAGGCTAAAACATGTGTTGTACAATGTATGCATTTATATAATTCATATAATATTTTGCTGTGCAAAGATTTTTTCAGTCAAACCTTATCAAATGCATCTTAAATCAGACTAATGTGACCACATCATTTCATCCACAATGTTATGCCAACCATGACATCTGCATTCATGCTGAGCTAGGTACTTTTGTCTCACAAATATGGTAGAAGTTAGAAAGTTGGAAGAAGTACTAGAAAGTTGCCAAGAGATAAGTCAAAGGCTCAAATTAGTGTAATTAGTTATCGTGTAAAGATAACCAGCAAAAAATTGAACAGGTTTCTGAGTGAGTGATAAGGATGGACAAAAGATGTTTCACTTTTATTTTACAATGTTGTAAAGTGTAGCAAAATGTGACCTCTTGTGGCCGCCCACATCGTATGGAGCATAATATGTACTTCATGGTTAAATTTGTGCTCGTTTATCAGGGACACCCCCAAATATCCATCCATCCATTATCTATAATCTTAATCTTAATCCTCATAGGGTCACAGGAGGCTGGAGTCTATCCAGCTGACTTGGGGTGAAGGCAGTGGACACCTGGACAGGTAACAGTCTATCACAGGGCTACACATAGAGACAAACAGTCACACTCACATTCACACCTAGAGACAACTTAGAATCACCAATTAACCTCAGCATGTTTTTGGACTGTGGGAGAAAGCCGGAGAACCTGGAGAAAACCCACACATGCACAGGGAGAACATGGAGACTCCATGCAGAAAGATCAAGGAAGACTGGGACGTGAACCTGGGATCTTCTGGCTGTGAGGCAACAGTGCTAATCATGGAGTCGCCCACCACCGAATATAAAATTCGGAAATTAATTTCCATTATTCCAGATTGAACTTTAATAATTAATCAAATCTATTTGCAGTGATCATTTTCATAATCAAAAGTTGTAAACTCTGATTTAATTGACTTTCAGTTCACAGACAAAGATATACACAGAAGAACCCACGATATTTATGAATAAATGAATGAAGTACAGAATAAATAATAACAAATTAATTAATTAACTCTGATTGTAGTTGGTAGAAAGGTGATCAATTTAGAATTACTTTGGAACTGGAAAACCAATTGCAATTTGTAAATTCACCTGTTTAGCAGAAGGACAATGATACTTGCGTAGCCTTTAGGAGGGGAAGACTGCTGTAGGATGTGTAGCTGTGATGATCTGATGGATGAGTTGGTTCAGGAACACAGAGACAAGGAGGCGCTTTGGCAGGTTTGTGTTGCAAAAGTGTGCCGAAGTAAAAACACTAAGAGTCAAAGCTCATAGTTGTACAAAAAATATTCGCACTGTTGTGCTATTAAAGTTAACTTAGAAAGTCCAACTTTAAGTACAACATAGGAAAACAAAGCCCTAGTTTAAAGTTAAGTCATACATTTCTTTAAGACATCATAAAAGAACTCAGTTTTTTTTCTCTAGCCCTCTTCTATGCATTCCAGTGACTTTCTCTTACATAGAAAGTTTTGGAGCCAAATTCAAATCAGCATCTAACCAATCATAGATGTGTTCCTTCTAAGAGGTGGTGTTGAGCTTCACTGTCCAGGAAAGGTCAGACGCTAAATACCTGTAAACTTACTTTGAGTTCATTCTTTAAACGTAGAAATACAATTGATTAATATCTATGATGATCACAGATGTAAAATACAGCTCTATAGTGGTAGATTAGAATGACACCAAACATAATATAGACCCTCCAGAAAAACGCGATTATGCGATTGCATGAATTCCCGCATTAATCACCAAAATGCCGCTGATTATGCGGGGGTCAATTACTTCCCAAAAGGCTGCATAATCCCCGCAAAACAGCGCATAATTCCCGCAAGAATCTCGCATTTCCACGAAAAAAAGAGAAATATGCGGGTCCCACTTGATTTCACAATTTCCGCATAAAATGAGAAAACTATAACCAATATAAATGGAGTTGTGAGTGACGTATGTATGTGACGCCCGGCCTGACGTCATCAGTTCGCGCATTCACACAGACACTAGAAGCACGAGCTGAGTCGCCAGTGTTGCCAACTTAACGACTTTCTTGCTAAATCTTTCCAAAGCATCCTAGGGACTTTTTTTGTCAAAAGTGACTAGCCACAAATCTAGCGACTTTTTCTGCCGTTTTGGAGACTGACAGGAAAACTCGCATCATTCTGCAGTTACTGTTTTCAATGAGCAGCAGACGCTGCTGTGAGCTTCTCCCCCTCCCAAAGCACAGGCTGTCAGTCCAGTAACCCCACAGCAGTCCCAGTGTCTGATTAGAGGACACATCCCTCCGCGGCCAGACGGCAGGTGAATCGCGCATATTTTTGCATATTTCACAACTATTCGCATACTTTGCAACTTTCCGCAATTTCCCCGCATAAAATGGCATAAAACCCCGCATATTTATTCGCATAATCAAGGATTTTAGCCCACGTTTTTCTGGAGGGTCTAATAATATGTTCATCTCATATGGTTATTGAGATGGCAATAATAAAAGGTGCAAACATAAGAATAAACTTACAAATTGCAGACTTTAGGCTACATGAAGTAAATTTATAACAAAGCTAAAAAATATATCTATATATAGATATATTCAGTCATAAGAAAATAAGACCTTGGACTTACATGCTTAGGGCAAAAAGTCTGTCTGTCTTTATGGCTGTGGTCTGTGACAGAGAGAAGGTGATGCTGGTGTCTTGTTTGTTCTTCTTCACAAACACTTCAAATTGGATGTGTTCTTCTTCCATACTGGTTCTGATCAACCTGGTATCAGAGACTGAGTCCAAATCGTCACTCCAGAGATGCTGCATTTCCTCAATGTTCTGATTTAAACTGTTCAATTTATTCCTGCGTACCAAGTTCTGTGTGTTAGGTAGGTCCAAAAGGTGCTCATGAAAAGTGCCAATCCACTTCTGCAGAGGTGTGGTTTTCCTCACAGTGGACATGCAACCTGCGGTTCCGGAGTCGCATGCGGCTCTTTCATCCCTCGGTTGCGGCTCCCTGTAGCTTTGGAAAATAAATAATCAGCAGGCTATTTAATTAAAATTTATTTTATTTTAGTTTGTTAGTTTTTAAAGTTTAATTCTAAATTTGAAGATTATAGTGATCTTGTAACATCAAAATATAATGTCTTAATTTTTGTCTGTCAAAATATGCGTCCCAGCTGTCAATCTCTGACACTCACCGCCTGCGGGTATTCATTTGGAGTCCTGTTGATCTTCGGATCCCAGTGTTTGCTCTACATTCATTCAGCAGCGGCGGGCCACCATTCCTAAATCCTAGCCGTCGCTCCTTCAAATTTCTTTCTTTTTTTTATTGTCGCAAATACAGCACTGCCGCCGCACGTCTCCGCCTTCACAGCAGAGTCCTGCATTGTGTCGGGTACTCGTGAGTACTAAGGTAAACTACGGATAATTGTCTTGCTCAGTATCTACTCTTTGATATGTCAGGTTAATACTATATTACTCGCGAGAGCATGGCTCGATGTCACGTCCAGGATCCAGGCAGCAGGTCAGAGAGTCAGAGGAGTGTCGTCTTGGAAAATAGGGCAGTGACTTACCGGAGAAAAGTTATTCGCTGAAGATAATTCATAATAGATTCCACAAGTTAAATAGACATTAGCAAAATATTGATTTCCAGCTAACATTACGTAACATATGAGGTTGACGAGCAAAAATGACATTAACCAGGTAAGATAAATATTAGTAGTGGGACACAATTAAAAAAATGAATCTATCTAATTAGAGGCTTTGTAATTAATCATGACTGATGGCATCAAAAAGCAATATCTGACATAATCAGCAAAGTTTTTCAATTTAAATAATTTCTGGTTGATGACTGAATTGGTGAACAGACATATACGTTAAACAACAAGTATATTTCATTTATATTTATCTGTCTACCACATTTACAGATTACTGCAAACTCAAAGTTCATTTATAGCCATTATGTTCAATATTTTAAAGCTTTTTGTAAACTCAAGCACCTTTAGCATCTTGAAAAGTGGTCTGTTATGGGATGGATACACTGGCTTGAAGTGCTGTGGTGATCTGAAAAGTGTTTGTTGCACGATTTGCAAATAACCACACTTTTATCCAAGCTGCCATCAGGACGATTTTTAAAAGAAACTTTCTGTCCAACACACTCAGAGTGTTCTCGTCTTCAATCACTGTTCACCAAACTTTGTTGTGCGCTGACAGTGCATCCTGTGAATCTTCTTCAAGGCTGGAAAACAGACTTTAGATTCATTAGTGCTACCTACCTGGCTGGAGTGTTCATCAGTGTTATCGGTGTGCCAGAAATTTGGGAACTGAGAAAGGTGCGGTTAAATACATTATTTTTTAATGCATTATTTTTTTGTTAATTAATTAGTCAAAATTAACAAGGGCATAGAGGTAAAAAGCAATATATGCAGTGTTGTCTTCATTTTAAATGCCAAAAGGTTTTTGCGGCTCCCGGAGTTTTCTTTTCTGTGGGAAACGGGTCGAAATGGCTCTTTGAGTGTTAAAGGTTGCAGACCCCTGTTCTATGGTCTCCAAGAGAGCCGTGAGTGGTCCTTTAGTAGTAAACATCTGATCAGCAGATGTTCCATTTGGAAGTGTGTTTTGGTTAGCTGTCTTCTGAAATGGTTTCTTATCTAATGTACAGCTTTGAGAAAGGGTCTCTGGATTCTCTGTGTTGCTCTGGAATGTTATGCTCCTCAGTCTGCTACACCTTCTTCCCCTTTAAATGTAGGGCTCTCCTTGCCACAATACACTGTTTGGGAAAGTTATCATGACCTAGGGGTCAGACAACTTCAACCTTCAGATTTCCTGTCATGTATTTAACCAACAATTTTGAAAAACAAATTGCTTGTCATAAGTGTGTATATTATGTGGAAAACTGGATTCCGATTTAGTTCCTTTAAAAAAGGTAGGAAGAAGAGTTTTATAAGACAATACTATACAAAAAGATATGTGCATTAAAAATTGCCTGCACAGACTTCATTAAAGATTTCTGTATTTGCTTGTTGTTTAATGACGTGGTAAATGTCAATCTTTGTAGACGACTATAAAACCTCATCCTGGAGCAATACCTCCCAGAGAAGGTCGAGCAGAACAATAACTGTTTCTATACACAGCCTTTCTGAAGCAGCAATTAGCTTGCTTCTCATGCCTCATTGACCTCACACTGAACCCACTGAGGTCTGTCTGTAGAAACCCCCATTAGTTTCCCATTAAAACGTCGTTAGAGCCAAGCCACTGATCTGTCTCACCTGGGTCACTATCGCTTATCATTTGCAGTAAGAAAAATGTGGAAAGCACTTAAGTTCTGTGGTATTGTTGTCATTTTACAGTGTTTTTTGTATCACCAGTATGACCTGCACTTCATGAGCTGTATTTTAAAATGACTTTAATGAACCGGATTAAAACTCACTTCACTGAACAACACAGTAAAGCAATTAGACAACTAAACTTTCACCATGTTCATATGTGGGTAAATGTAATATTAATAGTCATTAATAGGCACATAACCTGTTTCTAAAGGCAGTTAAGTAATGAAAAGAAGGACAGAAGCTTAGAAAATCTCATCTCCTATTTTGGACTGGTACCACAGTACTGATGTCTTAGGAGCAGACCTGAATATCAGAGGTGAGCTCTGTCAATAAAATGACTAATTACCTGAAAAAGAGAAGTCATCTAAATCTTTGACAAACTTGAAATTTTCAGTGTACAAGTAGCTTTTTGGAGGCAGTTGTTGTTGTTTTGCTCAGTGAAGATGAACATTGCATGTTTATTTATGTTCTGAGCTTGATTTGTTCAACTGGGAAAAACTGAAATTAAGTTCTTCTATATTTTCAAATATACCTATTAACACTTTGATTACAGTAAAGTTTAAAAATAGTTTTTAGTCCTCATACAATACCCCCAAAATAGCTATGTCAATATTAAACAAAAATAGTCATTTATCACTGCCCAGTAATCATTAAGTGCCTCCGAAGATCAGAGCTATAAAAACCAGTCTCTCCACAAAGAACTCTGAGCCTTCTTTTTTTGTTAACTATTGGACATTTTGCTATTTCAGGATTAAAACACATGCTGAAAATATCCATAGTGTATTTATAAATTCTGTGCATTTGTTTGTGTGTATTTATTTGTTGTTGGTCAGATAAGGAACCGTTACAAACGTTACAAATACAAGCAGAGGATTGTGTTGCTTCATGGTGTTGCTTTCTGTGTCTTCAAATAACACATTTCAATTGACCCCTGCTGTTTAGCTTATTCTTTTTATAGCCACTAGCCTACATCAATGCTGCTTTGAAAAACAGCCACTGAAGGATGACAATATGATCCTGGACAACAAAACATAGGATCTCCAAATCTAAATAATTCGGACTCTAATTCAACAGGGCGGTGCAGTATTAGTATTTTGTTGATGTTCAAAATGATGTTCTGTGCAGACAGACAGGCAGATAAACACGAGCCAAAGTACTCCAAACTGGAAACACTGGAATGCTCATCTGCTGCTGGTATCTCTGGTATGTTACATCCTCATGTTGCAGTAGGTCTTGTTCCTCAAATATTGTATAGATGTAGATGAACATATAACATACAACGATGCCACCATCAATGTTAAAATGTACCACTATTGGAAGTATGAGTATAAAGTATAAAGCATCCATATTCATTTCTACAAAAAAGGACTGATTTCACGACAACCCTAAGATCCAATTTTCCCCCACAAATGTCAACAGCTTGTTTGAAGTCGCCTCCTTTAAATGAACCCCAACCAAGCCCCCACCTACCACCCACCTACCACCACACACACACACACACACACACACACACACACACACACACACACACACACACACACACACACACACACACACACACACACACACACACACACACACACACATTTAAATATGCTATGTAAGTTGACAGAGTACGGAAGTCACTCTATTTACAAGTCCAGCTATTAAAGAATGAGAATTTGTGCTGTTTAAAATTCAAATACCCAAATGGGTTCTGGAAAAGAGATTTTATTTTTGTTGTATTTTTTATTTTTGTGCCTTTCCACATGCTGACTGATTGAGGTTACTTTTTGTTGACTTAAAGTGGAAAGTCAAGACTCTTTCCGTTTGTGCAGTTAACTTTTTTGTAAATTTTCATCCCTTTTAGTGTTTCTGGGACAGTGTTTTTGGTCAGCTCCTCTCTTTTGCATGAAATAAAGCAGGATTGAAATAATTTCATATGTATAAAGAATCAAAAAGGGTAAAACAGAACACTGTTTGGGTTGATACTTGAATAACAACCTAGATCCATTATTTTGTGATTCTGAAAATGTCATGGAGCACAGCAGCTGAATCAATCCTAGTGAGTGTAATTGATATTTAATGCAGAGTGCTTTCTGTCTTTAGCCAACACTGGGGTTTGTTTATGCAGGAGCGCAGCATGTTAATCAGCACCGTCTTGATTATGATTGGTGGGGTTGTGGGTAATGCTGCCACAATCACCATTAGCCATTTGCCTTATCATTACCAAGAGACTTCAAATAGCTTTACTGCAGGATGTTTTGGGAAAACATCAGCAGCAGTGATAGAGGACTCGATTTACCTAGCCCCAAAGCAAAACGCTGTATTGGGATATACAACATTGCTGCAAAAACAGTACTTCTATTGGCACCTTGAATATACTTTACAGTCAACGCCATCCAGACTTTTATTTCCTTGTAGATTTGAATTGGAGTCCATAATGGCTAGAAGCAGAAGATATAAATTAAACAGACTCTTCCTGGAGATGTCTGCTTTGCTCATATTAATAGTAGGGAGACCTCTCTTTGCTCTAGGCAGTTACACTCTTGTCTGCTTCACATTCATTTAAGAGCTTCTTTTCTTAGCTCACATATACTGTATGGGACTATTGATTGGTTGAGTCAAACATATTAGCGCTGATGGATTGCTGTCTTAGTACTCCACCCATCACAGGAAACAAGGTAAGTGTCAGAGAAAGAGACAGGCTGCAGTATCAGCTGCTCTGCCACTCAGGTCGCCTCTCATTGAACTATTTTAGAGAAATCTGATCAGCAAGCTTGCTGAAAAACCTGCGTCAGGTTCAGTCATTCAATTGCAGGCCTGTGAAAATGGGAGTAGTGATGAGGTAGAGGAATGGTGCTGCTATTTCCCAGTTTCCCAGAATTCATTGGTCAACATGCAGTGCTGATCTCTTATCTGGAACATAATCTGCCCTGACACAGGTTGGGTGTTCAACATAAGTTTCCGTGGTGATGTACAAAGTAAGAAATGAACGAATGTCATGGTCCTGAAAAGCCACAGTTAAACCCGAATTTACTTTGCTAACCTTGAATTGTGCTTTGTAGTACAGACATTGTGTATATACACACCCAGGTGGGCTGAAGAGACACAGGGGAAGACAATCAGAAGAGGGGAAAACACACAAAGTGAAGAAGTATAGCACAAGATTTAAAATATTTGAATTTGTTAACTTCCATGCAGTGACACATTTATTTCAGCCCTTCACTCCTGTCAGCTGGTCACATGACTACACCGACTGTATTTTAAAGTACTGGGAGCTATGCCAACAAATATATTTTATTTCTGGAAACTAGGCTTTATTCATGACACTTCTGCTTGGAGTCGGTCCTCCTCTAAATTGCAAGGGATGTGAGGTATATTGTAAACCTAAGCCTGAACATCTGTCTGCTAGTTGTGTTATACTGGTCCTCACATTGAGGGTTGTTGACTAGGAGGGTGGAGATGTACACAACTGAAACAATCTAATTTTACTTCAGAAGAGGATGTTGCCTTGCCAGCAGAGGTGTAAACAAATAAATATAGAACAGAAATTAAAAACAAAACCTTGTTTTCAAAGGAAATCTAGCTGTGAGGCCCAATGTTGTTTTTTATCACAAACCTCCCACTCTGTTTTCAGTATTATTTTGCTACAACTTTGTTTCAAATTCACATCATATTTTATGCTATCATTTAAGGTACATGATTTATAATGTTGCCAGCTAAACTCATTGATACAGTATGAGTGTGAGGAATGTAAAAGACAATAGAAAACAAAGTAAAAAATAACGTGTACAGTTGCGAACAAAACTTACTTAATTTTCTGTGAAGGAATATTTTGAACACATGCCTCCTTGTCAAAAAACAATCATACATTTTGGTTTTCATATATTTATTGTAGGTCTCCTGGAAATATGGCAACATATGCTAAATCAAAAATATAAATATAGTGACTTGAAATTTCAGTTTTGATGATGTAGACAATTGTGTTAATCAAATTGTTTTAGTGGCATGACCTCATACGTTTTGTGGGTGATTACAATTGACTACAGCTGCTGACATCTCTAAGCCAATTTTGATAGAGCCCATTTGATATACTAAACAGAATCTGCCACAATACTACAATGGGGAAGTCTGAGGAGCCATGTAGAGATGTGAAGAAGCAAATCATCAGTCAGGAAAGTCACTGGGAGCCATCTCAAAGATGCTTCAGATCCCAAAAACAACTGTGCTAACAACTGATTGTCAGTATAATGTGCATTGAACAGTTGCGTCAGTAAGAAAATACAAACTATCACCTGCTGTTTGAAGACAATTGGTCAGGATAGCCGAGAGTCAAGCTAGAATCACCAAAAAGCAGGTCTGCAATGAATTAGAAACTGCTAGAGCAGAGGTGTCAGGGTCCAAAGTCAAGTTTTACATTATCATGGGCTAAGAGGTGGCCGTGCAAGAAGGAAGCCCTTTCTCCAAAAAACAGCAACTTAAAGCTTGGCTGGAGTTTGCTGCTGATGACATGGACAAAGAAAAGGTCTTCTGGAGGGAAGTTTTGTACCAGATGGAGCAAAAAAAAAAAGTTATTTGGACACAATGACCAATAATATGGTTGGAGGAAAGAAGTTGAGACCTTTTCTCTCAAGAACACCATACCAACTGTCAAGCATGGCGGGAGTAGTGTTGTGTTCTGAGGCTGTGTTCATGCCAGCAGAACTGGTACTGGTGCTTTGTACACTGTAAATGTAATAATCAAGAAGGAGGATTGCCTCCATATTCTTCAGGAATACCTATAATTATCAGCCCAATGGTTGGGTCTTGGAGGGCATTGGGTGTTTAAACAAGCCACTGACCCCAAACACACATCAAAAGTTAAAAGAAATGGTTAAATCAGGCTAGAATTTAGATTTTAGATGGGCCTCCTCAATGTCCTGACTGAAACCTCACTGAGAACCTGCAGACAGTGATACAGCAAAAGTCAGTGTCGGAAAGCCATCTAATTTAGTTGAACTGTACCAATTCTGTCTAGAGGAGTGGTCAAAGATACAACCAGAGGCTTGCCAGAAGCTTGTTGATGGCTACCAAAAGCACCTGATTGAGATGAAAATGGCCAAATATTCCATATATTATTAGGTATATTTTTGACCCAGCAGATTTTGTCATTTTTCCTGAAAGCCCGTAATAAATGGAGGAAAGAAACAAAATGCATGATTGCTTTTAGTGACAAAGATGCATGTGTTGTAGTCCTTCCTTCATAGATAATTATGAGGTATAGGAGTCAGTGGAAAATGCATGGTTTTTACAAGTGTATGTAACTGTTTTTCCACAACTGTAACTGCGTACAGCATGAGCTGTGAACACTTCATGTGTAGTGGTGCCTGGAGAAGTTGGGATACTCTTAATTTATGCCCCCCATTTTTGGAAGCAGCACACTGCAATTCAACTTGTTAGTAGATTTTTTTATTATTTTTAGCAAGTATGGATCATTATGAAATTAACCTTGGTCACAGAAAAAGTATTATCAAGTAGTCAGTAATTTCTCCTGGAACAGTCTCTCTCGGAACAGCTGATTTGCAGCAGATCAGTCCAATGAATGCACTGAGTACTAGTCCATCACAGGCAGAGTAGGACTGGCCATGCCATCACCATCTTAGGAAAGCAAACATTGATTTGAAGCACACTATAGAATGATGTGCACCACAGAACATTTAGAAGTCACTATATGTGATGCTGACCAAAAAAAGTAGGGATACGTTGAATAGTGATGTATACAACACTGCATTATATAAATACTTATTGTAGCCTTGTGTGATATCTTCAGTAAACTGCGACATGTTTACACCTAAGGCTGTGTTTTGATCAGGATAATATTAAATTAACATTGAATATTGATGTAAATTTAATCCCAACACCACAACAGTTGTGACTCTTCTAAAGAAAAGGAGCACGGACTCTGACACACACGATGGCCTTAATGCCACAAGTAAGAGACTGATAGGTGCTGTGAAGGCTGGGAGTCTCCTCGTTGTGTTTATGCTGTCATTTTGTGTTGATGTACTTTTGCATAAATGTGTAACTGTGTGAAATTTGTCACATTTTCTGTAATGTGACAAATTTTCTGCTATTGTTATATGATTTCAACCTGATGTAGTATCTTTCAGGTATTATGTACTGTATATTGCACGTTTGTATGTGGCAACACACTGGCTTATGGTTGTGCACAGGAGTAGAGGCTATCTGCCTGTCCCTTAATGTCTCTGGCTTTTATTAATCCAAATAGATGACGCCGTACGTGGAACCATCACTCAGCCAACTCTTGGGAAGCTTTCCATTAGGAAGGTGAAATCCCCTCTCGGCCCTCAACTGACATATTAGTTGAATCTGCTCTCTCAAGGTCACACCATTTCAATTGGCCTCCAGAGAGACTGTCTGACAGCTGCAGCCTCTCTGGAGGCCACACAGACTGACTGAGTGACGCTCACACTGGGATGAAGGAGATGGCAATATCTGGTGGTTATCCATCACCCCAGGATTGATGAGTTGGATGCTGACTAAAGCTGTCATTTTTATCTACGTCTCTCCCTGTGTAACCTTCTGCTCTGTCTCCCAGACCCAACAAGTGGCAACAGCAGGAGAACAGCACCTCTGTAGGTAACTCTTAAGACACCTCAGACTGGAATGCTGCCGGGTGCTGACCTTTCCTCCTGTCTGAACAGATGTTTTTAAAGATAATGTTTAAAGGCTTCCTTCATGTTAGTAGAAGAAGTGGGGACTTCTCAAAGTCATGGGCTGTTATATGAGTTCAGAAAAGTATGGTATTTACGTTTTTTATGTACACATATATCCATCCAACCATTCTCTATAGACCGCTTTATCCTCACTCAGGTCGCAGGGAGTGCTGGAGCCCATCTCAGCTGACTCGGGCAAAGGCAGGGGACACCCCGGACAGGTCGCCAGCCCGTCGCAGCGCCACATACACAGACAAACAATCACACTCACATTCACACCTACGGGCAATTTAGAATAATCAATTAACCTCAGCATGTTTTTGGACTGTGGGAGGAAGCCGGAGTGCCTGGAGAAAACCCACGCATGCACAGGGAGAACATGCAAACTCCATGCAGAAGGATCGCAGGCCCATCCCGGGATTCGAACCAGGAATCTTCTTGCTGCAAGGCAAAAGTGCTAACCACTACACCACTGTGCAGCCCCTTTACACATATAGTTTCTTGGAAATAAATGATATGTTTTAGTTTTCATCAGCCCATTTGCCAAGCACGAGGCATTCACAAAAACTGACTTAAAGCCCTGCCTTTATAGAAGAGACAAGAAATCACAGAAAGCTCAGATATGTATGTTAAAACATAAGAATGGAAAGTACTTGCCAGTATCATGGAAGGACAAATTTGGTTGTCAGCCCTCTGAATCCCAAGCCGCCCCCCCCCCCGCCCCCCCCGGCCGCCCCCGCTCTTTCTGAATAATAAAGTATAGTATGTTTATTCCTGAAATGTGAAGCATCCCTCTCTTGACCTTCTCCTCCTCGTCCTCGCTACTCTCAGTGCCTCCATAGTGTTGAAAGAAGCACATGCAGCTACTTTTCATCTGGGTTCTTATTTTTATTATTCATAATCTTATTTACAGTTCTAATAAAAATTTTAACTTAATTCAGATGTGTTATGGACATATGTCTTGTTTATGACAATGAAAAAGTGTAAAGATAATAACAATAACAACAATCACTTTAGTTTTAGAGCACCATTTAAATGAAAGTTTACAAAGTGCTTTGGAGACAAGCTCAAGATGGGGAATACTAAGCAAGACCATGAAATAACAGAAGGCCAGTCAGGCCACACAGAAAGGAACAAAAACAGAGGCACAAGTGGATTCCAGCATGGCAACGCACCGCGTGTGGAGTCTCCGCACGCCGGAGTCCAGTCCACTTCATGCGATCCGGTGTGTTTACCCGGAGAGGGCTGCAGCTCATTCGGGTAAAGTAGACTGGACTTCTACTTTATGCAAATGAGCTGTGGGGTGCAGAGATTCCACGCATCCTGAAACTGTCCTCAAACTTCTAAACTAGGCGTCGGTGAACTAAAACGAGGACAGATTCAGCTGCTGCACAGATTATTTCTTGCCTCAAATGCTTTCAGAAATACTTTTCGCAGAAGTGTCTCCATCATGTCCACTGTGGGATGCTGCTGCTGACCTTCCTCCAGCCCTCTGCTTCCAACTCCCCTTTTTCCACCAGTCAACTCTGCATCGCCCTCACTATACTTGTTATGCTAACTTACATACTGTTTGAATTTTACTGCTAGCTATATATGGAGTATGTTTAATGTCAGAGCCATACATCATAAGAGAAAACTATAAGTCAGTTTTCAATGTTACCTTATACTTTGTCTGTGTCACATATCCTGTCATGCATGTATCCAAATGTGTGTTGTGTTTTCCTTGCTTTCCCACCCCTCCCTCTTCTCCCATCCCTCCCCCTTGCCCTCCTCTGTCCCTCTCAACCCGCCCAGCCAGCAGGCAGATGGGTCCCCCCTATATAGAGCCGGGTTCTGCTCGAGGTTTCTTCCCTGTTAAAAGGGTGTTTTCCTTGCCAGTCGCCTTTGGGCTTGCTCTGGGGGTCAGGCATATGGGTTCTGTAAAGCGTCTTGAGACGATTTGACTGTAATTGACGCTATATAAATAAAATTGAATTGAATTGAATTGAAGTGAAAGGTTGTTTATTCGCTGTGTTTATCCGACATGCCTGCCAGACCGTCAAGCTGAAAGCTCGGTCATGAGACTACTTAATGGCCCGCTGTTGCACGAGTGCTGTCATGTGACAACGTTGTGGTCTGCTAGTGACCGCCTGCTGTCCTTGCGATTTTCAGGTGCGGTGCGTTGCCATGCGGGGAAATCGCATCTATTGGACACGCACCTTTAGACATGCTAAAGATTTACAAATAAAACAATACAATGGATACAAACCAATTAATAAAAGCACAACAACTGCTATATCAAATTAAAGAAAAATAAAAAGTAGAATAAAAAGACCAAAAGAGAATGAAGTACACGATCAAAATAGACAACATCTCATTAAAAGAAGTCTATTAAAATGGGATTTAAGAAGCGCTAAAAGAGGACTCTCATTCTGCAAGCCGTATCTCCTCAGGCAGGTTGTTCTAAGGCTTAGAAGATCCTTCGAGTCTATGTTGAAGGATCCTCATGGCAAAGGCACAGTCAACCCTAGATTCAAACCTTGTCCAGTCAGAGCAGTCAGAAGGACCCCATTCCATTAAGTTTGATTTAAGTTGGCCCTTTTAAGTTTGATTTTTTTTATCTGTTTCCTCAAGTTTTTAATGACTGATGATAAATGTCTTTTAACGTGTCAGTTTTCAGATGGACTCTAAATTCTTATCTGTTTTTGAGAAGAATACTATCCCGAAACATAGAAGCAGTAGCTTGATATAGTTTGACTGCATTTATTATGAAAACAATTCCAGTGTTATAGGATGAAAGACGCTTAAAGTCAGTCCTGTTGTTGCCAGCTAAACTGTCTTGTGTTCTTCCAACAAACACTGGACATAAACTTCACATGTATAAAACCAGCTGATCAGTAAAAACATGCATTTCTCCTAGACTCCAAAATGTATCAGTATATGTTGAGCTTTCAAGAAGCATAACACAGAACTAATCAGAATGGCTGCAGAAGTCTCCTGGAAAATGTATTTTACGTTGAAGGACTTAAGTGTGTAAATCCCGCTGCAAGATGTCAGTTTACACCAGATCAGATTTAGTCTGACATTTGAAACAAAGCCTCCCAGGTCAGGTTTGGTAGAATCTTACCTCCTGGTATTACATAAACGCAGATAGCTCAACCTCTGACCCAGATACAGGCAACTTGTATCAGAGCTGACAGTGCAATAGACACAGCTGACACACAGAGACACAGACACACACACAGAGACACAGACACAGACACAGACACACACACATACACACGACACACATATATGTGTGTGTGTGTGTGTGTGTGTGCGCGGGGGGTGGAGGTGGGGGACTGGGACAACCAACATGCTGTTTAGAGTCTTCCATGTGGAGTTGCCTGGTTCAGCTACTACTGCATCACTGCCCATTTGTGTGTGTGCGGCAGCATGCATGACGGCAAGTCTACTTGGACAAACTGCCCGAAATATGTTGCCAGAAACGTTTCAGGGATTTTCAGTCATTCTGTGCTGCAGATGTGTTAATTGCGTTAAAAATTTTTAATCAGATTAATCATGATGATAGATCAGTCTGTATTAATGCATTAATTTTGACAGCCCTAAAAAATATGAATAGGATTCGTATGCAATATAATCTGTTTATCAAAGGGAGTAAATAATTAACATTAAAGAGCCCAGGTCTCGTGACTTTGTTGCTGAGAACATCTTTTATTGACTTATTGAATATTTCCTCAACTTTCCATATTTATCCCACAACACAACCTTTTGCAACATAAAATGAATTGTCATTGTCACTACTTGTTAGTTACTTCAGTGATGAGAGAGGTCATGTAGTCTTTGCAGCTATGGGAATGTCAACTACAAACACTGCTGTAAGTCTGTGAGACATACAAATCACAACAATACATAGTATAATATCATGTTAAGTATTAACATAAAAATATAGTTTTTGACTTCAATAAACTGAACAGATTTTTAATACCAGTAAAATAAGAATATTCTGGTAGCTGTGATGGAGCTCAGGGGAGCTGCTCTATAACAAATGATTGAACTGCAGCTGATACACTGGGTGTGACAGCTCATCTGTCTGAAAGGAAAGCACACCATGTGATTTATTGTGTGATTTACTGTTAGATTCCGATCAATCCTGTCTCCATGTCAGGAATAATTTATAATTGTCAGTAAATAATGAAGTTACTGCTTTTGGTCCACGTGTAAATGTGGCCCTCTCTGGAGATGCTCATATGAATCCTGCTACTGTCTGATGCTGCAGATATTTAATAAAGCAGGGGAAATACTTCTACAAGCGACAACCTAAACCTCAGCTTCTGAGATTTCTCAGATTCTTTTTAAATCTTACTGTATTTTCTTTTTTATATTATATTTCTGAATTTGTATTATAGTTTTTATCTCAGAACCTTCTCAGTGATAATTTAATTTTAATTTTATGTCTACTGTTGCAAAAATAGAGTGTAACATAATTTCGATTGAGTATGTCATATACATATTGAAGAATTGACGATAAAGCTAATTTTGACTTTGAAGTCAGTTCTGATCTCCAAGTGCAGTTATTAAAGTAAGAGACCCGTTTTGCATCTGTCTCAAGGGGAATATGAATCACAATTCTTTCTGTTTATCCTTCAAAAGCTTGGTAAATATTATATATTTTTTAAACTTACAAAAAATAAATAATATTGATTTTTCTCTGGACTCACTATTCATGGTAGCTAGTCTTCGAATGAAGCATCATTTTAGGTGGTCCTGTCTGATGCTAGATTAACCTCTGTGACAGTGACAGCTTTACTGCCTTCCTCCTCATGCAGAAAAAATACAATTCAAGGACCAGTATTAGCTATAATAAAGTAATCTCAGCAAGTCATTGTTCTAACTGCTGAGCACTCACTATTGAGTTGTCATCACTCTGGTCTAGACCAAGACTAGATGCATAAAGCACCTTCTGATGAATTGGAGCACAGATTGGAGTCAAGGGGGGCCCCACCTCTCCCTGAAGATTCAAGGTTCAATATTGCTTTAGGGAATACTGGTCAGCCCAAATCTCTGCAGGTCCCTTGGGATGCTCCCAGCGAATAGGTTGGGCTAGATTAATGAGCTTTAAAGCGGATCTTCGACTTGTGGCAGTGTTTGACTTTTTGAGCAGAGTGTGACCGGCGGATTCTGCCAGGGGACCTCCAGTTGGCTCAGTGCACTCTTTAATTAAAGGGAATCATTGCACAGTAGACGGATCCAGAGGGCTTTACTTAATACCTTAAACACAGCTCAATAACACCAGCTGGATTATAAATGGAGCTCCTGATGTGGCTCCATGGAAAGACTGCAGGTGAGGCAGACACAGAAAGGAGGATGTCTAGTTGCAACAGTGCCATTTTCTGGATTCAAACACATGAAATTAGGATTTTTAGTTACGAGATGTAAAATCACAACACTTCGCCAACAGCATTAACTTGTGTTTCATTGACACCCGCCTGTCAGACAAATGAAAGCATTGGAAATTTGTACAAGCACGCCAAACAGCAGTCACACAAAACCGCATTACCAGATTATCCAAATAAAACAGACACACTCTCTGGTTGACTGGTAAATGGTCCACACTTACATAGCACCTTTCTACCTTAGTGATGCTCAATGAATACACACTTTACAGTGTGTTTCTCATTTACACATTCACACACTAGTGGTGACAGAACATCCATGCAAGGTGCTGTCTACCATCAGGAGCAACTTCAGGTTCAGTGTCTTGCCCAAGCGCATTTGACATCTGGAGGGGTTCCACCACCAGAGCTGCCTGTTCAGCTTGCCTTGCCTTAACCTGCCTTGTTGAAGCTGTGCCCAGAGATTATCACAGGATAGGGCAGGGCGATATGGCCAAAAAATAAAATCTCTATGTTTTTAGTCATCTTGGACGATTACGATTTTAATCGATTTTTGTTACATACATTGTTAAAACATAAACGATGCCTCTGTTCCATCGTTGTAAGGCAGACAATGTGCTATAAGCCCAGTTTTATCAAAGTAGCTGTCTATCAAGCTGCAGGAATAACACTGGTGTCAACTGGAGCCAGTTGAAGGCTGCAGTGATTCTGTTGACACTACAGTGTAACAGAGTGAGGTTATTGAATATTTGTGTCTCTCTTCGCTGTTGCAGCAGTTTTGCAATTTGCAGGTGGTCCCTGTTCACAGCCGACTGCTCATAGACACCAATGTTATTTCTGCAACTTGAAAGACAGCTACTTTTGATAAAACTGGGCTTGTAGCACAACATCTGCCTTACAACGATGGAAAAGAGGCATCGTTTATGTTTTGACAACCTACATCTAATGAGTTATTGATGCTGGAAGTTTGAATCTGTGAATATCTTTCCAACTTTACCAAACGCGGGGCCACAACCACCCAAGGAGTAGTATATTTAATTTTGCAAAAAGCATTTAGTCATACTTAAAGCTTTAAGTGCTTTATTAACACAAAACTAAGAGCTCTGTATTGTTTTATGATCACAGGTTCTGTCTAAAAAGATGTGGCATCATTTTAAACAGTGAAACCATACTAATAAAATGTAATGACCAACCAGTGTGCAATACTGGATTCTGCAAAAACTGAATGCAGAATACTGGACAAAGAAATTCTCTACAGATATTTTTCCCATCTAAATATTTTCTTAACACAATGAATGTATTAACTTATTTATGTGTGTATGAATGTATTTACTGATTTATTTATTTAGTACCGTTAACATATCAGAGTTCTGAGTGAGTTTTTCTTTAGATAGGCAAAGGCCATTTATTGATCACATATAGGCTATTAAATAAATGATATTAAAAAAACGAAAGCATTTAAAATACTATTAAACAACTTAGGCATTTATTGAGTCACTAAAATACTGTAGAGTCTACAGCCACATTAGTCTGACTATAATCATCCTCTGGTAAATTCACAACCATGTACTGATGTCTCTTACCAAAGGGACTTCAGGAGATGATTAGATGATGATAAACTGTGACCTGCTCATTGGGTTCTCTCTGTTCTCATGTTTCTTACATGTTGGTCTCCTGATGCTGCCTTACTTCAGCTAGTCTATGAGCAACAGAAAACACAGTTTGCCCTGTACCTATTGCCAGGGTTCCAGTCTTCCCACTCACGCCTGTGCTTTTGAAAACGTTTTTGCTTCTTTGGACGTGGTAGAGTTTCGGGTGTAGACATTTTTAAACATGCGGGAGCAGCAGCGTCTGTAACCAGGAAACCCGCGGCAGAACCGGCAAACAGACCTCCTGGACCTCGCATCGGGTCCACGCTACATAGGTCTAAGGAAGATGAAACTGGCTGCCCTTAATATTTCGTGTGTTTTATTTTGTTTATTATGCAATTTTGATGCGTGTGTGACAGACGTGTGTGGGACATTTATGAAAATACGGAACAATTAGCGTCCCGTATTGAATCAATACGGGACGCTACAATAGTCAAGTAAAGGACGAATCCGTATTTTAAGGAACGGGTGGCAACCCTATGCCGCACTCCCGTAGCTGCGGGCACTTTTCCCATTCTTTAGGATGCCTCTGCCGGAGGTGCTGAAAGAGGTTAGTTGTGCTGCTACTCTTCGTTTTCACAGTACTTTCGCAAACCTTGCACATGACTGTAGTTTGCTCTGTGTCAGTCTTGTCAAAGCCGAACCACTTCCATATAATCGATGTAACATGAGGCCCTTTTCTCGTGACCAACTCTTCGTCTGCTGTTCTGTCCGCCATGACGGCGGTGTGAGTGTTTTGGTGGAAGGAGATGAGAGGCGGAAGCAAACGCCAGTGCACAAGTCATGAAAGGCAGAAGAAGAAACTGTATTGTTAAATATTTGAGCTCGCCTCGATTTTGCGATTTCGCAAATTTTCAAATCGTCAGGTTTTAAAAATGCGAGTCCTACCCCAGCTAGGGGTCACTGGCCCAGCCCTATCACAGGATATTGTATTATATTAAATTGTAGTACAATTAGGGCTTTCATTTTTGGTTTTAGACCCAAAAAGGTGATTGTTAATCTGGCTAAATGATGGAAGTTGTAGTAGACTTCTGTTAATTTCTACCAAGCACTTTCTGGGATTTAATGCTTTTGAACATTCACAGTGTAAAATGACCATACCAGGCTTTTCTGTTCAGTTTTCTGTTGTAATAGGTTAATTTTTCTTTTTCTTTTCTGTCAACAATAACATACTTTAAACTTTTATGTTTCACATTATTTCTGTTTGCACATATTCAGTACCAAATGAACAAAACTGAAAATGCAACATTTAACAGAAGAGATACTCTCCTATGGGAAAGAATGTTTCATATTAGGTTGAAGTTAAGTTTGTTAGAGTTGACAGAACAAGATAGAAAATTAGGTTTATACAAATTTTAAAAAAAGCATAGGAATTATTTAACCAAATTAAATCTTAGCCTAAATAATTTAAAAAGAAATGGATCATCCTTTGGTTTAGGATATACTTATAGCAGATTAATCATCAGGCTTTTAACCAAGAAACATGAGCATGTCAACCTACTCCAGATTACGTGTGTGAGCTGTGCTGAATCGTGGTACACACTACCGTTCAAAAACTTGGGGTCACTTAGAAATGTCTTTATTTTTGAAAGAAAAGCATTTTTGCCCAATGAAGATAACATTAAATGAATCATAAATCCAGTCTAGATATTGAACAGTAGTGTATGTGTTATGGAAATACTAATGTACGTTTTGCAGTGGTCGCATTATTTTTGAAGCAATTCACAAAATGACTTTTAGATAGGGCCATCATATCAGCATATTTCAGTATGGTTGGGCTTCGAGATTAATTCTCAGTTTTTGATAAGTGTATGCACTTTCTTTTGGAAAACAATTACAAATGACCTGTAATGTTCACTCAACATTATCTTTCAAATGCCCTTACTGGTCTAATAGTACTTTCTGTCAGAATGGACACATCACTTCATTTCTGGTGGCATGTGCTGAAGATGCAGTGGTTGACTTAAAGCTTTGGTCAGCGGCTTGTGACAGGTGGAGGAAGGAGAGTTTCTCTGTAGAAAACCCAGCAGGATTAAGTAGCTGCAACAGCGCAGGAGTGCCTTAACACAGCAGCCCCTCCAGATGTAGCAAACTCTGCTAATCCTAGAGCAACAAGGAAATGCCAGCATAGATACAGTGCTTTGATCTAAACAGCCTGCACCAAAGACATTTTAGATAAACTACTATTCTGACATTCTCCAAATCCCTGCAGCATTACCTTTTGGCAAGCTTAATCCTACATGAGCACATGAAGACGAGGGCCAATATGGCATCAGCAGAGATTTTCTGATAAATGTCGTTGTTACTGCCTGGTGACAGGTGTTAACTCGTGTTTACCTCGAGCCAACAGTTTCCCCACAACTGTAACAATTGCTGACTGTCTTGATAAATTAACCTGCTTAATTATTTGCTTTTCATTCTCATTGGAGTAAATATGTTGTATCAGTTAATTGATCTACCTTGAATTATTTGTTTTGGTCGAACAACTCTACTAATCTATACCTTCACATTATATGAAATCATATAGTGAACTGCTGGAGGGAAGGAAAGTAGTGGTAACTTTTTTCTGTGCAACGCTGAGTATGAAGCAAATCTAAACTCACTGTGTCCACTGATTACATTTCCAGGTTGTCTTAAACTAGAGTTACCTTTAATTTGCCTGCACCTTTTTGGAAAAGTGCTTAAGTAACACAACCACTGCACTCTTCATATGAGCTAAATAAGGATGTATAATGTGGCCATGGAGTCAGCAAGGTATAGTCAGGTTTATAAGTGCTTGGGCAGGGACACTATTTTTCTAATTTTGTCTATGGGCATCACCATGATGAGATTTTAAATTAAGGAATCAAGATGTGGTTAATATGGAGACTTTCCTTTTTCAAATATTGCATCAACAGTTTAGGAGTTGAAATCATTTTTACACAGTCCCTCCATCTTCACTGGCTTAAAAGTCTGTGGACAAACTGTGCATGTATCCATCCATTACCTGCACTGCTCAATCCTTATTAGGGTCACAGGGGGCTGGAGTCTATCCCAGCTGACTCAAGGTGAAGGCAGGGGGCACCTGGACAGGTAACAGTCTATCACAGACAGACAACCAAGCACACTTATATTCAGACCTACGGACAATTACCTAGGACCTTCTAACTGGAACTTCAACAGTGCTAACCACCAAACCACCAGGTTGCTTGTGGGCAAACTAGCCGTCATAAATTTAGCTTTAAAAAAAGAAAGAAAACTTGGATGCAATGCAAATTTTTTGCAGCTTTTTGGCAGTTTATGTCCTACCTAAAGTCTGGAACCTGTGGACATCATCAAATGCTGAGTTTTCTCCTTGAAAAATGTATAAGAGGCTCTCGTGCTTCCTTTGTAGTGTATTTGGGGTTATTAGCCATCTGCACTGTGAGGTGCTATCCCATGGGTTTTGCAGTATTTGAGTGAATCAGATCAGAAAGTATAATTCATACACTTCAGAATTCATCCTGTTAGTTCTAATAGAAGTCACCAGTGACCCAATTCTGGTGGCAACCATACATGCTCATGTCACAACATTGCCTTCATCACATTTGACAGACTGATATGTTGTTGATGTGGTCTGATCATGAACTCTTTCTTTCATTCTCCATGCTTCTCTTTCCCCCTCATTTTGCTATATGTAATCTGGGTTTCATTTGCGCAAAGAATCTTGTTCCAGAACTACACACATGTTTTACATATTATCCAGTTAAGTCTAATCAGGCCCGTCTGTTCTTGTTTGTCAGCAGTACTTTGCATCTTGAATTAAACCCTCAATGTTTACATTCATGAAGACATCTCTTGATCGTAGAGTGATAATGATACACCTACCAGAGAGTGTTCTTGACTTTGCCAGATGTTGTGAGGAGGTTTTCTTCATCTTCAACTTGATCCAGGGTCTTCATTGTTACCGAGCTTGTCAGTGCATTCCCTGCTTTTAGGAATGCATGAAACTGTTGGTTTGGCCGCTCCTAAAGTTCTGCTTTCTTTCTGAAAGGTCTGTGTTGTTGTTTCAGCCTAATGATGTTTTCCTTTATGTACACCAGCACCTCTTTAAACTGCATATTGCGACATCTCATGAACTATCAAATGCTAATCAACACTTGGAAACAACCCCAGAGCTTTGGTCTAATTAATTTGTCATTATATAGCTAGGAAACAGGTCACATCTGGCCATCAAGCTGCTAAATACTGGTGGGCCAGACTGAATGTGTGCAACTTTGTGAAGGTTGATGCGCACTATAAGATCTAGTGACAAATGTGTAGGTTCAAAAACTCTTGTCTAGAATAAACAACTGAAAAATCCTACTGATGAACTCACTTTTTAAAGATGTTTTCAGTCATCAAACCTATATTTGACAAAATTCACACAGAACAATATCAATCCTGGAGTAGCAGCCATACTTTTAAGTCTATATGAAGTCATTTAGCTCCTCAAATACAAAACCACAAACAATGCTGATGTCATTACAATTGTAAACAATAAATAGGTGTGTATTACATCATCAGTCTACACTATGTACGGTATATAAAAAACAGAAACCTAACCTGAATAAGGTTAATTTCTGTGATGAATTTTGTGTGGGTTTTTTTTTGTCAGGATGAGTATGTCAGATTAGCTATTAGCAGATTCTGTTTGCAGTTTCTGATGGTTGGCTGTATGGATGTACAGACAGCCATCAGTGATTTACTCTGATACCAACGTAGTGTGCCAAACTACAATCAAAGGCAATTTTCTTGCTTTACTTTGAAACACTGATGTGAAGCTATAATTAATGATCAATGCAGCTGATGCTGAAGGTCAGCCATTCACAGACTAATATTGTTCATGGTGTGAATCATCTAGCAAACTAAATTATAGCTCTATCTAAAAGGCCCACTAAAGCTGACTCATCTCTGTTCGGGTCAGACAATTCTGTTTTTACTTGGTTTCATCCTTTGGAAAACACATTGTAGCAAAGTTTTAAAAATCCATGCTATAGTTTGATAATTAGTCTTTTTATTAACCTTTTTAGCACTCGAGTCTAATCTGTAAAAATCGTAATAATGAATCTCTGTTAATGATCTTTTAAAGTGAGCTAACTACTGAGAATTACTATTGTCACTGAGAATCACTGAATACTGAGGATAGCCACAGAGTTTCCTATCACTGTAGATGTCATTATCAACAGATGTCAGTTAAATACCTTTTCTTTCCCTGTTCAGTGGCCACAGACAGTTTGACCTTACAGCTGTGTCTGCAACCAAATTTGCCTTTTGACCAGGTCTGCAGCAAATGTATTCAGCCTACCTAGTTTTCATTAATATTCTCCTCCAGTACACAGGTCTGTGTGGGAGATTTGCAGTCTCTAGCCTTGGAGGATAATCGTGAAATCCCATTAAGCCTCTTGTGTTTACTGAGACAAAACAGCAACCTTACTTAACACTTCTTCTGTTTGGACTACCGTGTTTCCTGTATAGCTGTGAAAAGACACAGAACTGTTGATTACTTGCTAGCTGCAAGGCCCACTCTCTGCAGTGATAGAGAACTCAAATTCACTTCTTCAAACTTTTGTCCTCTCACTATGCAAAGGAAATTGTATTTTTGGAAGCATCTGTTCACTACTCTGCTCTATGCATTACATGAAAATGACATTAATAAAAAGTGCCTTACATCTGGTCAAGATATGATGCACATGTCATGCTTTGACATATCAACATATCAGCACATTCTTAAGCACTGCCATCAGGCATTGTGACTGACTTTTAATGTAAGTGCCCATATAATGCATTATAAATGAAGAAGCCATAAATCCTGTCAACATAATCACCATACCATATTTTCCACAGAGGAAGTGTTAATACTGCAGTATTCTGTTTGCCTAGCTTGCTCTAAACTTGAGATGCTTGAGGAGAGCTCAGCTGTCTTAGAATCATGTAACATGCAGCAAAGGTGAGAGAAATACAATTCCTTAACAAGAAATTAAGTGAAGTAGATTATTAGATGCATACTGAAAACAGGAAAGTGACTCTGAATCTTGGGTACTTATGTGCTTATATATTTTTCGCTCCAGTGGGTCAAAGGAAATTTTCAAATTTGCTGGAACCATGTTTAGCTGCTTTACTTAAAACCAGTTGCAGAAGTACCCCGATTGTACCTTGCAATACTGAAGCATTGCGCAGAACAAACAGTACAAAAAAAAGATTTCACTCAGTTTTACCATTAAGAGTTGCTAAAATGTAAATTTGTTCATAAAGTAAGTGATAGAGGCCAGGTCTTTTAAATAAATTCTAAATTATTTATCAATTTTGGAGTGTTGAAAATGGAAAGAGAATCTTCAGGAAGTTTGATGGCCCTCAGAGCTCATTTGATCACTGTGTTTAGTCGCGTATCCTTTGATGGTAGAACAACTTTGTTCTATGTTAATAATTTAAGTTCACAAGGTCAAAAAAGTTGAGACAGTATGATTTATTTTGTCTTAAATCTTTGAATGGTGTCCTTAAAAATTCTGTTTATTGTAAGTGATTATGCAACGCAACAGTTGTACTCATCTTGTCTGATGATGCTGAAAAGCAGAATCTATATCCTATGTGGTTTTTGTTGAAAATAACTCAATAATATAGCAGTGGGCTTGTTGTGCTACAAGTAGTCAAGTAGGCACCAGGGTCCTATCACGCTTGAACTTGTTTCCAGCTATTCTCTGAGTTGTTTTCTCCTGACTAGATTATTGTTTGTGTTGTATCCACTCTCAGATCATCTTGGATAAAAGCGTCTGCTAAATGAAACTGTGAATTGTAGAATTGTAGTCAAGTAGTACAAGTGATACAGTGATAGATGAAGTTTGGCAGCTGAACTACCCATTCATAGAAATACACTGAGTGAATCATAATCCCAGGTTGTCTTTGTCTACTGATAAACAAAACCTCTTCATGTCTAAGCAGTGGCAATGATTCTCAGATCACGAGATACTTAACACTAGGTGTAGCCTGTCATTTTCTGTACAAATGCTCATATATATTTTTATATCTACATTTAGCTAATTAAAGAATACTTACCAGTCAAAAGTTTCAGGAGACTATCTCATGAAGCTCATTGAGAGAGTGCCAAGAGTGTGCAAAGCTACAATCAAAGCAAAGGGTGGCTATTTAGAAGAATGTAAAATATAAAACATGTTTTGACTTATTTCACACTTTTTTGTTCTCTATATAATTCCATTTGTGTACAGTCATGGTTCAGTGAGAATCTGCAATGAGAATGTTTGATTGGTTTGGTCAGAGGTTGTGGGGATTGTCGTGAGAGTGTGAAAGGCAACACCCTGCTCTTCCTAACAGGAATGTCCTGTCTCCAAACAGAAAACATCATGATCATAGTCTGTACTCAGCTTAAAACCAGCTCCAGTTCAAACCAATGGTTCATGTCACACAGCAACCCGGTCTCACGGGGATTCGTGAAACTGTGACGTAAGTTTTTGTTTCGGTTTCGTGCGCACCAACACGATGTCGTCATGTTTTTCGTGCAGCTCACCACGAACGAAACCGGCTGTGGTAATCACATCTGAAAGTGGTTTATACCGGCGGATTCATGACGATCTAAGCTGTCCATCGGCGTTTGCGGCCGCCGCCGCGGCCGCTACCGCAGCCGCCACCGCAGGCACCGGACATTCTTTAAATTCCTATGCAAATTCTCAGATTCATGACGATCTAAGCTGTCCATCGGCGTTTGCGGCCGCCGCCGCAAACGCCGATGGACAGCTTAGATTCGGCGGATTCATGACGATCTAAGCTGTCCATCAGCGTTTGCGGCCGCCGCCGCGGCCGGATGTCCGGCGGCCGCCGCCGCGGCCGGATGTCCGGCGGCCGCCACCGCGGCCGCAAACGCCGATGGACAGCTTAGATCGTCATGAATCCGACGAATTCGCATAGGAATTTAAAGAATGACCGGCGGCCGCGGCCGCAAACGCCGATGGACAGCTTAGATTGTCATGAATCCGCCGATACAAACCACTTTCAGATGTGATTACCACAGCCGGTTTCGTTCGTGGTGAGCTGCACGAAAAACATGACGACATCGTGTTGGTGCGCACGAAACCGAAACAAAAACTTACGTCACAGTTTCACGAATCCCCGTGAGACCGGGTTTCACACAGCAGTACAAACTAGCTTCACATAATACCCACACATTCTCTTGTTTATGTCTCACAGTTCAGGGTGCCCTTAAGTTTAAGCTGTTATTAATTTTAACTATTGATGAGGAATTTAGATAATAAAACAACTAAATTGATGTGTTTATTGACAGGTGATTGGATGGCACCAGGACAGATTGAAGGTTTTTTCTTATGGCTGCAGCAGAACTACATGTAGTTATTTAAGTGTTTTAAAAGCTTTTTGGTTCTGAAAGTAATTTTGTGGCTTCACCACTGATGCCAGAGATGGATTTTTCTGCAAAGAAAGCTGTTGAAGTCTTCAGAGCAAAGCATGTGCTCCAAGTTACTATACTGATGGTCAGGCTGCTAGGAATGCATGCAGGCTTCAGATGAGCCAGCAGTGTGTGTGGGGTCTGTTCAAACTAAATACCAAGCTGCAGTGTGCTGACTGAACCTGTCTTTCAGGTGACTAATGAAGCTCCAAGCACAACTCATAGGACTGAGCCCAGCTGAAGCAGATGAGAATGAGATGATATTGGAAAACCACATCTTAGAAATATATGATTAAAATATGTCAGAGCACAGAATGCATACACCAAGCATTTCACTGACCTGGACGCCATGGAGTTGTGGAATCAAAATACTTCACAGTGCAAGTATTTTTCATTTTTTCTTCACTGTATGGGTCTTGCAGCGGTGTGCTGAGTAAATGGAGATGTCTTCAAGATGGGCAGGTGATGGAGTGGAGGAGCCCGGCGTGGCCCATCACTCACGGTAATGCCTCCATTACCTCGGTGTGAATGCTGTTCGTGTGTGTGTGTGTGTGTGTGTGTGTGTGTGTGTGTGTGTGTGTGTGTGTGTGTGTGTGTGTGTGTGTGTGTGTGTGTGTGTGTGTGTGTGAAGCTGAACATGTGCCTTATTTTAAAATAGTCATGCACTGCAGAGCCTGGAAAGCAGCATTGCAGCCAGAAATTTTGACCCTTATTCCACTTCTAAAAGTTAACCTTTTGGTCTTTGCATCTCTCTGGTCAAGAGTATTAGTGAATAAATCAGAGTCAAATTAAAATCTTAAAAATCAGGAGAGAAAGGATTATATGTTCCAAGCCCAAGCAAGAACGAATAAGACGTAGTTGCTGGAATGCCTTGTGAAAATGTTTGCTGGAGAACATTTCAGATGTGCTGATAGTGGTTGACAGACTGACACTATGAAATTTATTGAGTACATTAATGTTCTCCAGAGGAGGAACCATTGTGATTTAGGCTACAGCCAGCTACATTTCTAAAAGCATTTGCCTCTTTGTTTTGTTCAAAGTATATTGGCAGCACATATGACCATTTGCTGTTAGCAGTGGTTAGCCTACTTTCTGATCAAAATCTGTCATAATGTATCATTGGCTTTTATTTTCAACAACTCCAACATTTTTAGATGCTTACTGCATTCAGGACTCTGTTCCATTAAGTGTGTTTGATGTCGTGTCACAGCTAGGGAGACTCTTTGAAGGTGTTTGCTAGCATAATGCACATGACTATACATTGTGCTATGTCCGTTTTGTCCTTTACTTGAAGTCAGAGTTAATATTCAGGTGCAATAGGTGGACTCCGAAATTGGGTAACTGTGTGTGGGTCATACATTGATACCTCTGGTTGTCACTGTTTCTGTTCAGACTGAGAGAGAAGCTCTATCCTGGACAGCGGGACACAACAAATTTCACATAGTCACTGACACATGTTTGTGTAATATTTGCCAAAAATAAACTTAATGAAAAGTTACTGCCTAAATGGATTATTATTATTTTTGTTGTTGTTGTAAGCATTGAAAGCACAGATTGAAAACAGCTCTTCTATTGATATGTAATGATTTTAGTGCTATGTGTGACCTTTGGCCCTTCGATGAAATGGTCAACTTTCAAGAATCAAGAATTAGTTTGTAGTAGATTGCCATAATCCACATAATGTTAACTGTGCTACTGTACTGTTTTCTCTCTCATTAATAGTTAGCCAGTGAAGCTAAAAATGCAGAAAAATTTTATGTTTGGAAGAAGCTTTAAAGGTTGTTATAATAGAAAAAAATTACTTCTGACTTATTTAATAAACCTATTTCTGCCCATTTACACCATTCATTACAATTAATGGTCCATGAGTATCGGGTTCCAAGTCAGGCTTCAACACTTTATGTACAAAAATGGCTTCATTAGGCTATTGGCCGTATAAACGTTGTTCCACTGATAACAAGATACGGAGATAGTACAGACAAAGTATTTCACATAGGACTATTAAGCTGTCATTTTTGTAAATAAATGAGTATATTATTACTTGTTCACAGAGTTGGTCTAATATGTGATCATGTGGTCACTTACAGTTGACTAATAAACTTGCCTCCATAAGGAACAGTGACTACATAACCTCAGAAATGATAATCTAACTATAGAGGCACACATGGATCAAAGGTGTGCTGCGCACTACACCCATGGTGTTCTCCCTAGAACAATGTGCTGTATAGAAAATGGAGTTTGAGCACTTAGAGCAACAAGGTCACCTTAGACTGAAATACAGCTGAGTTTCTAAATGAATGCCTCAGCCCATTGTGCTGTGGGTCAAGCTGTCTTTGTCTTTGACTGAAACAACTCCAGCGGGTTCCTCATATTTGTTTCACCGTACGGTAATTCATCTCTAACTGAAGTTACCTCTTCAAATCAATCAGCATGTCCTCCATTTGATCTGAAGAGCTCTTTAGTCCACAGCAAGGTTTGATCTCAAAGACAGTGTGTTGTATAGAGCCTTCATTTCATTTCCAAACAGTCATAAAATATATTTTGTTATGAAGTCCTTTTGGTGTCTGTGTGACCTCATTTTTACTTTTTGTGTTATTTCCTTGTGCAATTTTGTTGATTCTTGACAGAGGATTATAGAAAAAACCTAAAATATTCAGCCACTGGAACAAACTTTTTTTCCATAAATGGAAGAGACAGAGCTTTTTTTCCTTGCAGGTGTCACCTTGTCTTCGAGGCTTCATAAAAATCTGCTTTGCTGATGCTGCAATCTGAATTATTTATTCAGCCTGTAACTAATCTATTGTTCTTCTTTCACTTTGTCATGTACCCCTGTCCTTCTCCTCTGACTTGTCATTGAAGGGGAGGATTTTTCCCCCATGGTTTTCATTTCACATTCTCACTGGGCACCTCTGAAAAAGCAGTATATATACATGGATAGCTTTAGTTCTTAGATTTAATGCCTAAGCCAATAAACTAACAGTGCTTTGCCTGGCTTTGTGCTTGCTACAGAAGTGAATGCAGCTTTGCTTTGGGGGGCAAAGATGAGTGTGTGGGTGCAGGTAAAGGGCTGGTTGGCTCTGGGTCACCAAAACATGCCGCTGAGCCTTCTAGATTATTGAGAGAGTACGAGCCTGGCAGCCATGTAGACTTCTCTGCACACTGACACACAACTCATACTGCACCCATCTTGCCTTCCTTCAGTATGACAGGTCAAGAGACACACTTCCTGAAAAGTTGTACATACTTGGCAAATTGTTAAATAGTGTCTATTGGTGAGACTAATGGCAGTAGATTAACTGTGGTGGTGGTTGGACCACTGACCAGAGTGTGGCATTAATATAAAAACTGCTTGTCAAGTCCATTGGAACAGCTACTGTTTAGCTTAAAGGCAGAGTCAAGCTGCTGAGTAGGCCTATCTACTCATTGCTTGGGTGAGCATATGATTCAAGGACAATTCCAAGGTGTATGAGGTCAGAGGATTGTCAACTATCTGATAGAACTGGCAGCTATTTGTGAGATTCACAGAAGTAGAGGAGTAGAGACAGCTGATTAGTGATTAATTGTCAGCTGGAACTGCTTATGAAAAAGTACTAAAACTGTAAATTCGAAGGTCCTGGAACAGAGAGATGGCAGGTCATGAAACGCATCAAAAAATCCACCGTGCCTAGAGGGCACTGGACACTGTCCAGCTGCTGACTGTTAAAACTAAACAGAACTGTTCTTATAAACCAAGCATTTCATTTTACCTTCCACAATCACAGTGATTGCAATGATTTCTCAAAATCAGCAAGGGGCACATTCAGCTGCTATGTTAGCCCCATCTTTTGTAACAAATCTCAGATGTGACAAGGGAAGGGTTGTATCCAGTCAGATATGAGCCTGTCCCAATCTGGAAAGTCCCAGATTACAACATGAGCCCAGCTATTAGGCCAGTATGGACTCCCAGTATACTTTTTAAGCAGATTTTTTTTCTTTGTTTTTTGTTGTTGTTGTTGTTGTTGTTGTTAAGAAAGTAGATGAAGTGAATAATGTTATTCCCTCATATCAGCACAGTCTCGTGGTGGTGCTCCCAGTCTGCAGCAGTGGTCAGTCTTATGATCCTTAGAGAATCTACATGACTTTGACTGTGACAATCAGCTTCTCTTTCATTTTTTTGAGTGCTTTTACATGGCTGAGTGGACTGCTGAACAACTTTGTTCTTCTGTTTCGCAAGGGATCGAAACTAGCTAATGTGTTGCTACTGCTGCCATCGTAATTGTTGTGCTAATGGCATATTTTGCTTAGGCTTAGTCTTATAGCACAGCCACACAGTAGTCCTTATTTCTAGTGTTACTTTTTTAAATCAACCTGTATCTACAAAATTACAATCCTGTATTCTTCACTTCATTATTTCATGTTTGAAGCTTCTCCATTTTCGGGTCACCAAGTAAAAAATCCTGCCCTTCATGATGGGTTGTGTAAATAAAGTGATAATTTGAAAGCAATACAAGAAATGATGATTACAAATGTACTTGTGATATCAAACAAACACTGTTCAGGAGAAAATAAGGTTTCTTTTTCAAAATATAGTTGACAATGCAGTTTAGCTGTTTAGGTACATTTTTTTTAAATAAATGGAGCTATTTTACTTATAAAGGTGTAAAGAGTCATGTTTTCACACTGATAGCAGGATGACAATGTTAGTCTGTCCATCTGTCTTTCAGCTGGTGATCAAACATTGTTTTTGATGAAGATAGTATAGTTATGGTGTTCAGATGATGGTACTTCATCATTAGTTTAGTATTTGTGCTAAACTCTCTGTTTTCAAAGCCTGAAGAAGAGCAAAATTTGAGCAATAAAATCTATCTTTGACCTTAGGCCAGAACATCGCAGCAATATATAACGGTATATCTTCCTATGAGCACCAAAATAATGCTTCACGGAAGTCACATGTAGCAAGAGTGTATTGGTGAATTTGTTAGAATCTGCTCCAGGCATGCTTTGAAATTCTCTGGGCATGGCTTCCATCGCCACTTCAGCATTTAACAGTTAGAAGCGACATGTAAGCAAGAAAAACTCAGCCTGAGCCATATATAGTCCGCAGGCAAATGTAACACGAATCAGACCTGAGACCTTCAAGGTAGATGTTTGATGTGAGACTGTTCCCTCGCTGCTGATGGAGCATGCATTTGATCAATTATTGAAAATGAGAGCACCTCTCTGTAAATGAAAAAGAGCCAAGGTCGGCTCATACAGAGCATGATAAAACAGCAACACATGAAGAACATTTTGGCTGGGTCAAGCAATCATGCAATCCATATTGTTCTTTATATACAACATTACAATGTAATTGATGTTTTTTTTAAAAATTCATATTTCTGTAAATAGATCTTCTCTTTCGTAGAATCTAAGAAAAGTGAAGCAAAAACCCTTTGGTCTGTTAATGCAGCTTCACCATCCACTGAAGCTTCTGCTTCTAGAGAGATGAAACACAGCAGCAAACAAAAACGCTACTTGTGTGAGGATGATAAGGAAACTTTAACCTTCCTCACGTTAATATATTAAACAACAGAAATGCCACATTTCCATCATGTTTTCTACATTCTTGTTCATTCTTGTGTGACTGCCAACACTCCTGTGTTCTTTCATAGTGATTTAATTGTTGCTGGTGATTTAGTGCCACCATCTTGATGAGCCAAAACCTAGTATCATCATAAATGGATATGATCACAATTAGCGTAGAATAGATTACCTTAAGATGTGGTGAACATTTAAAGTGCAACTCAGCTATTCTTCAAAGTTTGATTCAAGTTAGTCTCTGATGGCTGATTTATATCTCTCATTTTCTGATGGTTGATGTTTATCGATATCTCAATTAGGGCTGGGACTTCATTGCGCTAATGATGATCAATTAATTACAGAAAAAATAATGACACACTGTGTGTTAGCTATGACAGTCCTAATACCAGCAAATAGTCTACCTATCCAACCTATACCATAACAGATCACTTTTCAAGACACTGAAAGTGCTTGACTTTACAAAAAGTCTTAAAATGTTGAATATAATTGCTATAATGGCACTTTGAGTTTGCAGTAATCTGTGAATGTAGTAGACAGATGAGAAATGCAGATAAATAGAAATGTAACAAACACTTTTGCTAAGTCCACATATATGTCTACTCATCGATTCAATCGTCAACCAAAATTTATTTGAATTGAAAAGCTTTGCTTATTGTGTTATTGATATTGACAAAAATGTGATTAATCGTGATTCATTCATTACAAAGCCTGTAATTAATTAGACAATTTTTAAAATTGCGTCCCACCACTAATCTCAGTATTTAGCATCATCCACCATCCATCTCTCTACGTTTCTCAGAAACATAACAGAAACACTATGACCATAATATGAACCTGTGAACTTGTTTATTGTTTGTTTTGTTTTGCTAAGGAAAATAGAGGACATGGTCAAATATAAACTTGGTAAACTGTGATTTGTTGTAATATGATGCATTTAGTCAATAATCATCAGAATGGGAATTCACTGTAGGGAGAAAAAGCCTCCAGAATGATGCAGGCAGCTTGAAATGAACCACAAATATATTGTTCTGTAGTAGTTAATGTCCTAAAATGTGAAAACAGTTATATTTAAAGCGCTTTTAATCCTGTGAGACTTGAAACATTTTTCCTTACTTGCATTGTGCGCCATGTACCTGAAAGGTCTGAAGGTTTTGGGATTTACAGATATCTTGCATTAAATACAGGCCTGATACAGGTCTGGCTAGTACCATTTTCCATGGAAGGAACTGATCCAAAAGACTAACAAGCTGCATGGCCCAGTTTGTGTCCAGAGTCTTGTCACTTTCCTGTCTTGCTTCTCTCATTGCCTTTTCATGTGTTCCACTGTGGAGACTCCTACTGCTTTAGGTTGCCCATCCATCCCGAGAGTTTGCTTAGCAGGTCTTCCTGTTCGTCAGAACGGAAACTAAGGCCAAGGACCTGCACCTGCACAGCCTACAAACCACCAATCAGGCACAGCTAGCCAGCACTGTGCACAAACAAGCTTATTGAATTAATGTTAAAAAGCAGAGTGGGCCCCCAGCTTGGTAATTATAAATCAAGAGTAATCAGCGGAACATAATTGATTCGGTAATTGTGTTTGCTTTCTTGAGCTAGACCCAAAACTTTGCTGGCATGAACATTGCAGCTGAAGCACTGCAGTGTTATGTTGTATGAATATAAAATGCCTGCTGCTGGTTAGTTTTGGCCAAGTGGGATACAGACCAGTTAAAATAACACAATAAAAAATATTCCTTGATAAAAGGCCTTGCTAAAATTAGATTCATGGTTATCAATGCAGAAAAAGTGTGTATACTGTATAAAAATCAAATTGTTCTAAGCAGAGTAAAGAAGATGTATGTGCTTCACTGCAACTTATTGCTTTAAAGTGCTTGAAATGAAGTGGACCTACATATCACACAAGGTAAGGTAACAGTGTATGGTGGTATTATATTTCAGATTCAGTTAATGTCTGACTCATATTTTGGAAATGTGAACATAAATAGACATCCTGTGACACATGCTCGTTTGTGGTTATTGAGGCTGCACCGGGTGAATGCCAAGTTGTTGGATGTTGCTCAGTTGCATGAAATGTCAATATTGCTCCTTATTAATTACTATTTTTATTTATTAGAAATTCAGTTTTTGTTATCTTCTACCAAGTGCATTTGGAATTCAAGGATAAGTATTGTTAAAATATATATTTTTCAAAAAATAAGAATTTTCAAGAAAAATATCTGTATATCAATAAAATAATTCCAGACAATGAACAAATCTAATATACTGTATGTACCAGAGCTTTCATTCATCCATCAGTTACTCTATGTCGGCTTTATCAATGGCAGGGTTTGAGTGAATCCTGGACTGACTGTCCAGCTATCCTTAAGTTCTCCAGAGCAGTCAGAGCCGAGTCCTGTATAAAAGTTTACATCTTCAGTAGTTTGGTGAAGTCAGAAAGTACAGGAAGACATTAGCTGGGTTTCCATTACAGTTTTTCACAAAATAAAAGCGATATTTCCTTATCCCTTTAAGCTGCAGTCAATTCCAGCCATTTTCAGTACAAAAAATCGCTAATATTCTATTTGTAAATAAAAATATGACGAGAAATACAGGGAATATTGGACATGCATCACGAGGTGCATTTCCTTGAAAACGACCTATTCGTGGATTATATACCGACTTCAAGACATGTTTTGGACAAAATATGTTACTGGCTTATTTCATCTGGATGTCCAAGCTTGGATTATGGCCGTTTTTTGTGGAATATTTTCATCTGTGTGTAATAATGAACCCGGAAATGTGAGTCGCGCTGTGTACATTAAAGCCGTGTATAGAGAACGGATGGATGGATATTCGTTGTTTGTCGGACAAATGTGTTTATATTATCCGCTGTGGTAATCACATCTGAAAGTGGTTTCTACCGGCGGATTCGTGAGAATCTAAGCTTTCCATCGGCGTATAGTGTTTGTATAATCGTGTTTGCAGTTTCAGACATTTAGCAAATTGCTTATGCAGATCTCAAAGTGTACCGCGGGCGGGACACTGAAGCGCAACTGAAGCGCAACAGGTTAAAAGACTCCGCATTCCTCTGCTGTTTGCTATCTAGTATGGCAGTGATGTTTTTCTCAAGAATAATGGCAAGAAAAGTCTCGGTCTCCTCTTCTGTCCACACGTACTGCGCCATGTTTACTCCGAGAGAACTGTCATGTGACCAGGTACGTCACGTCCAATGACGTATAATTGCGGAAAAAGTGTTTCCATTGCGCTTTTCCGATATTTTTCAATATCGAAACGTCTGAAAAACCACCTCATGAGAGCGTAAAAACTTTTTAGCGATATTTTAGTCCTTTTTTCGAAATTCAGGTGTTTCCATTACCAGTTTTTTATTGTGCTATTTACATTTTGCGCATATCTAAGGGTAATGGAAACGCAGCTAGTGTTGGTTTTTTACTTTATATGGGAAGTCAAATAAAGAACAAGAAAAGCACTCAGAGAGCACAGTACTCCTCCAAGGCTGCTCAGTCGTTTTATGATTTCTGACGGATAAGTCCCAACAAGTCCACAGCGGTGGATTTGTAGAAGGATCACAATCATGTGATCGTCAGCAGGCAGTTGACATGTTCATTTGTCATGGTTGCAGTGACACATGACGCTATCTGGCAATAATACAGAAATCTTTAACAAATCCATGCATCCAGACTATAAGCTGCATCACTGCCAAAATGTAATCACTTGGTCCTTGCATCATTTCTGATCTTCACTGAAAATTTCATCCAAATCTGTTTTTGAGTAATGTTCTGAACAGACGGACAAAGACAGACGGACGGACAAACGTACGCTGATAATCATGTAACTCTGCTGCATTTCTTGACAGACTAATTATTTAAACCTTACCTCCTAAAGAACTTCAATATTTCTGTATGTTTTATTACTGTTATTCAAATTCAAATCACTCTTTAAACGGAAAAATTTTACTTAAATATGTGCAAATGAATTACAAAACTTTATGTTGTTACAAGTCAACACAAGGCTTTCATTAAGATTTTCCACAACTCTTAAAGCTTGTGTAGATAGACACAATGAAAATAACATGCAAGCTACTTCGAAGACCATACTGAGATGGTAGCAGAAAGACATTCAGGTTTTAATTTTACACGACACTGCGGACAGCAGCTACTCACTCTTACAGATGTTGTCTTTTGACACTACAGTATATTTCTACAAGTTATCTGTGCTGATGCAGCTGTCACACCAGCATCTATTTTCCATCTTCCCTTTCCATCCTAGCTTTTTGTTTCAGCTGTGCTTCTTCACTGTCTGATTAAACCAGCTACTGTTGTGAGAAAAATGTATCTACACAGACCACAGCAGGGTTCCCTGGCTCTGCTTTACGTTTTGTTATCTCCACTCGATGTGGCTGCCTGTCGCAGTGAGATGAGAGACTCGAGGGGGCAAGATTGCATGCCCGTCTCCGATTGAATCAGCAGTTGTCTGCTGTCAGTTATCTCTCACGTGTTGGGGAAATCATCAGGTTGTGCTGCTCAGGTTTGTCTGACGCCCTGATAAGACAGACAGGACGCCCCACACTTGATCCCACTACTGACAGATTCCTCTCAGACAAAAGGCAAATGAAGCCTCTTTTCACTTTTTCTACTCCGGATATCTCAAAAGCAATTTCCACATGCAGCCCACTCTTTATGCCTAATTCCAATATTTGAATTATTCTGGTCACTGCACTGATAATACAGTCTGCTTAGTGGGGGAGTATTTTAATCACACCAGAGTGAGATACTTCCACTTTTCATTCCACTTCTAAACAGACTTATCTAATTGCTTTACTGTTGGAGATGATAGTTAAATTCACCCCTAAACATTCAACCGGCTTGTTTGTTTGTTTTCTCTGAGATTAATCCCTGCGGCTATCCTTCTCTCACACTTCAGTGATTAAAAATTGCATTTGGGAAATCAAGGATCACATCCATTCTGGCTGGTGAAACAAGACTGGAACCTTGTAAGACATCAGCGTATGGCTTATTTTCCTGCTGAGTGCCCCTGTTGTTGCCGGTGTCCCTTTCCATCTTAAGTTCAAAGGTCTTTACACCGCCAGTGTTTCATCTGGGCTCCCTCCGCTCTCTGAGTCACTGGATGTTGACAGTCCTTTCCGTTCCACTCCACTGACTTCACTCAAATTTCACACTTGTCAGGCTTCCTGATTCCTCAAACAGCTACAAGCACATCGGAGTGCAGCCCTCTAAACCCTCCCCTCGCTATCCCCTCTGTGTTTTGATGGTTTCAGGTTAAAGCTGGTTACAACTAGTCCCACTCTTGCTCATCTATTGTGAAATAACCACATTTAAATGCATATAACATCTTAATTGTGGAAGGCTGCAGTGGGAAATGACGAGGAGTCATGTATGATTGCAGTGGGCTTTAATACGATTTGTGAATTCCCTGGGGTGATGGCTTGAATATTTTTATTATTAACCAGCTTCATTTCTGCAATTGGGGCATGAACAGGCTGACAGTGCGTTTCAGATAGACAAACAGCAGTGTGATAGGGATGTTCAGTTAAAAGCTTCTACTTAACCAGTGACAGATACATCAAATGGGATCAAGCAAAGTAACAACAGGGAGTTGAGTCAAGTTTAAGTTTATGCAAAGGTCCTACAAGTCAACCCAGACAAAACAGAGCCCTCCCAAGAAAAGCAACAGTATCTGTCACTAGTCAAATGCCAAAATGATCTAAGCTGAAGACTGTACTGAGGTCAAAGCACTGCTTCCCACAGTTGTTGTCATCTAAACAACTTTGTAAAGCTAAAATAGCAGTATGTTACCATCTTATTCACTTTTATTTAATGCTGACGTCGTCTGCAGCAGCTACAGTCTGTACCTCTCAAGTGTGATCACATACATACACATTTAATAAGGCGTTAATATTATACTCTATGAAGACATTTTTAAGTGAGTCTGCATCAGTGCTGACTTACTGCTACACCACACTGTGTTTGATATGATAGACACTATCATAAGTTTGATTTGATTTCACCTTGTTATTGGAATATTGTTCTGAAATTGCCTTGCATTGCAGTACACACAGTGTTTCTTTTAAAAACAAAAAGACAGCATTCAATCAAGCAGCAATACCTATTCTACAACATTTATTTCATCTGACATTATAAATAGGGGGCTATGTGTATCGATTGAACCACTCCATTTGGTCCTTAGTTCACAGCGAGGCTCACCCAAGCTCTGACTGAACAGTTAGACAGGTGGAGGAATGAAGGCTCCATCCAACTACTCATACATTTACTTTTTAACTGATCAAACAAAGATAGAGATTTTGTTATACAGATGTAAACAATCTTATCAAATATACAATTCTCTAGTCTAGAAAATGGTAGGCATGGTCATGTGAGTAAGTGTTTTGTATTTACAGGGGCTTGGGAATGGGTTTTATTTTTCTCCATATGTTTCTGCCTGAGAGAGGGATCCTCTTGTAAAGCTTGCTGCTGTATATTTACTGCGTACCTTAATGAACAGCGCTTCATTCAGCTTTGAGCGTGACAACAAACAGAGTTACACTCCATGACAGACCGGGAGGGTTCGGTTTGAGCAAGGTCTCATGTTGCATGTGTGTTGTGAGGACAGTGATGATGATGGTGGTGCATTGTGAACACTGAAAATGGAGCACTACATGGCAGATAATGCTGAGCTTAGTGTACAGGGCATGCTCTTACATGATAACCATGTTTCGGTCAGAAGTGTTCTCTCTGTGCTGAACTGGTCCAAATGTTGCCAGTTGCTTTCTAAACCTCCCTATCTGCACCCCCTTCCCCTCCTCCCCAACTCAGTATCACCCAGTCCCCCTTCATCTACCTTATCCAGCCCTCTGCCACGTTGAGATGGCTCTCCTCTCGACCTGTTGAAGTGGAGAGGCCCATCTGTGGGCTTATCTTGCTCTGCCGGAGAGCAGTAAACACTCATTTTTGTGGCTGTCAGTTTGGTGAAGATGGGCAGCCATGTGGAACACAGCGCAGCATCAGCAGCATTCCCAGCAGCATTCCCAGCATTGGAAATAGAGCTGCCTTCTCGCTGCCTTCTTTTCCTCTCTTCTCTCCCAGCCAACAGAACAATGTTATTTCTTCTCAGTCTGCCACATTGATTTAGAGCTTATGTTTTGTGTGTTTCAATATTTCTATAGTGCTCTCAAAGTTATTACTGTACCAAATGTTTTCTTATTGCTTTTTTTATTCAAAATCAAGTGTGCAAGTAAAAAAAGCTGAAGGTACAGCATAACTTTCAAAGCATTACAACTATAGAAAGTAAAATGAGTTACATTTACAAAAGACATTTTGGTAATTGCTGATCTAAAGAGTTACCAGTGCCTCATGTTTGTACCTTCACTATTCTTCTCTAATCTAGTGAATGGAAGTCACTGGGAGAACCATCTGACTGTAAACTCACTGAAACTACAACCTCAGGGAGCTTATTTTTAATGGGAGGAAAAAGGATAGACCATGAGCTAATACATTTATCAAAATTCCATTACCTTTGATTAATTTGGCATTTAAGGATTTTAACTGAAGTTTATAATAAATTGTTTTGACTTTCCATGGTTGAAAATCCAAATTGTAATTTTCCTTATCCCATTCGGCTATGAAATATCTGAATAATGAAAAACAAAAAAGCTAGGAGGAGGACCTTGAGTAAGGATTATTTCATCTTTATTTTTAGTGTGAGAATTACAATTTCAGTTAGACTTTTAACAGTACCTTGATATGGTGTGATGTTAAAAATGCATGCTTGCACAAGAGTCTGCTCTTAATCGGACTCACCAGAAGACAGACAACTGTGACTGAAGACAACTGTAACTGGTTTGTTGGTTCTAAGCCCAGAATGCAGCGACAGTGTCAGCATACAATTCATCTGCTAATACATCTGTGCCCCTCAGATATGAAGAAAAGATGGATCTTACAATTTGTACCTCAAATACCACTGAATCGTGACATAAAAAACATAAATCAAATCTCTTTTATAGATAGACTTAACTGAAAAACAGACCTGACTGAATTATTTTTGTTTCCATTTTTACACAGATTAGCAGTATATGTATGCAGGTACACTACAGGTCAAAAGTTTTAAAACACACCAATTTTTCCATTTTTTTATTGGAAATTATGTATATTGACGTCTCATTGTACTCTGAAATGAAAGAATAGAATAAATAAACAAATGAAGTTAAAAATCAATTTAGAAACCTAAATGTGTTCTAAACTTTTGACCCCTCAAAGTACCACCTTAGTCAGATAACAGATGAACGCACTCGCGACATTCTTTATACAATGGAAATCAAATATTCTTGAGAAAGTTCTTCCTAACTCTGTTACAGAAGTTCCCATAAATGTGTGGCACTTGTAGGTTGCTTTGCTTTCACTCTTCTGTCCAGTTCAACCCAAACCATCTCCATGGGGTTTAAGTCTGGAGACTGTGCTGCCACTCCATGTTTTCAAGCTCACCATCTGGTTCTTTTTCTTCTGAGGTAGTTCTGGCATAGCTTGGACTTGTGTTTTGGGTCATTATCTTGCTGTAGGATGAACCTCTGTCTAAATATTAACATACCAGAGGGTACTGCATGGAGCTGCAGAATGCTGTGGTAGACATTTAGGTTCAGGGTTGCTCCCACTCTGTGCAAGTCACCAAACCTGGATCCAGTAAAACAGCCCCAGACAATCACACTTCCTCCTCCATGTTTGACAGTTAATGCCATACACTGAGAAACCATCCTTTCTCCTACTCGATGGCGTACAAAATTCCTGTACATTATCCTTTTTTCCAGTCTTCAGTAGTCCATTGGTGGTGTTTCATTGCCCAGGCAGGACTCTTGTTCTTATTTTGATGTCTTAACAACGGCTTCCTTGCTGCAACTCCACCTGTCAAACCTGCAACTCCAAGTCTTCTCTTCACAGTTAAACTGAGACTTCTTACTACGACCACTATCAAGTTGTGCTTGACGCTGTTGTCCTGTTGTCACCAAGCTGTTGACTCTCAGAAACTTGTCTTCTCATTCTGTTGTGGCTTTGGGTCTTCCATATCTCTTCCTGTCAGAGTTTCCTCCAGTTTCTGAGCCTTTTGATGATGAAGAAAGCTTTACTCACTGACATCTTGACTTTCTTTGCAATTTCTCTGTAGGAAAGACCTATATTTTTAAGCCTTTTAAGTGAAGGTCTGTCTCTCTTCTACTGTTAATTGCCCTTTCCTCATGATTTTTATGGCAACACACTACTTTCTGCAGTATAATGCTGTTCAAATAATGCTCTGGAGGGTATGGTACCATGGTGTGTTCCAACACTACTTTTATGCAGACAGAGGGGGTTGTCAGTAATCAAGAAAAGTTGGGACAGGATTTGGTAGCACCAACTTTCAAGGTTTGATCAACCTCCATTGCTGCAGAATAGTTTTAGGTTGTTAACCCACTTCTTGTTCCCTGAAAAAGGCATTTTTGTATAATTCACCACTTACCTCTGTACCATTTCAAGCTATTCATTGGACTTTAAGTACTTGAATTTCAACTAAAAAAATTGGGAAAAAATTGGGGTGTTCTAAAACTTTTGACTAGTAGTGTATGTATAGGTGGAAAATACCCGTCTTGTATCATTATCTAACTGCATATCTTAAAACACAACTCAACCCCCTAACAATCACCGGCATGAATATGAATACATCAGATTTGATGAACTAGTATCAATACCAACACCACAGCAGTAATAGCTCTTTGCTTTGTAACAGGAGAGTGTTAAGAGGAAAGCAGTAGATTCTTCACGTTTCTGCCATCTATGGCAGTATATATTTGATGAATCACTATGTGCAGCAGACTATTTTCAAACAAAATGATTCCAAGCTTTTCATGTTTATTAGTAAAAGGCTGGTGCGATGTCTCACCTCAGACAACAATGCTCACAGGAGAAATGATAACATTTGTGATTTCACAAATGCCCAAAATTACCTGCTGAAGGTGGACAGATTAGCCAAAACTGCACACTGGTGAAAGTACTGTTACTTTGTAAAAAAAAAAAAAAAAATGTATTCAAGTTGAGGTAAAAGTACTCTTTAAAATGACTGTTTGAGTTAAGTATAGCAATACAGTGCAACAAACAGCTAGTACGTTATTAATGACAGTTTAAAATGTGCATGCAGTGTTAGCCCCTGTGTTCAACAATCTGTCAATCGTTTTATAGCAGTTTACAATCTAGTGTTTTAAGTGTAGTTGGATTCAAATTAGACTGTAAAAATCAATGCATACATGTTATTTTAGAATTTGATTGGTGACTAAACAGCATCTCACTCATGTTTAGCTCTCATTTATGGGTCTGCTGCTGTCAAAAAGCATTAAAATGCTAAGTTATTGACCTCCAAAAATACAGAGAAATAAAGCCCCCTATTATCACTAACATTTAACATACTGATCTCATTCACCCTCACAAAACCAGTTAATAATTTCTGCATCCAGTTTCTGCTCATTCACTTTCAGCCAGATTGTGGGTCAAAAACATTGATGCAGATGAATCCCTCAATAACATATAGGCTTTTGATGATTCCCAGGCCACAGGTCTTCTCAAGGACCTCATTTCTGCTCCTAATGGTACAGAGAAATGGATTTCAGGCATAGCAGATAGTATCTTTGTGTTTTTGTCTGGGAGAGATGAAAGGGGGCCTGGCTCCATATATGTGGCTGTGAAGATTGTGACTCGCTGCCTTTCTCATCTTCACCCCATTCTACAGAATTAATGACAGCAGCTCTATCATGCTATAGACCAGAGGTTGGAGAGACAGTGGGGGTTGTGAATGAACAAAGGGGATTTCTGCATTGAATTCTCAAATAGAATCCTGTTCTCTTTCTCTTTGGAGTAGCTTGGTGGAATTTCTTACTCAGTACATAAACAGGCCCTGTGCTTTCCTCTGTCTCCAAATTCTTTTTCCCCTATGAATTGCTTAATTTTTCTTTTGAAGGCTGCTTCTTTACTTTTGCATCTTGAATTATTTTACAAAGGATGTAGGCCATCATAGCAGGAGGTCAGTGACACACAGCAAAGTCTGTGCAAATTCAGACTGACACTGAAGCAGGCCTTGAAATTGTTTGTTTGGGTTTGTGCATGCGGTATATTTCATGAGTGCTACGGATAGAAAGCATCCTTGAGTGATCTTTAGCGAGACAGATTCCTCCATGCTGTATACCTGACCTCCACATGGAGCATGGAGAAGGTTCCTATGCGTCTTTTGTGTTCATAAAGAACTAAAAAAGACTCAGCAACCAACAGGTTTTAGTGTAACAGTTTATTGCTGGGTTAACCTTCAGGTACATGGAAGTAAAATTAGAAATGGATGCTCTTGAAATAGTCCTATTTCAGAACTGAGTATGAGACCCATATGGATTCAGTATTATGGAACCTATTTGTGGACACATAGTATGCTTTCAGTATCATAGAAATAAGAGTCAGTGCAGAGAATGACGTTACATTTCCTTGTAGCAGTTCTGATTTACGATTTAACTTGACTTGAATTACATGTTACTTTTTTGTTGGTTTGTTTTGAAGTGTGAACTACTTCTTGTTATAGTTCCACAATATTATTGTTCATGCAGCTTAATGGATAATAGAGGCAAAAACTCGCTGAAACACTGGAGCTTTTCTGTTATACTGTGTTTACTGAATGCAGTTTTTACCCTCCACTCTAGCAGCACAGCTGTAATGACATCAGTCCCTGGTCCAGACTGATATATCTTAACACTTACTGGATGACTTACTGTGAATTTTTTGAAATAAAAAGAAATGTTCCCTTAAGAACTGTAAAATAAAAACACACAAAATTTTTAGATTGTCTGAGTTTTTATCTGCTACCATGATCAGGTCACAGTGGCAATCTAGCCAAATTTTGCCAATAAAATAATATTCCAGACAACCTTTACTACTAAATTGCAAAATAGTAAGCTATAGGCATAAAATTTTGTCACCAGAAATTGAATCTGAATGATTTATATTTTAATTAATAAAATTCATCTTGAAAAATAGAAATAAAATTTTGAATTTGAATCAGAATTTAAACTGGTATTTATTAAAATGAAACTGTATTCGAATAAACTTGAAGCTTAATGTAATGGTAGGAAACTGAATTCTGTTGCGCTGACACTGTAAACTTCAACTTCCACTTTCAACTTCAACTTTCCAACTTTATTGTCATTGCATACTTTCATATACAACGAAATTACATTTGATCCGCCCTGCCAATGGCAGCTCAGGCTGCTGCGCTGTGCAGCGCGCCACCTGTCATACTTGAAACGGGAAAAAAAAGAAAAGAAGAGAACATTTGGGGAGGGGGATGGCAGAGGGTGAAATGAAAAAAAGGTTCATTAAACAAAATGAAGCCTCCAAGGTTGGGAAAATTCATTTGATCTTATTTGATCGCATTTGATCTTCACTGAAAATTCATCTCTCTACATTAAGTTTTCACGATTTAAATTTATTTATTGAAATTCAGGTTTGGATTCTGTCACATGGCACTGCACGCTTGCTAATGCATAATGCTTTGCAATTACAATGTTAGCCATGATTACCATGAATTGTTGGTTAGCTTACAAAACACAAACGTAACTCATCGACAAAACGGTAATGATTCTTCAGTTCTAGATGCAGAGCTCCATCCTGTGGATCCACCAGCAGCGACCATTTCCAGCAGATTTGAGCTTCACTTTGTACAGCATCAGGAGGAGACGCATCCTCCATGTTTATATACTGCTGCTACTGATCACCTGATCGAGCGTTGTGCATCTGTGGTGGATTGCTTTTTCTCAGCGACCCGGATTTCGATTATTCAGGTTGAGCACATAGACTATATAATAAAGATTATATTATATAGTCAATGGTTGAGCAATACAAATAAAATTTAAAGCATTCAGATTTTGTTTTTGGTGGCAAAAATTCCTGCCTATAGTAGCCCACTAAACTAAGATGGTAACCATGGTTAACATTATAATTGCTATGCATTAGAATGCTAGGGATTAACTTTTATCTCAAAGCAGTGCTCAAAGTACAGCCTCACAGAGCTGCTAGCAACTGCAGACTTCTTCTGATTATTGTTGTGAAATAGTCATTTTTAAATTTTATGTGTATGCGTTTCCACATCAGTCTGTCTACTAACTTTCTCTTGTTGTCGTAATTATTCTCTTTAAATGCATTCACATATTTAGGCATCAGAAGAAATCAGCAAAGGCTTTAGAATACATTTCCTAATGTATGGCTACAAAGATGATCACTGCAAACATTATACTTGTTTAAACATTAGCATGTAACATCCTCAGTGTTAGCACGTTAGTTATTCTGAGGTTTACATTTAGACTCTGCCTCAGTACAGTAGCACAGAGTAGCTAACTGTAGAATCCTTTTACATGACTGCTGGCTAAAGCAAACTGTATATTGAATACTATATAATCAGTGTAACTTCATTTCTTATTAAAATGGAATAATTTGTGGAGATGACGCTACCGTAGTGATATTACATCAATATTCATGATTACAACAATGAAAATGTGTCTTGCACAGGCTGTGATGAGTTTACTGTGTTTGTGTGTTTGTGTCTGCAGTACAGTATGTGTGTGTCAGGTGATCCATCACGTTTGCAGGCAGTAAGCAGCCAAGGCGGTGAAGTGCTTGATCTTCTCCAAAGCTGCCAGCCTCTGATAGGTCCCACATCTCAGTGCACCACCCCTCATATTTCTTCACCTAATTGGATTGCAGCTTGTCAGCGCATCATTTGTGTACAGCCACCACCTCCTCCACGTTTACGGCATTCTGCCACTGATTACTTAGCTCGATGTTTCCTGACACAGCTTAAGTAATGAGTCTGCCTCTCATTTTTCCTATCCATTCATATTTGTCTTTTTCTTGTCTCATCCTCTACCTCACTTTCTGCCTGTATCTACCTGTCTATATCCAGAAGTTTTTTTTAAAAATTATTATTATTATTATTACTGTTGTTGCTGTTTTCTCTCCATCCCCTTCAGTGAGGCTGCACACTGCTTTTTGTCTATCAGTAGGGAACATCTTGTTTGGTGATGCTGCTGGATCTCAGAATTGATAGAGACAGTCGGCGGACAGATTCGAGGTAACAGATGGACTATAGCTGCTGGACAGTGGCAATACAGTGCAATGGAACTGTCAGCAGATATGTCAACACTTACTTGATAGTCTGAATGTCACCAAATATACATAAAAATTCCAGATCAGAAGTTCGACGAAGAACTGTCAAACTACAGCCAGGATGAATGTGTCATCAGTGCTTCTGGGTACATGCACTGACCCAGTAAGCAGCTGTGGACTCCTACAGCTGCACTGTCAAGGCAAACACATCTGCCCATTAAACTGTATGTAATAGTGCTGCCCAAATAACTGAAAATTCACATTTAAGAGGTGCCTTGTAGTTTACTGACCATGTGCCTGAAATTCTCTGGTTTGGGACCTTTGTTGCAGCTGTGTTCCCCCATTTTCTCAAATCTCCACTATCTGTACATGTAAACCTTCACTACAAAGATAATTCACAAATCTCAGGGCGGAACATACCCTGCAGGTATAGATAAAGTATAGTTTTGTTGCCAATTCTTAAATTCTAATTTTACCCTGCACTTTCAGTGATTACCCATGACTGTTATTAGCAGACAGGACTTGTTAAGATATCATGAGAATAGATCTATTATAAAAGCTTAGGAGTTACAGATATCATCAACAGAGCAAACTCATAAAATGTCCTGATGAAGGCCCTGTGATATGGATAAAAGCTCTGGAAAAGTTTCACTAGTGCAGTATTAGTTGCACCTGGTTTGCCAGACGAGCATTTCCGATATCAGACGGGACCTTTAGATAAATAATAACAATAAAAGTTCTGTAAATATATCCTGTATGAACATCAAGCTAAGTAAAGAAATGCATAATCATGGTGAGATTACAAGAGAGTTTGAATTTATGTACCCCAATTGATCAAATTCAGATTTGACAGGGAATCCAAGGCAGTGAAGTAAAAATGAGGCAGTGAAGTCGGCACTCCCACAGAACTTGTCAGTAGCTGAATTGATACATTTATGAATAATGACTGACTCATATAATGCAAGATAGAACAGTTTACTTCAGCCTGATGTATTCACAATTAAGGTGACTGTAGTGGCTCTATGGCTCATTCTAGATTTGCGCTTTTGACTGCCATTGTAGAGATTTGGGGAGACAAGGAATTACACAAAACTGTGTACATCAAGGTGACAAGTGCGAGATCTCTTATCTGAGGTTAGATGGGACTAACCAAGGGAGGTCATCCTCAGCTGTTGTGATACAGTTTGCTGGAGCACCGCTGGTAGGCACCGCATGCACCACATACAGAACTCAGTGATCTTGCAAGCAAAGTTCTGAAAGTGAAACGGGCCCAGGATAAAACCATGCTTTCATTTGATGTCACATCACTCTTTACATGCATTCCCACATCTGAGGCAGTGGAGACTATCATTAAATGCCTCCTGCAAGACAGAACCAACCTCAACCCCAACCAGATATGCACCCTGCTGGATCTCTGCCTGACCACTCCTATTTCAAATATAAGGAAGGATTCTACAGACCAAGAAGTAGAAGCCTTCACAGAGCACATCAACTTGGTGGAGAACAACATCAAGTTCTTTCGGGAAGATTTGAAGGATGACAAGCAGCCTTTTTTGGACTGTGCAGCAGTGGTGGCTGGTGAATTTTTCTCTTGGGGGGGCGCACTTAATTTACCAAACCAAATAGCAGAGTCGGCAAGACTGGAATACAAGAATTGATGTAAATTATGTTCACAGCCATTTGATGTGCTATTACTATACACCACTACGAGGGTACACCTAAGCGCTACTGCTGAGTCAAATAGACAATTAAATGCACGTAAATGTTACCAGCTAGTAAATTTGAATTTATCTCCCCAGTGTTTGATATGATTTGCTCCAGATAAGGTGTAATTGATACACACAAACCCTTAAAATCTCCTTTTCTATAATTAAACAAATTAAGAATGTATAAATATGCAAATCTATTTTTTCTTCAAAAGTAAAAAAAAAAAGAATTCATTTTCCAGCTTTAAAGAGTGCCAAGTGCTTCTTCTGTCCAGCAAAATCTTTGGAACAACATATTTATATTTACATACTCAAATAAACAAAAACAAATCCATACCTGTGAAACCAACAAACATTGGACATTTTGTTAAAAAAAACTAACTCTAGGGCTTAGAGCAGACAGTGCTTCTGTGAGCTAACTTTTACATTAACAACCTTACATGACAATGAGAAAACAGCAAATCTGCATATTTAAGATCAAAGCAATAAAAATTTGGCACTTTGCCTGAAAAAAAATACTGAAACCATGAGGCATGATACTATGTATAACTGTGCATGTGACAAATACAATCTATCTTATCTTATCTTAGGCTTTGAACCCAAAGTGCTTCTGTCAACTAACATTAAATATTTACAATGAAAACAAAGAAAAACTGTAATTCCTCAGATTTCAGAACATATGAAGATCAACAGGCTTCCAGTCTAAAGTGCCACTTGTGTCAACTAACATTTCCATTTACATTATTAAAAAAGTAAATCCTCACATTTTAGAGATTAAAGCCAGCACCTCTACATCTGTGTTATTTTTTGTATGTAAGTTTTGCTCTTCTGTCTTTGAGACATGCAAATTTCTCAATGACTCTATGGTTAAAATCTGGGGTCTCCCTGACAAGTTTCTTTTCCATAGAGAGCATGGCCAGTGCATTAAGATGATCCTGCGACATCGTGTTCCTGAGGAAGGTCTTGATTCTTTTTAGTGTTGAGAATCACCTCTCAGATTCAGCTGTCGTCATTGGAGTCGTGATGAGGATCTTCAGGAGAGACACAGTCTCTGAGAAGGTGTCCTGAAGATTGTTGCTCATGAAGAGCTGGTACAGAGCCACAGCAACTCCTGAACTCTGTGTTGCTGAAGATGAGCGACAGTTCAGTTTTCAGCTTGCCCTTGTTCAGCATTGGATAGGCTTCCATGGTGGTGTTGAGCGCTGCTTCAGGGAACTGGCTGTCATACTCCTGGAATCTGTCTCCTTGAAGCAGTGTAGCACTGATTAGGTGTTTGGTGAAGGCAAACCTCTCTTTTGCATGGCCCAGGATTTTGTCACAAACCTATAAAGGAAGACACACATTATATCACACAGAACCTACATAAAAGTGTCTTGTCCAGTTGTTCACATAACAGCTTACTATGATTATAACACTGTAAAAGACCATACAACACACTCAGGTCATGTCCATATTATTGAATCTTATTTGGAAAATGTTTATCCACAACAGAATAGCATATACTTTATTGGAGAAATTGGAGGTTTGGGAATATGGTTGTGGACACCCTCATGTCCCTCTTTAATTTTCCAGGTTTCAAACATGTTACTTTACAGAGGAAAATAACAGACTTCAGCCTTGAATAACAGTGCTAATTCAACACAGATAATCAATTATTGTTGCTGACATATGTGTATGCACTAGCAGCTGTTTTGCAGTTGAATTCTGTGTTTCATAAATGCCCTGCTATCTACATGTGGCAGTTTGTCCAGCAGGTTTATCAGCGCTACATGGAGCCAGGTTGTTCAGATTGCTAAGGCCAGGAGGAACCGCTGCCAGTTGATATTAGATTAATTTATGAAGCTGTGTGTCCTGATGAGTGGTGAGAAAAGTTTTGATTGTTCAGGTCACCACTCATCAACTTCAGGGAGAGACGACGTCCACATATATATAGAAAGGAATAACAACAGGAAGGACAACAATCACAGACATATCATAGGATACTAAGTTACCAGAGCCACAGCTTTGATCTCACCTCTGTAGCTATCCTCTGTAGTTCATCTGGTCCCAGTGTGCGGTGCTTCTTGGCCAGATGCTGCTGAGGCACACGACTGTTATGTTCTTCACTGACAGTAGGGAGGGAGTCTCTGACCAGCCCCAGAAGAGAAAAAAGTTTAACTTTAGTTGCCAGGAAACAGAAAGAAATTAAGCACATTAAGTATCATAAATAATGACTTATTATGGTTAACATTAATCAGAAGTTTTTTTTTTTATTACGGTCATGTGATGACTGAGTGTGAGTTTTTCATTTCACACAAATTATCCACAAATAAATAATGATGGAAACAAAATCATTGCCAAAATCAATCATTGTTACTCATCACTTATACATCCAAGACTGCATTAGTTTTAAATATTTCCTTTAGCATTAAGTGTTTGGGTAAAACTCAGTTTATTTTATTTTTTCACAAAAAACAATAGAGATATAATGTAAATGAACTGGGAATTAAAGGTAATAAAGAAAATGTTAATACTCTGAAAATGATCAGTTCAATCAAAACTTTTATTATCTGGACTGATGGTTTAAAAATCTAACTATGTAAGAGGAAAATGATATTATTATATAATAATTTTATTACAGTTTTTGACTTGGACATTTTTGTCCCATAGTACTGCGTATGACACTTTTTGTGAGAGGATGCATAAGGGTTTAATATGGTTACATACAAATGTATTTACCTGATCATCTGCATGTTGTCGGTGAAATGCTGCGTCACTCTGTGGACAAAGACCGAATTGATGGACCTCTTCTGGAGTTGGCTGTAGAGCATGTCCACATGAGGCATGATGCAGTGGAAAAGGTCCAGGAAGAAGCAGAAGGTAGCATCCTCCAGGATGTCTCACAAAACCTCCAGCTTCACGGACAGTGGTAGGATCAAAGTCACCTGAGTCCCTGATGGTTTCGAAGCACTGAAGGAGGTCGTCTTTGTGCTCAAACACAGTGTTGACAGCACGGCTGTGGAAGTTCCACCTTACTGTGCTTGCTCTTGGAAGCCTGTGTGCCACCACTCTGTCAAGCACACTGGTTCTCTTGAGGGATCTTGAAAAAAATCCTGAGAATCCAGCTAGGTCAGAGAGGAACTGACCAATTTTTGGGATATGGGATGTCACCTGCTGCATGATAATGTTGATCTGGTGAGCATAGCAGTGGACATAGTGTGCATTTGCATACACATCGCTCACTTTCTTCTGTACACCACCTGTGGCTCCTCTCATGACACCATCATAGGCCTGGGAGATGAGCTTGCTCTTCTGGTCATCAGGGAGAAGGAGGCTCAGCCTCTCCAAAAGTGCTGTGGCAATGGACTCAGCTGTGGCAGATTGCAGAGTAAAAACTCAAAAAATCTCTCCTGCACTTCATTTATTTTGTCGATGTAGCGGATCACAAGAACAAGCTGACACTGGGTGGAGATGTCCATTGTTTCATCAGCCTGGATGAATATGAAGTCTGCACACTGAACTTCCTCAATAATGGACTCTCTCAAAACTGCCAGCATGCAGTCAAGGAGTTCATTCTGCACTGTTTTGGATGTCCCTTTAAACACAGTGGCAGTCTGAAGGTGCTCATGGACAGCTGCATCTAGTGTTGCTACAAAATCCACCAGCCCTCTGAAAACACCTGGATTTTCGGAGCTTTCACTCTCATCATGGCCTCTCAGGGCGAGCTCAAAGGCACCACAGAACTTAATGCAGTCTATTATTTTAGACAGCACATCCCTATTTTTGTCGACCTCCTTGTTATGTTTACGGATGCCTATCCTGTAGCCATCATCAAGCTGCGCTGCTATGTTAGCTCTCCCAAACATGCCCAGACGCATAGCATTTTCCATGTGGCTCCTAGCTTGCTCATGCCTTATTACTTTCTCGGAAAAATGCTTTAAATCCGCCATACCTGTCTGAATCCAGGCTTGATCAGTTCCCTTGGCTTGAAAAAGCAGGCAAGGGAAGCAAAATAAAGCACCTGCCTCACTGCATCCTGTCAGCCAAAACGTCTTCTCATACCAGGCCCGCGAAAAGACCACATATATCTCCTCCCTCTGTCCTCCGACTGTTGTCTAATTAAGACGTCCGGCCGGTCAGGTCCGAGCTCCTTCACTCTCAGTTTCTCCTGCAGTGTTCTCCTCTCGAACGGCGTTGTTTTCAGTGACTTCACTGAATTTTCTCTCTCCATTTTCTCCTTTTTTTGGCTCTCTCTATGACTCGTTGATAATCTTGCTTGCTGATTACTCCTACACTCTGCGCTGAATGTCACTCGCTTGGCGGTTTTAATTAAAGGCAAGTGGATGAACAAACCGCTCGCTCTCTGCTGCCACCCCATGGCCGGTGGTGTGTCAGCCTGCGCCCTGCTGTGTCCTATCTCTTGTATTGAAGAGGAACAAACCGCGAATGTCAAAGTTATAACGAGAGTCAATGGGGAAAGATGAGGGTGCCCCCGGCCAGATATGTGTCCACTATTAGTAATTGTGGACAACGTCGGACGTTTCTAATCTGACTTTTTATTACAAATTATGCATTTTAGTGACTCTCTACAGGCTCTATTATCCATTTTGCTTGTTAAAAACATAGGATATACATGTAAATGTAATTTTAAAAACGTTTTATTTAAGGAAGGGCTGTGACTCTACATGATGTGAGACAGAGGGGGCGGTGCTCTAGCGCCCTCTATTGACCAGCTGCCCCTGCTGTGCAGTGCATGTTGGGAAGAATGGAGACCTTAACATTGAAGTCTACAGGAAACCAACACACACAGACCAATATCTGCTGTTTGATTCCCACCATCCACTGGAATATAAACTGATGGTCATCAGAACCTTAAAGCACTCCTTCCAATGCAGAGGGAAAGGAGAAGGAGTATTCTCACCTTAGGAAAGCACTGAGGAACTGTGGCTAGTCCAACTGGGCCTTCATCAAATCATCAGAAAGATCTAGCACAACACAACGCCACAAAAAACAGCAAAGAAAACATGAGGACCAACATGTTATACCATAGGTAGCTGAAGTATCCCAAAAACTCAGGAGGATTTTCTCCGAACATAAAATCTGGTGCACTTCAGACCCAGCAACACTCTGAGACAAAGACTGGTTCATCCCAAGGATAAAATGCAAGCATTGTTATATAGGCAGTCCAATGCACTGCAGAGTGCACAGACTGGCACATCAGAGACACTAAACAACAGCTTCATAAGCACATGTCTCGACACAGGCGAACAGCTCCTCAGGAACAAGACTCAGCAGTCCACCTGTACCTGAAGGATAATGGACGTTCCTTTGAGGACAGCAATGTACACATTTTAGACAGAGACGACAGATGATTTGAGAGATGAGTAAAGGAAGACATCTATGTCAAGTTGGAACAGCCATCACTAAACAGAGGCGCGGGTTTGCGACACCACATATCAAACACCTATAATGCAGCGATAAGGTCTCTCCCAAGAAAGTGTCACCATTGTTAACATCTTGAGTCACTCCTGACCTGGCAGATTCACATCCTTTGTTGAGTAAACTGACATGCCTCATCACCATGATTGCTGTTGTTGGTGGACCACCTGATTTCACAACTCACACCTGGAGACAAGATGAGTCCTGGTTGTTTATGGGCTATTAGCCATGTGACCTGGAGTGACTATAAATTCTGTATACTATAAATTCTACCCATCAGTCAGTTAGAAATGAGGAAGCCTCTTGGATGAGAGGTGAAACCTGTAAGAGAAGTTCAGTTGATTCTTTTACTGAAGCTCCTATGACTACCATGATCTGGATGACTGAGAATCTTCACAGATATTTGGTAGACAATCTTAAACATGCTTACATGCTTCTATACATTTTGTCAGTAGTAAAATGTGAATAAATACACTTACACACATACTTTATTTAAATACAGTTTTGATAAACTTGACCTTTCCTTGTTCTACGTACTTTCTGCTACTACTGTTACACTGATCAGGCATAACATTATGACCACCTGCCTAATATTGTGTTGGTCTCCTTTATGCTGCTAAAACTCCTCTGACCCAGTGGGGCATGGACAGAGGTCCTCTGGGGATGTCCTGTGGTGCCAGGATAGCGGGAATGAATTCTGTGGGTCCTGTGGGTTGTGGGGTTTAACCTACTCAGGTCAAGCTATTCCTGGACCATCCCACAGATGATCAGTAAGCTTTGGACCTGGGGAGTGTGGAACCCGGGCGAACAGCTTTAGCTCTGTTGTGTTCCCCGGGCCGCACCTGAGGAGTTTTTGCGGTGTGTCGGCATGCTTTGTCCTGCTGAGGGTGGCAACTGGCATCAAGGACTGCTGTTGTCATAGGGGGCTGCTTGACTTGCAATGCCTAGAAGGATGGTGCATGTCAAAAATCCACATTAATACCAGGACTCAAGGTTTCCCAGCAGAACATTGCTTTACAATAAGATGATTGATTTTGTTCATTTGTCAGTGGTCATAATGTCGTGGCTGATGGATGTTTATTGTTATTGATTAAACTACCAAGCATTACGCTGTATAAAGTGAATACATTAGCTCCAATTTCAACATTACAGTTATAAATATTTCATCCAGATCTGTTAGTCCATTTTTGAGTAGTGTTGGTAACAGACAGACAGACAGACAAACCAACGCAGGTTGTCACATAACTCCGCCACGTTCTTTGATTGAATAATGAATAGTGAAACAGACAAACCTGTGTAATCACTCTACTGTATATTTCCTTTAATCAATGTGTAACCGTGTGCCTTTCATTAAATATAGAATGAGCTGTCCACAAAACTATCACTTTGCATAATTTTTCTGTTGAAATCTACATGAAACATTGAGTTTTGCATAGTTTCTCTGTGTATGCACATGTATGGCTTTGCAGAGGTATAAAACAAAAATGCAGCTTGTCTTTTTGCATGTGAATACTGCTTGTACAGGTTTGCTGAAGACAGTAAGAATAGAATTCCTCTCCTCTGGTTATCGCTGTACAGACAAAGGCCACTTTTGTTTCATTTTACCTTTAAAAGCACACACCTGTGTACTTGCCACAACATCCAGTTATGAAGCTGTTCCCAGTTAACATTCAATCATTTCCACGGGTCTGAATGCATTTATGCTAGGTCAGACATATCCAGTAATGAGAGCATGGCTTTTTGTTGTCTCAGAAAGTACTTTCCCTCTAAATCACAATTCCTGGCTTTGCTGAGGTGTAAGACTGCCAAACAATTTCCATTTGCTGTTGTTTGATAAGTGGATCCAGGCTTGTCTCTATCCACCGTATTTTTTTGCTTCTTCTTCTTTTTTTTTTTACATTCATTTGTTTGCCATCCGTGGCCGAGAAAGTGACAGCCACCAGAACCTGAGCTGAGTCTGAATCCTCAATGATTATTGCTGCTCTTCAAGCAAGAGCACGGTCCCTGTCTCTCAGCATTTTTGGCACAAGCAGCGAGCAAAATCAAATGCAATAAAAGCATGTCTGGATTAGAGCTTGTTAAGCGAGAGAGGAGCCTTTAATTGCTTGGGCTTTGTGCAGCTTCACAAAGAGCCGGCATTGCTAATCTGTAGCTCAAGGGTGAATGTTTGTGACTAAACAAGCAAAGATGTAAAGTATGGTGGAGGGGAAAGAAAGGCATTTCAGGAAGGAGGGTTTGAATAGAGTTGATGACAAAGATAAACACAGTCTCAAATTGGCTGCTGGCAGACTTTTTGCATCATGATGTTAGTCTGCAAGTTTCAGCTGGAACGTGTCGATTACATCAGTGAGCAAACCACAGATGTAAGCTGTTGGAAGGCTTTTAATTCAATTTAGGACTTTTTTTTCATTGTTCTGACTATGATAGCACTCTGTTATGATAACATTCTTGTCATAAGAGCTTTATCTGAGCTGTAGACACATGAAGACATCGCTGTGACAGAAGCTGACAGGGTTAAAACCAGGATGGTGGATGTTAAAGCTGCTGTCCACACTGATGATGGTGATCCCACATTTGATTGTTTTTCTCTTTGAATTTTGATCTGCTGCACTGACCCTCTGTATTTCATGATTTTCCTGACCTCAGAGATGTTCTGATATTTTTGTCCTTCAGTTCTCAACTTTGTTGTGCCAAAATGGTAGATTGACATCTGCTGCTGGTGATCAACTCTTGGCAGTTTTCTAATATAAAGCACAGCCACAAGAGGGACAAAGCTGGAAGGAAATGCCACACTTTCTTCTGCAGCAGCTTGTCAAACTTTGGCTGTTATTTAGCAGTACTAATTAGACCAGTCCAGGAGTCAGTGAGAATGTGCTGGCATTTGTCTTTATTGCAAAATTATATCAGAACAGAATGCTTCCATTTCTTCATCCAAACACAGTCACACGAGGACTCAACTGGTCGGTGTCTCTGTGACTCTCACAGTCCAGCATTCTGATCTTGGGCCAAACGACTTCCTTATAACCATGGATGTGTTTTTCAGTTTTGACCAATTATTAACAGCCCTTATGAAGCCATCACGATCCAGACTTTTGATTGCAGTCAAACCAGACGTGAAACAAATGTGAGATCAGTATCTGTAGTTGTGTGTGCGCTCCCTCATCCAAACAGGATTTATTATTAACATTGCAGGTGCATTCACATTTGTTGAAGTTTTGCCATTAAAAAAGTGATTGAGATGACTAAATAGTAATTTGTGTGACTGTTCACTGTTTATTTATTACTCTGTAATATAAACTGTTTCTCTCAACTGGAGAGGAAACACTATATATACAGCAAACAACAGCATGTTATTCAAAATCTAAATAATTTAAGACTTTCAAATCATTGAATGTAAACTACTGGTCAAAGAACATATAAATTTTTCTATTTTTTAAAATTAAAATACAAGCGGTTTAAGCCCAATGAATAGCTTGAAATGGTTCAAAGGTAAGCAGTGAACTGCCAGAGTTTTTTTTTTTTTTTTTTTTTTTAAAAACAGTAATGGCTACCACAGCATTCTGCAGTGCCATGGAGTACCCTCTGGTTGTGTTCCTAGTTGGTCAAGATAGTGAGCTTGAAAACATGGAGTGGCAGCACAGTCTCCAGACTTAAACCTCATGGAGTTGGTTTGGATAAACTGGAAAGAAGAGTGAAAGCAAAGCAACCTACAAGTGCCACACATTTATGGGAACTTCTACAACAAAGTTAGGAAGAACTTTCTGAAGAATATTTGATTTCCACTGTATAAAGAATGCCACGAGTTTGTTCATCTGTTATATCTGCCAAAGATGGCTACTTTGATGAGTCAAATGTTCAGAATAGGTTTTATGTATAAATTGCCTTTTTTCTATACTTTCATTTGAAAGTACAATGGTACATTAACATGCATAATTTCCAATAAAAAATTGGAAAAATTGGGGTGATCTCAAACTTTTGAGCGAAAGTATATGTAGAAATGATTAAGAGGTTAATACACAGCAAATAAACATCAAAACCTTCTATTTGTCAGCAGTCCATTCCAACAAACACATTCAGTAGTCTGTTAAAAATAAACTATAAACACATTTTTGTTCATTTTTGTTTTGTTGCACACAACTTGTCTTTTACTGTAGAAAACATAGCTGCAGTTGCTAAAGTGTTAACTTTCATTTTCTCTGTCCAAAGTGACTTCAGGTTAGGTGACATGGGACTGTACCATCATACGAGTGTGAATGATTTTCCTCCTCAATGTGGTTTGCTCTTTAAGTGAATCTGTGTGAGAAATAGCTGCCATGTCAATGTTCCTACTGTCCCTACATGGAAAACAAACAGTTTTATTTTGAACTAAAAGCAACCAAAACTGAAACTTAGGGATAAAGTCCACATTTTTGGTAATCTAGAATCCCAATACTAATTTCTCTGCAGAAAACACAAAATATGGCCAACTGAACTGATTTTGCTTTTGCTTTTGATTGTGTACTGTGTCTTCCTCTACATGAGCCTGTTTAAATCAAATGTTGTCCATGATTTTTTTCCGCATTTTATTGATAAGGGCTGCAAAGTGGTATAGTGGTTAGCACTTTTGCCTTGCAGCAAGAAGATCCCAAGGTCCAAATCCCGCCCTGGGCCTGGGATCTTTCTGCATGGAGTTTGCATCTTCTCCCTGTGCATGCGTGGGTTTTCTCCGGGTACTCCGGCTTCCTCCCACAGTCCAAAAATATGCTGAGGTTAATTGATAACTCTAAATTGCCTGTAGGTGTGAATGTGTGTGTGATTGTTTGTCTGTATATGTGGCCCTGCCACAGACTGGTGACCTGTCCAGGGTGTCCCCTGCCTTCACCCGAGTCAGCTGGGATAGGCTCCAGCACCCCCGTGACCCTAGTGAGGATAAAGCCATGTATAGAGAATGGATGGATTTTATTGTTAAGTTCCTGCTGACCTTGAAAACTATTTAAAGAATGATACTGGCAACAAAAACTACCACAAGTGACTGCAAAATGGCATTATTTTTTGCATATATTAACATTTTTAGATGGTATTAATGTTAGTGTTCTTCTTGGCCTTGGAATTCATAAATGCTTTTCTTGAAAAACCTGAATCAGTCAGTCTTTTCATGTGAAATTTACTGTGAGTTATAACAACTCCCAGTCTGCCTTAAAGCACTGTCAAATGTATACACATCCCATCTTTATTTAGGCCCTACAGTATTGAGAAACACTGTAGAGTTGTAGGGAGTGGATGCTCACTGTGCCCACTGTTCTTCTCATCTGCTGCTAGAAAAACAGGCCAGGCAGATTCTTGGCACAGAGCATCACTTGTCTTCTCCTTTAGCCCTCGATCAATGCATCTGCACTGATATGGGATGGAGCTGCCTATTGATCCACTCTGCCTGTCTTTGTCCTCGGTCATTATGGAGATGAGAGAGTGACCTTTTCCAGAGGTGTCAGAGTGGAAAGGAGACTGTTTAACAGCTTACGGGAAAGTGTGTGTGTGTGTGTGTGTGTGTGTGTGTGTGTGTGTGTGTGTGTGTGTGTGTGTGTATATATATATATATATATAAACATACATATAGATAGCTAGAAAACTAGCAGTCAGTCATATGGCTACAACTCAATGCGTTTAGGTATGTAGACGTGGTCAAGACAACTTGCTGAAGTTCAAACTGAGCATCAAATTGAGGAAGAAAGAGGATTTAAGTGAGTTTGAATGTGGCATTGTTGCTGGTGCCAGATGGGCTGGTCTGAGTATTTCAGAAACTGCTGATGTACTGGGATTTCCACGCACAACCATATCTATGGTTTACAGAGAAAAAAGAGAAAATATCCAGTGAGGGGCAGTTGTGTGGACCAAAATGCCTTGTTGATGTGAGAGGTCAGAGGAGAATGGGCAGACTGGTTGGAGATGATAGAAGGACACCAGTAGCTCAAATAACCACTGGTTACAACCAAGGAATGCAGAATACCATCTCTGAACCACAACATGTCCAACCTTGAAGATGATGGGCTACAGCAGCAGAAGAACACACCGGGTGCAACTACTGGCAATTAACCCTTTGATGCACAAAATGCGTCAAAAGTGACCAAAATCCAATGGAAAATGGTTATCTCCTGGCCCACACTGTGCATCTAAGAGTTAAGAACAAGAAACTGAGGCTACAGTTCGAACACGCTCACCAAAATTGGACAAGAGAAGATTGGAAAAACATTGCCTGGTCTGATTAATCTTCATTTCAGCTGTGATGGAATTTGATGTAAACAACATGAAGGTATGTGCCTCATATCAACTTTCAAGCTGCTGGAGGTGTAATGATATGGGGGATATTTTCTTGGAACATTTTGGGCCCCTTAGTACCAACTGAGCATTATTTACACGCCTCAGCCTGACTGAGTATTGTTGCTAACCATGTCCATCCTTTTATGACCACAGTGTACCATCTCTGGTGACCATGGCCTCCATAGCCACCAGATCTCAGTCTAGTAGAGCACCTTTGGGATGTGGTGGAATGGGAGATTGGCATCAAGGATGTGCAGCCAACAAATCTGCTGCAACTGTGGATGTCATATATATACACTGTTCAAAAAAATTAAAGGAACACTTTGAAAATACATCATATTTCAATACGGGGAAAAACAAATCGGATATTAGCATTGATATGGACTGGGTAATGTGTTAGGAATGAAAAGTGCCACATTGTTTGATGGGAATGAAAATTATCAACCCCTCAGGAGGGCTAAATTCAAGACACCCCAAAATCAAAGTGAAAAACTGATGTGGCAGGCTGGTCCATCTTTCTGAAATTCCTTGGCAGCAACTCAAAATGGTATTCAGTAGTTTGTATGGCCTCCATGTGCTTGTATGCATGACTGACGATGCTGGGACAAGCTCTGAATGAGACGACAGATGGTGTCCTGGGATATCTCCTCCCAGAACTGGACCAGGGCATCGCTGAGTTCCTGGACAGTCTGAGGAGTAACCTGATGGTGTCGGATGGAACAAAACATAATGTTCCAAAGGTGTTCTATTGGATTCAGGTCAGGTGAGCATGAGGGCCAGCTAATGGTATCAGTTCCTTCATCCTCCAGGAACTGCATGAGTTCTCTTACCACATAAGACTGGGCATTGTCATGCATCACAAGGAATCCAGGACCACTGCACCAGTGTAGGGTCTGACAATGGGTCAAAGGATTTCATCCTGATACCTAAAGGCAGTCAGAATGCCATTGTCCAGCCTGTAGAGGTCTGTGTGTCCCTCCATGGATATGCCTCCCCACACCATCACTGACCCACCACCAAACCGGTCATGCTGAGCAATGTTACAGGCAGCATAACGTTCTGCACAGCTTCTCCAGACCCTTTCATGCCTGTCACATGCGCTCAGGGTGAACCTGCTCTCATCTGTGAAAAGCACAGGGCACCAGTGGTGGACTTGCAAATTCCTGTGTTCTATGGCAAATGCCAGCCGAGCTCCACGGTGCCAGTCAGCGAGCACAGCGGGCACTAGAGGACGCTGGGCCCTCAGACCACTCTCATTACATCTCTGTCTGATTGTTTGATCAGAGGTCATTTTGTAGAGCTATTGCAGTGCTCATCCTGGTCCTCCTTGCACAAAGGAGCAGATACCTGTCCTGCTGATCGGTTGAGGACCTTCGACAGCCCTGTCAAGCTCTCCCAGGCTAACTGCCTGTCTCCTGGAATCTCCTCCATGTGCTTGAGAATGTGCTGGGAGACACAGCAAGCCTTCTGGCAATGTCACGCATTGATGTGCCATCCTGGAGGAGTTGGACTGTCTGTGTAACCTCTGTAGGGTCCAGGTATCGCCTCATGCTACCAGAAGTGACACTTACCCGAGCCAAATGCAAAACTAGTGAAAAACAGTCAGAAAACATTAGGAAGGAAAAAAATGTCAGTGGCCTTCACCTGTAAACTCATTCCTGTTTTGCGAGTTGCCTCATTGTTACCCCTCTAGTGCATCTGTTGTTAATTTTATGAACACCAAAGCAGCTGAAACTGACTAAAAAGCCCCTCAGTTACTTACTTGACAAGATCAGTACCAAAAGTGTTTCACTGATTTGATGCAATACTTAGATTAAAAAGTGTTCCTTTAATTTTTTTGAGCAGTAGGGTGGTCCTTAAAAATGAAAGTTGGAAATTCTAAGCTCCAACCCATGAAATTTGTTGGATTAGCTGAGAAAACTCTCCTCCTGAATTTTTGTCCCAATTGGACAATATTTACCCCTCCCTCAGTGACCTTGAAGTTTTTCCCCTCCGGCCCCTTGGGGTGCTCATCGTCTGGGAATAAATACAAGCTATAACAATTAAAATTGGAATGAAAATGAAAGTTTTAACATCAGAACTGATATTAAGCAATTTAATCTACATTCTACATGTATGAAAAAGGAATATATATCAATGGTGATAAAAATTGTAAATATTCAAAACATCCATTTTATGACTGAGTATTGTTGTATTCTTGTTTGTCTATTGGCACCCAGCTTAGTTCTCCTCGGTCTTCTGCTGAGGCACCATACCAGCAGCTACTGTCTTCTTTTTGGAGTCTAGAAATTCTGTGCGATGACGAGAAACAACTTGGAGGAGAAACTACAGTTGCTCCTCATTCTGAGTTAGGAATCCTGGCCTTTGACCAGAGTTCAGTCACAATTTTCAACACATCGTTCGCTGCCTCCCGCACAGACTTCTTGTTCAGCTCAATTCGGTAGCTCACCATGATGGATTAGATTTATATGGCGCTTTTCTATTCAGGCATGCTCAAAGCGCGTACAATCTATCATTCATTCACTCACAAATTCTCACTCTAAGTGATAAACTACATTTGTAGCCACAGCTGTCTTGGAGCAGACTGACGGAAGCGTGGCTGCCAATCCGGCCCCTCCGACCACCACTAACATTCACACGCCAGTGTGAGAGCAGCAAGGCAGGTAAAGTGTCTTGCCCAAGGACACAACAGCACATGACTAGGTGAGAGCGGGAATCGAACCGCTGACCCTTCGATCATTGGACGACCCGGTCTACCACCTGAGCCACAGCCGCCCAACAGTCCCAGTACTTCTTCTTCAGAGGGAAGTTGAGAGCCAGGAACATTTTCAATTGGAGCAATCAAATACCGGAGCTTAGCTGCTGCAGCCATTACTTAGAAATTACAACTCAGCCAGTCAGCCTGAAAAAAGCAAAAGTACACTAGTGCCGCAACTCTTTGCTCCTGAGAGGGCAGTCAGTAAAGGGTGAATTGATGGGTTAAGAGCTAATACCAAGAATCCCCAAAGGGAAATCTCTCAGCCCTTCAATTTGAGCTGACAGAGGTATTTTAAACTTCAGCACAGTTTGATATGTTATTGCCCTGTTGTCAGCGATCGTGACGAGATTAGGCTAAACTTCAGTCTCATTGAGGGAGGGGTAAATGTTGTTGGAATTGGAAAAAAAAATTACCAGGAGAGTTTTTTCAGCTATTCCAACAAATTTAGGGGGTTGGAGCTGAAAAAACATTAATTTGAAAATTTGCCCCTCTGGAAAGACCACCCTATTGAGCAGTATATATAGATATAGATATAGATAGATAGATATGTACACACTACTCACAATAAGTTAGCCCAAAATAACCAAAATTGACAAAGTCAGTAGCGGGTGTTTCCACCATTTACCGCAATGACAGCTTGACAGCGATGTCTCATGCGCCTACCTAGCTTCATGATGTTGTTCTGCGTTCCACTCCTCCACAAGTGCTACATGCAGTTCTGCCAGGTGACGTGGGGGTGGGGTACAAGTATCCAGTCGCTGCTTCAGCTGGTCCCAGACCTGCTCTATGGAGTTCAGGTCAGGGGGCATTGCTGGCCATACCATATGAGGCATTCCCACTTCCTGAAGTGGAGCTGTGACAATTCTGGCATCATGTGGTGTAGCACAATCATCCATGAACAGAAAGTTGGGGGTGTGCTGGCAGAATTGGGGCATGATGATGGTTCTATGATGTCTCTGAGGTAAGAACATGCAGTGACTGAGCCATCTACAATCACCAAATCTGTTTAACGCTGACTGGTGATGCCTGCCCAGACTGTTGAACCTCCTCCACCAAAGCCAACCCTGGGGACCATGTTGACCTCGGCGTATCACTCACCTTGCCTTCTCCAGCAATGCTGACGACTATCATTTCTGTGCAAGGTGACCCGACATTCATCAGTGAACAGGACGGTAGACCATTGCTGCATTGTCCAGGTCACATGGTCTTGGTGTCAGTGGAGTCCCCTGCAACGGTCGTCTGGCATTCAAGCCAAAGCAGTGGAGCTGTTGTGAATGGTTTGTCTGGAAACCCTAGTACCTCTCGCTTCTGGTAAACAGGCTTGCAGCTGTGTGGCAGTTGCATAATGGTGTCTGAGTGCATAGGTCCTTAGGTACTGGTCATCATTCCAACACTGCCAGTCGTTCTGTGATTTTATTGTGAAGCACTTTGTGAATTTCCTTTCTGTGAAAGGTGCTATATAAATAAACTTTGCTTGCTTGCTTCTGAGTCTTGCTGCAAGTCTGCTGATGACACTTTGAGACACACCAAGTTCACAGCAACATCTGACTTCCTGCTACCGACCTGAAGGTGTGCTATGGCCAGGTGGCGCTGCTCGTCCTTTAAGTGACGTCGTTTGTTCGTGGCTGCTTGAATGATGAACTGGGAATGACTTACTGACAAGACCAGTTTTTTATACCCCCAGAATGTTGAAATTGATGCCCCATTGAAAAGGGTTGTATTTTGGTATTTTTTGGTATTGGTCCTAATATGTAAGGCATACTGTCAGCCCGATCTCACGAGGATTCGTGAAACTGTCACGTAAATTTTTGTTTCGGCTTCGTGCGCACCAACACGATTTCGTCATATTTTTCGTGCCGCTCACCACGAAATGCGCACCAATGTATTTTAAACGGCGGACTTTTCGTGCCACTCAGAACGTATTTCAAAAGAATGTGTATATTATATTTTAAATGTAAAACCGTGGCGAATCCAACGCTATATTTTGCATGACATCGTCCCTAAACATAACCCTAACCATAACCCTAACCATAACCTAACCATAACCTAACCATAAGCCGGTGGTACACTTACCAATTTGCATAGGAATTTCAAGAATGTCCGGCCGCCGGCGGCCGCAAACGCGATCACACAAGCAGTATACGCCGATGGACAGCTTAGATTGTCATGAATCCGCCGGTATAAACCACTTTCAGATGTGATTACCACAGCGAAAAACATTTCGTGGTGAGCGGCACGAAAAACATGACGAAATCGTGTTGGTGCGCACGAAACCGAAACTAAAACTTACGTGACAGTTTCACGAATCCCCGTGAGACCGGGTTGATACTGTACACAGTGAGACCATTATGTGGAAAACACAAAATGAAACAGCAAAGTGTACGGGGCAGGGTTTGTTGTGAGGACAGGGAGGAAATGAAGGGTGGCAGAAGCAGTACAACAGGCAGAATCCCGGCTACACCACAAAGCCATTATTGGGACTGTGGCGCAAGATAGAGCTGGACTCGGAAGCCAGACAACAACATCATACGCCTCTGCCAGCGGGAGGGAGAGACAGAAGCTGCTACAGGAAGAAGTCCATACCTCTGTGGAAGAGGGGAGAGCAAGCAGAACTGTGGCCATGCAACAACAGGGCGCTTGGACAAAGTGGGAACAGGCAATGGAGCGCAACATCACCTGGAAGAACATTTGGAAATGGAACTCCCAAAATTCCAATCAATTTCAATCAAAAATCAAATTCCTGATCCAAGGGGTCTACGATGTCCTGCCCAGCACTTCCAGTCCGTTCATATGGGGTAAAGCAGAAACACCAGCATGCCCCCTGTGCTCCAAAACAGGGACACTGGAACACGTCCTGAGCAGCTGCCAAAAGGCACTGAGTGATGGTCGCTATCGCTGTAGCCATGACCAGGTCCTGAAGTCCATCACAGAGGCAATCGACAAGGGATCAAAGACAGCAAATTCAGCCAAACTCCTTCTAAGGCAATATTCTTTCTTAAAGAACGCCAGATACCCAAGAAGAAAGCCCAGAACTCTTCTGACAGTGTGCTAACATCAGCCAAGGACTGGAAGATGTCAGCTGACCTAGAGAGGCAACTGAAAATACCAGCACACATCATCCAGTCCACACCGAGGCCTGACATTCTCCTCATCTCAGAGGTTACAAAGCAGCTAATTATGCTGGAGCGGACTGTCCCCTGGGAGGAGAGAATGGAGGAAGCTCATGAGCGAAAGAGGTGCATGCCAATGGATGTGGGCAGCAGGGGATTCGTAGGCCATTCTCTACACAAGAGCTACGGAATCCTAGGAATAACTGGAGCAAGTAGGACAGGAAAAACAGGAAAAAATTGAATGCAGCAGAAAGAGCACCTCGATGGCTCTGTCTAAAATGGGGGGAGCAGTGGGGACAGCAAAATGCCACTTCGACACAGGCTGAGGCTTGATCAACCTCAGTTGGGTCACCTGAATGATGGTGCCTGTTGTAAGACTCGAAACACCGAGTGACACTAGGAAACAACACTGATGATGTGTCCATGTGTGTGTGCATTAAGGGATACTTTTATACTCTCTCTCTCTCTCTCTCTCTCTATATATATATATATATATATATATATATATATACACACGTGGACAAAATTGTTGGTACCCCTCAGTTAAAGAAAGAAAAACCCACAATTCTCACTGAAATCACTTGAAACTCACAAAAGTAACAATAAATAAAAATTTATTGAAAATTAAATAATCAAAATCAGCCATCACTTTTGAATTGTTGATTAACATAATTATTTAAAAAAACAAACTAATGAAATAGGGCTGGACAAAAATGATGGTACCCATAACTTAATATTTTGTTGCACAACCTTTTGAGGCAATCAATGCAATTAAACGATTTCTGTATTTGTCAATGAGCGTTCTGCAGCTGTCAACAGGTATTTTGGCCCACTCCTCATGAGCAAACAGCTCCAGTTGTCTCAGGTTTGATGGGTGTCTTCTCCAAATGGCATGTTTCAGCTCCTTCCACATATGTTCAATGGGATTCAGATCTGGGCTCATAGAAGGCCACTTTAGAATAGTCCAACGCTTTTCTCTCAGCCATTCTTGGGTGTTTTTGGCTGTGTGTTTCGGATCGTTGTCCTGTTGGAAGACCCATGACCTGCGACTGAGACCAAGCTTTCTGACACTAGGCAGCACATTTCTCTCCAGAATGCCTTGATAGTCTTCAGATTTCATCGTACCTTGCACACTTTCAAGACACCCTGTGCCAGATGCAGCAAAGCAGCCCCAAAACATTACTGAGCCTCCTCCATGTTTCACCGTAGGGACAGTGTTCTTTTCTTCGTATGCTTGGTTTTTGAGTCTATGAACATAGAGTTGATGTGCCTTACCAAAAAGCTCCAGTTTGGTCTCATCTGTCCAAAGGACATTCTCCCAGAAGCTTTGTGGCTTGTCAACATGCATTTTTGCAAATTCCAGTCTCGCTTTTTTATGAGTTTTTTTCAGCAGTGGTGTCCTCCTTGGTCGTCTCCCATGAAGTCCACTTTGGCTCAAACAACGACGAATGGTGCGATCTGACACTGATGTACCTTGGCCTTGGAGTTCACCTTTAATTTCTTTGGAGGTTGCTCTGGGCTCTTTGGATACAATTCCAACGATCCGTCTCTTCAATTTGTCATCAATTTTCCTCTTGCGGCCACGTCCAGGGAGGTTGGCTACTGTCCCGTGGGTCTTGAACTTCTGAATAATATGAGCCACTGTTGTCACAGGAACTTCAAGCTGTTTAGAGATGGTCTTATAGCCTTTACCTTTAAGATGTTTGTCTATAATTTTTTTTCGGATGTCCTGGGACAATTCTCTCCTTCGCTTTCTGTTGTCCATGTTCAGTGTGGTACACACCTTTTCACCAAACAGCAGGGTGACTACTTGTCTCCCTTTAAATAGGCAGACTGACTGATTATGAGTTTGGAAACACCTGTGATGTCAATTAAATGACACACCTGAGTTGATCATGTCACTCTGGTCAAATAGTTTTCAATCTTTTATAGAGGTACCATCATTTTTGTCCAGGCCTGTTTCATTAGTTTGTTTTTTTAAATAATTATGTTAATCAACAATTCAAAAGTAATGGCTGTTTTTGATTATTTAATTTTCAATAAATTTTTATTTATTGTTACTTTTGTGAGTTTCAAGTGATTTCAGTGAGAATTGTGGGTTTTTCCTTCTTTAACTGAGGGGTACCAACAATTTTGTCCACGTGTGTGTATATATATATATATGTGTGTGTGTGTGTGTGTGTGTGTGTGTGTGTGTGTGTATGTATATATACACTCAACAAAAATATAAATGCAACACTTTTGTTTTTGCTCCCATTTTTTATGAGATGAACTCAAAGCTCTAAAACTTTTTCCACATACACAATATCAGCATTTCTCTCAAATATTGTTCACAAATCTGTCTAAATCTGTGATAGTGAGCACTTCTCCTTTGCTGAGATAATCCATTCTACCTCACAGGTGTGCCATATCAAGATGCTGATTAGACACCATGATTAGTGCACAGGTGTGCCTTAGACTGCCCACAATAAAAGGCCACTCTGAAAGGTGCAGTTTTGTTTTATTGTGGGGGGTCCACTCCTCCTCAATGGCTGTGCGAAGTTGCTGGATATTGGCGAGAACTGGTACACGCTGTCGTATACGCCGATCCAAAGCATCTCAAACATGCTCAATGGGTGACATGTCCGGTGAGTATGCTGGCCATGCAAGAACTGGGACATTTTCAGCTTCCAAGAATTGTGTACAGATCCTTGCAACATGGGGCCATGCATTATCCTGCTGCAACATGAGGTGATGTTCTTGGATGTATGGCACAACGATGGGCTTCAGGATCTCGTCACGGTATCTGTGTGCATTCAAAATGACATCAATAAAATACACTTGTGTTCTTCGTCCATAACAGACGCCTGCCCATACCATAAAGCCCACCGCCGCCATGGGGTACTCCATCCACAACACTGACATCAGAAAACCACTCACCCACACGACACCACACATGCTGTCTGCCATCTGCCCTGAACAGTGTAAACCGGAATTCATCCGTGAAGAGAACACCTCTCCAATGTGCCAGATGCCATCCAATGTGAGCATTTTCCCACTCAAGTCGGTTATGACGACGAACTGGAGTCAGGTGGAGACCCCGATGAGGACGACGAGCATGCAGATGAGCTTCCCTGAGATGGTTTCTGACAGTTTGTGCAGAAATTCTTTGGTTATTCAAAGCGATTGTTTCAGCAGCTGTCCGAGGGGCTGGTCTCAGACGATCTTGAAGGTGAACATGCTGGATGTGGAGGTCCTGGGCTGGTGTAGTTACACGTGGTCTGCAGTTGTGAGGCTGGTTGGATGTACTGCCAAATTCTCTGAAACGCCTTTGGAGACGGCTTATGGTAGAGAAATGAGCATTCAATACAGGAGCAACAGCTCTGGTTGACATTCCTGCTGTCAGCATGTCAATTGCATGCTCCCTCAAATCTTGCCACATCTGTGGCATTGTGCTGTGTGATAAAACTGCACCTTTCAGAGTGGCCTTTTATTGTGGGCAGTTTAAGGCACACCTGTGCGCTAATCATGGTGTCTAATCAGCATCTTGATATGGCACACCTGTGAGGTGGGATGGATTATCTCAGCAAAGAAGATTCAGATCACAGATTTGTGGAAAAAGTTTTAGATCTTTGAGTTCATCTCATAAAAAATGGGAGCAAAAACAAAAGTGTTGCGTTTATATTTTTGTTGAGTGTATACACACACACACACACATATATATATATATACACACACACACACATATCATTTACAATGACAAAAGAGTTTATCTGTCACATATTTTGGCAAAGTTAAAATCTGTCTTACTGAAGATATAAACAAGTATAGATATAAAGAAAAATGTATCTAAGCAAACATCATACAGTAGAAGCACTAAAAAATCAAGCAAACAAAAAACATTACCAAATGATGCTATATATTACAAACTATGCTCAAGAGCATTATCTGCAAGACTCTAAGTATCACAAGCAGACAAAGACTTTCTGAACTGTTTGGTAGCTTAATTTTAAAAAAGCATCATATTTGATCAACTGCTCATATATACAGTACCACTCAAAAGTTTGAACACTCTTTCTCATTTATGCTTTTTATTTATTTGTATTATTTTCTACATTTTAGATGAATACTGAAGATGAACACTTTTTTGTTTTTGTCCAAAATAATTAGATAAAATCACTGAATGAGAAGGTGTGTCCAATCTTTTGACTAGTAGTGTATATATTTTAATGTAATGTATACACACGTGGACAAAATTGTTGGTACCCCTCAGTTAAAGAAGGAAAAACCCACAATTCTCACTGAAATCACTTGAAACTCACAAAAGTAACAATAAATAAAAATTTATTGAAAATTAAATAATCACAAACAGCCATTACTTTTGAATTGTTGATTAACATAATTATTTAAAAAAACAAACTAATGAAACAGGCCTGGACAAAAATGATGGTACCTCTATAAAAGATTGAAAACTATTTGACCAGAGTGACATGATTAACTCAGGTGTGTCATTTAATTGACATCACAGGTGTTTCCAAACTCATAATCAGTCAGTCTGCCTATTTAAAGGGAGACAAGTAGTCACCCTGCTGTTTGGTGAAAAGGTGTGTACCACACTGAACATGGACAACAGAAAGCGAAGGAGAGAATTGTCCCAGGACATCCGAAAAAAAATTATAGACAAACATCTTAAAGGTAAAGGCTATAAGACCATCTCTAAACAGCTTGAAGTTCCTGTGACAACAGTGGCTCATATTATTCAGAAGTTCAAGACCCACGGGACAGTAGCCAACCTCCCTGGACGTGGCCGCAAGAGGAAAATTGATGACAAATTGAAGAGACGGATTGTTCGAATTGTATCCAAAGAGCCCAGAGCAACCTCCAAAGAAATTAAAGGTGAACTCCAAGGCCAAGGTACATCAGTGTCAGATCGCACCATTCGTCGTTGTTTGAGCCAAAGTGGACTTCATGGGAGACGACCAAGGAGGACACCACTGCTGAAAAAAACTCATAAAAAAGCGAGACTGGAATTTGCAAAAATGCATGTTGACAAGCCACAAAGCTTCTGGGAGAATGTCCTTTGGACAGATGAGACCAAACTGGAGCTTTTTGGTAAGGCACATCAACTCTATGTTCATAGACTCAAAAACCAAGCATACGAAGAAAAGAACACTGTCCCTACGGTGAAACATGGAGGAGGCTCAGTAATGTTTTGGGGCTGCTTTGCTGCATCTGGCACAGGGTGTCTTGAAAGTGTGCAAGGTACGATGAAATCTGAAGACTATCAAGGCATTCTGGAGAGAAATGTGCTGCCTAGTGTCAGAAAGCTTGGTCTCAGTCGCAGGTCATGGGTCTTCCAACAGGACAACGATCCGAAACACACAGCCAAAAACACCCAAGAATGGCTGAGAGAAAAGCGTTGGACTATTCTAAAGTGGCCTTCTATGAGCTCAGATCTGAATCCCATTGAACATATGTGGAAGGAGCTGAAACATGCCATTTGGAGAAGACACCCATCAAACCTGAGACAACTGGAGCTGTTTGCTCATGAGGAGTGGGCCAAAATACCTGTTGACAGCTGCAGAACGCTCATTGACAAATACAGAAATCGTTTAATTGCAGTGATTGCCTCAAAAGGTTGTGCAACAAAATATTAAGTTATGGGTACCATCATTTTTGTCCAGCCCTATTTCATTAGTTTGTTTTTTTAAATAATTATGTTAATCAACAATTCAAAAGTGATGGCTGATTTTGATTATTTAATTTTCAATAAATTTTTATTTATTGTTACTTTTGTGAGTTTCAAGTGATTTCAGTGAGAATTGTGGGTTTTTCCTTCTTTAACTGAGGGGTACCAACAATTTTGTCCACGTGTGTATTTGCTTCAAAACTGCAGCAGGTAGACTCATTATGTCCCACTACAGCCAGGTTACTCAGTAGTGAGTACTAGCATACATGGGAGTAGCAGCAGGAGTAGATGCAGCACTGAGTAAAATGATCAGTATTTGTTACATTAGCAATAAAAAATAAATCAGGTTGTTTTTAACTGAAGAAATATTTAAATTTGAAAATCAGCAGTTCAATATAATACATTGAAAAGCACTTGTTCCACACAGATGTGAAAAAATTTGATGATTTTATGGCCTTTACTATTTAAACAAGGACAAACTATAGGCTGTGTTCAAGCAACAGAATACATTTTTCATGTCATTTTTGCTGCAGATGTCTGTGTTTGGGGAGGAAAAAGTTGTGTTTGCCACCGCTGGCTTTGATGATTGTCATGTTTCTGCTCGTGTTCAGTTTTTCATGAGGCTGAGAGGCCTCTGTTTGGATATCATGTTAGAAGGCTATACCTGCTATTATTAACATTACATGAGTGAGTGTCCCCCGCTGCAGGGCTTGGGAGCAGGATCAATACGATGAGGAAAATTTTAGAGTGGGTAACATTTTGCTACAGGCAACACTGGATTAAGAGTCTGGTTTGTATTCACAAAGAGTGAGACAGTGGCCTTGCAATCAATTCTTCCTTATATAAAAGTCCAAAACATGCTGCAAATGTGCTGTTTATTCTCGTACCCGGCAATGAAAATTACATGGGCTTTCTCCCTTCAATTCTATGTTATTTATGTCAACTGCAGAGAGAACCAGACTTTATTTGAGATATTTGGAGGCAGGCCTCTGTGCAAAAGTTTCCCTGTTTTAATGTGTAGTTTGAAAGAAAACTATCCTGGCAATGGGCCATAATAACAATAGGAGGCACCATCCATTAATGAGGTTGAAAAACGTAAAAGTATTCTGTCAATATATTTAATTCTATTTTATATGAACAATTGGTGCTCATTTGAAAAAAAAAGTAAACATATTGTCTTAATGATTTAAGAAATTGTCCAGTTCCTCAGCACTAATTGCATCAGGGAGATGAAAAGAATGGATAATAATGTTGACAGGCATGTCTCTGTTGCCTTCAGTTATTGCAAAACTCACTGCTATTAAAATGGTAAGTGATCTGCATGTGTCATATGAGTGCCTGCAGTCAAGAGCACCTTTGGATTCCATGTCTTGCCCAAGGACATTTTGGCACGTGAGGGTGCCGGGATCGAACTTCCAACCATTCCATTAGTGGACAACCTGCTACCACCTGAGCCACAGTGGCCAAAAAAATTGACTTTACAAGCAGCAGAATCAGAATCAGAATCAGAATCAAAATTACTTTATTCATCCCCGAAGGGAAATTCAGTTGTCAGGGTTCTTATCTGTTTAATTTTGAATTGAATAGCCTGACTGCTGATTGCAAGAAAGATTTCCTAAATCTTTCGGTCTTGCAGCGCAGGGATAGGAGCCGTCCACTGATGTTTCGTTGTTCATTGAGGCAGATGTGAAGTGGATGATCCATGTTGGTCAGAATGGCCTCCATCTTGCTCAGTGCCCGTCTGTCCACCTCATCCTCCAATGTGTTCAATCTGATTCCAACCACAGAGCCAGCTTTTTTAATCAGTTCGTCTGCTTTCTAGATTTTCTATGCCCTGTGTTTTGCATCTCAGGCTGCTGCCCTATCTTCTGCTTAGTGAATGGTTGTACAGGAAGCCTGCAGGCAAAACGTAAGGCTGAAAAATTATTAATGGATAAAAAACATTCACTAATCAGAAGATAGGGCACCAGCCTGAGGTGATATAGTTATACCGAGAAAACAAATATAAAATGAAACTTCTTTTCATTGACTGTATTTAACAGTTGTAGCATCACACAAGACTGGTGCTGTCTCCAAAGAGGGTTAACATTGGGCACAGCAGCAGTCATTTCATGAATTACTTCAGTCTTCTAAAGTATTGCTGTAATTGTGCGTAGCTTTGTTTACTGTGAAATGATTGAGAACAAAGCAATCATGCTAAGGATGAATCTTTTCTGATTTATCAAGTAGAATATTATAAGGAGTTTTTATTTCCGCTGCTCAAATGCATAAGTATTTGCAAATGAGTGACATTAGTGCAACTGTGAGACATATCTAATCACAAAAGTCATTTTAAAGCACGTATGAAAAGTACAGTTTATTGTAACCTATAACACTTTTTAACCTATGTATTACAGTGGATACCAGATTCAACAAAAAGTGCAGAAATAAAATACAACCAACATGAGAATGCCTGATCTCTGTCAGGTGCATCTGGATATTTAGACCTAGGCTTCATCTGAGACGCCTAAGACTCAAGTGTCACTGGCACAGTAGAGCTAAGTGGAATTGTGTTTGTGGTGCAACATTTAACAAATGACATTTAGGTATTTTTTGTTTTATTTTTTTTCACATTAATGCCTTTTTTTCTGTGGAATGTTCAATCTGAAATGTGCAGGAACTGTTGCAGTTCACTGACAGCAGCTTGTCAGTGATCACAATAATGGCAAGTCAAGTTTATGCAATGGAAACTATTAGTGAAACACTATTTCTGTTTGCTGCTGACTATGGTCTGACATTGATGGAATTAGTGCTGTAGGAATGTACTTCATATTTCAGTTTTCTTTTAATAAAACAAACTAAAAATATAGACATTATTTACCAACCTGCATTATCCGCCAAAGTACAAAGGTATACTCATTCATATTCCCTCTTGACCCTTTCACAGCCATAGTTACAGTGTGTCAGAAACACATGACTGTGTTCAAACCCTTTCAATGCTTCTGTGTCCTTTTTTTGTCTGGCACTCACAGTAAGTGGTCAGCCTGTCCAGCTGGAGACTTTGAAATCAAAGAAATCCTATTAATAGGAACAGAGAGAGTTTGTTTCTTCTCCTTCTTCTTTCATGCCTGTTTTAAAGTCATCTGGCAGACAACTGCTTGATCCAGATGCTCCTTGCCATACAGACTAAATAAATGCTCTGTTTTGTTCTTTTGGCAGACAAATAAAGGTAAATATTTCAGTGAGAAAAACTACCCCCTCTCTCTTTGCACTCATGTTGGTTTCTAAAATATTTATTCAGTGAACCCTCATTTATCGCAGGGGTTACGTTCCAAAAAGAACCCGCGATAGGTGAAATCCGTGAAGTAGTCAGCTTTATTTTTTACAGTTATTATACAATACTGCACCCGGGGGAGCGCTGCAGCTGCAGCCAGGTGGACGCCGCGGCGGTACTCTTGCCTCAGAGAGCAGGCCCGGCTGAATCAATTGGAGCAGTCGGGGGTAGGGAAGGCTCGCGCCGGCGCTCTTCTCCTGGGGAGCGTGGCTGCAGTGGCCAGAGACGGCTGGGGACCACGTCCACTGTCCAGTTGACGGCGGGGGAAAAGAATAAGGCTGCTCCGTCGGCTCCGTCTTTCAGGGTATCTCACTGCATGGAGACCAAGGAGAGAAATGATCCAGCGCTACACAGCAGGCAGCGCTGGCCTGTATGGCAGAGGAGACGAGGCGCGGAGACTGTTCACGTTGGTCAGTCCCTTAGCCAATCAGGATGCAGAACACAATGCACTGTTAAAAAAAGCATAAACAACTGCACTAAAAAAATCCGTGAAACAGCGAAGCCGCGAAAGGTGAACCGCGTTATAGCGAGGGTTCACTGTATATGTGTGTAGCCCTCCTATACAGCTCTAATTTTATGTTTACACTTAACACCTCTGACTTACCTTGGCATGGGAGACAGAGCTACTAAGGAGTCTACTTGTAACTATCAAAAATGTACTGGACAGTAAAATTACTCGATCACTCTGCCTAGGGTGTAGAAAAGCCCAGTTAGAGAAAACTTATCTATACTGTGAGCAGTTTGAGCAAAAGGAACTCCCATGCATGTGAAGCCAAAATACCACTTTACCCCTCATTCAATCAGCATTAAACCACATTAACATTTTCCAGACTTTGAACAGTTAACATAATTCACACATTTATTTGTAACTTTGAACATGAAATATGAACCTAAAACTCATTACCCGGGGTTTTCTAAACTCAGTTTCTGGTACCAAACCGTTGGCGTGCTTATAGTTAGAGCTCTGACATGAGGGAAAACTCACGTCCTTATCGTGAATAAGACACAGCTCCTACCAGACCGGATCCTCCATTGTATTCCTTCTTTCCAATCAGCGCAGCGAGATGGCTTTCCTGGGGATACGCATGCTCCAAGCCACGATCCTCAAACACAGGTATCAGCCTCCTGTCTCGTCCTCTACTGTTGTCTCTCCTCCACGGCCTCTTGTTCTCGGCCGCCGCTGCTCCGCTCCACGTCCCCGGCGGCCCCTGCTCCGCTCCGCGTCTCCGGCTGCCGCTTCTCCGCTCCAAAATGGTGGCAGCCACGTTAGCTGATTAGCTCCTCAGACGCCGCTGAGAAACTCCACTCTCTGAATGGCAGAGTCCAGTCACGTAAAGAAAATGTAAAGAACACACTCACCACTGAAGCGTGTCAGGAACATGAAACAATTCCAACCTTTAAACAGGGCATAAACATCAGTCCAGCTCCCTGTGCAGCGGTGGAAAAACAAACTCTCCCTCTCCTCTAATTCCAAAAACGTCGTCTCCTCTTCCGCCTTCACTTCCGTTTTTTTTTCAGTTCACCCGGAAACAGATTCTAAAGGTCATCACAAACAGTCCTAGATGAACTACTGGTAAAGGTACATATATTGAAGTAAACTTATTTGCATCTTACTATTTATCATTCAGCAACAATTTTACTGAAAATAAACAACTGAAAATTAGGAGGCACTTGTGAATAACAGTAGTGCAATCAGACATTAAAAAAAACAAAACACGACAGATATTTATCAGAGCACTACACTCTTCCCCTACCAAAAAAGGCATGTCCTCATGACTTTACGTGAAAGGAGTAAATAATACATCAGACATTTCAACCAATCCATTTGAATAAAGAACTTGTGTACCATTTAACAGGAGAAAATGGTACATCATAGGAAGTGCCACAGAAAGTTATAGGTGTTACACCATAAGTACTGACTGCCACTGAAGTCGGGGTTCCCAGAGAGTCATAAGTCAGTCTGTATGGTGTCTTGACTTGTCTATGTGGTCTTACAGTGTTTACCAATACTGTGTTGTCGTCAGAATGGTCAACTGCATCACTTGTGGTCAGAGTCTTGTCACCCACTTGACTTGCTGGGTCGCTCTCAGTCACAGCGTGATTAGCAGTCTGATCTACAGGACTTTCAAGAGTCGTTACAGTCTTATTTGTGTACATTTGCTCTGCAGACACATCTTCATCCAGGCCTGAAGTTCCTGAGTCTGTAAGGTCAAATGTCCAAATCCAAACCAAAAGGCTCAGAGCATTGTCTGTCTGATTCTGTTTCAGTCAACTTTTGCGGGATTTAACAGTTATACCACACTCCTCCTTCCTCCTCTTCTGAGTCAGCTTCCGACAGTTCATCAACTTGTTCAAGTGTTCTTGAGAGGTTTCCGGCTGTTTTTGATCTTAGACGTTTGCTGGTTCTCTTTTTAGGTTCTTGTGTGTCTCTATTCTGTTTGCTTTGCAGTTGAACTTCCTGTCCAATAGGTAGAATGTGGTTGCGGTGCAGCACTTTCTCGACACCTTGTCCACTCTCTGGCTGTAGTTTAAACACCGGTAAACCAGGTAGTTGACTTTTGACAACATAAGGAGTATCTTTCCATCTATCAGCCAGTTTGTTTTTCCCTTGGAGCCCCAAATTTCTGATTAAGACCCTGTCACCTTCATCAAGAGGACAGAAGCGGACTCTCTGATCATAGCGTGTCTTATTTCCGGCATTTTTCATTCTTTCCTTGCTCTCAGCTAACTGATAGGCAGCTTGAAGCTCCCGTTTCATGTTCTTGACATACCTCAGGTAAGATTTGATAGACGTTCCATCACTTGAGGTCCCAAACGTCACGTCGACTGGTAACCTAGCTTCTCGTCCAAACATAAGGAAATATGGAGAATAGCCAGTTGACTCATTTAACGAGCAGTTGTATGCATGCACAAGATGACTGATGTGCTTACTCCACTTACTTTTGTCATGCCCCTCTAGGTTTCCAAATATGTCAAGTAAAGTCCTGTTGAAACGTTCAGGCTGTGGTCCGCCCTGCGGGTGGTAGGGGGTTGTTCTGGACTTCTTTATGCCTAGCATGCTCAACAGTTCATGAATGAGTCTACTTTCAAAGTCCCTGCCTTGGTCCGAATGCACTCATTTGGGTAACCCGTAGTGAACAAAATACTGCTCCCACAGCACTTTTGAGACCGTTGAGGCCTTCTGGTCTCTGGTTGGGAAAGCTTGAGCGTAACATGTGTAGTGGTCAGTAACTACAAGAACATTACAGATGTTTCGGGAGTCAGGCTCAACAGAGAGAAAGTCCATGCACGCAAGATCCATAGGGCCATCACTATGAAGATGGGACATTTCCGCAGTCACTTTGAGCAGGGGTTTCCTTTGAATACATCTTGCACAGTTTTTGCAGTACTTTTCAATTTCAGCTTTCATCCTAGGTCAATAGAACCTCTCTCTGACCAACCCATAAGTCTTCTCGACCCCAAGGTGACCCGACCGATCATGCAGAGACTGGAGCACTGTTTCTCTAAACTCTTCTGGCAGCAGCAACTGTTGCCGACACGATTTGTTTGGTGGTACGCTGATTCAGTAAAGCACAAAGTCTTAAACTTGCAACTTTTCCCACTCTTTGAGTAGCAATGCAACGTCTGGATGCTTGGCTTTATCAGCGACTCTCACGTCCTTCTGAGCGACAGTTCTCCACACTTCACCGATGCAGGGGTCTGTCTGCTGAGAATGGGATATCTGTTCAATTGTCATTTTTGGTAAGTTGTGAGTACAAAGGGATGCTAAGTTGCAGTAAGCTTTAGGGACAGCAAACTTGGACAAGCCAATCAGGTCAATGGCTCGGTGTGGTCATCTTTGGTGTTTCACTGTGGTCATGTTTCAAACAGCTCTAACTATGGTGGCAAGCATGCATTTTTCGTCTTCATTGACATCTGTATGAGGATGCCTTGACAATGCATCCGCATCGATGTTCTATTTACCAGGGCGATGCTTCAGGCTAAAGTCGTATGTCAACAGTTCAGCGGGCCAGCGATGGCCTGTGGCGTCCAGGTTAGCTGATGTCAGGACATAGGTTAGAGGGTTGTTATCTGTATGAACCTCAAACTTGGCACCATAAAGATAGTCATGAAGCTTGCTTCTAACTACCCACTTTAATGCCAGAAACTCTAGCTTATGAGTTGGGTAATTTTTCTCTGTGGGCGTGAGACTTCGGCTTACAAAAGCTATAGGGTGCAAACTCTGTCCTTGGTCTTGGTAGAGGACCCCTCTCAGACCTTCTCTGCTCGCATCACCATGTAACACATAAGGCAGCTGGGGGTCTGCGATGGCCAAGACAGGTGCTTCTGTAAGACTCCTCTTCAGAGTTTTGAATGCTTCCTCATACCTTTCATCCCATCTGGCTCCAAAAGGCTCCATGGAGTGAAACCACACTTTTGTGTCAGGTTCTTTTTCTTTTCCTCTGCTTTTTTCCTGCTTCGCCCCTTTTCTTGGTCTTCCTGTAACGATGCAGCCCTGCAGTAACTGGTTGAGTGGATGACAGACTTTGGAGAAATCTTTCACAAATCTCCTATAATACCCACAAAAGCCAAGGAAGGAGCGAAGAGCTGTGATGTTCTCAGGACGTGGCCAAGACTTAACAGCTTCAATCTTTGAGGGGTCTGTAGCAATGCCATTACTAGACACTATGTGGCCAAGGTAGGTGACAGAGGTGCAGCAGAACTGACATTTGTTTAAAGACAACTTTAGTCCTCCTTCTTGCAACCGATCCAACACTTTGAGGAGGCGCTGCTCATGTTCCTCCAGGGTCTTTCCAAAAACTATCAAGTCATCCAGATAGACCAGCACTTCACGGAGATTCATATCTCCCGCTGTTCTCTCCATGATGCGTTGGAAAGTGGCAGGTGCCCCACAGATTCCCTGCGGCATCCGTTCAAACTGATAAAACCCGACAGGGCAGATGAAGGCTGTCTTTTCTTTGTCTGCAATACTTAGAGGGATTTGATAATACCCACTTCTGAGATCAAGCACTCTGAACCACTGGCTACCACTGAGACAAGACAGTGCATCTTCAACACGGGGAACAGTGTATTGGTCAGGAACCGTCCTCCTGTTTAGTGTTCGATAGTCCACAGACATACGTATGGTTCCATTTTTCTTTCGAACCACTACGACTGGGGATGCATATGGACTCCTGGACTCAGAAATGATTCCCGCATCTTTGAGATCATTGATGTGTCTCCTCACATCATTAACATCACATGGGGGTAACCGTCTGGAGCGTTCTCTGAACGGTTTCTCATCAGTCACTCGAATAGTGTGCTCTGTGGATTTTGCACAGCCAACATCAAATTCACTGCAAGAGAAAACTTCCTTTCTCTCCATCATCTTCTGAGTTACTCTCCTTCCATTCAGAAGGCAAAGAAGAGTCCCCAAAGTTAAAAGAAGATGGCGACAGTTCAGATGTAACAGGCTTAGCCTTTTCTTTTAAAGGGACTGTATCCACCACATCCACAGGAAACGTGCGCTAAGGGCATTCGATGCTTTATTGTGACCTCATGACTAGACACATTTCTCACTGTGACTTTGATGCGGTGACAATGAACAGCAGTGGGCTTTTCAATGACGGGCATTACTAGCAGCTCTTCAGGGAAAGCTCCTTCCTCTGGGCGTTCGAGAAGGACAGCTTGCGTTGAAAGACTTCCTGGAAACTTTGGAACACCCCTGAGAGTTGCTACTCCACCTGGTGCCAAGCTGAAGGGTTTGGCTCTGGTGAACCACACCGTTCCTCTTCTTGAGTCTGTGGAGTCATCAGGTCTCTCCTGAAACTTCTTGTAAGCCTCTTTAATAACAGCATGGGCAGAAAGGCTGTGTAGAAAGTTCTCCCCTTTTTGAGTTCTACACGATTGATACAGTCCTCTAACAATAGAAGTGTTTGTTCCAACCACAATGGAGTAATCATCTTTCATACCCGGATCAGGACACACCAGCACAAGTGTTTGAATGGTCTCCTTCACACCTACTATGTCTTCATTCCACTCAAGCTTCAAGCTCAGATACCCATCATAAGGGTACTGATCAGCACTAAGACCCTATAGCTCTAAGCATTCAATAGGAGTCAGTGGCAGGTGCTTTAGATGCTCATCGTAAAAAGAACGATATAGCAGAGTAACTTGGGACCCACTATCGAGTAAGGCTTTGCAATAGACACCTTCGATTTGTACCGGGACAATAGAACTTGGTCCAATCAAACCTTCTGGGAGGCTAGCCTTCTCTGTTTTTAGCATGCTACATTTGGTGGACGTATCTGCTCCGGGGCATCAGGCCATCCCTCTACTGAGCCCCTGGGAAGTTTCCCATGGGCTGTTTCATCTTTAGTAGTCACTTGTTAACTTTCCTGGGGTTTTCTGGGTTCTGACATTCACGTCGATAATGACCGTCTTCACCACACCTGTAGCAAAACACATCTACACGGCACTGATGTCAGGTGCTCTTTCTTTAGTACATGCAGAGGGGGTTGCAGTGCTTCTCTGTCTATAGTTCACATTTGGTTGCTGTGTATTGCTATCTGAGGCAGTTACTGAAACAGAGAGCAGGCGTGTGACCTCACTTTTAAGACTCTATCTCTCGTTTAAGACTGTCTATAGCAGTTTCGTTTTCAAATGCCATGGTTGCAACATTAGGTGCAGTCTCGGGATGAGCAGGGGTATTGGGAGCACTGGAACACTCAACACGTTTCACTCGAGCTGTAGAAGTCACTCTTTTTACATTTTGTCTCTCAAAGATCATGTCTTCCTCTTCCCTAACATTACGCAGAAACTCAGTGAAGCTTGGAGGAGGCTTGAGTTCGTAGGTCATTCTTATGCGCAGAGCCACTAAATCATCAGACAGAGATCCCCTTGCAACTTGGTCTATACGAGCACGGTTCATGTCAGCAACCTCAATTCCACCTTTTCGATAGATTGCATGCAATAGTTTGTCAAGTCTAAGTAGGTAGGCTGATAGTCTTTCACTTTCATGTTGAAACGTGTTGCAGAACCTCACCATGAGATCAGCTACACTCTCTGTGGGACCAAAAGCAGTTTTGAGGGCCTTTAGATAGTCTTTCGCAGTTGAGAAAGGATTATTCACTCTTAAAGAACGCACGTCTGTGGCTGGCCCTTTAAGACTTTCAGCAATTCTTTGTTTCTTAACTGTGTCAGAGCACTGCCATTCTTCCAGCATGTGTGTTGTCTGCTCAGTCCAAGCGTCGTATTCCTCTTCTCCGTGGGGAGTTGGTTTAACACCTGAAAACAGGCGAAGTTTGCGGTAGCCTTGCCCATCTGCAGGCATGCATTGGCACTTTTCCACTAAAGAGGAGATTGCACTGACTAGGTCTGTGTTCAAATCGTAACGAGTAGATGGAGTAGAAGTCTGCAAACTTGAGATGTCAGCTAAAGTCTTCCCTTCTTTAGCTAAAAACATCATTAACTTGGTCTGAAAGTCATCTGGTACACTAGCGGGGCTTTGAGTCTCAATAACATTAACCAGCCAGGGTCCTAAGTCACTTGTTGGCAGTAGCTGTTCAGGTATGTCTACTGAAGTCATGTCCTTGGTTGTCTCCACTAATACCAGCTGCTTTTTGTCTGTTTTGTCAGCTAAACACCTCCCTCTTATTTTGCTGCGACCAAAAACCTCAGCCCCATCTAGCTCTTTATAGATAGCCTCATCAGTTACATCCACTGGAATTTTATTTAACACAATAGCATTGTAAGCATTAATGTTTTTCTGTTTGCACCACTCCATTATCTGTTCTGACTCCATGGTGTACTGAGCATTTAATGTTTCAGATTGTCAAAGTTTTTTTTTCACCAAATAAAACAGGGTAAGGGTGAACAAATAGCACTCGTTTTCACTTGCTCAAACTCTAAAACACAGTAGAAAAACATCCCGGACGAGCCCCCAAGTGTGGCCCTCCTATACAGTTCTAATTTTATGTTTACACTTAACACCTCTGACTTACCTTGGCATGGGAGACAGAGCTAGTAAGGAGACTACTTGTAACTATCAAAAATGTACTGGACAGTAAAATTACTCGATCACTCTGCCTAGGGTGTAAAAAAGCCCACTTTACCCCTCATTCAATAAGCATTAAACCACATTAACATTTTCCAGACTTTGAACAGTTAACACAATTCACACATTTATTTGTAACTTTGAACATGAAATATGAACCTAAAACTCATTACCCGGGGTTTTCTAAACTCAGTTTCTGTTACCAGACCGTTGGCGCGCTTATAGTTAGAGCTCTGACATGAGGGAAAACTCACGTCCTTATCGTGAATAAGACACAGCTCCTACCAGACCGGATCCTCCATTGTATTCCTTCTTTCCAATCAGCGCAGCGAGATGGCTTTCCTGGGGATACGCATGCTCCAAGCCATGATCCTCAAACACAGGTATCAGCCTTCTGTCTCGTCCTCTACTGCTGTCTCTCCTCCGCGGTCTCTCGTTCTCGGCCGCCGCTACTCCGCTCTGCGTCCCAAGGCTGCCACTGTTCCGCGTGCCCAGCGGCCGCTACTCTGCTCCGCGTGCCCAGCGGCCGCTACTCTGGTCCGCGTGCCCAGCAGCCGCTACTCTGCTCCGTGTCTCCGGCTGCCGCTGCTCCACTCCGCATCTCCGGCTGCCGCTTCTCCGCTCCGAAATGGCGGCAGCCACTTTAGCTGATTAACTCCTCAGACGCCGCTGAGAAACTCCACTCTCTGAACGGCAGAGTCCAGTCACGTAAAGAAAATGTAAAGAACACACTCACCACTGAGTGTGTCAGGAACATGAAACAATTCCAACCTTTAAACGGAGCACAAACATCAGTCCAGCTCCCTGTGCAGCGGTGGAAAAACAAACTCTCCCGTCGTCTCCTCTTCCGCCTTCACTTCCGTTTTTTTTTTTCAGTTCACCCGGAAACAGATTCTACAGGTCATCACAAACAGTCCTAGATGAATTACTGGTAAACATACTTATATTGAAGTAAACTTATTTACATCTTACTATTTATCCTTCAGCAACAATTTTACTGAAAATAAACAACTGAAAATTAGGAGGCACTTGTGAATAACAGCAGTGCAATCAGACATTAAAAAAAACAAACATGACAGATATTTATCAGAGCACTACATGTGTAAGGAGCAGATCCACATTCACTTTCTCTCCTCACAGCTCAGAATGTGTTCAACTACAGTATATCTGGATAGTTATTAGTCAGAGAGGTGATAAATAGTGCAGTACAGCTGAAAGACTATGGATCCACCAAAAGAATTTAAAAATCTTCCAGTGATCAGGCTTGGAAGCAGACGGTGGAGCCTTTCTTCCTGGCCGCTCTCTCTCCTACTGTAAACTCTTCTGAACTTTAATCATGGGGATTTGTATTGGAATCATGGTTTATTCAAAGGGGGGCTTAAAATCCGTTGTGGCTCTTTGACAGCTCTGGGGAAATACATCAAAGTGTCCCTTAAGGTGCATTGCCTTTTTTCACGTTCGTCCTTTTGTGGCATCACAAAGTCGAGAAAACTCCCCCTGAAGTGAAGTAAAAGCAAAAGGAATGAATGGCACAGACTGTTTCAAGGTGGAGATGAATACTTGGCATGAAGTGAGGCCTGAACACTGTGTTAATGTGCTGCTTTGATACATTCTTAGCTGTCAAATATTTTTGGCCAACAAGCAGGCCTTCGACGTCTTGGACACTCACTGAGCTTAAGAATGGAAGATCCCTGCTGATTAAAAACAAACTTTCTTTCTTTTGGTTAACATGTACACATGGTGTTTTCATATGCTGGAAGCAACGTTATGAGTGAAGAAACAATGAACATATTGACTGAGCATTTCCACCTTGAAACTGCAGTGTACTAACTACAGTCTGAAAAATACTGATTCAGAGTTCCAGGCTTTATAAAGAACAAAACCTCTGGAGTCAGTCCTGTCAGCTTGCATGGTGGGACTTTATCATTATTTGACCCCAGAACTAGTCTCTTGTTCAAACATGTATGATTAAATTACTCTCTCTCTTCGTGCAGAGCAGTTTGAGCAGAGTCAAGGGTGAGCTGATGTGCTTGAGCTGTAGTGAGACGTGAATGGAGAGAAAAGTGATGATTTCAGAGATATGCACATTCTAAAAGAGGCAACATTGTTCACTTACATCAAATCAATTTTAGGCAGGAAAGGAATATTTTTTATTGAATAAAATATCTATATGTCTTTTTGATGAGCAGAAACTCTATTACAGGGGTCTAATCAACACAGAATGAGGAGCTTAAATAGTTGCACAGGCCTTCTATCCCTGGTGTCAGATATTCTGGTAACTGATGGACATAAAAATATCAGTTGATAACTTGGCTGTAACTACAGTGCATTGCTCTTTAATTCCTGTCCAGCCAACCCTGTCTCCTAGAAAATAGTTGAATGTAGGACTAAGTTGTTCTCCCAGGCATCAATAATTGCTTGATTATGCACAGAGGCAAATCTTTTTGAGTGAATGAAGCACTGTATTTATCTCTGCATTCACAGGGAGGGAAAGGTGTGTGAATACAGCACTTTGACTCATGTAACCAGGGTTTGCAGACTTGTATCTGTTGTTTAACTACAGACAGCTTATATCCTCCAAAGCTGAATGCCTAGGAACGAGTCAAGTGAATCATTATGCTAATTGCCTAAATATGGTAATTAGCAACATTTCCTCATTACATTGATAGAAAACACAATATGACATGTAATTCTAAATATTAACTGTAGTGAAAGTACAGCAGAGCATGTAGTGACACAGTCATGTTGGAAGCCAAGGTGTATTTAGGGGCTGACTTCAACATATTGTTATATGTATTGGTGTAAACTAGCAAACATGACGATGCTGGAAAGCACCGTTGGATGAAAGAAGACACTTGACGTCCCAGACATGGCACAGCATAAACCAGTAACGTCCAAAAAAAGTAGAACTAGAAAAAGAGTAAAAAGGGTGAGAAAAAAAAGAGCAGGAGTAACAGTAAGTGGCTGCATGTGTGATTGTGAAAAAATATAGATAATGTAGAAAAAGAAAATATTACAAGTATTTGACGATTATACCTTTTTTTAATACTACCGTTGATCAGATATAATCTGCAGGCCTGTAGTCTAATGTAAATTGCAGCTGCAGTAATGGTCCAGAATAACACATTTTGATATTTACTGAAAATAGTTCCTTACCGGTTTTTTTCGCTGGTGTGGAGCTAATACATTACAGCATTTATACTGTTCACATGGCAAGACATCATGAAAGACTCACAAAGGTCAGGACAGTGGTTGGCAGCAAAAGAACAAGATGGTAAAAGGATTTTTCAGTGCATTTATGGACACGGTGGTAAAACTACTGCTTAGCTGCAACTAAGCTAACATAAAGTGAGGAAATGCCAGTCAAGCAGAGCCTGGACATGCCCACACCGTTCTAAGTCAAGCTTTGATCAGGCAGCCTGAGTGAACCTTGTGCACAGGCTTAAAGGTGATGTCTGGACATTTTGTAGACACTGCACTTAGTTACAGGCCCTGAGCAGTAGAGCAATCTGGTATATGAGCCATGGTTCTTGTCATACAGCACTTCATCATAAGTTCAGAACTGAAAAATATCCCTGCTGATGAAGGTAACATATGTGCATACATTCAGCTCTCTTTGAATTTGCTTTATGCACATTAGAATTTGTGATGAGAATGCAAATGTGTTTTTTTTCTTTTGCATTTTAAAACCTGTAGACGTCTGGTCAGTTTTGAGAGAGTATTACATATAGAAATACCTTGATGACTGATCGACTGAAGACTGGCCGCTATGTAGGGAAAACTACTGAAGCGATGTTATTGCACTCGTTACATAAAAGGGGCACCACCTTGGGTCTCCAGGGAAATTACTAATTTATGCAAAATCTCAAGGAGATTCCTGTTGAAATACAGTTGATCAGTCTAATATCTGAAGTCTAGAATTATCGGTTGAAATTGACCTCAGTTCTCACACACAGAAAACGCACAAGACAGTGACTTGGTCTTAAGTGAAAACATTTATTAATTATTCTACCAGAACAATACGGTGAACTATATACTGTGAGAAATGTGACATGTATGTACGTGCATGAATACGAGTGTGTGTATGCGTATGTGAGATCATATATGTGTGTGTGTGAGATCGTATGTGTGTGTGTTTTGATTAGATTCAAATCAGCATATTAAAATATGAGGATTATGGTGACAGAAGCCAGATAGCGAACGACCTGACTCAATGAAGCAATAATTTGGACTACGACCGATTGGTAAAAGAATAAACGGAGTGGCTGAATTTAGGTAATCAAGTGGTGAGTGACATCAACCCCAATCATAAACAGAGAAGCTTAGCTGGTCTCTTACTGTCAGTAGAAATGTCAATCAGAGTCTCCTCCTGGCCGGGACGTGCGGGTCGGTGACGTCTTTACAACGCATTGACGTCCTGCCGTGGGAGCTCGGTTCGGCACAAATGGATCTGGGCCAGCAGATCTCTGGTGTTGTCAGCTGAGTGAGCCGGTGTCCGGGGTTGAGGAAAAAGTCACTTGATTAAAATGGTGGCTCTCGTTCTAATTTAACAGGCATTAGCCGAGTAAAAAGAACGGATGTTGACTGGAGCCAAAAAAATTAGGAAAAATGGAAACAAATCTCGGTAAAGGAAAATAAATAAGTTAAGGCTTGCGTTGAAGTGAGCAAAAATATCTATTCTCAATTACAAAAATGAAAAGGATAACTAGTTACCAGAGACCAACTCTGGAACAAAGAAACTTCAGAAGACAAAGGAAAAACGTGTCTTAGAGAAGGAATATTAGATGCTCCGCCGTGGAGCACCTCAGAGAGAGACAAAAAGCGGAAGAGAGAGCAGAGGCGTTGTCCAGCCTTTTATCAGGCCAGGAGACCTGGAGGAGGGGATAGAAACAGCTTTGGCGCGATTTTCCTAGTAACCTGATCACTCTGCTTTGTCTTCAGGGAAGAGGGGAAGAGAGATGATCAAGAATGGATTAAAATATGTGATATTAAACGCGCAAACGCGATCTGTTTATTCCTCACCATAATCCCGTCAACCAAAAATGAACACATATTCCTGATTATACAGGCTAACAAATATGTGAGTTATTTAATTCAATAAAACTATATGTGAATGTGCTCTGGATACTAAAAATACATGTCTCAGTGGAAGCTATGATAACATGTCATACATATGGTAATGAATATCACAGTTTCACCTTTTACATTCTTAATGGAAAAATAAATTCAGAGGTTAATAACGGAATTCATTCTGAAATCATCGTATCCTCCAACGTCAGTAGGGGGCACTGTGGGACTGTGGAAGAAACTGGATTAAACAACAAAATTTTATAAGTTTGGTTCTACTCTGTATAAAAGCACAATTTTGAATATGTTATAGATGAAGTCCTTTCTGTAACCTTGGTAAACCTGAAAACACAAAATACATCTCAGAAATATGAATTTTGAGGAAGAAACATTCACAGCATAAAGTGAGAGTCATTGTCTTTCAGATGGTTCTTCCAAGATGTTAACGTTCTGCAGGGAACTCCATCCCTCTGCAGGAGGTCTGAATGTCCTTTACTGTAAATGAAAAGCACAAAAGAAATACATGTGTCCCAGTTTTCCGCCAGAAACTGGGGGTGTTTTTCTGTGGAAGGAGGAGAGAGTTCTGGGCCTGTCCAAAATGACAGTTTGATGTGGGTCCAAGACCCCATCTTAAGAGAGTGAGTTCTTACCTGAGTTTGTCATCTCCTCTGGAATTCCAAAGACCAAGCGTGTTACCTACAGCTTTAAGAAACAGATGAACTCATCATGACTTGCTGCTAATTTCTTACCTTGCTTGCAATCTTGCTGTTAGTGAAGCCAACCTTAGTCATCATTTACACTAATACATTTTCATTATAAAATGCACAACTTTCACTACATTTAGATTTGCATTTTAGCTAATGCAGGCAGAACGGAGACTGTTGGCAACCATGATCCAGACTCACCCGCTGGCTGTCAGACTGGGTCTGAACTGTCACTAGGTTGTCTTTCTCCAATTCACCATGCTCCTCTGATGACTTAATTTTCACTGTTTAATTAAACAAAATTAATGAACTACTGGTGTTGCTGACATTTATGTCTATATCAGCAGGTGTTGTAGCCTAGCCACGCTAGACCCATGTTCTGAAGGCACAAGGGTCTAGGGCCGCTCGACAGGGAGGGAGGCGGGCTAAAAGGTTGTCTTTCAAATCACTCTGCAGCAATTGGGTAGGTATACAACCAATCAGCGCAACGAATAGGCTGACGGAGTTCCTAGAGTGCCTGCGGATTGTGGCTAAGTCCCATTAGCTTCCAACCAGCGCAGCCAACTGGTATATTAAGGATTTGCCATATCCCGTCGGCATAAGTCCAAATACGTCTTTCTTCTCAATGAAACACTTCAGTGCCGTCCTTTGTTTATCTTTCAAGTTGAATTTTAGCTTCAAATCTTTAAGGGCTGTGGCCAAAGCCGAGTCAAAAGATAACTGTTTATTGTGCGCCGGTTGTTTCTGTCAGAATCGTCGCGCCTCTGTCGTCACTTAGTTTACGCCCGCCTTCTGACTCTACACTTCATGGTGATTTGTCCGGTCAGTTTTAGGAGAATCCAGCCTCGAGCCTTATGGAGGGTAACTAGACCCACCCCGGCAGAGAATTAAATTTGTTGCCGTGGGTTGTCTAGCGTGGCTAGGCTACAGGTGTTGTGCAGTTCATGAAAACTCTGCTCCTACTTTTTGCCACGGCTGTTATTCCTCTGTAGAATTTTCTACAACAAATCAAGCCATTCACCAGCACCTGCAGGCCCAGTGTGCATGGACAGTCCTGAGATCTGCATTTTCAGGTCTGTTAGTATGCATAGGAAAATGATTCTGAAATGGTGCTAAACCATTAATCCAGATTGAGTTTTTTTTTTTTTTTATTTTATGTTGCTTTTTAAGGTGCAAACACATTTGTGTGGATGTAGCTATAGAGACATTCAGGTTATTTATCTCACATCTAAACCCACACCAATGATAACACAGGTCTGTGAAACAAGGGCGTAGGTTTGCATAGGGACGGTAGGGACATAACACTACCAACTTTTCAAGAGGGTCAAATTGTCCCCACCAACTTTTAAGCAACCTTATTTGCATTATATATACTTCAAACGTGCGTTTGATTGGCTGATGACTTGAAGTTAGAAGTTTTTTTCGGCCAGCAGCAGCCGCAGACGACACTATAAGTAATGTAAAAAGACGTCAATGTTGTGGACGTGGGGAACACACCACTAATGTTGCTACTGAAAGTCCGACCTGCATCAGAGTTAGCATAACATTAAACTGTGTGAACTTGCTAACCTGCAAAACTCGAGTAGGAAGCTGCTTAGAGAGAATTGTCCTCCTGTATGTGTTTTCTACTGTTAACGTTAATTAAACTGTGAGAAATGTAGTGAACTCTGCTGGAAAATATAGAACCAGAAAAACGTGAGCAAGAAGCTGCTTAGAGAGAGAGGTCCCAGTCAGTGTTTCACAGGAAAGTGTTGACAGTCAAAAAAAAAAACAAAACAAAACACATGCTGCTGCTTTTCTTCTTGTAAACGGCCTGGTTTAGAAGGAAAGAAGGCTAGAGCATGTTGTGACTTTACACTTTTGAAACCAAATACCTATTAGTGCATTTATTTATTTATTTATTTATTAAAATGTATTTAATTACTATCACCTGAACCAATACACATGAAAGCTAGTATAAGTCAGTACAGATTTATTTTGCATTGATCATTTAGCTTATCAATTAATTAGGTTCATATTCGTGAGAAATGTAGCCCTGACCCCCGTTCACCCAATCTGCTTGGTCTTATTAATGTCCCATCCCCAGCAAAAAGTGTACATGCAGGTTATGCTGTTATATTGTCCCTACCAATGTTGAGACCAAACCTACGGCCTTGCTGTGAAAGAATTCACAGCCGTCACTGTGTTTCTAATTGAAGAGTTCATTTCCAAAAACAGATAACTCCGTTTTGATAAATTTTCAGAAAACTTTTTTTTATTGTTTACTTGTGATAATATCAATCAAACTGAAGTTGAGTGGATTTGACTCAGTAGGAAAATACATGACAAAATAGAGAAAAAATAAATTATTAGAGTTATTGTTATTATTATCTCAAATAAACAATAAAAAAAATGAGTTTTCTGAAAATCAGTGATAACCGAGTTCCCTGTTTTTGCAAATTAACTCTTCAACTGAAGTCAGTTACACACTGACATAAACAGATTCAGATGTGACCTCCTAAAACACAACTATTAATTTGCTAGTTTAAATTACAAAAATCATTGAATGTAGAATGTAGAAACTGTCAACAGCTACCATCAGTCACAAAAGTCACTAACCTCTAAGAATTCAATTCAATTCAACTCAATTCAATTCAGTTCAATTCAATTCAATTCAATTCAATTCAATTCAATTTTACCTATAGAGCGCAGATTTACAACATATGTCTCACAGCACTTAGCATAGACCGTACAAATTAAAAACAGAGATCAGAAAAATAACCCTGACAATCCAAACTAACCTTTGGATTCCCTAAGAGCGATGGTGGGAAGGAATGGGGTGGGGGGTGGGGGGTGGGGGACTCCAACAGAACCAGGTTCAGGGAAGACAGCCATCTGCAGCGACTGGAGAATGCTGAGGTTCTCCTGTTCTCTGTGGTATGTGAAACGCTACATTATTATTAATTGCACATCCTTAAGAGCATTAACTCAAGACTGATATGCAATAGAACATTCAAGATTACACGAGTAAGATGATCTGATTTGATACTGGAACACCTTGAAGCGTCAGTATGCATGTTAATGAGGACAACTAAACAAGAAGGAGACAAGGATGACTTCTGAATCCTGCACAATGCAGAGTTCTAATGAATAGTAACTGCGCTGTGTGCCATCATTTTGTGCTCTACTTAAATCTGTGTCATGGTCTTTTCTTTAGATCATTGAAATGACATGTTTACATTAAACGGCATTAATTAAAGATGTCATACAGGTGCCACTAAAGTACAGATCATATGTTCCCCTTCACTTTAATTTTTTTTTTTTTTAAACGTTTTCTTCTTACAATGGCGATGTCATCAGGCTTTGCAAACTGGTTGTACAGAATGCATTTGAACATGAGGGTATTTAGGTGAAATAGTGTGTAACGGGCTGCATTATGTGAATGTCTAGCATCTTTTAGAGTTTCGTTTGAGCTATGATCTACTAGTTTCTGTTTTGTTAAAATTTATCATTCCTCTATACCCCATTTGTCTGCGTGTTCGTACACCCAGAGTTTATGGCTGTGCTGATTGCACACACTGATGTGGAACACAAATGTGTACGTAGGGATCTCATGTTGTAATGCAAAACCCAGCCTGCTATTAGCACCCAGTCAGGCGGATATGTCATGTGTTGTTCGGATGGCATCAATATGTGTGTCGATGTTAAGACAGTTCTTTTAATTTAATTTTAGTTTTTTTAACCTTTATTTTTTCTCATTTTCGATAACAACCTGGTCAAGAGGCAACATACAACAAGAAGGCAAAAGGGGGTCCAACTGTTTACTAGCAAGGTGTATCTAATAAAGTGGCCAGTGAATGTGTGTGTGTGTGTGTGTGTGTGTGTGTGTGTGTGTGTGTGTGTGTGTGTGTGTGTGTGTGTGTGTGTGTGTGTGTGTGTGTGTGTGTGTGTGTGTGTGTGTGTTTTATGGAAACCAACACTCTCGACAGTTGTCTCCTTTTAAAGCTGTTGCAGCTGTCTCAGAGGGCAGGACGACTTGTCCACTAATTGCAGGGTTGGCAGTTCAATTTCTGACTCCTTTCAAGTTCCCTCGGCCAATACACTAAGTTGTTCCTGCTGGCTGGTGAGTATCCGGCATGGCAGCTCTACTGTCACTGGTATGTAAGAAGGTGGAATAGAGGCAAGAATTGATAGAGCTCTTCAAACTGCTGCATTAAAAGGTTCTAAATAAGTGCAGTCCATCTACTACTGCCATCTCGTCTGACAACATCTGTCGAGTTCAAACCACACAGGAGATTTACTTTACAAAGAGAGCGTACATTGTCTTTTACACCTTAGCAGCAAGGTGAAGACAGACCTCCAGTCAGTATTTTGGGCTCCTTACTAATTCCTTATATTTCTTGTGCTTGACTGTGTGCAAAGAGCTGTTTGTGTTTGACAGGCAAGGTGCTGACTGGGAAGTGGAACAGCTACAATAAAGCCTGATTGTTTGAAGCAGATAGCTATTAGCCAGCAGAGAGTGAGAGCTATTATGGTGTAAATGAAGCATTGTTAAGGAAACATAAGACTTCCTTGAGTAGATGATAGCCTCCTGAAGGGGTCTCAGATTAGATCTCACAGGTGCACTAGGGAGGGGAGCACTGATCATTATACTGGGTGAATTATAGCAGCTCATCAAATCTCCTCAGGAATGAATATTAAGTCTTATTGCGAGGAGGATGGGGAGGGAAGAAACCACTGATGTGAGCAATTTATGAAAATTGTTTGGGTTTGGCTACAGTTTGGCTTTATACAAGAAGTTTCCAGTCTGCCAGTCGACTCACAACACAGCACTGCTCCATGAGAATAAGTGCTGACAGAAAATATGGCTTAAAATCAGCTTTGAAATATAGAATGACTTTGCTTTAGGGAGTGCAGAGCCTTGTGAGTGAATCCTGTCTCCATCCAGAAACATGAGACAGGTCCTCTCTGCCTTGATGTCAGATTGAAGTACAGCGAAGCAGAGCAGTGAACAGGGAGTGATAAAGAGGGTGAATGAATTTCAGATTTATTCTCTGGCTAAGTTATACTTTCTGCTGTCAATTCACTGCAGCTCCACAAAATAAAATGTAGGTTTTGAAATCTGGGATAAATCAGTGACAAGGCATTTGAAAGCCACTGAATGTTTGAAATGTAGTGGCCTATTGTTCTGAGAAGCAGAATGAGGTTGAAAATCACATATAGACAGTATATACATAGAGTACATGTAAATACATTTCTACTCCATACCATTTATGGAGTAGAAATGAATACTGTATTTTCCGCACTATATGGCGCATTGGGGTATAAGGCGCACCTTCAATGAATGGCCGATTTGAAAACTATATATGTCATATATATGGCGCATTGCATTATAAGGCGCATGGAATAGAAGCTACAAGACAAAGCCATTTCTGCTGTCCACACAGGGATGTTTCCAGAGATCCATTCACATGCCAGACCCTGTTTGTGGTGGAAGTTTCTGTTTTTTGCAGCAGCTTCTGTTGGGGGTTGGGAGGTGTGCAGGGCTCTTGTTTGATCTTTTACCCCATTTTATTTTTTACACTAGCCCCATTTGGGGTTAAGGTTTTTGTTTTTTTTTACAGCAGATCCCTGTTGGGGGCTTGGGAGATGTGCAGGGTTTTGTTTGAGCTCCCCCTGTGGGGGATAGAGGAACCCCCACTCAAGATTGGGTTTCTCTGTTGGTCTCAAGGTTGAGTCTCTTCCAGCCGTGTAGTCCTGAGTCATGGTGTCGCTCTTGAGTGTTTGTGGGCGTGGCTTGGGTCGCTAGGCATGCTGGGTAGAGTCACTTTGTTCAGACGTTGTTGGCTGGTTGTTTTGTCCTTTGCAGGGTTTTTTTTTTTTTTGAGGGGGTTGTTTACTCGTGTTTCTTTTGGGGGGTTAGAATATAGTGCTAGAGGGTGGGGGGTTACAAAAGCGTCTGTAAACCAGGGATTAGTGCCAAGTTGCTCTTCTCTGTGGTGCAGAGATATGTGCCAAAGGGCTCAGGGCTGGAATTCCTAGTATTAAAGCATTTTTAACGGCAGTGTGACGGCGTGCAGTCGTAAGCGTGTCTCTTGGAAGGAGCCATGTTGAGATCTTCACATACACAAATGGTGTGGGATTGAAATTTCCTCTTTACCGGTTCTTACCGCTGTTACTTCAGCCACGGCCCCTGACTTCTTCTTCTTATAAATTTCCGGCAGGCTGGATGCCTTGCGACACCCCCCTGACGACGATAGCCATGGTTAATCAATATTGATCCATAAATATGGCGCATCAGATTGTAAGGCGCACTGTCGACTTTTGAGAAAATTGATGGCTTTTAGGTGTGTCTTATAGTGCCGAAAATACGGTACTTTACAGCAGCCAAGTCTTGTACAGTGTATATAGCAGAGCACCAAAAAAGACTTTTGGTCTGTCCTTATAGTTTTTTCACCTGATGACTGAATTCAGCATTAAATCAGTAAAATGTATTTTTGAACAGTGGAGCATAAGGAACAGTTGTACCACAATAGTTTTAAACAATACTGCATTATGCATTTTTTTTTTTAGTATGGAAAATGAATCTCTTTTTCACTGTTGCCAAAAAATATGTGAAGCTTGACATTGTGGACATCCTCCCTTGGACCCAAGTTTGGGCCTTAGGGTATTTGTTGAATTATTACATAATTTGGAGGCCCTTTATTAAAGATGTTTGTTACTCGGCTACATTTTATATTTTTCTTTTTGGCGCACTGATAACTAGGTCCACATGGTTTGCTAGTAAATAACCTAACTGCTGTCTGGAGCTCAAGGTGACGAATACTGAAGTTGCCGTGTGTATTTTTTCTTGCATTGTAGTCTTCTGTGTGCTCTGCACGTGACAAGTACTAGGCAACAGGATGTACATACAGACAAAGGGCATTTAGTAGGTGTTAGAGGCCTTGGTATCCTGAAAAAAACTTGTTCTTCAACCATATCTACGGACTAAGGTGTTTACAGCTGTTCAAAATGGTCACACTTAATAGTGAGAGAGAAAGCAGGCCATCATACAGAGGGGTAACAGTACATACCTTCACTTAGTGTCTCCTTAATCAAATTCATAGCCTTTCACCACATGAAAGAGAGCAGAAATATTTGTGCGAAGAATGAATAAAGAAATCTTGAGATAGAAATTGGAGTGGGCATGAAAGTTGCTTTGCTGGTTTTGGAAAGTACAGAAATTGTTATGGTGCCACCAAATACTGACACATTCTATGAGGGGGAATCACTTCATTTCCAAATGGACTCATTTTATGTCATGATAAGTTACAGTAAAGTTTTGCAATGCATGAGGCAGTTATATATAATAAATGATGGCATAATTAAGTAATGAAAAATAACATCCCAGACACGTGTATTTCTTCCAAGCTTCACAGCGGTACATGTGGACAGAGACTTAAGGGCCAGTGGAATGAACAAAGGTGGAGATCTGGTGCTGTTTGTGAATCAAAATTCAGTAAATTCAATTTATTCAATTCAATTGTATTAATATAGCACCAATTACAATTGAAATGGTCTCGGGGGGTGGGGTGGGGTGGAAATGGGCAACTGGAAGCAGTGTGCTGGAGGAAGGTCAGCAGCAGCATCCACAGTGGACATGATGGAGACTAGACCAGTTGGTGGGACAGCAACCACAGACCTGAAGCATCCAGCTCAGGGACACTTGGAGAAAGAACATAGGGAGAAACAGAGTTAGTGTAATGCAATAATAGTATTTATAATACATACAAAGGTAATTAGAGAAAGGCTCAGTGCATCGAAAGAGGTCCCCCAGCAGCCTAGGCCTGTAGCAGCAGAACTACTGCATAACTACTGGAACTCAATGAAGTCAGTTGTGCATCGTACATGTGGACTCCAACTGACCCCCTCAGGGTCCCTTGAGTCACTCCAAACTTCAAGTTTTGTCAAAAAGGAAATCGGCCGTGCCAACCAGCAGATTTTGACAGCCGGCATTTGCAGCACGCCCAGCACAAAGGTAATCAACATCCATCTAATCATTCTGCGTCTGAACAAAAGAACTCAAAACTACTGCATTAACAAGAAGACAAGATCATCATTTTTTGAGCTATCCTCAAGGGACTGTTTTGGCTCCATTCCTGTTCATTCTATATGCCACAAACTTTAAGTATAGATCTGAGTCCTGCCACATTCAGAAATACTCTGATGATGCAGCGATGGTAGTGTGTAACAAGAATGGGCAGAAAGGTGAATACAGGGACCTGATGATGGCCTTCACTGATTAGACATATTAAGAACTGCCTTCTGCTGAACATCTCCAAGACCAAAGAGATGGTCATGGACTTCTGAGGGCTAAGCCCCTGCTACACCCTGTCAATATCAGAAAGGAGGACATTGACGTGGTGCAAATACAAAAAATATCCGTGTTTGCACCTTGACACCTGAAGGGGCTAAGCTGGGTGTACTTCCTCTGAAGATTAAGATTCTTGGATATATGCAGTGAAATGCTGCATATGTTCTTCCAGTCAGTGGTGGTCAGTGTTCTTTTCTATGCTGTGGTCTGTCAGGCCGGCAGCATGACTGAGATGAACAACAGGGGACTGGACCAGCTGGTGAAAAAGGCTGGTTCTGAGCTGGCCAAGAGTTTTGACTCACTGAGGACTGTGGTTGAGAGACACAGTACAGTGCAATCCATCCTTAACAACGCCAGCCACCTTTCTCACAGCATCCTGGCTGGACAGAGGAACAACTGCAGTGAGTGGCTCATCTCACTGCACTGCAGGACTGAATGATACAGGAGATCTTTTGTTCCCACAAACATCAGGCTCTATATCACCTCAGTCAAGATCAGTGGCTCATGGCCTCATCTGTCAGCTGTGACATTTCATTGACTCAGTTAAACCGTGTAATAAACCAATATTGCTGGGTCCACCAAGATCCATGCACCAAACCCCTCCTGTATACACATTTTTATTATTTCTGTTTTCACATTGCACCTTTTCTATACTGTATTCACTGCAATCTATACTCTCATATACTCCATTATATATATATATATATATCACCAATTTGCACCTTATTGTAAATATATGTATTTTTTTAAGCACATTCCTGCAAATACCAACATTTTAGGCTTATGCTATCTCTTTGATTATCTGGTAGGATAATGTAATGTTTCTATTGCATACTACATGCAAACTGGGTAGTTGGTTCGTGCCATAATAAATAAAGACCAAACACAACCTTTTCAAAACATTTGTTTGAAATTCCTATTGAAAAGAAATCCTATTTAAAAAGCTTCCATAAAATCTAAAATAATAGTGGTGTAAAGTTAAATGATGATTATTTTAAAGGAAGTGTTTTTCCAACAGATGTCGAAACATAAACCAAAAAGAAAAGCAGTGTAGAAAAAGACAATTTGCTCACCAAAAAAATGTCATGTCACTTTGTTAAAGCTTGTGAAGATTAGTAGATCTAGAACACAGCTTCTCGAGATAATGTGTTTTTGGCTGGCAGACTTTTGCAGATATGTGTTATGACTCAGACTGGTCGCTGGCTGCATCACTCTCCATCATTAGCCAGTTGACAGTGAGACTGGCAGTGTGTTAATGGCTGTGGATGGAGAGTTCCAGTGCAAGAGAGAGAAAAGACAGGAAAATGAAGAGAGAAATCTCTACGCCTAATGACCAAGTGATGATTGTGGTATGAATCAACATCCATCTAATCACATCTATATTTCTCTTTCATTCTCTGCAGCATCTGCCTCTGAGGACAGCACATCTATCACATCAGGGGGCCCTCCAGAGAGCGGGGCAAACCTGTACCCCACCACCCAGAACACAGGCAGAATGCTCCCCACGATCACTACCGCTCCACCCATTAACGTCCCAAATCATCACCCACTCTACAGAAACCCTCCCCAGCACCAGGCCCCACTGGGCCCTCACGGTCAGTCACACTACTTTGAAGACAGTGGAGGATCCACCTTTTCTAAAATGCCATCTGGTACTCCACTGGATAAGAACAATAAAATATCTTTGGATAAAAGTGCTGAAAGCTCCAACATGCAAGCAACCCATACCATGCATGCATTAACAACCGCTTTTCACTCCGACACCCACGTTCCTGTGAGCAGCACAGTTTTAAAAGACCCTGAACACTCTACCATTATCCCAGCTACTGCTACTTTTGCAAGGGAGATAGCTATAAGGCCAGGCCGTGATGAAGAAGAGACAACCACCACTACCATCACCACCACCACCATCATCACCACCATGCAGAGTCCAGGTAAGAACACTGCCTCATAATGCTTTAGTAAATATGCCAAACAGCATAAGAACTATGTCCTCTATAGTAAGGTGACAAAAACAAGAGTAAATATTATAGTTTTTAACAGAATTTCCATTTACAAATCATCTTTTGTGGTCTCTACTCAGTTGGATGAGATGATGTTATTCTCAGAGAGCCACATATCTCAGTCATCACAGCACACACATGGATACAATAAGTAATTAAACGTAAGAGGTCCTGTATCTGCCCATACATTTCATCATAAATATAAGTATCTTCCTCCAACTATTATTACTACTATATATATTTTATATATTGTCACCCCCAAATAAATAAACAAACAAAAATGACATTTGTTTAAGTTTTAAAACACATTTAAAAAAAAGGTTTAATCCTTCATTTTATTTGGAATCCCTCAAAGCTGAGATGCATCCTAACACCACAACATTCCTCTCATTTGTGGGACTTTATCCAAGGATGTTCATCTCTTTTGAAGTCGCCTATGCAACCTTCATACCTTCAGCTAATATGTTCTCTATTTGCATTTGTCACGATTGCACAGCCATGGGGCTGCTGAAATAAATTACAGCATCACTGCATCACTAACCCTTAATCAAGAGGTCTAAATGGGGACCGCAGAAAAACAACCCTGAGATTGCTGGTTATGAAGAGAGAGGATGGGGAAAATAAATATAAGGGTGGTAATTTCTCCTGGACTTTGCGGGTCAGGAAGAGCAATATGGGTGTAGCTTGATTAATCAGCTCATCTGTGTGCAGGATGACAACAGAGCAGAGCACAGACTAACAGTGCTGCAGCCCAAATCCCAGTGTAACAAAGACATCCAGGCACAGAGTGAATGACAACACTGTAGTGCAGTAATAATGCTGTAGTGGACACTCCCTGAGGTGAAATGCCGAGAGAACACGGTGAGGATGTTCTTCTCATAGGCAAGCACTTCAGCAAAAGTTTACTTTTTGGCTCAGAGAGGGATGAAGGTGATGGAGCAGAAACCCCCTGAAGGCCACTTGGAAGTGTTCTATCCTTAGCTGTCCCATCCCAGGGCTGAGCTGCTTAGAAAGGCAGCAAGACAGACAGAAAACCTTCAAAGTCATAACTGTAGTGTGAGCAAATGATTACTGGTTTGCCCAATTTGACATTTTTAGAATAAGACTTATAAAGCATTTAGACCTGGTCCTGGCATGTGGACGTCTGGTCTGAATCAGGACCACACTGGAAACGGTTCACTGTGATCAGTCACAGCCAGGTCAAATAATAAAAAGGTGCCCACAATCTTATGAAAAACCTCTGACCACCAAGGTCACCTGAATATGCATTCAGGTGACCTTCACCTGATTCATACCTCTTCTTGCTATCTCAAACTGTCTATCAGACAGCTGTACTGACAGCAGTGTCACAACAGGAGATTCACAAGGGTCCGCTATGTCTTTAACAAATCTTCCTAATAAAACATCCATATGCTGTAATTTATTTGTCCATAACACAGACAACCCTTCAAAAATAAATCATATCCTTTAATATGTCACAATGCTAGAGAAAAGGCTTGATTATGTTTAGGAAGGACAGCACTTTGGCTCCGTAGTGTTTTTAAGGAAGACTGTCAATATGGTTCATTTACATACTGCAAAATCACACACTTCTTCATATTGACAGGGATAGCCAAATTACAAGGAGTCATAGGTTAGGATTGCAGTTCATTTTTACCATGAGTAAAATTATGAGGAAATAAAGCACCATCTGTGACCGGCCCACATGAAAGCAACTTCAGCTGGGATATGAAATATGAAAGGAGTAGCAGTGTGAGTGCGTCTCATTTCCATGCTGCTGTGGTTGTCCCTGCAGTTCCCTGTCAGCTGAACCTGACCAGGCCAGAAGGATACATAGAGGCTCCACCACAGTCCAGCTCTGCTTTTCACTCCACTATGGACTGCAGCTACATCATCACTGTTTATATGGGCTATGGAGTGGAGGTCCAGGTAAGAGCAAGTTCAATGTCCGTCCAGTGTAAGCAGTCTGTTTCATTTCATACACAAGCCGGGAAAGTTCAACTTCCCTACTTGACACCTTTATGTTATTGTTTTAATTTAAAATTACTTAGTTGTGGCAGTTCTGTACATTAGTACAAGCAAACCTAAACACACACACACACACACACACACACACACACACACACACACACACACACACACACACACACACACACACACACACACACACACATGTTTGTTTTTCTATACCGGTGGGGACTTACCATTGACTCCCATTCATATCTAACTCCTAACCCTTACCCTAACCCTAACCTTAACCATCACCAAATCAATGCCTAACCCTAAACAAACGTTTTTGCACTTTTACATTTTTTATTAACAACAATATGGCCAAGAAAACGGTGTTGCCACCCGTGGGGACCTCATTTTAGGTCCCCACCGTAAGACAAGTCCCCACCTTTATAGCAAATAGTCAGGTCAAAGTCCCCACCGGAATAGCAGAAACAAGTACACACACACACACACACACACACACACACACACACACACACACACACACACACACACACACACACACACACACACACACACACACACATGTTTGTACTTCTATCTTAGTGAGGACATCCATAGGCGTAATGCATTTCCTAGAGCCTTACCCTAACCTTAACCATCACAACTGGTTGCCTAAACTTAATCCTTACCCTAACCCTAACCAAACCTCAATTCATACCTGTTCTCTAAAAACAAGTCTTCACCCTCAAACATGGCTGTTTCAAAGTGAGGACCGGCCAAAATGTCCTCACTTTGTAAAAATGTCCTCGCTTTGATAGTTAAATGCAGAAAATGGTACTCACCATGTAGCAAGTACAAGAACACACACACACACACACACACACACACACACACACACACACACACACACACACACACACACACACACACACACGTTTGTACTTCTGTCTTAGTGAGGACATCCATAAGCGTAATGCATTTCCTCGAGCCTTACCCTAACCTTAACTATCACAACTGACCTAAAATTAATCCTTACCCTAACCCTAACCAAACCTCAATTCATACCTGTTCTCTAAAAACAAGTCTTCACCCTCAAACATGGCTGTTTCAAAGTGAGGACCGGCCAAAATTTCCTCACTTTGTAAAAATGTCCTCACTTTGATAGTTAAATGCAGAAAATGGTTCTCACCATGTAGCAAGTACAAGAACACAGACACACACACAGACACACACACACACACACACACACACACACACACACACACACACACACACACACACACACACACACACACACACACACACACACACACACACACACAAAGAAAACTCCACAAAACTACAGACCATCATGTTACAGTGTTTTGACTCTTACATCAAAGTTTCCTTCTGCAGCTTCACAAAGAGCCCAAACAAGTTTGCTGACAAATGAGAACTGAGGATCCACTTTTCACATCTAGTACCTACAACATTTGCACAGTGTGGTGTATACGTCTGAGGTGGATTCTGACAGTGTGAGCTCCATGGGACATGTTGTTAGGGCATTTATATGGACTGTCTTTCTAGCAGGGTGACATGCTGACACCATAATCAATAGTGTGTGTGTGACCTATGCCAGGCTTAGTTTTTATTCATGCAGACTGTGTTGTCCCTGTGCATGTAATGGCTTTGGACAGATGTCGACAATGTCCATTTGTGTCCAAATCATCCCTGTTTAAAACGTAGAGCATGGCATTGGTCTATTGTCACATGGATGGCTTCAATTAGCAGTTTAATTTTTCATCAACAATAGTTGTCTCCAGGCCAGCAGTGCAGAGATATACGGCCTACAGAGCAGCTGCTCTGGCAGTGTTCTTTTTAAAAAATACAGTTCAATTATGTCTTCCTTCTGCCATATGTCAGAATTTTAAGAGAATATTTCATCAGCAATATTTCATAGATAGACCTGAAACTTTTGCATCTGAGAAGGCACCTTATGATACCTAAGATAAAACTTATTTGAATTATGAGCTCAATAAGGGCATTGTTCTCATGTTTAGATCATCATTTCTCTGTCAGAAGATGATATTTATTGATAGTGTACATTAGTGTTCAAAAGTTTGTGGTCACCAAGAAATGTCCTTATTTTTGAAAGAAAAGCAGAGCACAGGGTACAGAGGAACATTTCCAGCAACCATCACTCCTGTGTTCTAATGCTACATTGTGTTAGCTAATGGTGTTGAAAGGCTCATTGATGGTTAGAAAACCCTTATGCAGTTATGTTAGCACATGGATAAAAGTGTGAGTTTTTATGGAAAACATAGAATAGTCTGGGTGACCCCAAACTTGAGAACAGTAGTGTATCTGAATTGGTTCTTAATCCTGTAATCAGTTCACATTGCATATAAGTTTTTTCCTTATACAGTACATACAGAATGTCACACTAGTCTGCATGTTTGGAATGTATCCAACAGGAAATGAGTTCAAGTTAACAGTAGCTTTTAAATAAAAGCTAATTGCTTTTGTGAAGTTCATTTGCAGCGGTTTGTCTTATAGACTGCATAGAAACATGGATAACAAGACAATGGTGCTCATAAGCATGTTCAAAATACTCAGGATATGTTTTCATAATCTGGTTTGATATACCAAAAAAATGAGGTAAGGTTAAGCACTCACATAAAGCTGGTTATCAACTTGTTCCATTTCTGAATCTAGCTTTAGTTGTATTGATATTTAAGTGCTGGTATTGGTTCCATATGATCAGTCACAAACGTGGAAAATGTAATGCCGGCCAAAAGATACACAGCTGCTACAGCTAAAATAAGAAAGTAAAGCTAGTAAAACAAAGAAAAGAAAAAACAATTCTGACTGTGTGAGTGTACAAGTTACAGGCTTATTAATTTCCTTACCCTACAAATAACTCTGATTATAATTGTATATCCCATTAAATTCATATGTTGTTCTGAAATATTCATTTGACAGTTTCAGTCCTATTATTTCAAGGAGTACACAACAAATATAAAAACATCATTCAAGCCAATGAGTAGACTAACGGCAGACTTTATAAGGTCAATGAGTACACTTGAGTGCATTAATCAGTCTCTGTGTTAGGGTTATTTGCTATATATCATTATCACCAGAAGAAAAACACAATTGCCTTGATTTGTTTTGCTCTCAGTACTAAAAAATAAAGCCAGGAGGACTGGAGTTCACTCTACTGATCTTTAATACCAGTGTTCATCAGAACAGTGTCTAAAAACTCTGACTTCCTGAGGAGATCTTCTGTGGATGATGATGTTATTTTTCAACACTGGTTAGCAAGTGCCATGTTTATGCACATTTCTCTGGTGTCTTCAACATACCCTGATCTTTATAATAAGGTCATGTCTCCTGCCCAACCAGCCTAAGTAGCTAAGTATCTGATTGTCTCCTTCAGGATTATCTACACAGACCAGAATTAAAATTTGCCTCAATTTTGTCAAACTGCCATGTCACTAAAGCTGCAACTACATTGCCCGATGTCACAGAGCCCCCGTGTTCCCAACAGTTCAACTTTAGACCCATCAGTCCAAAGAGTATTGTTGCCAACATTTTGAGGGTCGTCATGGTGTGTTTGTCCTTTGGTTTGACTCTCTTGCCTCTTGCTTAGCACTGAGTAACTAGGAGGGTGAACTCTTTTTCCTATTAGATGACCTTTATGCTGCAATTCATACAATTATCATTTACTTTCTGTTTAACTGGGTCGCATTAGTTTTATTTTAGATGTTGTTTGAAGACAGGCACAGTTTAGTGTGAGACAAACACAAAAATGAGAATCACAACATTCATTTACAGATGACATTACTGAAAACACACACACAGAAGCACACTGTATTTGCTTAGCTTTCACAAAGCGCCTACATTAAAAGTTACACATCAGGTTCGTTATTTGAAATATTTGTTAAGCAAGCATGATAAAGCTTTTGCAAAAGCTCCAACAGTAAAAACAGCCACCAATATATGAACTAACAAATGCAAAATTACAAAAAATCCAAATGTTTTCAGATTGATGTGTTCTGTCCTTTGTGACAAATGTTTGCATATAGGCAGCAAGCGTTGATAAACCATTTTGAAGTTTGGACTGTGATGGAATCCAATTAGACTGTGACAACTCCAGTTTGACAAGATTCACTAAATTTTATATTAATGCACCTAATATAATGCCCACATTTGCACACATTCATTGACACACACTCTTGTAAGAGCACTGATCCTCAGTACAGCCACAGGATGAAAGACAGAGGTTTTGTGTTTATTTAAAGCAGTTTAATTGAAAAGGAAGACCATTGTCCTTCATGGCGGTTAAGTCGCCAATAACCATGCTGCGTAATTTCCCACCGGACTTTAGCTCTGCCAGGAGATAGGGCCTCAGTGATATTTAGGCTAAGTGGCTACATCTTTCCTGCCCAACTGTACGCCTTCTCTTCTTCGACCTACAGTTTTAGAGAACCCAGGGCTCCTATTAGACTTTCTTCACTCATGTTCATTCTGTGAATTTTTTTTCATCTGTTTCTGCCAGCCGTTTGTCTCACATGTAGTCCATTTTTTAGTTTCCTAGTTTGCTATTGAAGACTTCAGCACTGTCAAGATGGCAGTAATCCAATACTAACGTAGAGCAACCCAGGGAAAGGGTGGAGCTCCTGTGCCCTCCAGGTCGACCTCATTGTTGGCAGGTGAAAGACCTCGTTGGCAGTATAATGTTGTGTCGGAGTGTTTGCAACTTACTGACAGCAGAACTGGATTTGCATCTGACAGCTGTTTTTGTAACTGTCTGAAACCAACATTGCCACAAACATGTTCACTTTATGCAGTTATTGGTCAGGTGAGCAGAAGTGAGAAATCTTCTTTTCTTCACACAGTCAGTTCTGCCATATTCCAGCACCATGAATACATTTAAAGTGTGATCCCAATCTGTAAGGTTCATTGCGTTTCAACCTTCTGTATCTTGCAAAAGTTTTTCTCTTTGACTAGTATGACCATTCAAAGCAGCACCACCAATATTTTTCAGTACGAGTGAAGAAGTGCTAGTGGAAACAAATTCGCATATAAGTACAACCTATTTTTTCTGTAAACTCTGACCTGTGTGTACAAATTCATCCTGGGGAGACAGATAGGTGGTTCAGTCTCAGTAACAGCAGACTGTCTGAGATTTGCAGTTGTTTGTGATTAAAGTTTGTAAAACTACTCTATGTAAAATGATCACAGTAGAGGCGGGTGCTGGTGGTAATTCTCAGCTGTCCATCATGTCAGAAAAATCAATTCACCTCTTATTCATCTAATTCTTGGGAAAGTTACAAAAGCACAAGCATCACAAATATACTAGATGACAGTTTAAAGTTCTAACTTCATAATTCAGAACTACATAGTTTAGTCTTTTCATGTGTCACTAAACAAGAATCAAGAATCTTACACAGCAAAATTTTGGTTGATGACTCCCAGCTATAGATAAAAAATAGAAAATGGCACACTACATAAAATAATATAAATTCTAAAAAAAGAAAATCTTCAAAAATATAATTATGTAAACAGAATAAGTGCACATGAGCAGTAGGGTGAGTGTAAAGTGCAGTCCAGTGCAAGATTCAGTTCTTCATTGCACATAGTGAGTCTGTTGCATGTGTAGGGGGGAAATGGATGGACAGCTCTGGGATAAAAACTGTTTTTCAATCTGAAAGTCAGAGTTTTTATGTTTCTGCACCGTTTGCCTGAGGGAAGCGGAACAAACAGTCCATTTCCCGGGTGGGTGGGGTCAACAGCGATACATCGGGCCTTCCTTTTGGACCCGGCCTGCGTTTATTGAGTCCGCCTCATTTATAAAGCTTGCGTACGCACAAAACAGGGCTAGAAAGTGGCGTACGCCACTTACAATTTATAAAAACAAACTTGGTGTGAGAATATGCGCACCAGTGAGCCAACTTGATGCTTGATGCTTGCGTACGCAAAAACACTTTCTAAGTGGTGTACGCCACTTTCTACGCAAAGGTTGTGATTTATAAAAACAAACTTGGCGTGAGAATATGGGCACCGGTGCACCAACTTTGATGCTTGCTTACGCACATTTTGGAGACAGAGGGAACGGCAGTGCCGGAGGGTGAAGTGCTGAATTGAAACCATATTGATCTCAAACCTTTATTGCCATCACATATTAGACTTGTAGAGCCGGATAATCATAAACCCTCATTGTTGTAGATGTTCCTATAGTGTGCCATTCGGCCTACGACTGTATTTGCAGAATTATGTTCATATATCAAATTTCCATCTTCAAATGATATAGAGCAGTGAGTGGCACTGATTGATTACTATTTGGGACAAGGCATGTGACAATCAGTCCAATCGCTGATCAAGCGGATAAATAGCGGGTGACAGCCGTGCGTAATGTGGCACAATGGATGCGCTGGCATTGCTGGAAGATCACGTTAATGGTAGGCTCAGAATGGAGAGAGTTTTTAGGGATCACCGAGATTTCCTGGCCCATGATGACTGGCTAAAAAGCCGATTTAGATTCCCTAGAGCAGTGCTCTTGGATCTATGTGCTGAACTGGGCCCTGTCTTAGACCGACCCACCCGCCCAAACCACGCCATCCGGGCACAGACACAGGAGCTGACGACTCGGGGGTTTGTGGCGACCGGCTCCTTCCAGCGGGAAGTGGCCGACAGGTATGTGTTTTATATGAAGAATATGTGAGATTACGTTTGTTGTCTAAATCCTATCTGGGTCTGATATACAGTTAAATGATGTCCTTTAAGTCTGGGATATCACAACCATCCCTCAGCGCAATAATGCCAGCTGTTTTGGATGACATTATAAACATGACCAGTCAATACATCAGGCTTCCTTACACTGTGGGTGAACAGCCCAACATTAAACGGCAATTTGCAGCGATGTCCGGTTTCCCAAATGTAAACTGACTGCACTCATGTTGCTGTAAGGGCTCCAAGTGAAGATGAATTTGTCTATGTGAACCGAAAAAATGTACATTCAATCAGTGTACAAATTATTTGTACATCGGACATGATCATAACAAATTTAGTGGCACAGTGGCCTGGGTCAACACATGACTCATTCATCCTGACGCACAGCAGTGTGGGGAAAAGACTGCAGGCCGGCACTGCGTAAAACGCCATGGATCAGCAGCTTATTTATATGCAGATACATTCATTTATTACTTTGAATTGACCATTCATGGTAAAATGTGGGTGTGTTGTGGGCGGGATGTGAGGTGGAGCCAGCTGGTGTGTGATTTATAAAGAAATTGCGTGCAGCTGTCCGTACGCACAGTTTTATAAATCAGAATATTTTTGGCGTACGACCATTTCAGATTTTCGCCGAACGCAAACTTTTAGTATGGATCCTACGCAATGTTTTATAAATGAGGCAGGTCTGGAAGAGGACTTCCCAAATTCTACTGTGCTGTTTTCACCACCTGGGATAAGTTCTTTCTATCCCGAGCTGTGCAGCCCCCGTACCACACTGTTGCACCAAGACAGAGGTTGTTTTCTATTGTGGTTCTGTAGAAGTTTGTCAGGAGCTGAAGGGAGAGACCAGCACGTTTCAGCTTCCTGAGGAAGAAGAGTCTTTGTTGAGCCTTCTTCACTAGGTGAGCTGTGTTCAGCGACCAGGTCAGGTCAGGTCAGGTCAGATGTAATGTGGACGCCCAGGAACTTGATGTTGTGAACACGCTCCACTGCTTCCCCTTTGAAGAGGAGAGGAGCTCCTCTGTCCTCCTGTAGTCCACGATGACCTCCATGGTCTTGTTGGTGTTCAGAACAAGGTTGTTATCTGAACACCACTGAATAGGGTTCTGGACCTCTTCTCTGTAGAGGGTCTCATCATTGTCTGATATGAGACCCACTACGATGGTGTTGTCAGCAAACTTCACAACCGTGTTTGTGGAGTGGATGGCAGTGCAGTCACTGGCGAATAGAGTGAAGAGGGCTGGGCTGAATGCAGCCCTGTGGTGTTCCTGTGCGCAGAACCAGTGTGGAGAATGTCCTGTCTCCCATTCTCACCATCTGAGACCTGTTGATGAGGAAGAAACCGATCCAGTGACACAGTGATGTGGACAGTCCCAGGTTATGGAGCTTCAGTGTCAGTTTGTCCGGGCACACCGTATTAAAAGCTGAACTGAAGTCCACAAACAGCATCCTCACATAGATGTTAGAAAGCTGCAGGTGGGTCAGGGCCATGTGAAGTGCCATGGAGACTGCATCCTCTGTTGATCTGTTCTCCCTGTAGGTAAACTGATATTTATCCAGACCAGCAGGAATGACGTCCTTGATGTGCTCTAGGACGATCCTCTCAAAGCACTTCATAATCATCGGAGTCAGAGCAACAGGGCAGTAATCGTTCGTTGTGAAGGTAACTGTGCCCTGTTCACTGACATTTTATTGGCTGGCTATCTGATTCACCACTAGAATATCCACTTGTGACCAGAGGTGGGTAGAGTAGCCAAAAATTGTACTCAAGTAAGAGTAATGTTACCTCAAATTAATATCACTCAAGTAGAGTAAAAAGTAGTCATCCAAAAAATGACTCTAGTAAGATTAAAAAAGCATTTGGTGAAAAGACTACTCAAGTACTAAGTAACCGTTTGATTGTAATGTCCGATTTATTTTATTACAAAAATGTAAAATAATGTGCAAATTCTGGCAAAATAAAGCATATCTAACGTGGTAAATTAAAAAAGTAATGAGTGGAGTGTAGCCCAGTGTAACGGAGTAAGAGTAGCGTTTCTTCTTCACAAACCTACTCAAGTGAAAATAAAAAGTATGGCAGAGTAAAACTACTCTCAGAAGGACCTTTTTTTTTTCAAAAATTTACTTAAGTAAATGTAACGCAGTAAATGTAACTCGTTACTACCCACCTCTGTTTGTGACCATGGCATTTTTAACTTGTCATGGCTCTGTGTAGATGTTAGCAAAGGTCAGTTAAAAATGGCAGTTTGACATATTATAGAAAAAAATGACAGTGATATGAAAATACAACAATATTTATTAACATAAAAGCAAGACCACCTTTTCTCAACCTTAACCAAAGTACATTTGTTGTCTAAACCACAGATGGAGGTCTGCATTTCAAGCCTATAATCTGCTGTGAGAGCTGAGTACTTTGTGTGGGCAGAAAAGTGATGCTTCAGTCTGTCAAAAAAAATACTCTGAATCTAAACAATATCCAGTCACCCATTATGTTGTCATCTAAAGTTAAGTAGGAATGCAATTAAGTATATACAAGCACAATTTCAAGGAAGCAGGTTTATCAGTTCATATCTGTTAATTTGTCAGTGTGTACAGTCTTCTGCAAATTGCACAAAAGATAGTTTTCCTGATGCTGATCCCAGAACTTAAACTCCGAATTCTATGAAAAATTCCAGATCATCAGTTTTTGGCTTTCAGATGATTGCAATGATTTACCCTCAGAGGATAATACTGGTTCACAGACAATATGTTTACCGGTTTCTTTGTTCAAATGACTTACAGTTTTGCAGCTTTCAAGCTGCTTGTGAAATTATATTGCCAGGCTATCACTCACCAGATTGCATCTTCATGTCCTTCTAGCATGCAGTACTTTCAGCCTACAATCTCTTATACTAGCACACAGCAACTGTGGAAATGCACCGTACATGTCCAATGTCACCTCCACAAATGTGTTTGGCCCGTAGACAATGGCAGACGCTCCAAATGATTACAGCCACTCTATCCACTCTAGGGCATTCAGTGTCGTTTTGAAGCATCTGACCTTTTTGGGGTGGCTTATGTGATGATTTAAGTAGCGCCCTTGTCTCTACCTGAAAACCCCCTCATCCACATGATTAACTCCAAGAGCTTTGCTTCCTGCTGCTCATAAAATATACAATGGCCATTACGGCGCTGACCTTCCAGATGCCTGGCCTAATATATTTAGGATAAAAAATGAATATGTGGTTGCAAATCATCGTCAATGATGTCTCCCAGCTGCTTCCTGTCACTGATGTGGAGAGGAAAGGAAAGAAAATGACAGAGAATCCAAAAGCTAAAGGAGGAGACGGGAAGTGAAAAAGGCTAAATAGAAGAATATGAGCAGATATGGTGAGAGGAAGGGGGTTTATTTTTCAGAAAAGATTGGAGGGGTGAGGGGACTATACTTTATTTGGGCTACTTTTTTGGTGTCTGTAGACACTTTCCATCACATGAACCCAGGGCAGGCTGAGGCGGTTATTCTGCTGCTGTTCATTTCTTAGCCAACATGTTGATGATGAAGTCTACATTTTGACGGCAATGTTTGGCACATGAAGACTGATGTGATTGCTGTTTTTTAAAAAAAACTTTACCATCTGTTGATTGTAACCAGTCAGGATTTGCCTTTGCCAAGTGTTTTTTCAGAGCTGCTGAGAAGTACTTACATTGGATTAGGCACTTGTTTTTCCCTGAAAAGAGCCCCGAAAGAGGTTCTACAGGGGAGGTTCTTGGAGTCAGAACATACACAAAGGTGCAGGCAACCCTATAATGTCCCAGGAATTGTTTCAGTGAAATCCAGTTTGATGTGCTGCTTAAAAGCATCTCTGCAGAAGAAGCAGAGAATGTCAGTAGACATTAACTATTAGCACACTACCTTAAGATAGAACCAACTTCCTCCTGGAATGGATCATCCAACTACTAGAGCCACTGATGTGTCTACAAAGCACCTATATCATGTTCAGAGAGAATTTCTACCTGTACTAAGGGAACAGTGGAATCCCCTTAACTTGAATGGTCCAGTAAGTTTGACTATATAAACAGCTGTATGACTAAACAAACTGCTGTGTAAACAGGAGCAATGAAGGAAAAGAGCATCAACATGAATTTATCAATTTAGTAAGAGGTGGTCTTTAGGTGGAAACTGCTGTTAGATTTTAGTGAGAGAGCCATGGGACTTGTGGGTGAAATTAGTCAAGAGGGCACCATCTTCATACAGAGCTATACACATTAACAAAACAGCAACTGAAAAATGGCCACCAAGACAATAATAAGTGTGCTGCATAGGTTGTGGCCGGTTTGTAAGTCGACTTACATAGTGCTGCTTAAATAAACACTCTTCTTTAAACAATATAGAAAAGTTAATTCCTGCAACCTGGCATAGTATCACTAGGAATTTGATCCATACCAGATAATTCTTCTCTTATCACTGGGTTCCATGCCTGTGCACGACACTACCAGTCAACAGTTTGGACACACACCTTCTCATTCAATGCTTTTTTTTGGATTATTTTCAACATGGTAGATAAAGACTGAAGATTAGCATTTTTTGTTTGCAACATAATTCCATATGAATTTTTTTTATAGTTTTGATGTCTTCAGTATTTATCTACAATATAGAAAATAATTCAGTAAAAAACAGTGAATGAGAAGATGTTTCCAAACTTTTGACTGGTTGTGTATTTTGACAATCAGTTTAGCAAATAAACAAAAAAGGTCTGCAGTATAACTGACTGTAACAATAATTAGTTAGTTGCAACACTGAACAGGATCTTGTGTTAATCCTAATCATGCTGCTTTAACTGCTTTTTTGTGATATCTGGAAGAACTAAACAACACAACTTTGTAGTTGTACAGACCACAACATGCACTCAGCACTTTGGTTGCTAACTAACAAGAAAGGATGCTGACTGTGAGTCTTAATGTTGGACGCACTACTGAAGTTTTGACCCTCAGATTTCCCCTGTTTCACGCTTCCTGAGGATGAGATAAAATGTAGTCTGGGATCTTGGTCTAAGCCAATGTTTAAAGCAGATTATTTAGTAATATGAGGGGTTCACAGATCCAGTGCTAAACCTTCTGAACTACAGACTTAGCCTGAACAAAGATCTTCAATATTTAAAATCGTAATTGCTGTAATTGTCACACCAGTGCCCAGAGCAGTAGATGTCATTTCAGCCCTTGAGGCTTGGTACAGATTGTAAAACTGATAATAATCCCTGATTGTTCCCTCTGGCCACATAATCTTAGTAATATCCTGTCATGTGTGATGCACCATTATTTTCAAATCTTCTAGTGTGTGCATGTCTTAGATCAGAGAGAAGAATGTATGTGAGCAGTTTCTCTCGCTTTATGCAACCTAATTTCAAAAATCTTTTAGGATTTTAAACCCCCTACAGTTTAAGCCTGGTTTAACTTGCCCTCTGTAACTGCTCCATTTGTTTTGCCTCATTCACTGTGGTGGGAGCAGAATGCACTGCCCTCTGGTCCTTCATCACCGTCTACACTCACAGTTTATCCATCAGGATTGAATTCAGTTTGTTTAGGTTAAATAAACGCAGACTGAAGTTAAACCAAACTGCTTCAGTGTTTGTGGGTATCTATAAGGAAAAAATGAATAAAGTTACTGTTAGATGTGAAGAGACTTTGTCACATTAACATTGTATGAATGTGATTCTGGCTTTCTAGGAACATCTACACACGTGGACAAAATTGTTGGTACCCCTCAGTTAAAGAAGGAAAAACCCACAATTCTCACTGAAATCACTTGAAACTCACAAAAGTAACAATAAATAAAAATTTATTGAAAATTAAATAATCAAAAACAGCCATTACTTTTGAATTGTTGATTAACATAATTATTTAAAAAAACAAACTAATGAAACAGGCCTGGACAAAAATGATGGTACCTCTATAAAAGATTGAAAACTATTTGACCAGAGTGACATGATTAACTCAGGTGTGTCATTTGATTGACATCACAGGTATTTCCAAACTCATAATCAGTCAGTCTGCCTATTTAAAGGGAGACAAGTAGTCACCCTGCTGTTTGGTGAAAAGGTGTGTACCACACTGAACATGGACAACAGAAAGCGAAGGAGAGAATTGTCCCAGGACATCCGAAAAAAAATTATAGACAAACATCTTAAAGGTAAAGGCTATAAGACCATCTCTAAACAGCTTGAAGTTCCTGTGACAACAGTGGCTCATATTATTCAGAAGTTCAAGACCCACGGGACAGTAGCCAACCTCCCTGGACGTGGCCGCAAGAGGAAAAATGATGACAAATTGAAGAGACGGATCGTTGGAATTGTATCCAAAGAGCCCAGAGCAACCTCCAAAGAAATTAAAGGTGAACTCCAAGACCAAGGTACATCAGTGTCAGATCGCACCATTCGTCGTTGTTTGAGCCAAAGTGGACTTCATGGGAGACGACCAAGGAGGACACCACTGCTGAAAAAAACTCATAAAAAAGCGAGACTGGAATTTGCAAAAATGCATGTTGACAAGCCACAAAGCTTCTGGGAGAATGTCCTTTGGACAGATGAGACCAAACTGGAGCTTTTTGGTAAGGCACATCAACTCTATGTTCATAGACTCAAAAACCAAGCATACGAAGAAAAGAACACTGTCCCTACGGTGAAACATGGAGGAGGCTCAGTAATGTTTTGGGGCTGCTTTGCTGCATCTGGCACAGGGTGTCTTGAAAGTGTGCAAGGTACGATGAAATCTGAAGACTATCAAGGCATTCTGGAGAGAAATGTGCTGCCTAGTGTCAGAAAGCTTGGTCTCAGTCGCAGGTCATGGGTCTTCCAACAGGACAACGATCCGAAACACACAGCCAAAAACACCCAAGAATGGCTGAGAGAAAAGCGTTGGACTATTCTAAAGTGGCCTTCTATGAGCCCAGATCTGAATCCCATTGAACATATGTGGAAGGAGCTGAAACATGCCATTTGGAGAAGACACCCATCAAACCTGAGACAACTGGAGCTGTTTGCTCATGAGGAGTGGGCCAAAATACCTGTTGACAGCTGCAGAACGCTCATTGACAAATACAGAAATCGTTTAATTGCAGTGATTGCCTCAAAAGGTTGTGCAACAAAATATTAAGTTATGGGTACCATCATTTTTGTCCAGCCCTATTTCATTAGTTTGTTTTTTTAAATAATTATGTTAATCAACAATTCAAAAGTGATGGCTGATTTTGATGATTTAATTTTCAATAATTTTTTATTTATTGTTACTTTTGTGAGTTTCAAGTGATTTCAGTGAGAATTGTGGGTTTTTCCTTCTTTAACTGAGGGGTACCAACAATTTTGTCCACGTGTGTAGTTATCACAATTACATCTATCTATTCTGTCACCATATCACTTCTCTAGTGATAGAGTTAAGCAATATCTATGTTGGTGTGAGGTCAAGTGAATAGATAAATGACTTGCTACTGACTGATTTAGATAAAACAAAACAGGAAATTGGATAAACTAAAATGATCACTGGCCAAGCTGCCATTCCTGAGCTGAAATTATGCCCTTGCATGACAGAAAATGATCAGGGAGAGAGTAAAAGGAGAAGAATTTTTTTAAAAATAAAAATAAAAAAAAGAAGAGGGGAAGTTAAAAGAAAAGAGCAAGGGAGTGAAAAGAAGGTACAACCAAAGCTGTATGAGGAAAAGGAAAGCTGAGAGAATGATAGAATGATGGAGCAGGAAACAAAGACATGGGAAGAAACGGTGAAATGATAAAGAGGGGTGATAAGTGGAACACCACCTTGAATAAAATAAATGCAAATCACTCATCTATCATTCACTATCATTATTAAAAGTGACTCTAATGTCCGGATGTGGCTCAGCTGCAGCAGTTAATTAATTGCTCGTGGATGGATTATCTGTCCTCTCCCTGTGTTTGTTTACAGACCTCTTTAAATGTGCTTTGGTGAAAATGTCTTATCAGCTTCTATCAACTAAATTAAAAGGGTTCCATCCCCGGATAGACATACTGAAAAAAATGTGGAATTCAAATAACAGTGGACATGCATCAAAGATCAGATGGATCTAGAGGGTCATTTGGAGTTTTTTTAAACATTAACACCGGGCCTCTAATTTGCCTTATCATGCAATCATGCTCATTAAGCTACTTCAAAGGTCTTATTAACCCTGGATAATCACAGACACCTAATTTGATTATCTTTTTGTACAAGAAAAGACACAGTAGTTATCAGATTTTACCCTGATGCAGGACATAGATAAGAGGGATTACTGGGTCAAGTTTGGGCCCTTTAACCAGGTAAGAGCCCTGAAACCTGCAGCAGGAGTTTATGAAGCTCTGCTGCTACTCAGGTATTAAAATCTCAAACAGCACGATGACATCCTGACACTCAAGGTCCTTTATAAAAACAACAAAAATATCTCTTTCAGTTGTACTGTTGCAATCATCTCTACCTACCAACAGTGATCAGTGTCTGCTACAGTTTGTTAGTGGTTCATGTTAATCATTCCTTTTTCTTTTTGTAAAATCTAAAAAACATCATATTATTATCTTCTTCTGTTCGTTAATCACTCATGATATGGCATGGATTAGAAATGTTTTCATGACATGGGGCATCATGGCTACCAAGTTTATTTTCACCTTCTCTTTTTATTGTGACATGACATTGATGGCCATTAGCCTCTCACTCAGAAAACTACAGCTTCATGCTCATCATGTCATAGACTGTGAAGATACATAGATTTCCCACAGAAAGAAAGGGATGTTTAAATGTGGAATTAAGTTTATTGTTTGTTTCCATAGTTTGTGCCAGAAGGAACCAGAAAACCTGATTTTAGTGACTGAGACATGGCTATCCATGTTAAGTCTGATGCTATTCTCTGGGTCCAACACTCCTTTAGATCTCCAAAACAAACACCAAGCTACATACTAGGCTGTTATAAACCAGAGCAAAGTCCTTGATAAACACAGCATGGTGAGGCTCGTCCTCCTACAGCTATCCACACAAACATACTTACCACTTTGCTGACCCAGCTCTCTTGCCCCAACCTGCCCTATGGGATTCTGAGGGTTATAAAATGTCAAATTATACTAGCTCCACTTTTGCTCCTGACATACAGGGGTAATAATGTGACTCCTGCATGTCCTTGTCAAGAAAACATTAACCTAGGTCACTTATATATCTGAACAACAACTGACACAGTCTCAGAGACATGTAGCGTAATAGCCTAGTATGGCCATACCAATTAAAGATATGGAGTTAAAATGGATGTGGCCTCATGTGACTGCACCACATGTACAGAGAGGACACTTTATCATTAAGATAGCCGTCGTTTATCAGGGGCATCGCTGAATATAGAATTTGGAAATTCATTTCTATTATTCCAGATTTAATATTTAAAAAATGACGAAATCTGCTTATATTAATCAGTCTCACAATCAAGAGTCAGAAACTCTCATTTCATTGACCTCAGTTCCCAAACAAAGAAATACAACCAAAAATAATTACATACAGATCATTTAGTAATTAATACTACAAACAAGCAAGAAACAACATAACAAACAACAGGCCATAAATGAATGAAATACAGAGTAAATAATACCAAACTAATTCGTTAACTGTGATCGTCACTGGAAGTAGTTAGCAGAACAGTGATCAATTTAGAACTGCTTTGGAATTGAGAAACCAGTGTTAGCATAAGGAAGTGATATGTTGCCTTTAGGAGGGAAGGCTGCTGTCGGGTGTGTAGCTGTGATGATCTGATGGATGAGTTGCTTGAGGCACTTTTGCATAGTTGCATTGAAAAAGTGTGTTGAAGTGAAACTATTAAGAGTCAAAATTTATATTTATAAAGCAAACATTTGCGCTGCTGCACTGTAAAAGTTAACTTCAGAAGCCCAACTTTAAGTAAGGCCTAAAAAAAACTAATTCCAACTTACATTGTACAAAAGGAAGCCTTAACAAGCCCAAGTTCCATTAAAATTAAGTGGAAATCCTGCATCACAAATCACACTTTTTACATTTTTCATAGTTTTTAAAACTGTTAAGTTCATTCCTGTATAGAAAGTTCTGGGTATTAGAAAAGAAAGGTTAGGAGGTCACCATGGAGGATGTATTCCCCTCTTATCCACAGGTGTGGTTATTCTCACAGTCCACCCTTTATGACCTTTATCAGGTTCTGGTGGAGGTACACACGTGGACAAAATTGTTGGTACCCCTCAGTTAAAGAAGGAAAAACCCACAATTCTCACTGAAATCACTTGAAACTCACAAAAGTAACAATAAATAAAAATTTATTGAAAATTAAATAATCAAAATCAGCCATCACTTTTGAATTGTTGATTAACATAATTATTTTAAAAAACAAACTAATGAAATAGGGCTGGACAAAAATGATGGTACCCATAACTTAATATTTTGTTGCACAACCTTTTGAGGCAATCACTGCAATTGAACGATTTCTGTATTTGTCAATGAGCGTTCTGCAGCTGTCAACAGGTATTTTGGCCCACTCCTCATGAGCAAACAGCTCCAGTTGTCTCAGGTTTGATGGGTGTCTTCTCCAAATGGCATGTTTCAGCTCCTTCCACATATGTTCAATGGGATTCAGATCTGGGCTCATCGAAGGCCACTTTAGAATAGTCCAACGCTTTTCTCTCAGCCATTCTTGGGTGTTTTTGGCTGTGTGTTTTGGATCGTTGTCCTGTTGGAAGACCCATGACCTGCGACTGAGACCAAGCTTTCTGACACTAGGCAGCACATTTCTCTCCAGAATGCCTTGATAGTCTTCAGATTTCATCGTACCTTGCACACTTTCAAGACACCCTGTGCCAGATGCAGCAAAGCAGCCCCAAAACATTACTGAGCCTCCTCCATGTTTCACCGTAGGGACAGTGTTCTTTTCTTCGTATGCTTGGTTTTTGAGTCTATGAACATAGAGTTGATGTGCCTTACCAAAAAGCTCCAGTTTGGTCTCATCTGTCCAAAGGACATTCTCCCAGAAGCTTTGTGGCTTGTCAACATGCATTTTTGCAAATTCCAGTCTGGCTTTTTTATGAGTTTTTTTCAGCAGTGGTGTCCTCCTTGGTCGTCTCCCATGAAGTCCACTTTGGCTCAAACAACGACGAATGGTGCGATCTGACACTGATGTACCTTGGCCTTGGAGTTCACCTTTAATTTCTTTGGAGGTTGCTCTGGGCTCTTTGGATACAATTCCAACGATCCGTCTCTTCAATTTGTCATCAATTTTCCTCTTGCGGCCACGTCCAGGGAGGTTGGCTACTGTCCCGTGGGTCTTGAACTTCTGAATAATATGAGCCACTGTTGTCACAGGAACTTCAAGCTGTTTAGAGATGGTCTTATAGCCTTTACCTTTAAGATGTTTGTCTATCATTTTTTTTCGGATGTCCTGGGACAATTCTCTCCTTCGCTTTCTGTTGTCCATGTTCAGTGTGGTACACACCTTTTCACCAAACAGCAGGGTGACTACTTGTCTCCCTTTAAATAGGCAGACTGACTGATTATGAGTTTGGAAACACCTGTGATGTCAATTAAATGACACACCTGAGTTAATCATGTCACTCTGGTCAAATAGTTTTCAATCTTTTATAGAGGTACCATCATTTTTGTCCAGGCCTGTTTCATTAGTTTGTTTTTTTAAATAATTATGTTAATCAACAATTCAAAAGTAATGGCTGATTTTGATTATTTAATTTTCAATAAATTTTTATTTATTGTTACTTTTGTGAGTTTCAAGTGATTTCAGTGAGAATTGTGGGTTTTTCCTTCTTTAACTGAGGGGTACCAACAATTTTGTCCACGTGTGTAGATGTCCTACCACGAGTAGTAATACTGATATAAATATTCGACTTACATGTTCCCCATGGGTGGAGGTTTTAGGTTAGTTGTCTTCTAAAATGTCTTCTACCAAATTTACAGCTTCGAGAAAGGGTCTCTGATTCTCTGTGTGTTGCTTTGGAAAGTTTTGCTCCTCAGTCTGTCACAGAAATGATGATTATATTTTTAGATTCCACACAGCCTAACACTCTGACACTTTGTGGGAATAATGACTTTATATTCTGTTAAAAAGCATTAAATACAGGAACAGATATCTTGCAGCATTTACAGTTGCTGTCTAACAGTCTTTGCAAGATCTACACTGCGAGATCTATTTTTTAAAATAATAGTTAAGTTCTAGCTGTGGGAAATCATGTTGACTCATTGTTTGACTGTAGCACAGAGCATGAAGTTCAGTTCCTCTTCTCTCCTCTGTTCATCTAGGTTCTTCTTCCCTGACTGTCCAATGGAATGAATGTGTTTCTGTTTATGTCAGCCCTCTGATAGACTGCAGAACGGCTCCAGTTGTCTGGTGAAATGCATTTTCAATAGGGTAATTTCTTATTCCAGTAAATTCCATTTCATATGCCTTTGTAACTTCTCACTGTGCAGGTCCTGGGGGTTTGATGTGCTGAACTCTCAGTGCATGAATCTGGGTTGGGGGCTGCACACAGAATATGTGAAAGGTGCTGCCGGCAAAGGAGAAAAGAGAGTTCATCACCCTGTTGAGGCAGCCCTGGGGTGAGCTTTGTTCAATCTCCTCTCCCTCACCTGGCCATGCTCCTTAGAAATGCGAAGGAGCTCTGGGGTCGCAATTCTTATCTTAGCACATAATAAGACCTCATGGCAACATGGAGCCAGCATTACATCTAGTATCTGAAATGTGCTGGGACTGTGAGAATTTCAACCACTTTTAGATGTGGGTTTCCCATTTCTACATAATGAAACCTTGTCTGCATGTACAGATACACAATCTGTCATTATGTGGATAAAGATATTGTGCTATACAGTGACTAGTCCCATTTCTGACGTGCTGGTTGTCATAGTAGCATAGCAGCAGTCTACTGATACTTAGCAATTTAATAATAATTATGACCAAAGGACTTTAATTTCAACAGTCGGCTGGCCCATAGTGCTTTAACCTGTTGTTGTTGACCTGTTTTAGTAAATGAATATAATGCAAATGAAAGTTATTACCAAAACATGCATTTTTACCAAAAATGAAACTATTAGAGTAAGCGAATGGGGGTCTTTGAAAATGCTGTAAATGATATAATGTATACTCTATGTCATATTTGCATTTTTCATGTCTACATAAATTCTAATTTCTCTCAAGATTTACTTTAGGTAATTGAGATCCTTCTCTGTACAGCACTTTGGTCAACATGTGTAATTGTAGCATTTGGTCTACAAGTAAATTGGCTTCACCACTGATGCTGCTGTGATACTGTGTGTTGTGATTACTCTGACAGCCTTCTTGTTTAATGAGAGCCTTCCCAGTGTGTGCAGCTCAAGCAAAACCCCAGCTGACCATATAAAGATGAGAGCCAAGGCCAAACAGCAATCTCCCTGAAGAGAGCTCAAAACAGATACAAACAACAGTCAGCAAAGGTTTGGCCTCAGATAGTGCAGAGTATTGACTGATGGATCAATACTCTCAACTGCTTTAGCTGAGCCAGACTCCACCTCAGTTCAATAAAGCACAGTTATATCTTGAGTCCCTGTCTGGACCGATGGCAGAGATTGATTAGGAAGCATTTGTCACTGCTGAGACAGTTTCCAAGAGGAATAGGTAACGTTCACATCCTGCGGGAGCAGCAGCACCGTCACTTTTAGCCGTTCTTCTGCTCATTTACAAAGTGTGCAGGTTTCTCTCAGGTTAAGTCTCTCTGCTTAGTTGTTTGCTTGTAATAATGACCCTTCACAGTGTGTTATGAGTGGTAGGCCTTACATGCTGGTGCTGTAAAACCACTGAACCATGTTTGCATGCTGAGGCCTTTAGGTTTATCACGTTGTCACCTAGTGTAATAATGCCATGCATACAAAATGACAGGAGCTGAGGAACAAGAGAGCAATGACATACTTAGGAAGGATACCTGAAGCAGAGGATAATTAATTCGACCTAAGCTGCATGCCAATGCTACATTATGCATGGACTTCATTACCATAAACATGCGTATCTTTAGCCTTTGGCTCGTTCATTACTTCGTGTACTGTCAGAGGAAGAAAGGTCGACTTGGGTTTGCTTCAAAGAGTTAATTGCATTGGTTACACTTTGAAAAAATAGTTGAGCACAAACGCATAAGACTGTAGCCACAGGCCAAACATCTTTTGCAGTACAGTAAAGGGCACACTTTATTTCCTCATTCATTCCGCTGCTATGTGTGTACAGCAGAGCATCCAGTTGTGAAAAGAAAACCTGTTAAGTCATTGGATGCTATTAGTGACACACCAGCTCCAGTGTTTTTCACCAATACCACGACATTCTCAACCCAGTCTTCTATAAATTGCACTCATGTGGTGATTATGTGTTAGGGATTTACATTAAATGACAATGTTTAGAGACAGTGTTTAGTGTGACCTTCATATAATGCGGTGTAAAGTAAAGGGTGGAGGATGGGCGGGATGGGCTTTTACCTTCATCAGCATCTCGTTTGTATCATGCTGTAGTCACACTATCTACTCTGAAATCACTTTATGCAACAATGTGGAAAGCAAGACAGGTGTGAAGGTCAGGATGGCAGGTGGGTGTGTGAGATCTGCCTTTCATGAAGGAAACTGTTGTATCTCATCACTGCCCTGCTATTTTCTTTTTAGTTTTTCTAAAATGTAGTTTGTTGCTCCAAAATGCTCCCAGCAAAGCCACAAAATCAGACACTCTACTTTTAACCGAATGAGCTCACATAAGCACCGACACACACAATGCAGAATGGCCAAATAGCTGTATTTACTTAAAAACGATGTATGTTACAAATATTAGTCTCACAAATCCACTCATCTCCACAACGCTTTAAAAACATCTTTTATTATCAAAAGAAATAAAATAGTTTTTGCTCTTTACATAGTCAAAAAGGAAACACAAACAATACAAAAAACTAAAACTTAGTAGTAATCCATAATAACATGGTATTAATCCATAATGTAGTAATCACACAGCCGTGGCACAATATTAAGACAGTATTAACACTGAAATTTGTTACAGGCAAAATACAATCAAGTCAGCATGGTGACGAAACAATTCAAAATACAAAATTTAAAAATACAAACGAAAACAAAGGAGTTAAAACATACATTTAGAAATTAACCAAATTAGCTTATTTTCTGATTCTTGTGTTGCCAGTTACAGAAATGTCTATTGATAAACCATTTTGCTTTCATATAATGCATAGTTTGCAACCAGAATGCTAAAAACAACCCAGTATTTTCTATTGAGCAGATGTTTCAGAGTCAGCAGCAAAAATATTATTATTACACATTCATTGTTTTCTAGCTATCTTGTTTGGTTAAACTTTACTGTGGCTAAGCTCTTTAAAAACATGGCTTATGCAAGAAAAATGACTATCAGGTTCAAATTGTCATTTTCAACCATCAAAGACATTTATCCTGTTTTCTTTTCCTCTAATTGTCTCTTCCTGCAGTCCTAAATTTCTTTAGAAGTTTCTCTGTTTTCCTAAATTAGTTGTGGATAGAGATGTACTGCCACACTACACAGCAGACTCAACAAGTCAAGAAGGCACTGTTACATGACAGCAAAACGTAATGTGGAGAGGAACGAGCAACTAAAAGCCACACTGGTATTTCAGAATATTCATATCAATTGCATTTTTACTCCAAAATTATATGTACAATATCCACTTAGAATACAACTAAAACAACCATAGTTCCTGCCTGTGTTTGTCAAACCTGGATATGATTCCAGTTGTCTCATTTTGGCAGTTGTGTGCTCTGTATGCCTAACATTCACCCCCACCACCTCCAGCCGATTCCACTGCAATCCATAGATGTACAGAAGCACCTCAATGATACATACAATGTGATGGACAAACAGCTTAGTAATATATGAATGTAGTTTGTAGAAGACTGAGTTGGATATGAGGAACAGAGTCAGTCAGCAGGGAAAATTAAAAATACAACCTGCTGCCTTTACACAATGCTGCAGAACACCGATGGAGTATGAGATTTCATAGAACATGTCTGCGGCAATATTTGGACTTTAGCTTGTTTGCAGTTTTAGAAATGCTGATTTCTAGTCCTGAATAAGATCATTAAGGGGTAACAGTTAACATTAGGGCCAGAGGACATTCTTGTCCGACAGTGTCATACTCAGTCGGTGGATGGATGCAGTGGTTGTAGTTGTTCATCTGCAGAGGTATCATGAGAGCAAGGTCACAGTGTTACCCTCCACTCCACTGCCCCTCCCCTGCTCCTGCTCTTGTGCCATCCAGAGTGCTTCACATCACTCAAAGATGACAATCTAATGAAAGATCCTTGTACTGAGCTCACGGTGCCTTCAAGTGCATTCTGCCAAATAGCTATTAGAATGCCCTACACTCTGTGATTGCCTTTCAGAGAGGAGAATGCAATAGATTGGGTTGGAGGATTAAAATAGTGGATGGGTTCATTAGATAGCAGCAGCCTGTCAAGATCTCATTGACCAGAGGAAAGGATACACTGTTTGGGAGCAGCCTAGTGGGCCCACACAGACCCACTGTATGAAGATCTACATTTTATTTAATCCAGTGCAGCTTTTAGTCAGTTAGGTACATCTGTCAGATTAGAAACTTTATATATTTTACCTGGTTTCTGAAAAAAACATCACTGTACTGCAGGTCTTTATACCTTTGGATGACATTCAGTTTGTTTGTATAAATTCCATTTTGTATGGATGAATAGCATACTTAAACTCTTAAATAGTGTAAATGGCTGTATTAATCGCAACTACATAGAAAACCAAACCTTTATTTTTCATAGACATGCTTTTATTCCTGATGTTCTGTTTTATAATTAGATTTTGTAGTTTTCCCCTTTTTTGAAAATATCTTTCAATTTTGTTTGCTGTTATTTCAAACTTAATATTTTTTTATTCTTAATTGTCAAATTTTCTGCATTGTGCTTTTCCACTGCACAAGTCCCCTCAGTAACCCATGTCTTTTTCAAAACCCCAACATTTACTGAAGGTATTTTATAATAAACCCTGAATAATTGAATAAAAACCCACATCTATTCCTGTGAGGACGTGGACATTAAATTAAAGAGGGGAAACCTCACAGTTATTACTCAGATGCAAGTTATTTTGTATTTTTAGAAGAGACATTTTGGCTATGAAACATACCATCAAGAAAACAAAATCAGTCCTGAATGAATCAGTGTTGTGATTGTGCAGTAGTGCCAGGGTGTTTTAATGTTATTGTTTGCCACATTATAGACCTAAGCTGGCTTAGGTCTAAGCCTGGCTTATTTCGGTCAGCTTCGCTAACTTTAGTGAGAGTTTAGTTCCACCAACAAGGCTTAGGGCTAGCCTGGCTTGGTAACCATGGTAACTCAGCCAGAGCGACAAGCCTGGTCCGGGGCAGGCTAACAGTCAAGCTTACTTTAGCTCCATGTCAGAGAAGGTTCTGACGAGCTTCGGAAAGACGCCTGTGAACCGCATGTTACACATTAAATTCATCTTGATCTGTAATCAATGATGTTCTTGTTCGGTGACATACATTGAGACCTTTTTTAAATTTTCTTATTTAAATAACGCCGGAATAACCATGAATCAAACTATATCATATTACACTACACATTTTGTCACAGTGTGCAACTGTGGCTCAGTGGTTGGAGCGTAGTTCAGTAGATTAAATGTGGTTTCATTTTTCATTGCGCCGTGGGTTCGAATCCACCAGCGGTAAATACTTGGAAATATCTGATTTTCTTTCTTCTTTCACCCTCAAAGTGCAGTCAATATGTAACAGGAATAGGCACAGATTGTCTTAAAATAAGCAGGACACAACAGCCACAGTTTTCCATAAAGAATACCTTCCTTTTACCAGCGGTCCAATCTGATCATGATGATAATCCAAAGGTGATGCCAAATGATGAGATAACTATTTTGTGTACAAGCTCATTTGTGTCTTCTCCCTTATTTAAATGTAGGGCACAGTAGCACTATCATCTCTAATAAAAATGACATCTCCTCTACGTGTTTTTTTCTGCTTTTTCATTCAAAGTTGAGTGTTTGATGAAACATCTCCACATGAAGTTGCCCCTTTTTTCCAAAGTATTCCTACTTTGGTTTTAGGTGTTACCTGCTGCTTTATTCATCTATGGTGGATATATATTTGTCAAATCAAGAACATGAATTAGGCCTACCAGAGTAAAAAGTGAAAACCACCATCACATTATCCAAAACCAGGCTATGTTGTAGCCTCTTTCTCTCATATATATGTGTGTGTGTGTGTGTGTGTGTGTGTGTGTGTGTGTGTGTGTGTGTTTATACACACATAAAAAATGTCTTCAATGGGTTTTGAAAAGCTTTATTTCATCAAGATTGATCTCCTTTGGGCCACAAACTTCAGGGTGAGGAAAAAAAGTCATCAACCACTGCAGTTGTGGGTTATCCCTAATCGGTGTCAAAAACTTGCCCTCAGAAAATTAAATTTTCAGACGTGTGCGTGTGTACGCTCAGACTAAGTGCTTCATTAAAAAGAAAATAAACACGCATTTAAACGGTCGGCAATGCTTTGCCAGGCAGCGTCTCGAGCTTTATTTATCGCAACCGTGTTGCCTTTTCTTGTGATAATCTCCCTGTAGTCCTCGTACAACTCCGTGAGAAGTTTCTGCTCCGCCGAAGAGAAATTCTCCGCTCTGTTTTTAGACATAATATCATCATTTCGACGATCGACACGTCTGGGCTTTTTATCTCCCCCGGACGCGCGCTGAGCCTGGAGTGGATCAGCCTGGCTTGAATAAGCGTCCCTGAAAAACAGCTGAGCCTTGTTTGTGGAACTACTTGCAGCTGAGATTAAAGTTGCCGCTTGTTCAAGCCACGATTACCGGCGTAAGCCCAGCCTGTTTTAGCCAGCTTCGTGGAATACCCCCCAGGTTCAGAACACTAGTTGTATCAAATACTGCCTCCGTAAGCTGCAGGCAGCAGGAACAATATCCACAAGCTAACAGGCTAACAAGCACTGAGTTTACTGTGACTGCCCCAGTTAGTCTGCTTGTTGTTGTTGTTTTTTTGTTTTTTTACAGACAGCATTTTTTAATGCACTGGAAGTGTGGGCTTCTATGAGAGCTGGTAACAGTAACTGTCAAATATACAGGTGTGTAGTTCTGAATGACCTCAGCAACTAAATCCAAAAGTTTAACTTTTACACACTAATCTCAAGTGAGTTTTAACAGTATCTGAGTTTGCAATCCTTCTGTTTATGCGACTGGCATTTAGTTTTCTCACCCTGAAAGCTGAGGCAGTATTTACTACTGTAAACTTAAACATATTGAACCATCAGCACTGTCACTAGTAATATCACATGTCCATTCTTGGTCAGCAGTGGTGTGCACATTCTCCCGCCTTAATTTTTTAAATTTTGGAGCTACAGTGGAAAGTATGATTTTGCCCTTTTACCCTGGCATGTTAATCTGGCCCATTCAGTGTTGCTAAAAAGATGTCTGTTTCCCCTCTGACTGTTAGAATGGCTGAAGGTCACAGTGTGAGACAAAGCTGTAATTACAGTGAACGTGACACACTGAGCCTGTAACGGTAGAACAGAAGTGGGCCTGGATGCCCGTTGTTCTTACCTGACACCTGAGAGACTTGAAGCTGTTTTCTCCACTAACACTGGAACTTTGCATCTCTGAGTTAACTTTTGAGGTCACTAGCTGTTGCGTTAAGTTGTGGTATTGTTAGCCCAGATGATTTGTTCCATTAGTGATCAAAGAATGCCAGCCAAACAGCTAATTATTGCAATGTGAATCCACGTTTGCTCATGCAAGCTATCTAGGAAGCTGCATTTGTTTTGAGCTAAAATAAAAAACAATAGTTGTGCTTGCCTTTTATGTTCTGAAAGCTGCTAATGAGCTAAATTTGCTTCCTTAAATGTGATAATGTTTCATGTATTAGTTCTTTGAAACTAATTAATTTGGTTTCTTAATAGTCGTAAATGGAACTATTTATAGTTATTGTCTAAAGTAAATAGTTGTACATTAGTAATGGAAAATGAAGGTAATTCCAGTTAACCTTTATTCTTTGATTCTGCTTCATGGGTTAAGCTGAAACTGAGGTGCAGTTTGACTATGACCTTACTTTTGTTGAGACCAGAGGACCAGAGATATAAAGAGCAGAACTACAGTTTTTCTGCATACTTTCCAGAGACACAGAAGATTTGAGGACTTTTCATTTAATGGATAACGATCCCTAGCCCATATGAAACTGAACTCTTTAGCCTGGCAGTCTGAAGTGCAGTAAGATCTAACTTTACTTTTATACACAGTTCAGTGAACAGGGTCTACATACTCCCACATACTTTAAGATCAACCAGCCCGTTTGGACTAGAGAACAGTGACATTAAAATACTTCATTCTTTCATTTTCTGCCTACACTACCGTCCAAAAGCTTGGGGTCACTTAGAAATATTCTTATTTTTGAAAAAAAAAAAAAAATTTGTTTTAGTGAGAATAGCATTAAGTTAATCATAAATCCAGTCTCGACATTGTTAATGTGGTAAATGACTATTCTAGCTGGAAACGGCTGATTTTTAATGGAATGTCTCCACAGGGGTACAGAGGAACATTTCCAGCAACCATCACTCCTGTGTTCTAATCCTACATTCTGTTAGCTAATGCTGTTGAAAGGCTGATTGATGATTAGAAAACCCTTGTGCAGTTATGTTAGCACATGAATAAAATTTTGAGTTTCCATAAGTGCACAGACTGTGGTGTGTTTTTGTATTTGTTCACTGTTTCTACAGAGTGTATGCTCTGCGTCCCATTAGGTTGTTAACCTGCAGCTTTAGTAGAGCGTGTTAACTTTGCACCAGTTCTGTGGTATTTGGCTCAATATTTTGTTTGTTTAATTATTAGACTGCATGAAAACCAGCCTTTATTTAAATACTATTTGACAATTTATGATCTGCATTTTAAAGCCTCATGCTGAGAGCAGCAATGTTGACAAGATGGGGGACAGTGAGGTGGCTTCATAAATTCTGCCTTCAGATTTTCTTTAATTTTTTCATCTCTCTGTTCATTTTTGAAGTGTCATACAGCAGTCAGCAGCAGCTATCAGTCCTGGGCAGCATGTACGCTGAACTGTGCAATCTGAATCATCCAGTATACCTGAATAGGAGCGACTCCACGTAGAATCAGCTCTATAAATTCAGCAGAATAAAATCATAGCATATCAGTCAACATTTTGCACATCATCCGGCACAAGTGTAATCACTCTTTTACTATGTATTTATTGAACAAAACAAAACAAAACATAGGCTTCTTATTTGGCCTCATTTCAACCAGGTATACAACTCTAAATCTATTACATCACCAGTTGCTACTGAGACCTGTGGTGGTTCCTAGCCCTTGGTTTGAGAGGCGCTGCAGCAGAATACTGTATCTGTTCAAACTCCCATGATGCATATCCCACACTAAACCAGGCCAATCTCCCTTTCATCTGTAGAAAAGCTGCCTCTGCCTCTCCCTCATGACTCCAGTGTTTACACTCAGACAGTGAGCAGCTCAATGAACAGCAGTTGAACAGCTCTATAGACAGCAGCATCCAATAAAACAACCTCTGCACTCCTCTGCAACTGCCCTGGAAGAAGTCTATTGTAGTCGCAGGCTCATCTCCCTTTCACAGTCCTTGACTCATTTAATCTCTCATGTTTCTCTCTTTTGTCATCAGATCAATTTTGATTCGTTTCACTAGCATATCAACTAAGCTCACTAGACTGTGCTGCCAAAGAGATACACTCCTAACTTGATATTCAAAATCAAAACTGCCAACAGTCTAATTAATTAGAAATTTGTCTCATCAATGTGTCTCAGGAATTCATAAGTTCTTAGTTTTTCTTACAAGTATTTTTTTTCAGGGTAAAAAAGCCCCAAACATAATTTTAGTGTTGTTGTGGGAACTTTTTATTACAGTTGGTAAATACAGAAGGTGGTGTTATTGTTTAACTCCGAGCATATGTACAGGAAATACATAGTAGAAACATTTTTTTCAAACAATGTGGGGGGATGTTTTCAATCTCGCATTCCACCTCAGATAATGAGCGACATGTAATAATACTTTACATGCAGCTCTTGATATTAAGGAATACAGAACCTGAATATAATGTAGATAAGGCAGTTTTTCGAAACTGCATTTAAACTCAAACATGCTTTTGTCAGCTGTTTGAAAGTTTAAGACTACAGCCTTTAAAAGCCAAAATCTGCACGGGACGATCCTCACTCGTTTGGACCATCCCTGATCTAAATCCAATTGAAAACATTTGGGGATGGATGGTAAGGGAAGTTTACCAAAATGGACATCAGCTCCAGACAGTGGATGCCCTTCATGAAGCCATCTTCACCACTTGGAGCAACGTTCCCATCAGCCTCCTGGAAAGACTTGCATCAAGTTTTGAAGTGATCCACGGTGGAGCTCCTCATTACTGAGTTCTTTTTTGACACATTTGTTTCTGTTTTGAGCGGGTTTTCTAGTTTTTTTGAGCTTTGGTCTTTAAATTTTGATCAGCTAATGAACAGCCTATTTTAATGTAATTGTTGTTGTTTTATTCTCTCACTTCCATTTCTTCCTTTTGCATTTTGAAGCTCTACTATAAACATTCTTAAGATCCAACAGTGCAAAATGCAATTTCTTGCAATTTTTCAACTGGTCTTAAGATTTTAATGGGAAGTGTATATACATAGCAACTGAGTCCTCTCACAGTATGTTATCATGCGAGTCGAGCTCAGGTTGTCAAAGGGAGTACTTTAACCATGATATTTTCCTCAATGTTCTTAAGTAGCTTTGCTGTCTAAATTTAACTAGGGATTGAAAACTAAACTTAAGTGTGAAATCCTACATGGAACACAAACCCTTCAGACTTCTTTTTTGTGACAGATGTTTATTTCAAAATGCAACTTCAAATGCAGTTTATTTGCACTGAAGCATAGTCTTTGGGAGACAGAGTTAGAACAACATTAAAACTGTTGACAGGTCACAGAAAAAAAAACATGTTGTGATAATGCAATTTTCCTGTGGGAAACTGTCTTGATATTCACAAGGTGTTAGTATGACATGTAAAACCCACCTAAATGTTACTGCAGGGAAAGCCCACCTCCCATGGCAACAACACTCCCTGATGGCAGCATCCTCTCCTGGCATGACAATGTGTTCACAACTGGAACACCAAAGAAACATACTCCTGGGGCCTATTTCACGAAGCAGGTTTAGTGAAAACTCTGAGTTTGTTAACCCTGAAATGAGGGAAACTCAGAGTTTTCTATCTCAGAGTAGATCAACTCAGAGTTGTGGAAGAAACTCAGAGTTTGTAAAACCTGCTTCATGAAATAGGCCCCTGCTATCAACACAACCCAGTCTTCAGTTATTGTTATTGTTATCATACCAAGTAGGTTATCAACAAGTAGTATCAGTATGAGTCAAGGATGTAAATTTCCTTCTGTTTGTCCCAAACATGACAGTATGTCAAATGTGTTTACTAAGGTTCTTCAAACTCATTCAGATCTTCTACAATAACCCCACATCAACGCTTAATCTTTTATGGGGAGACTTTCATTTGTGAGGCTGTTTTCCCATTCTGCTCTGTGTTTTAGTGAGGTTGGCAGAGCTGCCACATCTTTCTCTCTGGTCAATAAGAGGTTAACACAAGACTGGTTTTAATCGATTGAACAACTTGGAGCAGAAAAGAGCCTGCAGGTCTCTTTATTAACACTGTGCTATCAGTTCAGACCTGAGTTGACAGCTGCAATCTTTGTGGCCACCCCTTGAACTCTGTTTCTCTTGTGCACCATTAGGTATTATCTTTCTTTGTGGTATTAATGACCTGTCACCAAAACAGAAAGAAAAGTTTATATGTTTATGTATGAGGAACACTCTGAAAAACAAGCTTGTGTAAGCCTGAGGATGAGGGTATTTCTAAAAAGCCAAGTGAAAAGTCAAGGGCATAAAGGAGAACACTGCCTGCACTTGGCTCTGCAAGGTGTACATGTTTATATGCATGTGTGTGCGAGTAAGCGTGAGTATGTGTGTCTTCGAGTGGTGAATCAAAGGCCCTGTGTGCAGGGCTGCACAGAGCTGATAGCTGACCCATCAAGCGTGGCCCACCTAAAGCAGAATAAAAACACCCACATCAGAAAAAGCCCCAGCGGAGAGAATTTTTAAAGTGCAGCGCTGCGCTGTGCACATCTAAAAGGCCTAACTCAGCCACAAACACACACCTCAAATCCTCAGCCAACAATAGGGGCTTACAAAAGGCAGAGCTGAGGGCAAAGAGACTAGGGAGAGACAGACAGGTAGAACAGACTCATGTCCTTCACTTTTCACTCTCCAGCCTTTCATGCTCTAACTATATGTTTCCTGACAGCAACACACTTGCACTCAATGTTGTGAGGCCAGTGTCCTCTCCTCTATCTGTGAAGATCAGATGGAGAGAACACAGCAGAGCTCTGAGGACATGCGTTCAGTTCCACAAGAGCTGGAGACCTGACACTTGGTCTTGAGTCTGACTTAGATCACAAAAATGACTTGACTCAGACTTGACAGTGACATATGACTTCCAAAAGATCTGACTTGGCATAGAACACAACAGCGAGACATTCTAATTTAAAATTTAAAATTGGAATGCCTCAAATCCTGTATTTTTAAGGTATCTTTTAATCTTTTCCAAAGTTAGTGGTAGGCAAGCAAAATACTAGTAATGCAGGAGGAAGACCGGGAAGAAGATGATGGCTACTAGAAATGTATGCAGGATGTAAGTTCTTCCGTCAGTAGCTATGGCATTGTACTGCCAAGAACAGCTTTTAGGCATTCCATGTTTTCTTTTCTGTCTGTTTTAATCTCATGATCCACACACGAGTTAGTACTGATTCATAAGTGTGCCTTTGGGCAGCTGTGGCTCAGGTGGTAGAGCGGGTTGTCGAGAGGGTCTGCGGTTCGATTCCCACTCTGACCTAGTCATGGGCAAGACACTTTACCCGCCTTGCCTCCAGTGCTGCTCTCACACTGGTGTATGAAAGTGTGTGAATGTTGGTGGTGGTCGGAGGGGCCGTAGGTACGGACTGGCAGCCACGCTTCCGTCAGTCTGCTCCAGGGCAGCTGTCACTACAAATGTAGTTTACGACCACCAGAGTGGAATGTGTGAGTGAATGAATAATTGATCCATTGTGAAGTGCTTTGAGCGCCCAGAAAAGCGCTATATAAATCTAATCCATTATTATTATTATTAGGGATGTGCACGACTAGTCGTTTAATCGTTTAACCGCCTACTCATTTATTAAATGTTTAGTATTTTACTAGTCGGGTAAACGCTGCATTAAGCATCATGCACCTTGTTCTTCGCGCCTCTGCATCAGCTTCTTTGTAAACACGCTGAGCAGCCAGGGAGAGAATTGCTCCTCCTCCCCTCCCCTCACACGCACATGTAGCAGGGGGCGGTCGACCTCCGGATGACACGTTCATTTCTTCAAACCTACACTGCCTGTCCGTCCCCCCCCCCCCCCCCCCCCCCCCCCCGCCCCCCGGTACAGCCATGCTTCGCGGCCCCCGGTCCCGACCGGGCGCCGCCATGCAGCTCTACACTCGAGCTACCTGGTTGATCCTGCCAGTAGCATATGCTTGTCTCAAAGATTAAGCCATGCAAGTCTAAGTACACACGGCCGGTACAGTGAAACTGCGTATGGCTCATTAAATCAGTTATGGTTCCTTTGATTGCTCTCTCAACGATACCCAACAGGCTTATCAAAATGTCTGATCCACTTGTGAAACTCTTCCTCATCTGTCAAGCAAACCCAGCTATCATCATTGTCATTTACGAGGGGCCGTGAACGCGACTGCAGTCTCCATCGTTATTATCAGTGCATTTTCTCCCGCGTCTGCTGCTATTTCCGTGTTTTTTTTCAACCCCCGCTATCCCCCTCATCATTAGCGGTGTTTTGACCACTCCAGCTACACCCACCACGTCCCCTCCTGCCACTCCGGACCCGGTGAAGCAAAGCATCGGCTCCAGTATGTGTTGCTTGTGGACTGTCATGGCGCACCGACCCGCTGCCGTTACGCACAGACGCAGCGTCACTTTCTGTCTCAGTGGACGACTGAACATCTTCATCAGAGGATGAATATTCCTCTTCAGAATATGAATAAGCCATTACTTGACAAAGTACTTTGTCAGCGTTGACCAGACCTCTTGGTATGGTGAGTTTTCTCACTCTAAAATGTGCCGTCTTGCGCTCTGATACGCTCCGACGGTGAGTCTCGTCTCCTTGGTTTTCAAACTCTGTAAACTCCAAAACTTTGAATGAAAACACGCCCACAGCTGATGCTCAGATTGAAGTTCCAGATGTCCGCCATCTCCTGGTGTACAGTACATGAGGCACATGAGGCAGTATATTTGAAGCTATGGCTTGTTATGTTCAGCAATGTTTCTTGTCGCAATATTGCGACTTTGGTGCTTAAAGGGTTAAATTGCAAGTTTTCCAAACCGACTAGTCGGTTCGGAAATTAGTCGAAATTCCCATCCCTAATTATGATCATAACCATTGTTTCTGATGACTGTAGCCATGCATCTTGGCATGCTCTCTACCAGCTTCTGGCATTGTTCTGCTGTCACAGCAGCCCATTCCTGTTGCACAAATTCAAACTAATTTGTTTTGCTTTTGGGCTTGTGGTTCTCTATTTTGGTTTACTCAAGTTTTCAGTTGGATTTAGATCTGGTGACTGAGCAGCCAAGGCATGGTTACAATGTTCTGGTTCTTCATCCAGGCTTTAACTGACCTTGTCGTGTGCTAAGAGGCATTGTCTTGTTGAAAAATCCAGTCATTGGAGGCAGGAAGTAGTTTTCCAGCTGATGGAAGAAGACTGTTTTCAAGAGTAGCCCAGTACATGACCTGGTTCATTGGCCCTTCACACAATTGCATTTGCCCTGTTCCAAGCAAACTGAAACAACCCCAGATGGTCACTGATCCACCTCCATGTTTTACTGTAGGGGCAGACAGTCTGGTTTGTAGCTTCTCCAGGCTTCCTTCTGACCAGTAAGAAGGGCTTCTTCCTGCCCTGTGTGACTTCAGACCAACTTCAAGAAGTTGCTTTCCAACTGTCCTTGCCAAACAAGTCACATTTCTCCACAGTGCCCACTCATTTTTAAGGTCTGACAACAATTCCTGACATAGGAACGGATGAGTGATGGTCATCTCGTGGGGTAGAAAGATGTTTCCTGCCACAACCAGCTAGCAGTTTGATAGTATCATCTTTGACTTGTTTTTTGATGTAATGCACGGCTGTCTTGGAGATCTTTGAGTTTTTGGCTACCTGTCTCTCACTCATGTCAATTTCCAGCAGTTCCAAGATGGCTGCCTTTGTGGCTTCACATAATTATTTAGTTTTAGGCAAGCTGTGAGAACTGAGAACTTCTGAGTTGTGCTATGGCTTGAATGTCAGCAGGAAACCACTTTAACCCTTGTGTTGTCCTTACCAAAAAATGTTGTTGCCTTGTCTGAAAAAAGTCCAAAAATTCAGAAAAAAATTCCCCAAATTTATAAAAATTTGCAAAATTTTCAGGAAGAAAATTCCTCAAAAGTTTTATTTTTTAAAAAATAAAAAATCCCCAGATCTGACAGCGAAATTCATTGGATTTTGGTTGATTTTTTGTCTGAATGTTCCGTTAAAGTTCGGCGGCCCGCAGGCGGGCCGTTTTGATATCTGCATAAGCATTTTTCGAAATACAACGACACTGCCAACACGATGATTCAAACACTATACACCGATGGAAAGCTTAGATTCTCATGAATCCGCCGGTATAAACCACTTTCAGATGTGATTACCACAGCGGGTAATATAAACACATTTCTCCAACAAACAACAAAAATTTAAAGGGCACATAAAGGGGCACAACTCATCTTTGGACGCTCTTTTACTGATCAAAGATGAAGATAACCCACAAAAACCGGCCAGAATCCAAGCTTCAGCATCCAGACAATACTAGCAAGTAAAATGTCCAAAACATGTCTTGAAATAAGTAAGTAAATAATCCACAAATAGCTCTGCTCCGTGTGCGCACACGCATGGCGGCGTGAAGGAAAAAATTGGGCACCCTGATAAGTGAGTAGTTAGAGCACGGCGCTGCGTGTTTCATTTTCACTGTATTTATGGCCATATTTTTATTCAGCGTGTAGAGATCCATGCGGTCTAGGACTCAAAATGGCGACTGAAGTCTTTCCTTTATGTTTACACCACGTTTCAACCAATCAAGTGACTCTGGCCTGCCTACGAGCCCTAAACGGCCAACCGTAGCCGAGACTGACCGATCTGGATCTACCTCATTTCGTCAGTAAATTCTGAGCAATTCTGAGCAAAGGAAATATTTGACTGACAGGGCTGATAGCCAATGAGCCTGCTGAATACCAGGATATTCACCTTATTCAGCTCCGCCCATTTTCCAACGGGCGGGACTTCCTGTTTTGAGTAGCACTTCCGGTAACTCGATCATGCCGGTGTTTACAACTGAGAGAGTGATGTGGGAAGAAACGGAAACCTCTTTAAAAAACAGAAATGGATCAAGTCTGCCACATCCGCGACTTATTACAGAGTGGGAGGATGACATGAAAAAGTGGCCACAAGTCATGTATGGCGATATTTTTAACTATTTCGTGTTGTCTCTTGGCGTTGATCGCTCAGCTATGAGGAATTATAAGAGCACTGAAGCCTATCAATATTTGCACAGTGGTAAAGTCGGCGCTGTTCTGTTACATCAAGAACGGGAATATACGTTTCTTAAAGCTAATGTCAGCCCGAGTCAGGCTAGTACCTCCACACACATGGCGTGGGTGTTGGTGACAGCTGATGGAGTGGTGGAGACCACAGGATGCTCCTGTATCGCTGGGTTGGGACGGTCCTGCAGTCACGCTGCTGCGATATTATGGAAGGTATGTTGATTTGAATAAAACTTTATTTGATTCATGTATATATGATGTGGTTGTGCAAGCGGAGGTTGTTACTGTCATTTCTGAAACAGCTCCTGCAGTTTACTGTGTTATTAGCCCTGTCACAAGCTAATGCTAATTCCCTGGAGCAACAAAAAAATGATTCTGACCAAACCGCAGTCATAACAACGTTTCAAAATAGCAGAGAGTATCTTTTTACCTCACTGATGGCATAGCTAGGTCTTTAGTGGAAACTGAACTTTGGTAGAATCGCTGTAGCTGCGCTGACAGTGACCGATGCAAGCTGTGTGTTTACATCGCCATGAGCTGGTCCGCAGCATTCAGATCGAACCTTTCCGTGCTCTAAACAATTCTGAGAGAGAGAAAACTTCATCTTTCCCCAGTTGTTGTGGTACCCACGGACAGCGCAATTGATGCCAAACATGTTAAAATCGCTTAAAAGAACAGTTAAAAGTAGCTACAGTAGCGAGAGGACTCGATGTTGTTGTAGTGCGAAGACGGTCAACCGGAAGTCAATCTCAAAAATGGCGCCGCCCTGCCTCACTTCCTGAATAAGGTGAATAAATAGAGCCTCTGCCAGCGGGGTTGTGTGACGTTTCACACCTTGGCTGCGGGCAGAATCTGCAGCCTGTCTCTCCCCCTGCCCGTGTGTGTCTGATCCCACACTAAAGCTTATCTGAAGTGATTTTTTGAGTTCTTTATGAGTTTTTGGAGTGAAAATAATGTGAAAACGGGCTATAAAACGAAAAAATACCATTTTTGTCCAGGGTGTGCAGAGGGTGTACAGAGGGTGTCCAAAATTGACAGCACCATAGCAGTACAAATACATGTGTGAAACACTCATTTCTTGTAGTATTGCTCTGAAATTTTGACCTGAACTGTGTAAGACCCCAGACTGTTGCCTTTTTGTGTTTTCAAGCTGTCATAGTGCTGCCACACTTATTTTCAGGTGTTTTATTAGGGAAAAAATTTAGGCGAGAATAAAAGTCATCCTAATTCAGTGTGTTTCAACATAAAATACTCTGTGCCAGTAGCACCTAGAGTAATTCTGACTGCACTGGGTGAAAATTCAGGTTGTCAGCTTTCAAAGGAGACCCCAACCATGCCTGTACTCCAAACAGTCCAAGAACAGCATTCAATTTACTTTCCGTACATCTTCAGTAGAAATTTCAGGCGAAAATTGACTGAACTTTATGGGTTAAACATTTTTTTTAATTAGTTTTTTCCACCAAAAAATGTCCAAAAATTTCCTAAAATTTTTTTGAAAATGTGGAAGTTTTCATTGTGAATATATATGTATATATATGTGTGTATATATATATATATATATATATTTTCCACATGTTTAAAACTTTAAAATGGGTCAGTCTGAACTGCAGGATGACAAGAGGGTTAGACCCGACCTTTGGATGTGCAGCGCTGCTTATGACATCTTATGACATGAAATGGTCTCATATATATGTATATATATATATATATATATATATATATATCATGGTAGAGACTGCGATTTGGTAGAATTGGAGTTTCTACCAGTAGAGATTGTGATTGGAGTCTCTACCAGTAGAGACTGCGATCGCAATCTCTACTGGTAGAAACTTCAATCCTACCAGTAGAGATTTGTCAGGGCTAAGGTTAGACTTTTAAGGTTAGGGTCAGGGGTCAGGGCAGGGGTCAAATTTAAAGGTCAGGGTTAGTTAAGGTTAGGATCAGGGGTCAGATTTAAAGTTCCATCTCTACTGGTAGAGATTACAATCGCAAACTCGACTGGTAGAGACTCCAATCGCAATCTCTACTGGTAGAAACTCCAATTCTACCAAATCGCAGTCTCTACCCTGACATATATATATATATATATATATATATATATATATATATATATATGTACATATATAGTAGGGGTACTACGTAAGATGATTTGTTTATTTGCACTCGTTTTATGGGGCACCACCTTGCGTTAATTGCAAGGAAATTAATGAATTTAGGCAGGATCTCAATCAGGTTCCTGTAGAAATTCAATTAATCAGTCTGTTATCTTATAGGCTAGAATCCTTGGTTAAATTGACCTCGTTCTCACACAATGAAACACACAAAGCTGTAATTTGGTCTAAAATGAATGCATTTATTTACTATGTCACTAAACTATACAGTTGAACTATACACAGTGCATATGTGGTGTGTGTGTGTGTGTGTGTGTGCGTGCGTGTGTCTGTGGAATGTGGGTGTGTGTGTGGGTGTGTATGTGAGATGTATGTGTGTGTGTTCCAATCAGCATAATAAGGTGAGAATTATGGTAAAGAGAAGCCAGATAGCGGACGACCGGACTGGATAAACGGTAATTTGGACTAAGAGCGATTCGTAAAAGAATAAACGGATTAAATGAATTAATTAATCAAGTGATTAGTAACATCAAACCCTGGTCAGGCAGAGAACTCAGCTGGTATCTTACTGTCAGAACCATCTGTCAGAGTCTCCTCTTGGCTGGGATTCAGGCGGGCCTTGAGGTGATGCCTTACAACGCGCCTGAACTTGCCGGTTCTGGAGCGATGTGTCGTCGTTATGGCAACGCTTGGATGTCCTACCGTGTGAGTTCTCGGTTTGGTGCAAGGAGATCTGGTCCAGCCTATCTCCGGGGTTCTCAGCTGAGGGTCGGGGAAAAAATGGGAAAAAAATCACTTGATCAAAAATGAGGGCTCTCATGGTATTTTAGCGGGCATTAGCCGAACAAAAGAATGGGTAGAGCCCAAAAATTAGAGAAATGTAAATCGGTTCTTAATCGGTTCTTGTGATTAAAAAGAATAAATTCGATGTTGAATCATGAGTAAAAATGTGTAACTTAATTACAGAAATGAAGGATAAATAAATAGTTACCAGAGTGACCACTCTAGAACAAAGAACTTCAGAAGATAGAAAGGGATGCGCCTTTTAGATAAGAATATGAGAGATACTCCAGCCTGGAGTTCCCCAGAGAGACAGAGTGAAGAAGAGGATGAGGTGGAGGCTACAGTTGAATTTATCTGTGGGTCCAGCTAAGGGGAGGACCTGGGCAGAGAGAGGAACTTTTTCGGCGCGAACTCTTTCCTAGTAATGAGTTCTTCTTTGTTATCAAGAGAACAGAGAAGCAGAGAGGAGAGATGGTCCAAAAATGGATTAAAAATGTGTGACATTAAAATGATTAAGCGATCTGTCTATCTCTCACCATAATCCCCTTTAAGTAGACGTGACCACATGTTCCTAAATGTGCAGGTTAACACACATGTGAATATTATGAGAATTCTTTAATTCATACATATGTTTATGTGCTCTAGACATTAAATATATATGTCACAGTGAAGATATGATAACATGTCATACATATGATAATGAATAAACACAATTTTCATCCTTTCAACCTGAGTAGAAAATAAATTCAGAGGTTAATAATGGAATTCATTCCAAAATCCTGTGGAAGAAATGATTAAACATCATATTTTAATATCTGGACTTCTGTAATAGATAGAATTGTCAAATTTGGATATGTTACATACAAAGTACTTTCAATAACTTTGGTAACCCTGAAAGAACAAAATAAATCTCAGAAATATGAATTTTGAAGATGTTCAGTTCAGTTAGATAGTGTCTCTCTCTCTGTGCTCTTCTCCAGGTCGTAAAATTTACAACTCCCTTATCAGATCTTTGGTGGAAGGCAGAGATGTCTCCTGAGAGGGTGGGGGAAGGTTTTGTTAGAGCCTGAATAAGGTGTTTGTCCAAAAAAACATTTAAGCATAAAGTGATAGTTATTGTCTTTCAGAAAAGGTCCTTCCAGGTGTTTACTCTTCAGCAGGGAGATCCATCTCTCTGCAGAAGGTCTGAATGTCCTTTTCCTGTGAATGCAAACACACAGAAATACAAATGTCCCCATGTCTCCAGAAACTGGGGGAAGGGAGTTCAGTGCTGGAGAGAGAGAGATCTTATCTGAGTTTCATCTTTCACTCCAAAGGCCCAAGCTGGGTACCTTACTATATGTATATATATATATATATATATATATATATATATATGTATGCGTGTGTGTGTGTGTGTGTGTGTGTGTGTGTGTGTGCGCGCGTGTGTATATAAAATTTATTGCAATTAATTGCATTTTTAAAAATGGCAATATTTGTCATAAGTAAAATTTTTCAGTTCAAATAAATTTTGGTTGACGTCTGAATCAATGAGTAGACATTTAAGTGTTTATAATTTAAAATTTGTAAAATTAACATAATTTTAACATGGGACAAATAGAAAAAAATGATTTTGCCGATTTAAATCCTGGATTTTGTTTGTTTTTTACATTGTATGGCATATACCATAAGCATAACTAGTTCAAGGACCTTCAAAACTTGAAAATCCATAGATTCATTCCTCTTTCATCATTTCTAGGTCTGATAAATGGTGTCATTTTGATGGTTCTTTCTTTTAGGAATTTGTATTTTTATTTAAGAAATGATTTTTTATGAGCTTAAAATATATAATTAAGTTATTAAAAGACAGACAAACCAACGCTGATCGTCACATCACTCAGCCGAGGCTCCCCCTCTTTGACAGAGTAATAACTTAAACAACAAAAAGGTTTGTTTCATTTATATTTATCTGCATTTTTCAGCTAATACTTACTAACACAAATTACCACAAACCCAAAATGCAATTATAGCTATTACATTCAACATTTTAAAACTTTAAACTCAAGCTCTTTCAATGTCTTCAAAAGTTGTCTGGCCACACCGTTTGTCGGTACCAGGACTGTCATAGCTAACGTTAGCTCTGGTGCTAACAGCAGCATGTTTTGTATTGAGGTGATAGTGTGGTCTTGAAGCGCTCAGTGTCTATGTTCAGTTTCAGATTTGTGTTTTTCCTGTGCAGACTGCATCTATAATTAGAGGTGTAATCAACATGAAAACCAGAGAGCTCTCTACGGGTGAAAGACAAGCAGTTGTGAAGCTAAAAGAAGATGGAAACTCAATCAGAGCCATTGTACAAACAATTGCATCCATTTGGAATGTCCTGAATAAGAAAGAAACCACTGGTGGACTATGTAAGAAAAACTGCAGCAGTTGACAAAAGAAAACATTGTAAGAGCTGCAGGGAAAGACCCTGAAACAACTGTTAGTGACATCAGCAAGAACCTCCAGAGAGCAGGAGTGAAGGTATCACAATCTGTTCACAGGAGACTTCGTGAACACAAGTGCAGAAGCTACACCAGAACATCCAAACCACTCATTAGCAAGAAGAACAAGAAGACCAGGCTGGAATTTGCCTTAAAGTGCAGAGATGAGCCTCAGAAATTCTGGGATAAAATTTTATAGACTGATGAGACAAAGACGAACCTTTACCAAAATGATGAGGTTAAAATTTGGAGAAAGAAATGATCTGCTCATGATCTCAAACATAGAAGCTCATCTGTGAAACACAGTGGAGGTGAAGTCATGGCTTGGGCTTGCATGGCTTCTTCTGGGATGGACTCATTCATCTTCAGTGCTGATGGGACACATGATAGCAGCAGCAAATGAACTCAGAAATCTACAGAAACATTTTGTCTGCCAATTTAAAGAAAGATGCCACCAAAGTGAGTGTAAGATCCTTCATTATACAGCGCGTTATTGACCCTAAGCATTCTTCCAAGCTCTGTCAGGATTACCTAGACCTTGTGAGGGATGAATTGGATCAGAAAAGTGTGTCCCACAAATCAGCAATCTCTCAATGATGAACTTAAGAAAGTTTGGAATGCGATTCCTGGCGCTTACTTTAAAAAAAACTTGGAACGAATACCTCGTATATGTCATGCTGATGTTAAAATCAAACGAGGTTGCGTTGAAGAAAACAAAGTCTAAGGAAGAAAAACTCAAATTCCTGATGATTATAGCAAACATGTATTCTGATGAATGACTTTAAATAATTGTTCATGAGTGGATTGAGTCATCTGTTGTGAAATTAGCCGAGTAGTAGCATCTGGTCTAACTAAATAATTCTGTTGCTATAAATACACAAATAAATAAAGTCTAACTGCCATGAAATCAGCCATTAGATGATAAAAGACTCGCTACCAGGGTAATTGAAAATAGGTCTGTTTTGAGAAGAACTGATGAAAATGCAGTACTGCTTCACACACACATCCAGCTCTCTCTTCATTTGCTCTTTGTGGAGGGTAACACAGAACCGAGAACAACCCGAATCAGTGTCACTGCATGTTTTTTACACCATCGCCCAGGTTGACAGTGGCAGGAACAATCACAGCCAGATGATACAGTCACGACTCCCCTGCTGCCAAATTAAGTGCAACTCCATGTTTCTCTGCTCCCCTGGAGTGATGTTAAGTGAGACACCACATGGAAATCCTATAATTGAACCTCTCTCAGGTCTTTGTTGGTTTTTCTGAGGACTACAACAGGAGAGAAAAACATTGCAGAGAATAAAAGACTTGATCTCTGATCTCTCTTCTCCCAGCACAGGTTTTGATTTAGTTCATGTTTAATTCCTTTGCCATATAAATCTAGAATTGTTGGCAACACGACAGAGTGCATTACATAGAGCGTGTATAAAGATGGATGGACCTTCCCTGGTATCCATAAGTTTACTGAAGAATGATTTCGAAGCTTAATGAAGTGACTCTACCTGTCGCCATCTTGGCAGTGCCTGACTTCATCTATCACCAAGCTAATCCAAAAGTAGGCAAAGAAGTGGAGCCATGGACCATGGACTGCTGTGGAGGGCATCTACCCATCATTTAAAGCTGCCATTTCCTAAATCAGGCACAACTTTAAGCTTTAATACTATTTAATTGAGTTATATTAAAATCCATCCCCTGCACAATAGTCATAAACAGAGTAATTAAGTATAGAGAGGCACATCTTTGTACCTGACTGAAAACATGTTTATTTCTGCTCTGAAAGCGGTCCATGGGGACTGACTCACTTTTGGAGCCAATCTCAAGTGGCCATTCAAGGAACTGTAGTGTACTGCCCTTGTGCGTTTGTTTCATTTTTCAACAAAGAGCTGGAAACAGTGTGCTTCATAAAAGTAAGCGTGAAGGAAAAAATTGGGCACCCTGATAAGTGAGTGGTTAGAGCACATACCTCATGATCTAAACTGTGTCAGACATGAGTCCCTGGTTTGATTCCCAGCTGGTCAAACCTTTGTTACATACCATTCCTCTGCTCCCTTTCTATGTATTTCTCACCTTTTCAACTGTCACTAATTCAGGCAAAAATACAAATACTAAATTGATTATTAAATGTATGATGTTCTATTAAATATTATGGATTTTACAGTTCTAAAGACAAAATTGTATTTGGTAGCAAACTTTTAAAACTTCTGTATAAAATGTGTAAGCAATGTTTACATGATTTTGATAGCGTTAGCTTTTAAGGTTTTCACAATTTACACTGCTCCCAGCCTTTAATCATCAGATCCATGTCAACATTGCTGTTTCTTAGTAATTCTACACATGCTCTTATTGAACAACTTGGCTTTAATACAGAAATTGAAATTTTCCCACATTTAATGTTATGTTGTTATTTAATTTTTTCAATAAGACATCAAACTATACTAAATTTGGTTATTGAATATAACATTGTGTTCTTTATTACCCCGCCAACAAACGCGGCGGAGTTATGTGACGATCAGCATTGGTTTGTCTGTCTGTCTGTCTGTTCACAACATTAGTCAGAAACAGACTAACAGATTTGGATGAAATTTTCAAGAAATGTCAGAAATGACACAAGGAACAAGTGATTTGATTCTGGCAGCTTATAGTCTGGATCCATGAATTTGTTACAGATTTCTGTGTCATTTCTGACATTCCTTGAAAATTTCATCCAAATCTGTCTGTCTGTTCACAACATTAGTCAGAAACAGACTAACAGATTTGGATGAAATTTTCAAGGAATGTCAGAAATGACACAAGGAACAAGTGATTTGATTCTGGCAGCTTATAGTCTGGATCCATGAATTTGTTACAGATTTCTGTGTCATTGCGAGACAGTGGCACTGTGTCACTGTAACCATGACAACAAGTGAATGCTATGTCATCTGCCTGCTGATGATCACGTGATTGTGATCCTACTACAAATCCACCGTTGAGGACTTATCAGGACTTATTTGTTGAGAATGATACAAGGAACAACTGATTAAATTGTGGGGGTGTTTCTGAGTCCCATCAATTCCCTTTTTTTTTTTTTTTTTTGTCTGCAAGTCCGCTCAAAAATGACACCAACCAACCATGGTGTCATTGCTTAAGCTTCATGTGCATTTTTTTTTCTTCTTTGTGACTGTGACCATCACCGGCCCTCATGGCAAATTAACCTATCATGTTTATTTCAAGCTGTTTCCTGCATTATGCCATTGAGGGCTGTGCACACCCAAGTGAAACATAAAACAAGCACAGGACAGACAGAAAGGTGAGGCATAGACAGTGTTCTAAGAGAAAAGGTGCATTTTAATTGTTTGTGCTCTTTAATTCACACCTTAAAATCATTTACAAATCTAAGACCCTTCACAAACACCAGATACGACAGAATCCCAACTGGATCAATCATGAAGATGTCAGGAGACCACAAGAAGGATAGATAAAGCAGAGTGAGATCCACAGACACTAACCCAGCAACCTCCACTGACTCAGCGACCAGAGGAACAAACTCTATTGAGTTTTGGTAGGTGCCGGTGTGGTGGGTCTGGCATGCATGAAAACCTCCACCAAAAGGAGGGAGCTGTCTCCTCCAGCCCAAGGAGGTCCACACAGCCCCCCCGCAGGAGCCAGCAAGCGGAGACCCAGCCCAGGAGCCCGGAGCGACCCCCGCCGACACAGCCAGAGCCCCAAGGCCCGTGCAGCAGAACGAGCCATAGCAGACCCCCACGGCGCCCCACCGGCCCACAGCCTCACTTCCCCCACTTCCTCCTCTGGACATCAGAACATCCCACAGCACACAAACTTTCAGTAGTCAGAACACTTTACGAACGGACTAGTACCATAATGGACGATAAAGACAGACAGGAGGAGGAAAAACATATCAAGAATGCACTTACAAACTGCCAATATCTGACATGGGCCATAGCCAAAGGAAAACAAGCAAAAACCAAAGAGAAAAAACAAAAGGAAGCAAAATCAAAACACACACAAAAATCAGACAATAAAAATAAGGACTTAATCACCATTCCATATATCCATGGGAAAACGGAACCAATACAACGCATTATGAGGAAACATAACATCAACACAACAGTAAAACCACTTACAAAACTCCAGCAGCTATTAGTCCATCCCAAAGACAGAATAGAACTGGACAATAAATGTAATATCATCTACGAAGTACCGTGCAAATCATGTAACAAAACATACATTGGAGAAACAGGCAGGTCATTCCACACAAGAAGAAAGGAACACCAAACAGAATGTCAAAAGGAAACAACTGGACGCCTTACAAGAGCACAAAAAGAGAAAGCCGAACAAGAAAATAAAAAATCAACCATCACGGATCACTGCAAAGGACAGAACCACATCATGGACTGGGATGTGGGGAGGATTATAGCCTTGGAGACAAATAAACTTAAACGATGGATCAAGGAAGCCATTGAAATCAGGAAGCGGCTGGGCTGCACCATGAACCGGGACGAGGGGGCCTACATCCTCTGGCATACCTGGGACACCATCCTCTGGAGACCACCGGACGGCGGAGGCGTGGTCGGTTTGACAGATTCTGACAGATCCGTCAAACGGATCACGTGATAAAAAGGACACGTCACCAAACGTCAGGTAACACTCTGAGAAAGACAGCAGAAGCTGTCGAAACATGTCAGCAAAGGTAATACAACTCTTTCTGAATTGTCGGTTTTAAATAAGTAACACTATCGCACATTCTATGATGCTGTGATTTCTGATCATCAATAACTAATAAACAAATGCTCCATTTCTAAAAAAAAAATTAAAAAGGTGCATTTCTGACAATGCCATGCGGGGGAATGAACAACATTGGTGAAATACTGCACTCTGTGAGTGCTTTTCTAGTTTTAATAATTAGTTATGAGATCAAGGCTGATGTACTAATTAAAATTCATTGTGGCATCACGTTGTACTACATTTTACACCAATCATCCACAACAATAAGGTATTGTGGAGGTCTGCCTCATGCTACCAAAATGGCTCAGACCTGTTGGGGCATGGACATGGGACCTCTGGGGTTGCTTTGTGCTGTCTGGTGCAGGGACACTGACAACCCAGGGGGGGTGGGTGGTGCATCCCAGGGTAAGGCTTGTTCCAGTGCATCCCATGAATCAGATCGGGGTAGGATCTTAAAAGTCATGTTCGTGGAGACAGTCATGTGCAGTCCTTATGATATGGTCACTGGAAAAATTGGGTTGTGTTGACAGTATTATGTTCACTTCACACTGGTTACGACACACAATACATGCACTACTAATGAGTATGCAGAGGACAAGTGACCAGTTGATAGAAAAACCTGAACCCTGAACCAATACAGTGAGGAGATCTGGTGGCTCTGTTATGCTGGTGTAGATAGAGACTCTATTATTGTATTTAACCAGGTCAGTAACAACATGTTTATTTTTTTCTTCACAGGTGCCCTTCTTAGTCGAATAAGATTTAAAATTGGTCTCCACTGCATCCTCTAAGTGAGAATCTACCCTATGCCCATTTTAAATAGGGTTTAGGATAGATTTTAAGATTATGAATTTGAAGGTTTTATTTAAAACATTTAAATATGCGGAGCATCCCTTCGTATGAATAATGCATTAGCTGAAAAATCTTAGGACAAATTGATAATAATATGGTCTCATTTGAAACTTGGTCTAGATGCACTGTGAATGATTAAGAGGTAATCATGGTTGACAACAACCTTTTAGAATGATAGAACCTGAAGAGTAGATGATGTGTCCATAAGAACTTGTTTTACTACTATTCTTAATACAGTCATAGAAAAACATTCATATTTCTGAAAGTGTGCATACCGCACAATAACTCAGCTGCTTCCTTCTCAGCTAGATAACTGGTCTTTATGCTCAATATCAAAAATCACACACGATTATGCTAGGGGATTCTAACTTAAATTGGTTAACTCCTTGGCACCCAGATAGATCAGCTAGCTGATCGGGTGACCCATAAACAGGGGTTATAGTCCCCAACGCAGTGGACATGGGTTTGAGTCCAGCCCATGGTCATTTACTGCATGTCATTCCTGCACTCTTATACCCACATTTCCTCTTCTCTCTCTCTCTCTCTCTCTCTCTCTCTCTCTCTCTCTCTCTCTCTCTCTCTCTCTCTCTCTCTCTCTCTCTCTCTCTCTCTCTCTCTCTCTCTCTCTCTCTCTCTCTCTCTCTCCACTGTCCTCTGTAATAAAGGCCACAAAGATGAACTGAGCATTTCATTGTGATGTCACTGGGAGCAGTTAGCAGATTAAATTTAGAGGCACTGCACCATTGAGAAGCCAACTGTAATTTCTGAATTCACCCATTTAGCAGAAAGAAAGTGATACTTGCATGGCCTTGGAATTAGCTGCAGGGTCAGTATGCAAGGTCAGGAGGATGAGGAATAAAGCTGCAGCAGGATGTGTCAGTGGAGACTGTTCAGGAATGCAGACAGGACAGCACTTTTGCATAGTTACATTGAACAAGTGTGCAAAAATAAAATTACTAAGAGTCATACTTTATTTTATTTAGCCTTTATTAAACCAGGTAAATTGATTGAAAACTGATTCTCATTTTCAATAACGATCTGGTCAAGAAGGGGAACACAAACAGGATAAACAACAAAACAGATTGCATGTACAGCAAATCACACAATGTTACAAAACAAATGACATAACTTGTAAAATAGAAAGTCTAAAAACAGGTGCAGTGGTCCTGAAGTGTAACTCTGACTGACTTTTTAAACGACCAGAGCGATACGTATGAGGTGAGTTTTAGTGATTGTTGCAGAGTTCCAGTCATTATCAAATTGGAAGGAGGATCGACTGGCAGTGGTGTGGACTTTGGGAATGTGGAGGTTAATGAAAATGTTAGAGCAAGAAGTATGGGTGGAGTTATGAATGGTAAATAATGAACACATATATGGTGGTGTTTTACCAATGAGGGTTTTGTAGATGTACAGAAAGCAGTGTAATCGTGTGTGGGAGTGCAGGGAGGACCAGTTCATCAGTGACTACAAACTGCAGGGGTGGGTGTTGTAGGAGCTCCATAGAAATCATAGAAGCCTCGCGCCACTGTCCAGCATAAGCTGGCGATGCGTCACCGGCCGCCATCTTGGAACAGGAGTGAAGTTGTAAACAAACAACGTCTGGTACATGCGAGACCATTACACAGCCACAGTTTTCCGGTCATAACTTTCCTTGTAATGCATAGATTTCGACATGGTATGGCTCATTTGAAAGCTTACGAGGTCGTCTTTTGATTACACTCCCAAAGAGATGGTGTCAATCAGCACAACAAGTTTTAGGGACCCTTTTCCTGCAAATGTGTGTTGTGTTGACCTGTTGTGATGTCAGGTTTCTCTGATCACCAGGGGCCTATTTCACGAAGCAGGTTCAAGAAACTCTGAGTTTCTTCCGCAACTCTGAGTTGATCTACTCTGAGATAGAAAACTCTGAGTTTTCGGTTTCACAACGGCTGATTTGAGTTGGGTTAATGAACTCGGAATAGTTTGACCCGGAGTTACGCGCGTGCACCACAAGTCTGAAAAGACAGCATCAATGGAACCCCGATTCGACGAGTCACCATGGAAACGGGGAAGCGAAAGGCTGCGTTTTTGAACTGGAAGTTTTTAACGCGCTCATATGGCGAGTTTGAACACGTTTTTAGAAAGAAGTGCAACACCGCTGCAGCTGCAAAAGAGAGGGAGACGGCGTGAAGAACAGCCCGGATCAATGCGTAAGTTTAATTTGTAATTGTAATAATATTACAGGGAATAACTGTCTGAATAGCAGCCTAGTAAGTCATTTAATTTAAGTGAAATCTCGTGGGGGAGAAGCGCACGGGGCAGCAGCTTAAGATGAAATATAAAAACATTGTTCAAACAGGTCAGACCTCGGCATTATTCCATGGAGGTACTTCATGTTGATCATGTTTTACATTGTAAAGTAGCCTAAATATTAAGTGGCTGTTTGACTGTGCAGTTGTTTTATCCACACATAGCCTAAATGTTTGCATCCATATCATGTCCTGTTAAATAATTAAGCCTATTTAAACTAACATAGACTTCTGCTCAGCCAACAGAAATAAAGCAGATGCCTGTAAAACGGTGGTATAAAATGTCATGGATGCATGTATATATATATATATATATATATATATACCTTGTAATTGTAAGTAGGCAATACTCCAAAGATTTATCCAAATGGTAGTTTAAGTGTACTGAAACATGTCACTGATCTAGGATGAAGAGGATGAAACTGTGTCTGCTGCCTTTACAGAGGGGGATCCAGAAAGGCATACAGAGGTATGTTACTGATAGTTCTCTTCTCATTCAGATTTTGGGTGGAATATAGAGTGTGACATTTAGCCTACACTGAAGTATCGCACATTCTCATCCTTTTTAACAGAGCATGGCTGGACAGCAGCAGGATGGTTGCTCAACTTCCACTGCACAGACTGACACAGTGAGATGGATGTTCAGGAAACACCAGAGGTTCATTCTGTGGAATTCATGTGCAACTGTATAATTGAATGTCCTCTATGTATTCCCAGTTATCAGTAAAACGGATTTACAAACTGCATTTGCTGAGAAAAATCCAAAAACAGATTAGGAGGGCAGATCTGGAAATTGAAATACTGGAGCACAAGTTAGAGGTGGGTGATGGTCACAGGTGAATTATGTTAATTATTGGAACATTAACTGAACTATCTTTTATTTGTAGGAAATAAAGAAGACCAAATGAAATGTGTATCATGTCTTTATTTGCTGTGGTGGTGATGATGGTGACTTAAACTCTAAACTGATTATTGCATACGGTGTCTCTGACTGCTCTGCTGTCCTGGATAGCTGCAGGTGGATGGGGTCATCATCTGGGTCTTCAGTTTGTAGGGCAGGGTGTTGCTCTCCTCTAATAGTGGTAATATTATGAAGAACAACACATGCCACAGTAATATCACAGGCCCTCTCAGGGGTCACCCTGAGGAGACGTAGGCTCTGGAAACGAGCTTTCAGCAGACCTATGGGCATCTCCACCCGGGCTCTGGTCCTGCAGTGAGTCCGGTTGAAGTTCTGTTGGGGGCCTGGTTCAGAGTCAGGGTATGAGGTCATCAGCCTGGGTTGGCATGGTAACCCCTGTCACCCAGCAGAAGGCCATCAAACTCTCCTGTAATGTATAGTGGATACATCAGAGTATATTAAAGGAGGGAGACAAGAGAATTCTATTGTGAAAATCTTTATGCTGCTGACCATTCTGCAGTCTGTTGCTCAGGTTAGACTCTCCATAAATCCATGGAGTCCATCGTGAAATTCCACACCCGGAAGTCGGTAAAGTGACCTCGGATGGAATGAAAACCTCTGATTGGTTGCCTGGCGGGCAAAGCGTCTCTCTCTGACTGGCCGAAAAGTCTGTCAATCTCAGAGCATAGAATTTATACACAGATCAGATCGTTTTGTAGTTTTGCACCAAATATCTCAGCGGGACCGGAAGTACGATTTCTGATTTGCACCTGTAGATTTCTGATTTGCGGTTAGAATTGCGGACGCGGTACAAGATCAAACTCAACAGCATCGTACTTGCTCAATTCAATAACACAAACAGTAAGTAATTCAGTACGCGCAGGCATATATTTTTCTCACTCTGAGAAAAAGGGAACAACAATAACAGCACATAGCTGGCATAAAGTTGGAATCATGCCTAAATTCTTCAATTTACTTGTGTTCCATGCGTGCATGAAAAAAAGCTAGATATAATATTGATTTCATTAACTGCTCATCAGAAACAATATATCCTTTTCTAAGTTCAGTATGAGTTTATTCCTGAAACCCAATTTGCTATCTCTGTGTGCACTTCTCCAAAGATATAGCCACATCAGGAAGTGACAGACTGACAACGTCTTGGTATCATACCATGGGTTTCTGCTACAATATCTGGTGAAATTTGTGAAAAGTTCAATGGAAAGGACATACTCACTTGTGGAATGTGATTCCTTGTGCCCTTGTGTTTGGGTTGCGTTGTATTGTACAGCCCCAGGCCGCACAAGACTGTGACATTTTGAGATTTGATGTCAATCAGTGTGTGATAAACACGCTTATCGCTGGTTTGTTTACTCCCGCTTGCTCCCGTTCCAAGATGGCGGCGCACTGACGCATCGCTCATTGGCCGGCGATGCATCTAGTTTCTATTTATATCTATGAGGAGCTCCAGCAGCAAATCTTATGGCAGAGTGGAGAATTTCTGAAGTGGATCTGTATGACATATCATAGTCAAATAATGGAAGGGCTGTCATTTTATCAAGAAGGAACACATTCACACCTACAGACAATTTAGAGTTATCAATTAACCTCAGCATGTTTTTGGACTGTGGGAGGAAGCTGGAGAACCTGGAGAAAACCCACACTGCACAGGGAGAACATGCAAACTCCATGCAGAAAGATCCCAGGCCCAGGATGGGATACAAACCGGGGATCCTCTCGCTATGAGGCCACATTGATAACCACCAAAGCACTGTGCTAGCCCAGGAATAAATCAATCTATGACAAAAGATCTTGTCCAGTCAGAGAGTAGCAGGAGTAAACACAAGATAGTAGGTGGGTGCACCATTCACATCATGAGTTATGTGATTATCAATTCATTACTGAGGCTTAACTCGTGAGTTGGGGGAGAATAAATACTTGTTACTCCTCATCAATCAGGTTGATCTAAGAAAGCCTCTTGGAAGTGAAATGTCTTCAATTACCAAAATGAAGTCTATTAGCCTTCTGTTAAAGCATGAGGCATTCCGTGACTGAGAATCGACACAAACACTCATTATGTTGCTCATAGGATTTTCAGAACATTCTCCTTAACAATTGTGTGGTTGAAAATAACACTTGGGAGACTTGGGAAGAGTCAGGTTACACCCAGCACAGGTCACCTGTCCATCACAGGGCTAACACAAAGAGACATACAGGCAATTTAAAACCACCAATCAGCCTACTGTTTCAGTAACATAGGAAGAACATGCTAATGCCACACAGCAAAGTTCCAGCAGATCAGTGACTAGAAACTTATCGCTGTCAGGTAATGGTGCAAATCACTGCAAGCCCTCATACTGCACAAAACTTAAATTTTTGAAAGCAAAAGAAATTAGGAAAGGTGGAAAAAGATGTATTTAACAGATGTGCACTTAACAGGAAAATAAATCAGCTGTGAAACCATCACACTTAGAGCATCACTGCTGTAGCTACTCAGAAAACCACAAGTTATATAGAAATTAACAGTTCAGTGTCCACTGTCACAGGCATGCTAGCAACAGCAAATGTACAATGCCATTTCCAGTGACTAAACTCTTAAAAAAAATGCTCATTTACCCCAGCAATACACTCACCAAGGCTGAAGCAGGTCAGATGAGGGGTAGTCAGGCTATGCAAAAAACAGACACATACTGATACAGAGATTCCTTCATTTATTAGTGAGAATTGTGACGAATCAATAAGAAAATTAGGTTAATTTATTTATTACTTTACTTAGTTTCTGCAAGAGAAATAGTCTTTTGGCATATTTGTGAATTCGGCTGCTGGGTAGTAGTATTTAACCACTACCATGTTTCCTTTTGAAGTCTGATTTACTCATACGATTCACTGGAAGATGTTTCATCTCCATTAATGCAATGTATCACCTGCAGCCCCATTTCCACTGACAATCAGCCCTTAGAATGTAAACCCTGTTTTTTTGTTCATACATACAATACACTGCAGTGTGCCTAAATGTATTTATTATTACACCTTCACCTTACTCATCGTTTACTCCTCAGGTTTTTGTTTTCTGCCAGAGCACTGATTTTATTTGTACCTTATTCAGGCATGTTGCATAAAGCCAATCTTCTGACAGGTGTGTGGGGATTGTGGGGATTGTGTGTGGTAAAACAGTACTAGAGAAGGTGAATGTGAAAACAAGATAAGTGTAGATCTTTACAGTCAGTAGATGCTCCCTGAAGGAAAGAGAGGGGTTTTCCCGCTGGTAGAGTAAAGTATGATAAAGTGGATGCATTTTTATAGACCTGATATGTAAAGATATGTATAGAAGACTTTCCAGCCCTGCAGTGGTTCAGTCCCTCACATTCACACTGTTCTTCTCATTACATCCACAGAGTTCTATAAGCTACTGTAGTGGAGAAGCTGGGTTCAGTGCTTTGCTCTAAGGCCCTTCAAAATAATAATGGGGGAAGAGGAGACATTTTCAACAAGCAAAAACCAAATCCTCTCCTTCTCCCAGGTTGACATAATATACATATTATGCTCTTCTACGACAGTGCAATATATAGAAAAAAAAACATTATTATTTGAATCGCATTTGGCAGAATTAACAAACATTTTTTATATATTAAATTCAGGGGTCTGAACACTTAACTTATTCCTTTTATTTTGTACAAGGTTGTATAAAGCTCTGTGAGTTTGGCACTGAGTCTTAAGATTATAAATATTTTTTTAAAATGTGTGATAGAAATTTATGTGGCACAGATTAGTTTACTGTCAAACATATTAAAAATGCAACAAAGATGTCTTTAGGTGCAATAAAATGCTGATGCTAGGCTTACATACCAACACAGATGAAAATGCTACTTTTGATTACAAGACATTCAATCTGAGAAGTTCACAATGTTTTTTGTAAATTGTCATATCAGAGATCACCATGTACACTGGAACATTACAGTCAGCTGTGAAAACACATTGGGTAATGAAGGCTTCAGTTTTCAGATAAACATTTTAAGATACCGGGCTGCACAGTGACTTGCAGCTAAAAGATCCCTGGTTCGAGTCCCCACTGTCTTGGGATCTTTCTGCATGGAGTTTGCATGTTCTCCCTGTGCATGTGTGGATTTACTCCAGGTTCTCCAGCTTCCTCCCACAGTCCAGAAACATGCTGAGGTTAACTGATGATTCTAAATAGTCTGTAGGTGTGAATGTGAGTGTGATTGTTTTTCTCTATGTGTAGTCCTGTGATAGACTGTTACCTGTCCAGGTGTCTCCTGTCTTCATCCTCAGTCAGCTGGGATAGACTCCAGCACCCCATGACCCTAATGAGGATTAAAAGGTGTATAGATAATGGAGGGATGGATTTTAAGATACCACGCAGCTACAAAGCAGCAGCATTTACAACGTACTCTCAGCACTGAGATTGAAGCAATATGTGCTGAACAGCCAGTTCATAGATTTACGTTTAGTAACGTCTGTTTAGCAGTTTTCTTTGGACATGATGAAGTACAGGTTTTCCACAGGGTGGTGCACAGATGAATTATAGAACACGATGCATGGATATACTGGACATTTATGTCCCGAAAATATTACAAGTCATAAGAGAGAGTCTTAAAATCCTTTTGAAAAATTGGTTTAATAATTTCCTCATTATTTGTTTTGCTATGCTCTTGAGTTTGTGAAGGCTGATTTTACAAGCTGTCTAGGTGTGACCTTCATAGGGCTGCTCCTCTGTTCAGATGACCTCAAACCCATCTGCATTCATACTGTCCATGAAACAATGATTACCTGGCTGTCCTGAGGGGGAAAAGGAATAAAACAGAGAGAAAGAACCTGTCTCGTCTGGTCGCTGTGACACAATGTTCAATTTCCTTTCAAAGAGCCAGACTAATCTCGAGTTACTCTCTCTTTTGTGTTTGTAGCCAGGACTCTTGTTTGATAGCAGCTTGTGTGGCAGCGACTACAGGGCGTCTCAAGGACAGGGCTGTGAAAACAGGACAGATATTTTCCTGCACTTTTTCATTTATTCACAAAGAGAAGGCCATGTTCACCTCATGTTGTCTCTATTGCTACAGCACTAGCTTGTACTGTAGCTGGGGCACTCTTTGTTCTACAGCGATAGCCCACAAGACAAAAGCATTTCAACCCCATCAGTATGGAAACCAGTGGCGAGAGAATGATGTTATTATTTCATATTTTGCCAGAGTAAATAGTGCCAAAATGAAATTGGAATCTCAAATTCAATTTACTGTGGCCTTTCTGTTGTATGTAAGTGGTGGTGCTGTGTGCATTATTAAAAGACATTACTGTCTGTATTGAACAGACAATCTTATTTGTGTGATGGCATAATGATAAACATAAGCAGCTCTCTGACAGTTTGGTATTTTTCTGACCTTGAAATTCTCTTTGCTTGTGTGGTATTTCGGCACCCATGCAGTGCAGAGCACATTGTGCACAGGTACCGGGAGAAACAGATGCGAGGTTCATTCAAATAAGTCAGTGGAATGACAGTTGTTAGAATTTTGGTAGAGCTACATCAAAACGTGATGTTTAATTTAACGAAAAATGCTTCCATCTGCATGTATCTACAATGAGTCTGTGTGATTCTTACAGATAATCTCTGTCCACAGCTTTTTTGTTGTTGTTTTTTACATTGCAAGAAAAATCCTTGCAGTGACCTTAAGTCAGCAGGACATGAAAGTTATTGAATCTGGGGCCTCTGATTTGAGAAGTGGCTCTGCAGAGTGCAGTGCCATTACCTTGGTCGTCATCTGTGTTTACCTACATTAAATCACATGAAAATGACATCAGGCTACAAAAATAATCACATGCACCTCTCACTTACTGGTCTCAGCATTCTGCCTGTTTATGCAGAAGACATTAAATTACAGACGCTTATTAATATTGCATGTCTTTGCTTCCCTTCCAACTTCCATTTAGCTGTTTGCTTTAAGCAAAAATGATCTTCATGATTCATTCTTGAAATGCATCAAGATACAAATGTTATTGCCACGTAAATTATATGTTACCATTTACAGTGTGTGATGCAGTAGAAAATTGTCCATCACTGTCTGTAGAATTACATCCAGTGTGTCAATGTGCAGTAAATGCCTGCAGCTTTAGCTTGCTGCCCTTTACAATTAATGCCCCTGACTGGAAGTAAGTTTAACAAAGTAAACTCTAAGACTTACCTATTGCTGGAGGCAGACATCGCTTAACAAAAACTCAGACTAAGCTCTAAAATGAAGCCGGTGAATCCTTAATGAAAATGCAGCTCATCTACAGTGACTGGCATCCTGTTTCTTTAAGGTGTTGGAGTTGCTATATTCAAGTGGATTTAGAAGTAATTAAAACTAAGGCGAGTCTGCCATTTGGAAAAAAAATGGTGACAGTTTGAACATATTGTATCAAGTGCAAATCCAAAAGTGCTCAACATGGAAAGTAGACTGTTAAATACGTATTCAGGTGAAAAACAAAGAAAACAGTGGAAATTACTGTCACTACAATGAAATGTAAGTATGTTGCTGTTAAAGTGGATTAGTGCATGTTAACTGCAGATAGTGAAAGCCTGACTACATTAATAGTCTTATCTCTGTCTGGTCATTAAGACAGACTGCTGCAGAGATCTTTTTAACTGAAACACTAGAGTGTCTCCCACTGAGGCTGTGAGAACATTTCCATGCTCTAGAAATGGGAACATGGGTGCAATCTATTGCTTCAATTGCTCATGGGAAAATGACGAAAGAATTTCATTGCTTAATATATAGCAGTAGAGTTTATTCATTATTGATTAGTACTGTACAGTCCAGTAATGCTGCTTACTAGCTGACTGAGGGTCTTTCTTACAGTTGGAGGTGAAGTGACCTGGAAATAATCCATTTATGACTGAATATCTGATAAAGTAAATATCTTGTTTCTTATCGGAGTCACAGACAGTTGTTCGAGATCAATGTCTGATTTAGTTTATGCAGTCTTTTTGTACATAATAGGTTAGGGAAATGGAAAAAAAAGCAGGCTCTGTGGATTTTTGTCAGCAGCTAGATAACTATCTAAAAACAAGAAAAGACAAATACACCTAGAGTGAATTCTCCAACTGATCCATCAGGCCTCACAAAGGTTGGTTGCATCTCATATCTGTGGCATCAAATCTGGCTCTTACTGAGAACCTTTGAACATGTTCAGTAACATCAATCATCAATTCAGTCAGTATTTTGATTCAGTGGAAGCAGGAATATAAATTTTAACAGAATTTTTGGGAAATTTCATTTATTCCTATAAGGAAGTAGTAGTAGTAGTAGTTGGACAAACAGATTTATGAATTCTACCATGTGCCACTTATCCATAGAGCTTAGGGCTGCTCATTGTAACCTTGCAGTTGCAGAATTATTACTGAATTAATATTTTTGGTATTTTTGGGTGTAAATTTCTAAATTTCTAAAAGAAAAAAAAATCTGTGTTACAGCAGCAGAAACGGGTGTGAATGTGAGCGTGATTGTTCGTCTGTATATGTAGCCCTGTGACAGACTGGTGACCTGTCCAGGGTGTCCCCTGCCTTCGCCCAAGTCAGCTGGGATAGGCTCCAGCACCCCCGCGACCCTAGTGAGGATAAAGCGGTGTATAGAGAGAGAGCAGCAGAAACGGTACAAAGAAAAGAGCAACACACAGTGCACAGATAGACATAGTTACTTTCTCCTTATAGAAGAAATGTAAATATAATTGTTTACAGGAAATTTCTGTGAAATTGTACATAGTGTCCTTACTTATTTAAATAATTCTCTTTTAATCATGAGTTTCAAAGTATTTCAGAAGGAAATTTTGTTGTATTCATGGAAAGTCACTTACATGCTGAGGGCAATCAATAAGCCAAGCTCTGTGATAATGAAAAGAATAAAACTGTCTTTGCTCCAACCATTGCAGGATAGATGTTTGGATGTCTAACTACATACCTGCCTGCATGCACGTGCTCTGATGTGTTCTCATTAGTGTCACCAGACTGTTCCTCCCTGATGTTTACATGTTCAACATGTAACCAGGATACTCCAAAAAATGTCATTATACCCAGAGCATTAATGAAGATCTAAATCTTTTAAAATGACCTCATTATGCAGTCTGTTATTTACAAATAGGATTCAAACATTCAGACAGTCTGGGTATATGCTCAGTGACTGATTAATCCTCCTCTAATGCAGCAGGAATACTTTCAGGCAGCAGGACGGTGTGTGTGGGACTGAGTCAAAATCACGTATGTTTCATGGTATTGAAGGAACATGTGCAACCGTGTGGCTCCCTGCTGGATCTGTTGGACAACAAAGGATCTCTCCAGCAGAGACTAATAAAATTCATCAAGCTCTGAATACACAGTCAGCACTCAAAACAGATGCATTTAATATGCCTAAATACAGAATATACGATGAGATCTTAACCATCTTTATTAATTCAGTGGTGGAACTGAAAGGCTGTCTGAATTTCATTTTCCTACAAAGTAAAACTGTGGTGCTTACGTCCATTAGACAGTTTAGATAGTTAGTGAGGAGTGGAAAAGCTGGATTTTCATCATCCATGGCCTTTACTGACAGGCTCAGAGATTCTTCAGTCTGTCTCTGTTCTCTCTCCACTGTGACCCACTTCTCCTGCTGGAACAGATGTTCCCCTGACTCCATCATTTACTCACCTCCCTCTTAATTACTGCCGTTAATTAGCAAACACACACACACTCAGGCGCACACATCTCCTCTCCTCATACGTAGAATAGACATTATTTCCCTGTCGTGACAGGGACAATGTTAGTACTCGAGTATACAGAATACAGCTTGAGGCATTAAAGAGGCAGGTTCCTTCACTTATACAGCTGCTATTATGGGTAAAGGGAGAAATGTGATGCTTTGAAGGAGTTAACCAATTGGAGGTAAATAGTCTTTCTTTCTTTACGTGCTGGGCTTTCTGTCTGTGTTGCACACAAGAAGAGGATCAACAAAGGGTCTCAGCAGAGAACAGAATAATACAGAAATATAGTCTAAAACATTCAACATGGTTTTGCATTACATTGAATCTTCCCTCATTTCTTGCCATCTTCTTCTTTGTGTTTCTGCGTTTGTTTTCACACACACACAGACGCACGCACGCGCACGCACGCACACACACACACACACACACAGACTTTGATCCATTAGTCAATGCCATATCCCAGGGTTCCATCTGTCCCTGTTTTGCTCTCATCCTCCATGCTGTCCCCCAAAGTTGTCAGCTTATATTTAATGAGGGAGTGTCAGTTGAATTATTCAGCTGTCATTTGTTGCTTTTATAAAGTAAATGGATGTCAGAGAAGCTTTTCTCTTTACACCACAGCGCTCAGTGCTTTCTATTCTCTGCTGTATCGCTGTATGAGATAAGAGTTTTATTATTCACTATGTAAATATGTATGTTACATGATGGAATAAAAAGGAATATATTTCAGTATATTGCTTTAATACAGTGTAAAACACTCTGTTCGATCACATTGGAACATCTGTTTGCATTCAAAATATAAACAAGCTAAAGAAAACTGACAACACTATTGAGCTAAAATATTAACACCAAATGTCTAAAATGGAGTTTGCCCTTTGTTCATAGCTGAAACAACAGACCTACTGAGGCCTGAATTCAGCCTGTGCTCTGAAGTCGTCCTGTGGTATCAGGCATAAAGACATTAGCAGCAGATCCTTTAAGTCCTTTAAGTTGTGAATTTTAGCCACAGCAGTTCAGGCTTTCCCATCAGCCTGTCACCGGTTCATGGTTTATCTCTTGTCACACCCCACAAGTCTTGCTGTTTCAGAGATACTCCGACTCAAGATTCAAATATGCAGAAGGAAAGGAAAGGCAAAAAATGGAATGTTCTAAGGGCTAAGTCGATCATTGTCATCTGATGTCAACCCCGCTGAGCTACTTTCCACGTCCTGACAGCAGGAGAAACTCAGCATTTGATAATGTCCTTGGGTTCCACACTTGAGGGAGTCATGAACAGCAAATGAATTGCATCCACGTATAAAGAATAATCCTTCTCTTTATCATTACGTTAATTTGGCCAATGACTATCTGCAAAAATGGAAGGAAAAACCTGTTGAACAAAAGTTGAAAGTCAGTCATATCTTGATTACTTCATGTCAAATTCATTTCTGTGTGTCACCACAGATAATGGTTACTAGTAATTCAACAGCTCACCATAAGACTCATTTGGCACAGCCTTCACACATATATTTGGAATCACTGTGTACAATAGTAAACTGTTCTTAAAGAGAATGCTTTCAACTGTGGTCTTCCGTGGCAAATGTAAATAACTGAAGTTATAGCGTCATGCATGTTCCATTGTTGATTACTGAAGTGGAAATGGTCTCCGGTTGAAGTGAAGTGACATTTCCCAAGCTAGCAGTTGTGTTCTTGTCATTTGCAAGACTGTAAACCACTCTGAGATCAATGTAGTGCTTTAAATACAGGATCACTGATGGTCAGTACAAACGATTTTATGAAAAAAAAATCTTATTGTCCATGGGGAATTTTATTGTTATTTGTTAATTTAGCCTTTTGTGGGTTTTTTTTTTTTTGGTCTGTTTGTTTGTTTTTTTTGGTGGCTTTTGAGAAATACTGCTCCAGTTTTTAAAAAAAAAAAAAATTTTTTTGCTTTCCATTGGGTCCCAGTTTGTATCAGCTTATCAGTATCAGCAGTGGTGGTTATCATCATCTATTCAGGTTCAGTTGTCCTCAAAGTAGTATCATATTGTGTTTGTGTATGTGTGTAACCTGCATTTACAAACATTTTGTTGGTTAACAAAGAATTTATTCCACTGGACACGTGTGAACCTGAATGTAGACTATTATGAAGCACTGGCAACCTGTTACAGTTGTAGCCTGTATCGAAAAAAAATGCCAGAGGCCTTAATTAAATCAAACATAAAAGCCTTCCAGCTACAGGTGGAGCATGGCTCATTGAACTCATAAGCACTTTGAAAACTGTTCAGTCCAAAGCCATGGACACTGTCATTAAAATACAAACGCATTTTGACAGAAAAGTTTTGACTGTCATTTTTATAAACAATGTTTACCATGCAACAAAATGCTCATTACTGTCCTGGGGGAAGCCCTTGTCTTGATGTATGGCAAGAATAAAATGTCTCACTTTTGCCATACGACTTGTCGAGTGAATAAAAGTATATTTAGTGAATAACAATGACAGTCATCACCTCTTAATGATGTATGGATTTTGTTTCATGATAGTATGATATCACTGAACCAAACACAAACTTGTAGTTGTGACTATAGTGATTCCAATTTTGTCTGCCCAACCACATTAGTACTGCTTGAAATATGTCAACAAGTAGATAAACTTTGAATGGTTTGCCAATGACATTCTATATAGTCATTTATTATCCCCAAGGGGATGTGGCAGTATAGTGTCTTTAGGGCTTTCTGGCTTTTTCTGTGGTACCACAAGATTTTGTTTTTGATTTTGATTGACATCTCCCAAGCTTCTCCCCTCAGGATTGGAGAAAAATCCTTTGTAGTGCCTGCAAAGCATTTAGCACAGTGTACCTGTACTTTGTATTTAGTGCTATTTGGCAAAGAATACTGGCATGTTAACATACCACACTGCTGTTTGCATTGCCAGTGTTAGCATGTTGACGTTAACATGCGAAAGTGCTGTCTGGACCATATATTATCTGATTCAACATTTCTGTTAGACTGTGAATGTTTTTCCATTTGCAACTGCTTCTATAAGGAATGGAGCTATTTAACTGCAGGAAGTGAAATTGACAATCAGTTCATTATTTATGCTGCATTCTCAGTTTGACATCAGTACAACAACAATGAGCTTCCAAAAACACAGCTGTGGTTTTTAATAGATTGTGTTTGGGAACTTGTTGACATGTCTCATTTTCTGCTTATATCTTAAGTTGCATTTACTGCAGCCAGTGACTCTGAGTTGAAAGAGTATTGTGATCCATTATGTTGACAGAGTAATAAGTCTTTTTCTATATGTGGGTTCACCCGCCCATGGCCATGTTTGTGAGGTACAGTTATACAGAAGCTGGACTGGTGCCAGGGCAAATTGGATTACGTCTCCCAATGTTCCCTCAAGTGTTTTATTATCCCTGTGCTGAAGGCATAATGTGATTACTTGGTGATGCCCTTTGTTCAGCACACTATTATTCTGATGCTGTGTCCACAAGTTCATTAACAGCACATTATGACTTGTTATACACAAGTACACTGCAGAGGCCGCTGAGCTCGTACTGTATGAGTCATTCATGTTGCGTTGGGCTGGATAAGCTCTTACTGTACGTGGGTCGCAAGTAAAGTGCACTGTAATTGAATAATGGACTCTATGTGCAGTATATTACATAAATAATATAAGTGGATTTAAGTGATAACAGCCATCAATCCCTCCCTCATTTTACATTTTTACCAAACTGCCTACCTGTGGCATGAGTCACAGTTTGTAAAATGAGGATGACAGCATGTAAAGACCATGACTATTGCTCTGACAAAACAGTCTTAACATCCACTGAGTAGCTTTTCTTCACACAATTTTCAGTTGAATTTTATGGTCTTTATTAGTGGCTGGAAGTTTGCTCTGTTGTCATAAAGACAGCTTTGTTGTCATCAATTGCGGAACTTTCAGTTTTAACTGGATATGAAGTAAGACTTGACTTTGCTGAAAACTGACTCAGAACTGTCCTTTCCTGCAGTCTGCTCCAGAGTTTCTATTCAGAACCCGTTAAAACTCCATTATAAGGACGCTGACTGTAGATGTCATCATCTTCACTTGACTAACCAAAGCTCCAGCTGTAGTTGTGCTGTCTTAATCGCAGTAGAAGCAGATTAATCCTGTCTCCTCAAAATTACATGTATGTTATTTTTTATTTATTTTTATGGCTTTATTGTCAGGACAGCACAGAGATAGAGAGAGGAAAATTAGGAGAAGAATGAGGGAAGAATTGCGGCAAAGGGCTGTAAGCTGGATTAGAACCCATGGCTGCTGCATTGGGGACTAAAGCCCCTGTTTATGAGTCGCCTGCTCAACCTGTTGATCTACCAGGGTGCCCCAAAATTATACTTCTATGCAACTGGACTGCATTTGAAGGTAGTAAGAAAGGCTGCCAGTTTGAAGAAGCTGCAAAGCCTGGTAGTAGGGATGAGTGGAGGCATGAGTTAGCAACAGTACTTTCACCCAAGAGTCCACCAAACTCAAAACTGTACACAAACGCACGCACACGCACACGCACACACGCACACACACGCACGCACGCACGCACGCACGCACGCACGCACGCACGCACACACACACACACACACACGTTTGTACTTCTATCTTAGTGAGGACATCCATAGGCGTAATGCATTTCCTAGAGCCTTACCCTAACCTTAACCATCACAACTGATTGCCTAAACTTAATCCTTACCCTAACCCTAACCAAACCTCAATTCATACCTGTTCTCTAAAAACAAGTCTTCACCCTCAAACATGGCTGTTTCAAAGTGAGGACCGGCCAAAATGTCCTCACTTTGTAAAAATGTCCTCACTTTGATAGTTAAATGCAGAAAATGGTTCTCACAATGTAGCAAGTACAAGAACACACACACACACACACACACACACACACACACACACACACACACACACACACACACACACACACACACACACACACACACACACACACACTCAACCCACCACTGTATTAGGTACACCTGTTCAATTGCTTGTTTTGAACTTGCAAAGCTACAAAATCTCATATACAATAAAATGAATGGGATTATTGATGACTGTGCTGACTAATTTTGGTTTTGCTTGGTCACTGTATGACAGTAACAGAAGGTATGTGTAAGATGGGACAGTAAATTCCTGAAATATATAGGTAGGTCTACACTAAGAAACATTGTTCATAACAGAAAATTGTCTTTCTGACATTTAAATATGAAATAAACAAAAATATCGGACCATACTGTTTCATTTGTTAATTTTAATACTAGGGCTGCAGTGGTTAGTGGTTAGCCCTTTCGCCTTGCAGCGAGAAGATCCCTGGTTCACGTCCCGGCTTTCCTGGGATCTTTCTGCATGGAGTTTGCATGTTCTCCCTGTGCATGCGTGGGTTTTCTCCAGGTGCTCCGGCTTCCTCCCACAGTCCAAAAATATGCTGAGGTTAATTGATCACTCTAAATTGCCCGTAGGTGTGAATGTGAGTGTGATTGTTTGTCTGTATATGTAGCCCTGCGACAGACTGGCGACCTGTCCAGGGTGTCCCCTGCCTTCGCCTGAGTCAGCTGGGATAGGCTCCAGCCCTAGTGAGGATAAAACGGTGTATAGAGAATGGATGGATGGATGGATGTTTAATACTATGCTCTGAAAATGTTTGAAGTGGTACCATTCTGATGTCTTAGTGAGGACCAAGGGTACATCTATTGTGCAGTATTTCACATGAAGTCTATGAAATGTATTCTATTCTTAATGCATTCACATTATATCAAATATTAAATAGATCAACAATCTTCACAGTGTTGTCCCTTCCCTAACAACAGTCTAAAGTCTAGTTTTGATCTTTACATAACATGAGCAAGCTGTTAACTGTCGCCTGTGTCCTGTCAGTTGATTCCCATCCCTACACTTTCCCACAGCTTTTCTCGGGGGAGCTGTGGATCCGTCTCTGAGCCAGGTGAGACTAGATACAGATGATTTGATCTATGGAGGACCGCATCAAGACAAGACGCTTCCTCCCTTTTAACGCCTGAATAAAGATATACCTGCTGTGATAAAAAGCTGATAAAAAGTTGACATTTCTCACCAGACATGCTGTCAGCAAAGAAGACAAGATGACAATTTTCAGGCTTATCTACAGTGTAATCACTGAGCTCTAAATCGTCCTTTTTGCTTTTCCTATATTTCTTGCTTTTGATTTGTGCAAAGCGAACCTCCAGTGCCGTTTGTTGTGGTGCATGCGTATATGTTCATGATGAAATATTACAGATTTGAAAGTTGAAGGTCACTGTCAGCCTGTCAGATCAACATTCTTCACTCAGTGCCTTCATTCACAGGGAAATTATTGCTAGTTAAAGTGCAAACAAGCCCTTGAACTGCACAAGTAATAACCCCTCCATCACAAATTGTAAGTACAAATAGCTTCAAATGTAAAATTAATCTATGAAGGCTGGCACTTCTGCACCCTGAAGCCCTTTCATAATATCAGCATTTTATTATCTAATCGGAAATTGAAAAACTCTCTCTGCCTTGCTGTCTCATTTGCTGATGACAGTTCACAGTGTGGCAACAATAATGGCTGCCACTCTGAATGGATAAACTGTGCAAAGCCTTTATACCACTTTTGAAATGATCCAGAACAAAGTGGGGAACTGCTGTTGCAAAGTGTGAGTTGGGTGCAATTTTGATGCAAGTGGCCATGACTGCAAATACATATTACGCGAATAGTACAATTTTCATGTCATTTACACATGCAATGGTGTGACAGGCAGAAAGAGGCATATTTTTGAGCAGCTTATTAATAATCAAGACTTTTTTTGTTCAATCCTGAAGAATTCTGCAATAGTACTAGTATCAATTTAATACATGACATCAAGTAAGCTGTGTTAGGGCCCGCTATCCTGCTGCTGTATGACTCCTTCTCCACATCAGTGTGAATCAGAGTAAGAAACATGCCACTGATGAACGGAGGGCTGCCTCTCCTCAGTCAGGGTGGAGCTGACTGACTGCAGGTGCTTCGTTTTCATTGCTGGCCCAGATGCAAAGAGGAATCTCAAATATTAATTTTCAGCATTTTGTATTTTTATCACAATGCGATAACTTCTTCTCTTCAAATGTTTTCAACTCATCAAACTGTCTGATTATTTTGGTTTGCGTGTGAACCACAGTCTCAGTCTTTTGGAACACACTTCATGTATGATATGTGATATGAAGACAATGAAATACTGTAGATAAAAATGTGTAATTACAATTTTATTAAAGCACAAAAAGCAGTTTTGGTTTATCTGAAACCAGCCACCTAACTTCTACTGACTTCCAGATTTGTTGTACATTAGATGTGAAAAAGAAGAGCAGGTGATGGCTGAGGGGAACATTACTACAGACTACAACAGGTCTACAGTCTTTATTGGTTTCCTGCTTCAGGTTCTGAGACCTGGGAGGATGTGGATCTTTTCTAGTTGTGTTTTTATGAGATGTACAAGTGGGCTAACCCCTACTCTGTTTTTTGTTAGGTGATGAATGTGAATCTATCTGAGGGAGACAAGGTGGTGTTTGAGGATGTGGGCCACCGGGAAAACACCATGCTGGCCAATGAGTCCATTCTGATGAGGGGGTTGGTAGTACGAAGCCACAGCAATCAGATCTCTATCCGCTTCCATAGCCCGAGGTCTCAGGCTGGATCAGTACTACTCAGATATCAAGGTAAGACTGAGTCATAGAGCATACTGCTTAAACTAGAATTTTGTGAAAACAACCAACATGATATTTAAATAACATTTTGGCTCTTTTGGTTGGCTCTTGTTGATGCATAACTCAGTTGTTCGTCTCATACACAGAGAAACCTCAAACACAGTTTTAGTCACATGTTCAGATGCAGAAAGCAAGACTACCTTTGGTGAAATACATCAAATAGGAAAGATTTATAATACCGTACAAGTATCCACCAAAGAAACAAAGTATCCACACCTTCTGTATCCATCACCCTTGTTGTTAGATCAGGGGTAGAGGTAAGGAAAGCAATTAAACCCCCCCTTTGTAGGAAAGCAAACTGTTTTTGTCAAGTACAATTTGAACCTAAAGGTGTGATGGTCATGAAAATGTCAAGCCCGAGGTTTTTGAACTGACTTGTCTTGCTGCTTGTTATTTGTACGTAGTTGCTAATATGTGCTAGTTTGGGAGAGACACAACCCCTAAATTATTGATTGTCACTTATATTCTGTTTCATGAAAAGACAAGGAGAGGCATTATATTATTCAATGTTTGCATGAACATTAAAAGGAAGGAGTCTCTGAAAGGCAATAGAGGCAATAATTAGAGCTACTTAGCTATTAACTGTTTAGCCCCTTAGCATTCATTTTTATTAGTTTTTTTCCCTCGAACATAGCTTTAAGATTACTTAAATTATTGTATCTCTCACAGTAAAACTTCTTCATTTACTGTATCAGATATTTGCATGGAGAAAGGCCCTCAACCACTTACTTGCATGGACCACCACTTTCTATTGCTCTGTGCCTTCAACACCTGTGGCTGAAGGCATTATGCTTATTTCAAGTTTTGTCCATCTAATTCTCATGAATGCTCAATGTCCTTCAAATGACATTCTTCAAATGTGAGACAAATTTTGGTCTCAAGAATGAACATACTGAATTTCGGTAGTCAACGTCATAGTGGTCACAAAATAGTTCAAGAATTCATACACTGATAAGACAAGCTTTCACACGGCATCTATTTGGATAAAATTATGAAGTGATGACATTTATATCCAAAATTTCAGTGGTCTACTTCACTGTGGTCATCCCTCTGTTCACTAAAACACTTCTTTTTTGCTGCTATTCAACACCATAACTAAGGAACAGAAGGAGACTTTCTTATCATATGTTTGCTGGGGTGGTGGCTGGTTAGCTCTGTCACCTCCAATCCCAGCCAGGGGCCAGGGGTTTGCATGGTCTCTCTGTGCATGTATGAGTTTTGTCTGGGTCCTCTGTGTAGTCCTGTGATAGACTGTTACCTGTCCAGGTGTCCCCTGCCTTCACCCTCAGTCAGCTTGGATAGACTCCAGCCCCCCATGACCTTACAGAGGATTAAGTGGTGTATAGATAATGAATGATTTTGGGTGCAACCTTGAAACTGTGGTGACTGGAACTTCTGTGCTTCTAGCTTAAAGATGTGTTTAGAACAACCAGGTTTTGACATTTGTGTGTTTCATCAAAATCAGATTCACTGGCCAACCATGTGAAGACATACAAAGAAATAGAGAGTTTTTTGTTTCTGACAGTGACCTTAGACATTTAAAAGTTTTTACTACATATATTGTGAGTTTAGACAGAGATGGATGTAAACTGCATCTTAACAGGCTGGTGGAGTCATGCTACTACAAAGTGGTGCTTCTAGTTCTGCAGTTCTTTTGTATTGACATGAACATATTACAGATGTCTGGTTCACCATTCAAATGCAGTTCATCAATATCTGCCTGACCATTAGAAACTTTGAAATGTGCATTGCCATTTAAAACTTTATTTTTTAATTTGTATTTTGTGTATTTGGTTGCACTGCATTCATTTAATAACAGCTGACCCACCAGTGGGACACTGTGCTATGTATTCAGTTTCACATACTGTACAATAACGTCCTGTTTGGATGGTCAGTCTGGCTGATTTTAGTAACTTCATAGTAGGCTTACAAAACAATACTGTATTTTATATTTAACTTGCTTCTACTATAACTTTTCTACAGTAACTTCTCATTCCTGACTTCATAGAAGTATCTGTTTCTTTTCATCAAACAGAAGTTGTTACCCCTTAAATTACAGGCTCATGTCAGATTTTGATTTATAATGATTTTTTTTTTCTGGCTGGAAATGACATGAACCAGTGATAAAAGCCAAAAAAAAAACTGTCAACAGTGATTGATTTAAAAAACACGAAGAGTGAGCCTGGTGATCCAGTTTGTTAATCCAGCAAGATAAAAGAATCACCAGAATGGATCAAAAACATCTAATACCTCGGTGTATTCTTTGGATTGGAGTTCACGATTCATCTCACATGAGATGAAGCATATGAAGTCTACTTGCCTCATATACCTGGCAGACTGTAGCTGATGTGCTGCTGAGCTTATGTCGTCACTTGTTAACTGAAATGTGTTTCTCTCTGCAAAAAAAGGGAAAAAAAAGCCCGTGGGGTCATCAGTCAGATTAACTCATAAATAATCTTTGCAACGGCTTTATTTATCATCTATCTTAGAGGAGATGTTCAAAAAAGACAGGACTTTCTGAGACGCTTTATCCTACAGCCAGCTAGCGACAGAGGAAAAACCTGAAAGTCATTTACTGCAGCTGATCAGATCAATTGATCACTTAAAATACAACTACTAGCCCAGACATGTCATATGACAACCATAAGGATTGGTATCAGGGCTGGTCCTGGCAAATTTTCATGAATTGATACCAGCGATAAAAACAAAACAAAACAAAAAAACAATAAAATGAACTCCCAGTACTTCTGTCAGGGAACTCTGCTGTGTTTTGTGCACCTCAGGCTGCTGGTTCTGCCGTTCTGCTCTCCTTTACCACAGCGATGCTCTAAAGTGTGAGAACTGGGCTGCCTGTGGGAGTGAAAATTTGTGTGGAAATCTGAACACACTGTTGAGTGACTCTGAATTCATACAGTAGTGTCTGTAGGATGCACGGATAAGAGGAAGGGCAGTAAATAAACATTTAAGTAGCAGCCTCTTATTTTTAAGCACTGCTGATGGCCACTTGTTAAAATTCCAGATGCAGCCAACATTAGACCATTAAGCTTCTCTGATATCCTGTTAAATCGTCTATTCTAAGTCAAAGAACATCTTCAGTCCTTTTCAGACATGGCACATGTAACATTGCTACTTCAACAGTCTGTTTAAGTTGCAGCACTCTGTCTTTCAGACTTTGGTTACTTTTACATTTATTTTCATCCATTCCTAATTTTGAGGATTTTTTGCAGGTGAAAGAAGGCTGCACTAGAGACTTGTTTTAAGTGTGAGCTCATTGCAGATCCTCATCCAAAATAACTCCAAGCTCCCCTCCAGTTTAATCATGGACGACAAGGTGTTCTTTTTCACACAGACATTTATTCCTGACGTCATGCCAAAGTGGCGAAATTCAACTGTCAATGTTGTGAGAACTCAGCAAATAAATATACAAATATGAGTCCGAGCAGAAATTCAAAAACTGACAAAAGAAATGTAAAATGGACACAAACAACTGCACAATATAAAAATAGGCAGACGCTTCATGCCTCAGTGGTGTTAGAACGGATTCTTTGGTACTGTTAATGAGGAATAACACTCGGAGACAAGGATGACTCCGAGTCAAAATATTCATTTAAGAATATTTAGTAAAAAACGCATTTGGATAGTACAGAAATGCATGCATGCAGACTCCCTGTTGTTCTAGCTGGCATCAGACTGACTAGACTAAGACAATATTCCTCTGCATGCAGCTGTTTGCAACAGAGAGTGAGTTCTAAACTATTACAGGAGTTTTTAACTAAGAAGGTGTTGTTTTCTGATTGGTTCACACTGCTGGATGTCTTCAGTCTTCGTCCAATCCGAGCCGTCTTCACCCTGTATTGAGAGTACTTTGCATGTGTGTGTATGTGCCTGCCTGAGGTGTGGCTTCCTGTGACCTTTGCACAGACTACAACTCAGCTCTCTGCAGACAACAGGTGCTCAGCTTCTTGCTCAATTTATGCTGAGGTTTGAGTTTTATTAATTCAGCTTATTAAACTTATATTTAATAATAGTACAACAATATCAGTAATTTAATTATTTGTATAAGGCAGATTAATCTGATTTCTCCTCATAGGTTAATATAAGATTTCTATGCCTGTCCCCAATTTACTGTTAATTTAAGACAATGTTGATTATATTTTCTTTTAAGTATTTTTCTTATGAACGTTATATTTTAATCTTAATTCCCCAATATTGTTTATGGTCTAATACTTTAACTTTTATTCTTGTTTGAGCAACTGGCCTTTGTTTGAACCTTTCAGCCCTTTCTTTGTCCTCTGTGCCTACGTGACACTCAGCACATCTCTGAAACCACAGAAGCCCCCCTTTTCTTCAAGGTGCTCCATCCGGTTTAACGGGTGTTGTACCTTTTTCTCTTAAAACCGTCAGCCTGTGGCTTATTTTTGTGTCAACTTGTCAAGATGAGACGAGGATGGAATGCGAGTAATTTTCCCCTCAGCGCTATTCTTAAAGTCATATGAAACCGCAGGCCTTTTGCTAAATAGAACGTGAAGTATTTACCTTAAGTCAACATTTTCCTTTAGGTTAGAAGTTGAAGCTTAAACATTTTCATTAGCTCTCTAATATACTTGATTATGGGGTTAATACAAGTTGCAAGCACACTGATATATAATTGGTTACATGATGTGATCAAATGATAATTTATGATTAAATGGATTATAACTAAAGATAGAATTAAAACATGATTGTTTGATAGATAGGTTGAAATGAATATTCCCCACAGTGGCCGCATAAACTTTTCGGTAGAAAACTTCTAAAAGAAAACATTGCACTCTTCTTCAATCCTCTCATTCACTCATAGAAGAAGCAGGTGTGTATCTAATGTAAATGACCTGATCCCAACAAGGTAACTACATTTGTTCCACCGAAAGGTTCCCTTTAAAGCAATATTCACTTATTCATATTTCTTAATCCTTTAAGGTTATTCAGCTGACTTCGATGGCAGAAACATAAATTTTCACACTTAACATTTTGGGCCAGAAATATGAAGAATAAGGTGTGCACCACCTTTACTCAACATTTAATTGAATTTAACCTTAAGATCAGATTGACTATTGGTGCATGGGGCCACGAAAGGTTTATTGTCATGGCATAATAAGAAATCAGGCAAAGCAAAGAATTTCCATGAACTGATTGGCAGCAGCTGTTTCATTCATGGCTGCTCTTTCATCGGTAGTGTGGCTACATGCTGATTAGCTACACATGTACATCACAGTCATACAGCACCGCCTTTACACGCCCTCTCATTAGTACCTCAGGCCAACATTGCTTTGACTGCAGGTCCTTCCTGAGCCCCAGGCTCTTTCTCATGTGCTATATTTGTGATATTTTTAATTTCATTGACATCTAATGTTCTTCACCTACTTTGGTTTGTAAGGAGTGATTGATTCCCCAGCAGGACTACTTGACCGCTGGACCTTGGTTGCATAGAGAGCACTATTAATGAAGCTCTAATGGTAAATTCCTTGATGGATTTATCGCTGGCTTACATGTAAATACATTACAAGTCTGGATGTATGTAACATAGTGTGTGTAATTAGTATCATGAAACTAAACATGGTTATGTTTGATTCCTAGAGAATAAATCCTGTTGTCTAGAACACCTTGCTGTGATCTAGTACCACCACTGGACCAAAAATGAATGGCAAAAAAGTGAACATACTGGCACAACATTGGAAAAGCATTAAAAATGAAAACAGGCACAAATTTACTATACTTTACAAATTTACTAACAAGCAATTAAAAAAGAAAAACATGGCTACAGTAATACTCTGACAAACCAAATGTGAGAACTTGTCTGCAGCTGAGGAAACCAAAAGCCTTGGCCACAGTCTAAAAACACATTAGCATCAAATAGTAGTGACCATATCAAAAAATAAAGGCACAATGCTGGCAAATATATTGATGTCTGTTTTGAAAACTGGTAGATACAAAGTACGTTAATGCTCTCTGCCAGCGCCTCTGTCTCCGTATTAATTTGTGTGGTTGCAGGGAGAATTGATTTTAAAAGTGAGAATCAAAACTAAACAACTCAGTCATCTCCCCCTGAAATAGTGATTGTCCTCTCTCCCTCCCTCTCTCATTCTTTCACATATTGGTCTCTCAAATTCTCTCTTCTACTCTGAGACAGTCTACTCTTTGTTTCTCCCTGCTAGAAGCTGGTTCAGCATAAAAGCCTTGGTCTATAGGCCCATACAACTAGGCGCAACTCATACACGGGTGCAGCGTTGCATTTGCAGGTGCTCTAAAGAGAACCTTGAAGGTGTAATTGTCAAGAAAAATTATAATAGATTTCTGCGGCTTAAAAAGCAGCTTTAAAGCCATTAATACCTGAGAGCGTTTGCTCACCCAAGGTCTTAATATGTGCATTTGCTACACTTTGACCTGAAATGTTTCACAGATGTACACTGCAGTAATCCTCTATTTTGTGCCACACCATTCAAATGGCTCTCTTCCCTGCCTGGCTGTTTGTCTGAAATACTGAAAAATGGGGCTGTTGATCAATGCATTTAGAGTTCTTGGATTGTAATGACTCGAAGAGTGAAGGAGTGTGTGTGTGTGTGTGTGTGTGTGTGTGTGTGTGTGTGTGTGTGTGTGTGTGTGTGTGTGTGTGTGTGTGTGTGTGTGTGTGTGTGTGTTGGCTGAGATAGAATTCATCATATTGAGTTTCTGGAGCCACTTATTGTTCCCAAGAAAAGAAAGGAATGCGCAGGCCAGTCAGTGGAGGATAATGACTGACAACCACCATGAATATGTGATTGTATTCATCGTTGAACATGCTCAGAATACTCTCATGCCATAAGCCACTTCTGCGGTGCATCCAAAATCCTTCAACATCCTGAAAAAAATATTTGTACTTAGGAGGAAACTACTATACAATCTAAATGAAGGCAGAGTGCATAATAAAACACAATATGTTCTAGTTGAAATGGAGATAAAATCTTTAGCTGAGGTTCAGGAGTAGGACCACACCTCAGTCACTCTACTTCCTGTTGTATGTCTATACATGCTTCCCATTTATTTGTGCCCCACTTACCCTCCCTATATTTCTGCCTCCTTTTCCTGGGGGTCCATCGGCCTGGGAGCCGCTGCTGATCTCTGACTAAGCTTTTCCCCCACACCAAATCAACTCAACTTAATCATCACTAACATAATGTTCATTTGCATAAACAACAAGCTTCAAATCGATGGTGTGGTCCTACTAGTGAAGCAGTCTCAAGACATCATGAGTAAAGAGAATAGCAAGCAACCTTCAGAAATAAAAGGAAATTCAATAAACTATACATTGGTCTTCAGGAAGCATCACTGCTTTATTTACTAAAAATAACATAGTTTAATTTTCACTAGAATCTTTATTCTAAAAAGCTTTTTAAAAAATTATTATAGCACATAGTAGCCATTACAAAAAGAAAAAAACAAAAAAAACTTCAAGATGCTAAACAAAGCTTTATGTGAAACTTTACTTTTACACTCACTGACTTGGAAAAGCAGTCATAAAAACAAAAGTACTGAAAGATTCTGGTTATAGTACTCACAGTACTGATCCGAAATTATCATTTGATTTATTACAGTTATAATTAGGGCTGGGACTTTAACACAATAATTTCGACGAATTAATTACAGAAAAATTAATGCGTTAAAAAAATATCGCATTTAATCGCACCTTTCTCAGTTCCATAATTTCTGGTACACCGGTAACACTGATGAACACTCCAGGCCAGTAGGTGGCAGTAATGAACCTAAAGTCTGTTTGTCAGGAGCGAAGAAGATGCACAGGACGCACTGAGTGATGTCAGTGCACAAGAAAGTTTGGTGAACAGTGATGGAAGATCAGATCGTATTGTTTGGCTTGTTGGGTGGAAAGTTTTCTTACTGGTGGCAGCTTGTGGGCATGTCAGTGCAGACCACTAGCTGGTCACATGACAGCCCCTCACACCTTCAGTCCAGTAGAAGCGTCGGGCCAGCATGACAACATGGTCAAATTTTCTCTTTTTTATGAAAACATATACATATTTTATACTTTATTTCTGAAAGCAATTGAGGTGAGAAATAAGCTGCTAAATGTGTCCCTGTTTTAGTGCAACAAAGCCTCGTTTAGATGTTTGACGAACGTTTTGCGATGCATCGGACCTCCACACAAAATTTGCATGAAGCAGAAATAAAACTACCGTACTTCAAACAAATGAGCTGCACGCCGCAACAAAACCAGCATGCAATGCAGTGTGTTTCACATAGACAATGAATGGGAAGCAAGAAATTGACGGATCCTTTGGACACGTACAACACGTTAGCTACCACAGTCCTGTTACTGGCAAATGGTGTAGCCATCCCGTAATAGACTGCTTTTCAAGACATTTACAGTGCTTGAGTCTACAAAAAGTCTTAAAATGTTGAATATAGCCACTGTAATTGCAATGTGAGTTTGCCGTAATCTGTGAAAGTAGCAGACAGATGAAAAATGCAGATAAATTTAAATGAAACTAGCATTTGTGTTATTTAAGTTCACATATATGTCTGTTCATCGACTCAGTCATTAACCAGAATTTATCTGAGTTAAAAAAAAACTTTACTTATTGTGTCAAATACTGCTGTTTGACCAAAATGTGATTGAGATTAATTAATTCCAAAGCTTGTAATTAATTAGATTCATTTTTAATCATGTCCCACCACCAATTAAAATACAGCTTCAGTTTTGTCAGAATATCTGCAGCTTGATTCAGTGATGTGTAATACCATGTGACTGTACAGATCTATCTGATGGACTATAAATGTCTTTTGAATGTCCTGTAGTCATTTCAGAATAAAATAATACCAGTCTGCTTTTTGCACCTCTTCACCTAAAGAAGCAAATCCTCATTCTGAATGTTAGTACAAAGCAACAGCAGCTGACAGCTTGAAGTCCAAATTACTGGGGTCAATATCTCCTTTTCATACTCCAGTTTAAAATACTATGCATTTAATGGAGATGACGTAAAGGGAATTTAAGAACTGATGCTTCATCTAATCACTTGACTGAAAGCGCTCAGTGATCTTCCTTTTGACTTTCGTTTGCATCACAGGAGGTGGTGGGATTTTGAGCTAAATGTGGAGCAGTGGATGGCCCTGCTCATTCCGTCTCTTGCATAATTATAAACTGCTGACATGCTGACAAATTAATTTAAAATGAGCATGTATCTAATATTCTTTTGGTTATTATGAAGATGTAATTGCAACAGGATTTTCTTCCATGAATTAATTATGAGAAGACGTCAAATAGGTTTTTTTTTCTGCATTAAGTAACTGCTATATTAGAAGTGAACAACACAAATAACACACAGAAATAAAGTTGGGCTTTCAAATGAATCTGTCAAGCTTAAAAAAGACACGGGGTGATCTCTTTGGAGAGAAACTGCAGTGTAGAAGAGAAAAAGACATTAGTGTTTGCATCATGATACTTTGTGTTTCAACCCTTACTTTCATTTTGTAAATTAGTACACCTCTTATAACTTTATCATGACCGAGCGTGTGAGGGCAATTACTTGTCCTTTTATGTACTTTGCTACTGAGGACACTCCTCAATTTCCTTTGGGATTTATAAAGTATACTGTGTGATTATGATTTTCATTTGATTTCAAACTGAACAATGTAGTATTTTACTTTATGATCAAAACAACTTTTCAAGGTCTAGAAATTATCTGAAATTAACAGTTTTACAAATGTACAATTTGCAGTTAATGTCCTCTCTATAATTTTTAAACTTTGCAAAGTCATTCCACGGACCGGACTGGACCCTCTGACGGGCCGGTTTTAGCCCCGCAGGCCATATGTTTGACAGCCATGGCTAAAAGCTTCATTGTTTTAGGTCAGTTCATGAGAGCGACTAATAACATCTCATACGGCTTTACAAACTGTTCAGCATTTACTGTTTAAGAGCCTTCAAATCGTAAATCTGACCTCCTTCACTTAATTGTTTCTGTTCTGCGACTCATTGCAGTAAATTGGCTTCTACCTTTTTAAGCTTCAAGTCCTTTTATGTACTTTGCTGCTGGGCACTGACTTATCCTGTGTTAAGGTTAATGAGCTGTTGATCCACAACAGATACTGGATCTAATGTAGTGAAAGAATCACCCTGAACAAAGGGCAGGACTGACGTACACATGGGCCAATGGTTACATATTACTACTGGGAAACTCACTCATTCCTTCTCTTTCTTTGGGATCTTGTCATTCATCGCTGTGACAAACTGCACAAAGGACATTTTTGAGCTCTCTCTACTGCTGCAAATGGTTGTGTTGTTGCCATAGACATGCAGGATTTTACAGTATATTGCAGGAAAACGCAGCTAGTAAAAATGTGCCATGGGCAAAGGAACAGGCCAAATCTGCTAGTTCAGAGAGTCATCTGGCATCATCCAGCATTTTGTTATGGCCAGGCTTAAGATGGAGCCCTGTTTGTGATAGCATCTCTAGATTATTTTCTGATGGCACTTGTGGCCAAAAAGACATTGTGGAATGGTAATATTTTGAAATTATCATTTATATTGTTATTGCAAAGACACTATAAACATTGCGGTATACTTTTATGTCTAAGTCAATGTCACCAACTCCTGTGCAGCAATAACTTCTGTCTCTACTGATTTAGAATCACTGTGAATTGCTGTCTTTGGGCATCTTTAAATCAAAAATACTTCTATGTCCAGTACAATTTAAAGACTGATTTATCGAGCTGCTCAAATGAGAACATATGTTGTTTGTAAATTAGTCATTTCTCTGCATCTTGCATTTGACTATCCAAACACAGGATATTGCGTCTAAAGCAGGCGTGTTAAACTTTAGTGCAAAAATGTCAGTTCTGAAAATATTCATATTTAATGAACTTAGTGTCTACAAAGGCACAAAACATTCAGTCTCAGGTATCTGGAACTCCTCAATTTCCTTTGGGATTTATAAAGTATACTGTGTGATTATGATTTTCATTTGATTTCAAACTGAACAATGTAGTATTTTACTTTATGATCAAAACAACTTTTCAAGGTCTAGAAATTATCTAAAATTAACAGTTTTATAAATGTACAATTTGCAGTTAATGTCCTCTCTATAATTTTTAAACTTTGCAAAGTCATTCCACGGACCGGACTGGACCCTCTGACAGGCCGGTTTTAGCCCTGCAGGCCATATGTTTGACAGCCATGGCTAAAAGCTTCATTGTTTTAGGTCAGTTCATGAGAGCGACTAATAACATCTCATACGGCTTTACAAACTGTTCAGCATTTACTGTTTAAGAGCCTTCAAATCGTAAATCTGACCTCCTTCACTTAATTGTTTCTGTTCTGCGACTCATTGCAGTAAATTGGCTTCTACCTTTTTAAGCTTCAAGAACTGACTTTATTTATTTAGACATCTGCTGAAAAAGCTGTAAAATGCAACACTGTCATTCATGTGAGTGGTCCACTTTATAGCATGATGTTACACATGCATTATCACCCTATAAAGTTGCTATGGTGAATCAAGGAACAGTTGACAGTTAAATGTACAGCAGACAAAGAGAAATATTGGCATTCATTTTGAGTTGTGCCATTGTCCACCTGACAAATGAAAGCTGAAAATTCACTGACCTTTTATCGTTTGGTGCCTCTTGAGAAAAATATGGGGCTCTTTAATGTGTCCGTCTGCTGTAGTGTACGATGGCTTTATCAAAGCTTCCTCTCTGGAAACAGCTACCTCCTGCTGCTGGAAACAATGTGGATAAAAGTAGAGTTTGTAGGCCAAAAAAAACAAAGGAAAAGGTTTTAAGACACTGAAAAGCTGTATTCAAAGTGTTGTTGTCTTCACCTGAGCACACGCAGGATGTGAACCTCGGTCTCCAGAGTAAAAGTGCTATGCTTTGTGTGTCAAGCATCAACGTGACCTCCAACAGCTTCTGTTTGGTTGCACTGGATTAATAAAATGGTAGTGAACAAAGCACATTTTGCAGCAACAAACACATTTCCTGATGTCTGTGGCTATACCCTGTACAATAACATTTTAGCAATACATTTAACAATATGACTTATTTTGTAGTGTTGTTGTTGTTCAGTGCAGACTGAAGTCCTCTTTGAGGCTGACATCATTGCATGTCGATGCTGAAAGTATCATTTATAATAATTTATACACTGCACCAATAGTCAACAAATTTCTTCAAGCAGAAATCTTTTCCGTAATCAAATACTATGACCATTAAAAAAAATCTGCACCGTGATTTTTAGTTAGTTGTAAGTCTCTATTGACTGACTAGTAGAACTTAACTGTCAGGCTGTTTAGTCTCTGCAGCTAATCAGCAGCAAGCAGTACATACATCAGAGACACTGTCGTACTGTTATAAATAACTTCACAATGACAGCTTTGATGCGTGTTGTGTGTTTTATATCTATACTGTTACTTCTTTTGTTGCTTATTTGCAGTGTTGTTACCTGAAAAAGATCATCAGCCAAATGGTTCCCTCCAAATTGACCTAAATATCAACAAAAAACTATTCTAATAGATTTCAGCCTTGGAATGCAGGCAACCACATTTGGAAACAATGAAAAAATACCGGAAATTTTCATGAGACGTCTTTGCTCCTTAATTAACTGATAAGAAGTAGTAAGACAGCAGTCATGAAGCTGCTTATTTACAGGTTCTCTTTTCAACACCTAAGGAAACAAGGTTAATAAGAAATTTGTAGAGTCTTGCTATCACGGAATCTAATATGTATTACTGTCACCGTTCCTGTATCACAGTTATAAATATTTTTGTTCAGTGTTCTCAACAAGTTCTGAACTAACTAGGATTTTGCATCATATCTAAACAGGGGTTGGAGATGTCACAGTTTCAGTTGTTTTGCCTAAATGTGACAGTTCAACCCACAGGGGAAGGGTTTAGTTCAGGCAACTGGACTTATTCTTGTGATCTTGTAGACATTTCTCATCAGAGAGGCTTCTTCAGTTCTAAAACTAGTTTGGAGAGTCCCAGCCCAGTCACTTCATGCTTTATTTTTGCATGTAATGAGATTTTTGTGGATGACTTTCAAATCTGACCTTCTTTCTCTTCCTGAGTGTCATTGTCCTCCATTTTAACTCAAACAAGCTGTCATTGCACCAAAAGGACTACAAATTTTTAAGATGACACATTTCCTTTAAAGCCACCGGGTATAAATTGAATGTCGACCTTCTGCCTCTTTATCTCATCGTGTACCTCACCTTAATAATAGCATATACAATAATATAAAATATTTCAACTCCATGCAGCTTTTTGCAATCCAGAGTTGACTGTACTTCTCTGTTCGGACTTCACATTTCAAAGCCCAGCCCCATCTGACATGGCAGAGGTTATGACATTGTGTGAAATTGAATCTCATCACTGAAGGATATTTCCCACCCATAGTGTTCTGTCCTGTACAAGCTTGTCATGGCCAATTATTCTAAATGAGCTCTGATGAGCGAGGCATAAATGAATTCCCTCTGTCAGTTTCTTTATTGATGTCCAGGAATGGAGGAAGATGTATCTATTTTTCATCAGTCCATGTAAAATGCAAGACTGCTAATAGCCCATTTGTCTCTGTTAGCAAAAGGAAATTTCACAGCGTTGTAAATATAGAACATCTGCAGGGCTGTCTGAACACAGGACAGCAAACTGAAGGTGTATAACCTTATTTAAAAGACTGCAACTGGAAACTAGGGCGATGTCTGCGATAGCAACTTCCGCTTTCATTCTCTGTTATGGTAGCAATTAAATGCTTTAATCATAGACATACACACAATAAATAGTGCAAAGATGTAGGCAGAGGTTTCTTATTTACTAACTGTATCTATTATGTATGACGAGACTAAGTGGACAGAAAAGTTGATTCATGATGCAGGAAGGCCACATGAATAAAAAAACAAACAATATAAATCCAACTCAAGGTCCATTCACTGGCTTTTTCTGTAGCTTTAAGCACTATCACATGGTCTTTAACACATACATAGTTCCATTTCCATGGTAATTTGTGTGTTTATGTCAAACTAACATTTCCAAATTCAGATTGACAATTCATATTCTGAGGCTCTGTGGGTTGTAAAATTAATGTATTGTATTTTTTAATTTGGTAAGTTTCACACTGAAACTGATGTTGCAGCCACAGTGAGTAGCACTTACGTAGAAGTTCTACATCATTTTCTGTGGTAGTTTGGCCTGTTTCACTTTTCTCAAGAAGGAGAGCCTTTGTTAGGCCTTTTTCACATACTGTGAGGTGTTGATGGTCCATGTGAGGTGGTTTGACAGTGTGACTGCCAGGAACTTTAGGGTTCCCAGACCTTGTACTGCCACTCCGCCTATGCGGAGGGGTCAGCTATCATCTCCTTTGTTTTGGAGGTGTTGATGTCCAGATCATTGTTTCCACACCACTGAGTGAGAAGATTGTATAACATCATCATGTTTGATTTTTTTCAGGATGTCAGAACAAGATGAAGGGCTTTTGTGTTGCCCTCTGTGATGCCCCAGAGCCCTAACCTCTTTGAAGCAATTAGAGTTCTAGGGCTCTAATGTCCAGATCAGACGTGATCACAGTCTTGGTATGTGAGAGCAGTACTCTTTTGAAGCACTTAATAACTACCGGTGTTGGTGCTACAAGACTGTAATCATTCGGGCAGTTGACAGCAGATTTCTGGGCACCAATACAATCATGGAGGTCTTGTCTTAAAACTGGTACAGCCATGTGTGGTGACAGGTTAAATATGTTGGTTAACATCCTAGTAAGCTGGTCAGCAGATACCTTCAGTACCCACCCAGACACTCTGTCTGGTCCTCATAGTTTGTATTAGAACATAAGCGTAGAACACAAGTCACAAGAAGACCAGAGAATAATGAAAAAAACACTGTTTCTTTATAATAATAAATTTACAGAGCAAACCAATATGCAGGTATCAAAGACATAGATGACCCAAGGGGACGAGCTAAGGAAGTGATTAACAAATGAGGGCCAGGTACAGGGACAAAAACAGGACACACCAACATAAAACTAAACTCTCACTAGACAAAAGGCTAACAGTCAGAATGAGAAAGTAAGACACAATCTAGGAATCTATTTGTAATATAGAAATACAAGCGAGCTAGGAGACTCGGCCAGAGAAAAGCTAATACATGGAGCTAGGGGACAGGGCTGGGGAAGAGCTACACTTGTAGCTACACAAGGAGCACAGAAACTACAGGGAAGCATGGACTTAGTTCAATCAGAGAGGCTAAGAGACGGAGTTATGTTTACCACAGCCAAGGAGTATGTCAAGGCTTGAAAAGCTACAAGGAATTTGTAAGTGAAGACACACGGCTGGGAACCAAAGTAAACCTGCAATCTGACACTACATCAATGTGGCAGCTTTAGCTACTTCTAAGATGAAGATTTTACACAATGGATAATATGACAAGTGTTTAAACTATAGCATATAGTTAATAGGGCTGGACCCGAATATCCTGAATATCCGAATATTCGTTTGCTACGGCGGTATCCGGATATTAATTATGGTATCCGAATATTCGTCACCCGCCCCTCTTTTTTTTCCCTCTTTTTAATGGAAATGCTGTTATTCTACTCTATTTCTCGCATTACTTCTGCATCATATGATGTACTGATGTTTAGTCTTTGTATAGCATGAAACACCTCAGGGTTAAAATAATCGTGCTGAGTGAAAACAATATTCCAATTAAAAAAAACAGTGTCTTATTTGTTCTGGCTATTATTCGACACTGCCATTATTTGAATCACAGCTTCGTTGGCAAATTCTGACATCTATATAGGCTTTCATGACAATTGCTGTTGAATATCTTGCTGTGGATGAAAGTGCTGGACTGTCAGATTTACAGACATTGCTGTTCACATGCTTGCTGGTCCAGGATAGGAACTTACTGAATGTTGACACAAAATAATTGCGTCCATTACAGGACTGTAGGACACTGTACAGTGGCACATCTCACATTGCTGGCCTGCAGTAAAGGCATTGGCATTGGCTGCTAGTGGTTCACCTTATGAGTCTTCATGGTCCCTGTCATTCCAGAGTTCATATGTCCTTCTTGGCCTGTAGGGTAGCTGGCCATCAGAAAAAAGTGAGCTGTACCTGCTACTGGGTGATTTACTTCTGGGTGGGAGGTCCAACACTCTATACCAGTTTAGGCTAATTGAAAGAGCATCAGCAGGGTGATGTAACAACATGTCCGCATCCAGCAGCCACAGGACCCCTCTGAGCTGATTCACTGCTGCAATAAAGTAAAAATAAAATGGATTGCAGCGGTGGACGATGGGCGTGGGGGTTGTACTGTATGTTTGAAGCCCCCTCGCTGCCTCATTGATTCTCAGGGAGTAGGGGAATAAAGAAGAGAGCTGCATTTTCACTGCAACATAGATTAGACCAGTCTACTAGCAATTTGTTTCTTTGCTCTTTCTTTCCATTCAGCTCCTCCTGCATCATCTGTGGTTTTCTGCTTTTTGTATGATCTCGATGTGGGTGTTTCTGTGCCTTCATCTTCTCTTTCCTGCTGGCTATTTATCATAGTTGATGGCCTCTTGAGGGTGGAGAGAAGAGGGGTGCAGTCCCAGTGGATTCTCCTCAAAGCAGTAACTGTAGGTCTTCTCCATCTTCCTCTTTGTTTTTCTCCGCAGTTCAGTCTGTCAAGACACAGACTTCTGTCCCAGTGGATCTCTGTAAAATTATTACAGTGCAGAAATGGTCTGGAATACAGTTGTAACAGTATATGAGGACAACATGTATTCCTTAAACCCAGCTCTGATATTATGAAAGCTCCTCCTTGTCTTGTCATTAATGATGTGATTATTTTGAAGAGCAGAGAAATCATTTCAGTGAAGTACAGTAGGATTTTACTTAATCTTAAACTGATTGTGATTCACTCAAAGGAATCTCGTTAGTTACACAGCAGATCTGGAGATTTAGCCTCTTTGTCTCACAGTTTTCAGAAATGTTTTCACCACAAGGTCACATTTTAAGATGTTCTCTCTGAAAGTTAAGGCTATGACATGTTTTGGAAACTCTTCCAGTGGGAAACAGCGATTGAGTTTGTGTTAGGAGGATTGACAGGAGGCATAAGTCAGCAATGGGACTTTCTTTCTGTTGTATTTTATGAATTTTAACCTGGAAACAAATGCAGAGCATAGGAAACCAAGAGCATGAAGAGGATCATTTATTGTCACATATTTGCTAAGGGTGAGCAAGGCTGGGAGAGATTCTCCTAGAAAAGAAGCTGTGTTGTTGGAGGACTCGGCATGGTGAACTCAGTTTTGGAGGGAATTCAGGAGGGTAGGTGAGTTGGCGGAATGGCGGAGGCACTTGGCACAGCATGAATCAGAATGTGGCTTGACTGACTGTACATAGGGTGAAGGAGTTAAATCTGAAGGTCTGGGGGAGTAGCTAGGTTTTCCCGCTAAGGTCAGGTGGACTGATGGCTTGAGGCTTGAACCTGACCCCCAAGATGTAACGGTGTTAGCTTCAGCAAACAAGTTAGAGCAGAAGAAAGTTTACCAGGAGCAGAGTTGGCTGAGATGATACTACTACTGTTAACATAATGAATGGAAAGTTGGCCAGGGGTTTATGTTCTGCAGGAGTTTGATTGGACTCAGATGTCTTGAATTATTTTCAGCAAGGTAAAGATAGATCACCCAGTCACACCAGCACACACTCAGACAAACAGGAAGAAAAGGACTACATGAAACAAAAGCAAAAGGAGTGAAGCACTGCTCGAATCATCACACTTTCACTTCAGTCACCGCTCATTCTCTGCACTGCAGGTTATATGTTCTACTAGGCACTGATCCTAAAACGATTGATTCAAAATTAAAGCTCTATTATTATGACCTTAGCAATGATTGTTCCATTCTTAAATATATCTTTCAAAGGTTTTGTTCCATTCTTAAATATATCTTTCAAAGGTCTTAAAATATTAAAATAGTACGTATGTTTCTTGATCACAGACCTTAATGATTTAGGTCATCAGATGAATCCAGTAAGGTGACATGATGTAGCTCTGTAGGATGGTTACAGACAATCACTGACAGTAACAAGACAGAACAGAAGATACATCTTCCGACTTGTACATTCTTTCCAGAAGGATAGGTACATCAAGTGTTGGCTGTGAAGGTTGAGGAAAATATATTATTATGTGTAGTTCTTTACCTTAAACATTTTGGGACAAGGCCTACTGTAGGGTAAGCTGTTTAGATTTGGTTGTTTAACGCACCAGAAAGTCTTGTGGCTCTTGTGTCAGGTCGACCACGTCCTTGTTTAATTTGTTTAAAAGATATTCCATGTGGAGTTTTCAGAGAAGAAAAAATGTTGCATTTATTTATTTCTGTTTGAAATAAATAAATAAATGACAAGGAGAGGACAGGAGTAGAAGTATCTGTAGTGAGCCTGTTCAGTAGGTGTTCAGATGAACTTGACAAGCTAACTTTATGTGAAACAGCGTGTGGAAAATATCTGTGACTGAGTGACATTTTTCACACAATCATACCATGTGTTCCACAAATGAAGCATGATACACTCGGATATAGGCTGGTGTCTTTTGCACACTGAGTCTGTAGAGCTGAGATCCCAGCTGCTTCATGGCAAAGCCCTGAAACAGAGATGTGAGATGCATTAATCTCTGCAGAGTTTGTCAGCTCCTCACAGTAATGCAAGGCCAACGGTCAGCAGAAATAAATGCTCTGAGGGAGCAAATAAGATTAGAGATGGAGTTTGATCTGAGTGGAGCCATTCCACATCAAAGGCGTATCACAACGCAAGTGCAAAATAAATAAATTCAATTTACATCCGTTAGCTACAGGGGACTATTAAACATTGCAAATTAATACTCTTCTACTCTCCTTGATCTACAGTGTGGCCATGAGCCTTGATTAGATACAATGGAGGCCAACATTTTCTCACAGAAATTGTACAGAGTGGGCTTATGGCCAGTCTGAGGCTTGTGTGTTGGTTTAGCTGCTCCGGAGCAGCAGAGGAAATAGTAATACTACTGAAGTACAAGCACTGATGGTTCTACTGAGATTTGTATTTCTAACAGCACTACAATTTCCTTATTTAAAATCAACATATAAGTCAAAATCACAATAAATAATGATACCCTGTGTGTATGATATCAGATGGTTTATTTAGCCATGACATGTAGTTCAGTATACAGTATTTAACACTGTTCTTCTGTATGTTGATCTTCCATCCACAGTTTTAGCTTCCATTTCATGTCAGCTAGCTCAATATGCTACAGTCAGACTTAACGACGCAAATGGACGGAGTAACTCCACTTTTAGCACTCTCATTACACTGACTCTTTGTACAGGTTACAGTTAGTTTAAGTCTTTAAAGTTAAGTAGCATTTCATTTCAGTCACTCAGGGCATTGAAAATTAATAATAAAAGCACTCAGGAGCAGCATGTTCCAGAAACGATGTCCTCGTTAATATGAATAGTTCACAGACCACACTGAACAGGGTAATTGGAAGTACTTTTGGAACATTGTAATTTCAGTTGTTACTGCAGGAGGGTCATTTGTTTTCTCTGAGAAGAGCAGGAGGGTCTTTTTACTTCATAATCCAATTATATTTCAACTCTCTCAAGATCATCACAATTTCCTCACACATGTAAACAAACTCAGGATGAACGTCCAGTTGATGAAGTATCCCCAGATGCAGTTAGCAAATTTGTCATCCCACAATACACACATTAATGTAATATGAACAGGAATTATTCTATAAAGTATAATAACATGACAGGCTGCATCTCATGGTGCTGTTTGTAAAACTAAATATGCAACATTCACTTTATCACGTGTTCTTTTGCAGCTGACTCAGTGTGACGGCCCTGCCCCGCACACTGGTTTGGTCATTTTGGGGATATTCTGTGGTATTCATAGTACTGTATTCGTATTCTGTGGTCTGTTTCCAGGTCATTGAGGTGCTACAGTCTGACTGGGGGGTCCTGTCTGTCTGGGGTGCTTGCAACAGTTTGATCTCTCTGACCTCTCACCACACTATGACAATGCATCCAAGGTTTCACCACTTATGCTGCTAATTAACACAGTCCATTTCAATTATTGCCGAGTTAAAAACAATAATCTTTTACTGACAATTTTTGTGGTCATTCCCAGTTTTGTAACAGCTTTTTTGCCAAGTTTGGCCAGCAGTTCTTAGTCTTTTTATTAATGCAACAACCTTTTGAGGATGAAACTATTTTGCAATAATAAGAAGTCCATATTGTTTGCATTTTTATGCTAAATTACACTTGATGGTTTAAAGCTTTGATTATTATTGATCAGATTAACACAGAGGAAAATACTGGAGGCCAGATGATCTGTTTTTGAATATCAAAATTTGATGAATGGGTTTTGGGAACTAGAAGTGTTCAATATCTGAGGATGCAATGTAGGAAATGTCAGTTAGTCGTTGCTATTGCAAAGAAATTGATTAAACATTGAATTTATTCCAAATAACATGCAGTTATGAAATAATGTGTGCGCTCTATGAAACACCTTTTCTGGAACCCTTAAGCAACAGGACATGGTCAGTTACAGGAGACTGGACTGCAACTTTTAAACCTGAAGGTTCAGTTTTTACTCACACCTGCACACATCATGTTGGTCTACATCGTCACATTGGTATAACGTCTCTGTCATTTTAACACAGTGAAATGAAACTCATTCAACAAACTTGGGTGGAAAAAAGCTGACATGAGTTCAGTGTAGTTAGACCATGATAATAATGCTTGCTGGCTCTCAAAGACAGAAAAGTTACCTTGTAATGTCTTGATAGTTTCTTTGTAATCTCTCTTTGATATGAATAAGTTTACTACTTTTACTGCTGTTAATGCTTTCTTCTCATTTGTATGACCACTTGCACTATGTCACCGTTGGGATGGTTGCACTATTTGTACTTGTACAAAATTATATGTACAAACAGATTAGATTCTAGCCTTTCCAATCATTGTGGTCATTTTCTAAAGAATCCCTGCTGACAACTTTATTTTAAAAGGTCTAACAATTGAAAAGTAGCTCAATACTGCTATTTTTTTCTTTCTTTTTTTTTTTACATTTTCATTCTCTTTGCTCTGTGCATTTTCATCTTTTATTTTGCCATTTATTTTTCTTTTAAGAAGACACCGGCTATCCATGATGCTAGACACCACACTAGATCAACTTGCACCCTCTAGTATGAAAGAAAAATAAAAACAGGGCTTATCAATAACCTTTCATTAAAGCCAAAACATGATAAATTGCCACATGGTCTAAGAAGACACAACAAAGTGATGTAGCATATAGTGGGCTTTTTACTGCTCTGAGGCAATTTGTCTCTGTGAAAGCTCCCTGTTAGCACCAGTGTTATGATGCCACAATGCTACCATGATGGCTCTTTTATCTCTTTTCTTGTCTCCAGTGAGCCTGTGAGTTTCATAGTTTTTGGTTGGCCTGGATATTAATAGCTACAGCTGACCATGATAATGACTAGCTCAGGGAGTGATAGGATACAGCTCCAGCAGCTGCTGCTATGGCAGCATGAGCCTGGGATGTTGCTCTAATGAGAAATACTATAAAGACCAACAGAACTCTTCTTATCTTTATTTCTGTGAGACACTATAGAGCCAGTGAACATCCCTCAGCACTAACAGTGTTGGAAGCAGCTGAGGTCGTAGGTTGTCATTTATTGGCCTATTTAATCTCCCTACATATTTCCTCGCCTGAGGCACAGTGCTGTCCCCAACAGACAGAATCAATAGCAGCGCTACTGCCAAGCCATCCTAGGGCTAACAATAAAACTAGGACAATTACAGTGAGATGGATCAGAGTCTTTAGCAGAAATATATTATTAATGTGTTTGGACGAACTCCAGGAGACAGATCAGCAGCAATAAAGAAGCCAGTTAGTTAACTGGTCACCTGAGAGCCAGCCTGGACATGTTGCCCACATGTTGGCACTGATTTCAGATCTTTCTACAAGGATGAAGATAGCACACAGATCCAGCAGGTGGTAGTCACAGGGGGACACTAGTTCACTAAATGCTAATGTACTGTACCATTTGTGGTGTTATTTACCTCTGTTTTTAACAGACAGCTTGATTAAAAATTTGGAAAGTTGGAGCCTGTGGGGTTTCTGTGGAATTTACAAAAAATATGCAACATATGCTATAAATACAACATGAGAATTCAAACAGAGCAGTAGCTTCTGGTGAGTGTACATATACACGTATACGCAGTGAAAGAAGCAAAACGATTATGGACAATATGTACACAAATGAGGTTGTCAAACATCCCTTTTGTATTTATTAACTAGACACTGCATCAAATGACGTGTTTGGGAAAACACAGAACATTACATTCCCTGGGAGTTTTCAGAATAAAAGATTTGAGGTGTGGACATTTACTGGGATTTCTGGAAGTTGACAGTTGAAGTTCTGTAAGACTTGGGATTGTTGGCTGCCTCTAAAGCGATAAAGTCCTTCTCCTGTCACATCTAAAAGTCTCATCTGTGTTAATGCAAGAGTAGGGAAAATGTTTGTCCAAATGGGTTTTGAAAACTTATTACACAATCTAACTGATATTTGACCAGTGAAATATTCGGATCAGATTAATATATAAAATGATGAAACACCTCTTGTTGTCCTGTCAGGAAGAGTTTCAGAAATGATCAGGGAAATTATTTTAGTTGAAAACTATTTATCTGTACAAGTGAGGGACCAAAGTGTGAACAGTGGAACAATGGAGGCACTGAACTTTATATTTATGTACATTTATTACACTGACAACACAGTAACAACTACTAACTCTGACACAACAATGACATATATTAATAGCCTAGCCGCGCTAGACAACCCTCGGCAACGAATTTAATTCTCTGCCAGGGTGGGTCTAGTTACCCTCCATAAGGCTCGAGGCTGGATTCTCCTAAAACTGGCCGGACCAATCACCATGAAGTGTAGAGTCAGAAGGCGGGCGTAACGAAGTGACGACAGAGGCGTGACGATTCTGACAGAAACAACCAGTGCACAATAAAGTTATCTTTCGACTCGGCTTTGGCCACAGCCCTTAAAGCTTTGAAGCTTAAATTCAACTTGAAAGATAAACAAAGGACGGCATTTAAGTGTTTCATTGAGAAGAAAGACGTATTTGGACTTATGCCGACAGGATATGGCAAATCCTTAAGACACCAGTTGGCTCCGCGGCTCCGCTGGTTGGGAAGCTAACGGGACTTAGCCACAATCCGCCGGTGCTCTCGGAACTACGTCAGCCTATTTGTTGGGTAAACATGGGTATAGCATGGCTAGGCTAATATATTAAGACAAACAACAACAAAACAAACGATGTGGTGAACATGAGTGGAGGAAAGGGAAGGAAGAGTTTTAAACATAATATAAATAAATATAAATATAAACATAATATTGGGGTAAATACTTTGGTGAAACAAGGTGTTCTGAGAAGAAGGGATTAAAAGACAACACCTGAAAGCAAATGTTATTTTGATAGTTTGCTAGTTGGAAACTTATCATTTATATCTGTAATAAAAAAGATTTTAGAAAGTTGCACCAATTTTCAGTGACTGGAAGTTACTTGTGTGCACATTGCGATGCTACGGCGGCGCTTCTGCTGATGGATGGTTGGGTCGGCCTGTGGATGCAGGTCGGAACAATGGTGGACAGAGTGAAGCCTCTGAGTTGTTTTTTTTAAAAATTTAGGAAGGATTTAGGTTGGACTCTTAGGAAGGAGGAATCTGAAAGGAGATCTCGGGTGAAGGAGGACTCTGGAAGACTTTTTTTCATTTTGTATTGGTTTTCTGGTTTATAAACAATCCAGTATTGTGACACGTCATTGACATGATTATGCTCCTGGTGGACAGATGATCTAAACAGGACTAAACACACATATATGTCATTGGGCATGTTACACTTCTAATTTGTCATATAAACAAATACGATAAAAGATAGAGTGAATGGTGTAATGATGATCACAGTGAAGTTATTGGAATCAATGTTCTGCAGTTCCTTTAAGTGAGAAATTATGAAGAAATTTAAATCCAGGATGATAAAATAACTGCCTGTCTTTTTCTTAAGTTAAGTGTTGCTTGTGGTATCGTCAGTGAAGTGAAATCCTTTTGATGGCTGTTGTCAGATTTTGGCCCCGACATCCAGCAGGGTCAGAAGTTGGTCAGTGTTTCTGACAGTCATTTGGTCTTTAGTAGCCCTGACAGTGACTGGAGGTTTGAGCCAGTGTCTTGGCTAAATTAGGCCCAATATATTCCCTGGATGTCTGGAGGCACATGTTGTGGAATCCTCTGAAGGTCTGCTTTCTTGTGACCTTCTTCTGATAACACAAACTAAAAACCATCTTGACAGATCTGGAAGATATCTTCCTTTAAAGACTGAACATCTGGTGGAGTGCCTTGGTGTCCGTTGCTCCTACCAGCCTGTGATTGCAAATGGATGAACCTTGCTCTTTCTCTGTCTAAGAGCTAGTTATAGTTGGTTGATCCTACATAAGTGGCAAATTTAGAATTTTTCTTCCCATGAAAATAATTCCTTCCTGTCATTAAAATTGTTGAGCTGTAAGGGCACTGTTGATCTACGACGTCTTTGTCTCTCTCTCTACTTACCCCTCCCTGTTCACTGCAGCGCAGCACACCAGTTTACCTACAAATCTGCTCAAACACTGTAAAGCTAATCTACACTACACAATGTTGGAATAATGGGCTAATTCAGTTCTACGTGTTTGAGCTAGGAACTGATTCTGAAGAAGAATCATACCACAGAAAATCCCACCCTACAAACTGACAGGATTGGTTCTTTAGGTTTGCTGCATTAGAGGGGTTTGAATCCATGTTTTTGAGGCTGGTGGAAATGATCAGCTATTGCTGGACTGCTTGTTTCCCTCATCATGCGTCTTCCAGTATATATTAAGACAGCACCATAAGGACATGTTAACCAGGTGAAAAAATCTTTAATGAAATATCTTTCAGTTTTTTGTTAACATGGTAAAAAAAAGTAGGCCCTTAACACTTACTAGCCTGAAACAGCACAAATGTGACAAACCATACATCCGCTAGCACACAGAACGTTGCGATTCAAACAGAGCAAACCATCTTTAAATAGCAACACCACATTAAAAATACTTGCTAACTTGATGTCTTGTTTCTTTCGTCTGTAGGGGCGCATACATTTTGTGACACAAACAGGAATGGGTGATAATTGCAAACAGGGACATTCCTTATGCTCACTAGATCTAGTGTGTACACTGAAGATTTTTTTTGTCAGTCATTCAGTTATATGCAAAAAATAGACTCTACTATAATAAGCTATGGTATCTATACATATAGGACAGCCATTTAGCTGGAATAGCAAAGCTGGGAACAGCGTAGACACTCTGTCACACATTTGTACCTCCACACAAATGGGAATATTGCCTTCCCAATAGAAGCAGGAACACAGTCTATTTTTGGTGATGGCAATATTTGTTACTGTAGCTCTATTTTAAAGTTTTTAATTTAAGTTTTTAAGTTTTCTGACCCGCTTTCATTTTAATGTGCTGTTGAGGCAAACTCAACTCTTCCACCATGCTTAGTCATTGTGTCCATAAATTCAATGTGAGACAAACTCCCATCAGTCATGTCAAGAGGGTCACGCTATGCTCACCATTCTGCAGGGTTGTCTTGTGCAGGCCCTGATTTTTGAAATTCTTTTTAAATCAGGGTCCTAGGTGAAAGCAAAAACTACTTCTGGTATTGACAATGAAACACTTGCAGTGCAGATGTTTCCCAATACCTCATGTAAAGGGTTTTTGAATTATATGGAGAGTAGAACAAAACCCAAGTAGTTGAATAATGAATAATGTCTTTAGTCAGACATTATTCAGTGCTCATGTAAGTCATGTTGAGTCATATTATTACTCTAAACGCTGAGTATGAAAGAGTGCTTTTACACACACCTCCCATCAAAAACCTTTAGGAGTCTGGAGACTCTTTGCTCTGAGTTCAGTTACTTGTTTTACTGCTGTAAACAAGTCCCACCTCAGCCTGTTACCAAAACCATTTTTAGCCTCAACAAGACCATTTTCCTTGGAGCTTATTGAAGGCTCTGCAGGAAGCTCTGTTTCTTTTGACACATGAGCGACTAGCTCAGACTTCTTTCGGCCTGCGAAATCTAACAAAAGCTCTTGCTGGGATATCATTCCTTTTCAGCTAAATTCCTTCTACATTTGTGTTTCTTCCACTGTTTCTGTCGTTGCATCTCTCTATCTGTACCTCTTTTATTTCTGTGTCTCTCTGTGTCTCTGCAGCCTTTGTGCTGAGCTGTGTCTTCCCCCAGCGGCCTCTCTACGGTGATGTATCAGTGAGCAGTCTCCACTCTAGAGGGGAAGCTTTCTTTTCCTGTCTGACCGGCTACCAGCTTCAAGGACCCAGTGTGCTGACCTGCCGCAATGCTAGCACCCCCTACTGGAGTGGCAAGGAACCACACTGCCTTGGTAAGGTCACAGCAACAACCTACACACAGTCAAGACAGCAGTACAATTACAGGCAATTTAAATAGTTAGAAAATATGTCACAGTGTTTCTTCATACATATTTCATGAAGCTAAATACACATTAAGTTCATTAATTACATGAGTTTGTTTCATACATCTATATCTATAAAACCAAAGTAGTGTTTTTATATTTAATTGTATGAGTCAGTGGTTTTTTACATGTTATCACTGCAGAATGCAAAATGGAAAACAAAAGCACACAAAGACTGCATCTTAAATACTGACTACTTTCTTTAAAGATTAATCCAATTTTATTGCACTCTATGCAATAATTTCATATTCAGTAGTTTTGCAATAAGTGTTTTATTTAAATGTACTATATATGCATATGAAAAAGCAGAAGATTTAAGAATAATTGTAATAATAATGGATTAGATTTATACAGCGCTTTTCTAGGCACTCAAAGCGCTTCACAATGGATCCATCATTCATTCACTCACACATTCTCACTAACCTGGCAATAGCCAGATTAATAATTGTGTAGTACTTGATAGTACTCCACAATATCAATCTGGGACCGCTCCATGTAAATCCGTTCGGAGGAAAGAGGCACGGATTGGACAATGCAACAGTATGTCCCGCCTCTGACAGGTTTGTTTTTAGCCAATCGCGGCAAACTTTAATATGTCGTCATCAGGTTGCGCGCAGGTGCTATGGTGTGGTCAAAGTAAAACTGACTTAATAGCAACATCTACACGATCGCAGTGTTTCCCCTCCTATATGACTGACGAGGTGGGCCGCCTCGCTGGTATAGGCCACCGCCTCACTACAATTTTGCCGAAACTGCCGCCTCACTGGTCTGCGCCCCAAAAAAACCAAACGGAAAGCACCAAGCCACCAGAGCTGTCATTTTTAACTGTGCGGGTCCGCTGGCTGCTCTCCCCCGGTCTCCCCCGCTAGCTGGTCGGCTAACACCTGCCGCCGCTCGTCTGCCCGGGACAAACCACGCACGCACGCACGCCCCCCCCCCCCCCCCCCCCCCCCCCCCGTTGGCCCTTGCCTACACCCTACCGCCTCACAGCCATTTCAACCCAGGGGAAACACTGCGATTGTTGTCCTCCGTTGCCATGTTTGTTTTGATCTACTGGCGCTTGGTGTCGTCGTCACACCCAGATATCCCGCACATTATCCCGCTCCACACACGAATACTGCTGCGTGATTGGCCCGAACCAACTTGGTGCTGTACGAAAAGTGAAGGCGGGAGCGGAGCAAGATGGTTTCTTGAGAGATTTGTGAACTCACAAATATCGCGAGAAATCAACTTGCTGGCAAGGTTACATTCTCACTCTGGTGGTTGTAAACTACATTTGTAGCCACAGCTGCCCTGGGGCAGACTGACGGAAGCGTGGCTGCCAATCCGCGCCTACGGCCCCTCCGACCACCACCAACATTCACACGCATTCATACACCAGTGTGAGAGCAGCACTGGAGGCAAGGCCGGTAAAGTGTCTTGCCCAAGGACACAACAGCACGTGACTAGGTGAGAGCAGGAATCGAACCGCCGACCCTTGGATGACCCGCTGTACCACCTGAGCCACAGCCGCCCCACTAGTATAACTAGTATATTAACTGGTATATTAAAGTAATGCATCTTATAACGTACATATGTACATGTATGTATATGTAACGTACATATACAAAATACATATGCTATGTTTTTATGTTAATAGGTGCTAAAAACATATTACTGTAGTACCAAATCCTCAAACATATATTTCTTTACCATTGTTGTTCCATAATTTCAAATTGTTCACATTATTGAGACTTTATATATATATATATATATATATATATATATATATATATACTGTATACTGTATATACTGTATACACTGTATATATATATATATATATATATATATACAGTGAAACATTTGTAATCAACATATACAACTTCTCACTGTTGCATATATTTCCACAGAAATGTGGCTGTCTATGCTAGATATTTTACTTCATCCTTTTTCACTGGTTCCATTTTTGTCCTCTCTCTGCTCGATGTACACACCGCCCGCAGTTCAGCCAAGTAGTGCCTGGATTTTTGTCACATGTCATATGCCATAGCTGAGTCAGTCATGGCTTCTTGATTGCTCAGAGGACCCCATGGTTGTTTGTCTTTTACAAAGCTATGAGCAAATTATTTCATTGTTGATATAGAAGTGATTTTGAGAATTTTTTTTTTATTGTTTTCGGTTTTGATTTGGTGAAGTTTTCTAACAGAACCACACTTCACAAATGAGTAGATCAAAGAATTATAGAATTTTGAAAATCCAGCAATTTTGTAGTTCCTGTCCTATCAGTCTGCCTACTACCTACTCCTACCTCTCTTTGCTGGCTTTGATCATTCTTTAAAATTGCAAACACTCCTCATATCTGTTGTTTTAGTAATGTGCATATGGGTCATACCAGACAGTAGGAACAAGCAGCAGATTAAATCTTTAGATTAGAGAACTTTTTGGAGCTTTTCTGAAAAAAAAAAATTTGCTGTGCCACAGTCATTCTCTGACAGCTTTTCACACAATTCCCATCAACAGTCATAGCCTTTTGCAATATATTCTTCAAGACTTAAAGCGCAGAAATATCTCTTGGATCTTCTGCTGCTTTGGCATGACAGGCTGGCATAGAGACTGACAGACTTGCGCGTCCACAGGAGACTGAATGATGGATGTTTATGTTTTTTGTTTTTTTATCCCCTTTTGTTCCTTCAATGAGGCCAGCTGATGAATAATAAGTAACCATTTTACTCCTGACCACTCTGGTTCACAGTGAAAGTTTTCTGAAAGCAATGTCAAAGAGGGTATTTGGGTGAGAGTCTGTCCTCTATCATGGCTGGACTTGAGCCCAGGACCATCTAGCTGTGAAGCAACTGTGCTAACCACTACACTAACCTGAAAGCTGAAGTATTCATCTTATTCCTCCATTGATATTGTCGTATGATACGACATCCTACATAAAATGACATTTACTTGTATTAATGTTTTTGAGATTGTAAGGCTGCAAGTTAGTTTTGCACTTGGAACTCTGTGTTGTTGTTCTGATGTAGCCCACACATTAAGATATTTTCAGTTCTTATGAAAATATATTAGTGTGTCATGTCTCTTCTGTATTGGAAGTCTGATGGTCAACTGTCCTCCTGCAAACTAGAAATTCATCTGGTTTACAGTATCCTCTAGTAACATATCTATCTATCTATCTATCTATCTATATTGTTTTTTCGGAACCTGCGCCTGTGAAAGTGGCTGCAAAGTTTGGTGTCTCTTAACTGTTTTCAGTTTTTGCTGTATTTTTGCTATATTTTTGCTATATTTTGTCGTGTTTTATCAACTGCTGATGGAGGTTTCTGCTGGGAGAAGAATTTATTCAAGAGAGGAGCTTTTTTTATGGAGACGGGGCGGATCTGGACAGCAACATCCAGTTCAGGTGGACATCTTGAGGTGTTTTCATGGTTGCCATGCTGGTGCAAAGGTGAAGGCTAGGAAATGGAGATACAAGCCCTTTCCTCCATCAATCATCATGGGAAACGTCAACTCCTTGCCAAACAAAAGTGACGAGCTGGAGACATTGGTGAAGACGGATAAAACATTCTGTGAATGCAGTCTCCTGTGTTTTACTGAAAGCTGGCTGAATCAAAACATCTCAGACTCAACTGTGGATCTACTGGCTTCACCCTCATAAGGTCAGACAGAGATGCTCAAGCTAGTGGCAAGAAGAAAGGAGGTCTGGCTTTATTTGTTAACCAGAGATGGTGTAACTCCTCACACATAACGGTTAAGGAGAAGTTGTATTGTCCAGATATTGAACTGTTGGCAGTTGGACTTTGGCCATATTATGTCCCAAGGGAGTTCAGTCACATCATAACACATACATATACATTCCACCCAAAGCAACTGACTTGGTTCCATGTGATGTTTTGCATGATACTGTTGCTAGGATACAGACTCAACATCCTGAGGTACTTGTAATAATTTCAGGAGATTTCAATCATATCAGCCTCTCCTCTCATCTGACTGGATTTACACAGTTTGTTAACTTCCCTACCAGAGAGAATAAAACCCTAGACCTGTTGTATGCCAATGTCAAAGAAGCTTACAGAGCTACTGCCTTACCACCACTGGGCAGGTCAGATCATAACTTGGTTTATCTGCAGACCTGTTACAAACCTTGTGTGCTGAGACAGCCTGCAACTAAAGTCCAAATCAGAAGATGGACTCCTCAAGCTAGTGAAGCTCTAAGGGACTGCTTTGAATCAACAGACTGGAATGTGCTTCTGGAAACAGATGAGGACATTATGAACATTGACATACAGGTTGATTTGTTTTACTGAATACATCAGCTTCACAGTCATACCTGCAAAGACTGTTCGCTGTTTCCCCAATAACAAACCATGGATCACAAGCAACATAAAGGCAGTCCTCAACCAGAAAAAACAAGCTTTTAGAGATGTGACAAAGAACAGCTGAAAGAAGTGCAACATGAGTTGAAGAGGAGACTGAAAGTAGCAAAGCTAGAATACAAAAAGAAGATAGACAAGAATTTTCAACACAGTAACATCCGTGATGTGTGGAGAGGAATCAATACCATCTCTGGACACAACAATAAAAAGAGGAGGGAGCCAATAGTGGGTGATATAGAAAGAGCTGATGAACTCAACTTGTTCTTCAACAGATTTGACACTGTGGACACACCTACTCCCACTGCTACTCCTCCTCAACATATGGAAATCCCCATTATAGCTCTTCATTCTTCTCCTCCGTCTCCTACACATGTCTCCACAGCTGCAGCCACTTCCGTTCCAGCACCTGTACCCTTCTCTGTCACAGAGACAGGGGTGATGTTGGAGCTTCAGAGACTTTGCTCTGGGAAGGCAGCTGGCCCAGATGGTGTACGTCCAAGACTGCTTAAAGACTGTGCTGCATAACTGTGTCAACCTCTCCACAGGATCTTCAACCTGAGTCTACAGCTGGGGCGGGTGCCTGCTCTATGGAAAACATCCTGTATTGTACCAGTACCAAGAATCAAATGTCCGGCTGAACTAAATGACTACAGACCTATTGCCCTGACCTCACACATCATGGAAACTCTGGGGCGGCTGGTTTTACGTCTGCTGAGGCTTGAGGTCAAAGACAAACTGGATTCCCTGCAGTTTGCTTACAAAGAACACATTGGAGTGGATGATGCCATCCTCTTCATGCTTCACCGTGCCCTGTCACATCTGGAGGAACCTGGAGTTCATGTGAGAATCATGTTCTTTGACTTTTCAAATGCATTCAACTCCATCCAACCCACCATCCTCAAAGACAACCTCACAGAGATGGGAATGGATCCTTCCTGTGCTTCATAGATCACAGATTACCTGTCAGGCTGGGGAACTGTGTTTCTGGGACATTAATGAGTAGTACTGGGGCTCCACAAGGAACAGTCCTGGCTCCATTCCTGTTCACTCTGTATACATCTGACTTTAAATACAGCACTGAGTCCTGCCACATTCAGAAATACTCTGATGACACTGCTATCATGGCATGTATCAGAAATGGACATGAAGCTGAATACAGAGATCTGATAAGTGCCTTCAGTGACTGGAGTCACAAAAACTGCCTGCTACTCAACACCTCAAAGACAAAGGAAATGATCATCGATTTCTGCAGATCCAAACCCCCTCTTCAGCCAGTGAACACTTGTGGCGTGGACATCGAGATGGTGACATCATATAAATATTTAGGTGTCCACCTTGATAATAAGTTGGACTGGTCTACAAACGTAGACTTCGTCTACAAAAAGGGCCAGAGCCGATTTTATTGCCTCAGAAGACTTTTATCACTAGACATCTTCAGTAAGATGCTGCAGATGTTTTATCAGTCTGTGGTAGCAGGTGTCCTGTTTTATGCTGCAGTCTGCTGGGGAGGCAGTATAAAAACAAGGATGCAAGGCGTCTGAGCAAACTGATTAAAAAAGCTGGCTCTGTGGTTGGAATCACAATGAACACATTGGAGGATGAGGTGGAGAGACGGGCACTGAGCAAGATGGAGGCCATTCTTACAAACATGGATCATCCACTTCACATCTGCCTCAATGAACAAAGTAACATCAGTGGACGGCTCCTATCCCTTAGAAAATCTTTCATACCATCAGCAGTCAGGCTCTTCAATTCAAAATTAAACAGATAAGAACCCTGACAACTGAACTTCCCTTCGGGGATGAATAAAGTGATTCTATTCTATTCGATTCGATTCGATTCTATATATATATATATATATATATATATAATAAAGTAGTAGAAGAGAATCAGGTAGATTAGTTGGATTAGGTTCATTTTGTCATTATATACTATACGAAAGTGTTGCTTATTTAAACTGACAATTCAGAAAAGGTTGGTTACCTTGCTGACATGTTTCGACAGCCTCTGCTGTCTTCTTCAGAGCATCATCTGACGTTTGCTGACGTGCCCTTTTAATCACATGGTCGGTTTGACAGATCTGTCAGAAGGTAACCAACCTTTTCTGAATTGTCTGTTTAAATAAGTAACACTTTCGTATAGAATCAGGTAGAGTACAACAAGAATAACAAGTATGCATTTAAAACATGTTCAGCTGTCAGATGTTCCACAGCTTTGGCCAGTTTAGTTGAACAGAGGACCTTAGGTGGAGCTGATAGTTGTTGTTCGATCATTGGCTTGGCTGGAGGCATGAGCTTTTCATATAATGTAAACATGTTAAGTAGTTCTCAAGATTTAGATATAGTTGATGGGGATATTAAATCCCTGTGATGTTTATTCTTTGCATGTCAAACATATAGACATAACACCCTCAGAGATTATCTGCACACAACATCTACACACTTTGATTACAACCTTTCTTTGGGCTCGTGTCAGTTTGTCACGAATGGCTCTCATTATAAAGAGTAATATAGCTGCCATACTAACACAGTCAGCTGCTCATCAAGTTAAAGTTCCTCCAATGTTGAAGCTTTTGTTGAGATCTTTTAATAATGAAGAAACTGGTTTGCCACAGATATGCCCACACATATGGAATTATGTAGGAAAAACAAAGTGTGAAACAAGTCAAAACATGTTTTATATTTTAGATTCTTCAAAAAAGCCATACTTGCTTTCATTACTGCTTTGCACACTCTTGACATGTTCTCGATGAGCTTCATGAGGTAATCACCTGATATGGTTTTTCAACAGTCTTGAAGGAGTTCCCAGAGATCTCAAAAACGTTCATTATGTCTTCTTGTTAGTACACTGGTTATGAGTTCTTTTGTTCAGACAGTTTCGGCGAAACCCCTGGTGGGGTTGGGTTCACCTCGACATGCCGTTACGGCATGGGCGTGGTTGGCCCAGGGGATCTGGCGACTCTACTGGAAGTGCCGCAAATGCTGGTTGTCAAAATCTGCCGGCTGACATGTCACACGTTGTTAGTGAGACCCTTCTGAGGAAGGCGAGAGGTTTCGCCGAAACTGTCAAGCAAGCAAGGTAATCAACATCAGAATTATTCTATATCTGAACAAAAGAACTCATACCCAGAATTCCCAGACATGTTGAGCACTTGTTGGCCCTTTTGCCTTCACTCTGTGGTCCATCTCATCCAAAACCATCTGGACTGGATTTAGGTCAGGTGACTGTGGAGGCCAGGTCATCTGACGCAGTACTCCATCATCTCCTTCTTGGTCAGACCACAGAGTAGAGGTGTGGTGGGCCCATTTTCCTGTTGAAAAATAAATGATGGTCCAACTAAATGCAAACCAGATGGGATGGCATGTCGCTGCAGGATGCTGTAGTAGCCATGCTGGATCAGTATGTCTTCAATTTTGAATAAATCCCCAACAGTGTCACCAGCAAAACACCCCCACACCATCCACACCATCACACCTCCTCCTCCATGCTTGACGGTGGGAACCATGCATGTAGAGAATGCCCATTCAACTTTTCTGCATCACACAAAGACATGACGGGTGAAATCAAAAATCTCAAATTTGGATTCATCTGACTTAAGCACAGATTTCCACTGGTCTAATGTCCATTCCTTGTATTTCTTGACCCAAATAAATTTTCCTTAGTGGTTTCTTAGCAGCTATTGGACCATAAAGGCCTGATTGGTCAGTCTTCTCTGCACAGTTGATGTAGAGATGTGTCTGCTAAGAGAACTCTGTGTGACATTTATGTGGGCTCTAATCTGAGGTGCTGTTAACTTATGATTTCTGAGGATGAACTTCTCCTCAGCAGCAGAAGAGACTCTTGGTCTTCCTTTCCTGGGGCGGTCCTCATGTTAGCCAGTTTGGTCATAGCGCTTGATGGGTTTTGTGACTGCACTTGGGGATACATTCAAAATTTCTGCAATATTCCGGACTGACTGAGTGACTGGCAAGGGCCTACAAGTCTGTGGGGGTTAGGGTTATGATCTGGGATTGGTCAGGTACAGCAATGTTATGTTTTCAAAGAATGAGGTCAGCTGACTACTTGAATATACTGAAGGACCAGGGGCCTCATTTATAAAGCTTGCTTACGCACAAAACAGGGCTATAAAGTTACGTACGCCACTTTCTACGCAAAGGTTGTGATTTATAAAAAGAAAACTTGGCATGAGAATATGCGCACCAGTGCGCCAACGTTGATGCTTGCTTACGCACATTTTGGAAACAGAGGGAACGGCAGTGCTGGAGGGTGAAGTGGTGAATTGAAGCCAGATTGATCTGAAACCTTTATTGTCATCACATATTAGACTTGTAGAGCCTGATAATCATAAACCCTCATTGTTGTAGGTGTTCCTATAGTGCGCCATTCGGCCTACGACTGTATTTGCAGAACTATGTTCATATATCAAATTTCCATCTTCAAATGATATAGAGCAGTGAGTGGCACTGATTGATTACTATTTGGGACAAGGCATGTGACAATCAGTTCAATCGCTGATCACCGGATAAATAGCGGGTGACAGCCGTGCGTAATGTGGCACAATGGATGTGCTGGCATTGCTGGAAGTCACATCAATGGTAGATAAGAATGGAGAGAGATTTTAGGGATCACGGAGATTTCCTGGCCCATGATGATGACTTGCTAACGAGCCAATTCAGATTCCCTAGAGCAGTGTTCTTGGATCTATGTGCTGAACTAGCCCCTGTCGTAGACCGACCCACCCGCCCAAACCACGCCATCCCAGTACAGACACAGGTGCTGACCACTCTGGGGTTTCTGGCGACCGGCTCCTTCCAGCGGGAAGTGGCCGACAGGTATGTGTTTTATATGAAGAATATATGAGGTTACGTTTGTTGTCTAAATCCTCAATGGGTCTGATATACAGTCAAATGATGTCCTTTCGGTCTGGGATATCACAACCATCCCTCAGCGCAATAATGCCAGTTGTTTTGGATGACATTATAAACATGACCAGTCAATACATCAGGTTTCCTAACACTGAACAGGCCAACATTAAACGACAATTTGCTGCAATGTCTGGTTTCCCAAATGTAATCGGCGTAACTGACTGCACTCATGTTGCTGTAAGGTCTCCGAGTGAAGATGAATTTGTCTATGTGAACCAAAAGAATGTACATTCAATCAGTGCACAAATTATTTGTACATCGGACATGATCATAACAAATTTAGTGGCACAGTGGCCTGGGTCAACACATGACTCATTCATCCTGACGCACAGCAGTGTGGGGAAAAGACTGCAGGCCGGCGCTGTGTAAAATGCTGTGGATCAGCAGCTTATTTATATCCAGATACATTCATGAGTTACTTTGCATTGACCATTCATGGTAAAATGTGGGTGTGTTGTGGGCGGGATGTGAGGTGGATCCACCTGCACAATCTTCCAGCTGGAGTGTGATTAATAAAGGGGAAATTGCGTGCTGCTGTGCGTACCCACAGTTTTATAAATCAGATTATTTTTTGGCGTACGCCTATTTCAGATTTCCGGCGTAGCCAAACTTTTAGTGTGGATCCTACGCAATGTTCTATAAATGATGCCCCAGGTCTTTCCATCAGTGAAGTTTTTCTTCCCTGATGACACGAGTATATTCTGGATTCATGGGTTTCACATTGTGAATGAGTGGTTTAGGGAGCATGAGATGTCATTTTCACACATGAATTGACCTTCACAGAGTCCAGACCTCAGCCCCACTGAAAATCTTTGGGATGTGCTGGAGAAGACAGTGGTTCGACTCTCCCATCATCAATATAAGATCTTGGTGAAACATTAATGCATCTCTGGACAGAAATAAATGCTGTGACATTGCAGAAGCTTATCGAAATGATGCCACAGCAAATGAATGCCATACTCAAAGCTAAAGGCAATCCAACAAAATATTAGAGTGTGTGACTTTTTTTTCAGGCCAGGCAGTGTATATAACATGTTTTGACTAATTTCACCCTTTTTTGTTCACTATATAATTCCATATGTGTTCCTTCACAGCTTTGATGCCTTCATTGAGAATCTACAATGTCAATAGTCATGAAAATAAATAAAAGTCATTAAATGAGAAGGTGTGTCCAGACCTTTGACTGGCAGTGTAGGGAACTAACCAAGCAAACCAAATCAAGGATTCATAAGAAAAAAATAATTAAACAAGTGGATCAAATATTTTTTTGAATTTGTATAAGGGTGAGATGTTGAAATCATTAAAACTCTAAAATAACACTTTTTTAAGATGTAGTACAGGCATGGGCAAACTACGGCCCCCGGGCCACATGTGTGTGTCAGAACATAAAGCAGGTGTATCGAGGTGTGATTACTGAAGGCTGAGCAGGATGCCACTGGATTTTCTCTTCCTGCTCTGTTTTAATTAAGGTTTGTCTGCTTGAGCAACCTTGACCTGATCAGCTGGGACACACACACACACACACACACACACACACACACACACACACACACACACACACACACACACACACACACACACACACACACACACACACACACTATCCTTGTGGGGACCTACTACTGACTCCCATTCATATCTAACCCCTAACCCTTACCCTAATCCTAACCTTAACCCAGACCAAAACAATGCCTAACCCTAAAGAAACATTTTTGCACTTAACAACAGTAACAACAACATGACCAAGAAAACACTGTTTCCCCTCATGGGGACCCAAATGAGGTCACCACAAATGACATTTCTTTTGGTTTTCCTATGGTTGTTGTGAGGACATTAGGTCCCCACAACCCCTATAATTACACCTGAAATACCACCACTTTTCATCCTCGATAGTAAGTCGCTCCATTTAAACTGCTGATCAGTGTTTCTACATCTTGCTATAGGAGCAAATAACCAGCTCTATGGAAAGAAGCCCAGAAAAGCCAAGCAGCTGAACTGCCACACTGTGTAAATGAGAGGCCTCTTGAAGCAGTATAAATCTATACATTTATTTTTATTAGCAGTAAATTGGCAGTAAATTGATAGTAAACACAGTCAACATAAAAACTTTGAATAACTAAAATTTTTAAACTATGATTAAAATAAAAGACACGTACATTATGCATAAGTAACTACACTTTAGAAAACAAGCCCAAAAACCTGCAACCTGCGACTGATGAGATTTGCAAGTGACTTTACAGAAGAACAAGCCCGAAGTTGCTTCTAATAAGTGGATTTAACAACACTGCTGATGGTGAGGTCTGTGAATTACTGCTGAGGTTTACTGTGTGTACAAACCAAATTGCATTGCATCTCTACTATGAGGAGCTGCAGTGGTCATGTTCTTAGGAATAATTCTGGGAATCTGGGCAGTTAGATGAAATCAACAGAAGTTAAACTCTGTGATAACACACATACACATGCTGTTGGGTGCTCAAATTATAATTAGTTATATACAGGTCTTCGACAAAGACCGTCCAAGCTGCAATGTAGGGTTTGTGCAAAATTAAAATGCCTTTATTTCACATTGCAGAATGTATTAAAAATTACCAACATATAACGATCAATATCTCAAAGGTCATTGTCAACAGCTAATGCCTTGGATCATTGATGTAACAGATGTGCATTTATTTACCAATGTAAGGAGCCTTTCAAGATCGATTCATTTTAATACCATTATGCAATCATGAGAATGACGACAATAATACAATTTATTTGTAAGTGCCTTTTTTGACAGTCAAGGTCACTTACTATTATTAATATTATTACGCTGTTATTATAAGATTACAATGTTTGTTTGTTTTTTCTAATGGTTTAGTGATTTTTGCTATTTATTTCTCTGCATAAACAGCCCACAGTTTCTACCAGGTAAATATGAGCTGCAACACCATTGATGTAGCTCTGCTGTTTCCTCACAGGGATTAAAAAAAGTTTGAAAATGAGTCAGATTTGACCCCAAAACAATGGGAGGCTTATTGAACAAAGCAGAGACAAAGAGCGGAGAGAAAACAACCACCATACCACAGAGTAAGAAGAAAAACAATATTTAGGACATATGTTAAAAAGTTACAAAAAAAAATCTTTTGTGATGTGATACGGTGAGACAGTAATTCAGCATCTTCTAATACGAATTTCACGCTTACATTTCTGATTGCTCTCATCAAAATCTAACTGTGTCTTTGTCCTCTCTGGCTTGGTTGCAGCCTGTTTTCCAACACCGACACTGGTGTATAGTGAATTGCTTTATGTTAATATGGGATGGGATGGCACCAGTTAGTGAACAACATTGAGGTTCAGTGTAATTTGGACGTGAAAAGTCCACCTTAGTTTATTTATTTATTTTATAGTTTTCTTCACTTTCTAACCTCCTTCTCTCAGCTGCCTGTGGTGGTATAATCAGGAACATCACAGTCGGGAGGATCGTCTCTCCTGGTTTTCCCAGCAACTACAGCAACAACCTGACCTGTCACTGGGTGCTGGAGGCCCCTGAGAGCCAGAGACTGCACATCCACTTTGAGAAGGTGGCATTGGCTGAGGATGATGACCGGTAAGCTTTATTTGAGAATGACTGGACATAATTCATGAAGCTCGATGATGTTCATTTCATCTAAATCCAACTGATTGACAATCTTAAATTTCTAACTTTACCAAGTAGTGGAATTAAAGACACCATTGCTTCTAAAGATCCCGAATTGTTATGCAAAAATATGTATTTTAGAAGAATTCCATCAAAGTGTTTAAAAAGACTTTTTTTTTTTTACATCAAATTTGAATTAAAATCCAAAACAAATAGAGAACATTTTGCATCACTGTGCCTGACTGCGACCTTGAAATTCACATTTAGCAGTGAAATGCTCACACGACTTCATCAGGTTACAAATGTAGAGTTTTTAAAAATTGCAGGGTTTTTGGTCTTCGGTAACTATGGAGCAGGGTTTTTTTTTTTTAATCTTTAGCGAATCCCTGTGTTGTTCATGCATCTGGATAATCTGGATAAATGCATTGTATACAGGTGACTCTATTCTACCAGTGGTTTGGCACTGTTCCACTGAATCCTCTGGACAGTTGGCAGAAACATATGTAATAAAATGCAGTGAAAAACCAGCAAAGTCAGGGAGGAAGATAGTAACACAGTTTTAAACAATGTACAAATACAGAAGGTCTTTGACTTCAAGGTTACACACAATACATGTATGTAGTTTTGTTGTTTTCACTTCAGAGTTTATTTTTAATTCTTTCCATCAAACGTAATCCTATTTTCAGTACTCCTGATGACAAATTCCAGATTTTTTACAAAACAGTAATCAGAGCGTAATCAGGTCAATGTGAACAGATTTTAATTAAGCCACTGCAACTAATACTCTGAGTTCAGAATTAAAGTTCTTTGGTTACCTGCCAGGTCAGCAACGCTTTCACAATATCACAGATACTGTTAAAAACTAGCTGGTGTAAACAGTGAAGGGCTAAAGAGCCAGATGAACAAGATCACCAGTCCATCACAGGTTAACACAAACCCAGTCTTCATACTCACACACTCTTGGATGTTCTCACTAAGTCTGTCAAGGCTGTCCTGCTCTCAGATCATAAAGTAAATGAATAAGGGTTCAGAATGAGGGAAGAAATCTGTTACATAGCAGCATCATGGTGGTAGACTTGTTGGTTTTTTTGGCTCACAGTTTTCCTTTTGGTAATTTTCTAACACGTAGAATCTGGGAATGATCAACTGAGCAGCTTTTCAAACTGTGACTAAAACACAAGTTTGACACTGCTTTTTTTTCCAATCAATGTGTGCTGTCATGATGCTCTTATTTCTTTTTAAAAGAAAGGCTGTAGCTCTCTGACAGATTCAAACTGAGAAGCTTCTTGGTCACAGCACCAACCGCTGCACCACTGTGCTGCCCTCCATTGACAAACAACGAAGAGATATATAAAAGCAGTGGAAGATGATTTAATGGTTTCTATACTGAGTTTCAGTGTTGTATGTATGCAGATCTTAAATGGTGTAAAGTGATGGTACTGAAGAATGTCAGAAAATGCTTGCAGGCCAGTGTAACTACTGTTTCATGGTTCATGCCCTGTTAACTCTGATGCATTACCTTCCTCTTTATTTGTGCACAGTCATTCATTTCTGTTCAATCTTCAGGCCTCTTGAGCTTCATACCTTCTGATTTGTCTCTATAGAATCATTGTTTCTGAGGACTCTGCAGGATAACAACTGGCTGTCACTGCAGTGCATAGCAGTGACAGCAGAGTGTCATTTTAGCAGCATGGGGCTCTCATTACAGAGGACGGAAAAGAGGAGCCACAGGGGGGAAATTAGCTGAATAATTCACTCTGTCTTCCAGCCAGTAGCTGCTCTGGGCTTCTACAAAATGTAGACCTCATAGATAGGAAGAGACATCTGGACAGTTCTGAGGAAACTGAGAAGATCAGAGAGGAGTGATGAAGTGAGAGGATGGAGAATTGGCAGGAGTGTAAAAGGTATTAGTGTAATGATCTGAGGTCTGCTGGCTTGTTAAACACCATCTGCTTATTTGGTAATTCTGTACATACCACTTAAGTGACTTTGGTAATGTGGATTCCAAGCTTGATCAGATAAACTCTACACAAGAATACCAAAATCATCAGCATGTGTTTGATGGATTACTGGCGGCACCAGCAGATGCACCAGTGTATTACTGGCAGGATTTCTGATTTACTTGTCATTTTTTAGATGTCTGTTTTTTTGTTTTTGTTTTATTTCCAAACTGGGTCCAGGCCTAGTGAAACTGGTGTAAATACAACTCAATAATTTAAACTAAAAATCCATTCACCAGCTATTTCCAAGCTTTCAGCTGTATCTTTGTCTTTATTTTATATGGTGGTGGTCTCGTGATGCTTTCTTAATTAATCAAAAAGATTAAAAAATGAAGTCATGAGGGCTGATAGATGACTCATCCGCTGGACAACTTTACTGGTAACAACACCTTGTTTCAGCTCACTAACATGGCTTTTCTGGTGATGATAAAAAGATCAAGAAAATTGAATTTACTATGAGCATTACTGATATATACTGCAACTGAACTGTGTATAGGTTTTTTAAAAATTCATTCTTCTATTTTGTGAACAGTTTTTGATTAATATTAATTAATTAAAGTCATCATGGCAAGCCATCATGGCAAGACAAGCCCCTCCATGGCATATACCACTGCCAATTGTGGGGGTGTTTCTGAGTCCCATCAGTTCCTGCTGCCAGCTACACATTTAGGTCAGACAAATCAGTATCCGTGCATAACGTACACACACATAACACATGCCTGTGTTCAGCGCAAGGTCAGGGAATGAACAGTCTTGGCAGAGTACTGCATTTTCTGAGTACTTTTCTTGTTAATATGTATTTTAAGGCTTTATAAACCCTCTCCACACACTGCAGAGCAACACTATATGCAACGATCAGATGTCTGTGTGAAATGGACAAGGCTAGATGCTTAATGCTGCTACACAGTGGAGACAGAGGAGACTGATGCTACGGTCGCTGAGCCAATCGGCGTCAATCGCTGTACACTACGCATTTTATTTCAATTAAATAGTCTTTTAAATACGTTATAATAATTTTTTTAATATTTTTTTATACTGCTTCCATTTTTTTAGGCTAGAAAATGCTAATTTTACCACAAAAATAATAATAAAAAAATAATGTAGTGATCGCAGAGCTGGTAGCTATGACTGAACTGTTTTTCTGCAATGCACCATGGGAGTTCGGGGTGTTGAGGGTTTAAATGTCATTATTGTGGTTTATATTAGTACTACAGTGTTATTAGTGTTTTATTGTGTTTTGTGGTTTAGTCAACCTAGTTAGTTTGGTTCAGTGTTATGTTGTCAGGACCGTGAGTGTGATATCGTGTGTTTGATGACTTCCTGCCACATTTTTAACATCACTGATTTCTCTTGGCTAAAAAATTAAAAGCATTTGGTAGTTGCACAGTGCATAAAAGGCAGATATCTGTTCTCCAGCATTGTTCTTCAATGTAGTTCGTCACAATAATAAATATAGAAAAATATCTATATTGCAAATTTCCGTGATATCGGGAAAAATCCGCGATACCAAATACAACTTAAAAATCTGTGATACGAGACTGCAAAAAGTGAACTGCGATATGGTGAGGGACCACTGTATAGTCTTTTAAATTGTAAATTATTCCAGATATCGATTTCATGACCAGTAGGAGCCCTGCTAAATTATTTTTTGTTCCCTCTTTTCCAGACTGCTGATCAAGAATGGCAACAGCATTGATGCCGCTGCGCTTTATGATTCATATGAGGTGGAATATCTGCCTAATGAAGGTCTGCTCAGTACATCCAGGCATCTCTTTATTGAGCTCACTACAGATGCTACGGGCACATCCACTGGCATTGCCATCAGATACCAAGGTAAGCACCTGAGCTATGGACAACAGAAGCACACGATAATCATGTGGATTCCTGCATTATGTCACAAACTGTAAAAAATAAATGTGGTGAAAACATGGCAGCAAAGCCCATCAGATAGCATTCATGCTAAAGATACCATGTAAAAAACTCCACACTCATTAATTGCTTAAGACAAAGAGCAGCATAACATAAGTCCTGGACCTGCTGTGGATTGTTAATAATCAGTTTAAAGACTTACTAAACAAAGACCTTCAACAGAATATTGTGTAAAGGTTTACCGCAGATTGAATGCTGGAGACACTGACTCCTGAATGAGCTCAGTAGTTACAGTAGGAAATTCAGGTACTCAAGGCTGATAAAACCATTAGAAGAGTGTGTATGAGCAGAATGAACGCTCTTTTGTGATGCTGAAAACAAAACAGAGAAGAGGTTGGTGTGAAGGAGGTCTGAAGATTGACAGAAAAAATTTGGAAGTTAAAAAAAAGTGGAAGTGTTGTCAGTGTGTATTATTACTGACAGAGAAGCATTTCACAACGGATGATGGAGAACGTTCTATTTACTCATAAATCCCAGTACAGATTAGCAGCAGTAACAGAAAGGTGTATATAAGATGACCAGCAGGAGAGACAACAAAACATGCTGCTGGGAATATTCAAGTCCAGAGGGGCTTTTTACTCTGGAATTGGACACCCACAGTAAGCTGAAGTTAAATTACCAGAGGAGTTACTGGGGGTCCTCATTCAGACAGGAAACCGACAGGTTCAGATGCCGTTAGATTGATGGAAATGATTATGTGACTGAAACACAAAACATTTTAACATGACAAGAAGCTGTTTGGCACTCTCTTTGTCGCTCTTTTGAAGCTTGTAGTCACATCATGTTAGGATAGTATGGGTTGTCAGGTCTAAACAAACACAATTCACTTACGCTTTTTGAAGATTCAGCATTTCACTCACAGCATGACAGCTGTTCCAGCAGTTTCTAATTCATTGCAGACCTAACAATCATTTACGCAGAAGACTTTAGGATATGTTGCTGCTTTGAAATGGATGCAAGTGACTTTCCTGACTTGTTCAAGTCAATGATTTACTTTTTCAGATCTGCGTTGAGCTCCTTAGACTTTTGCATTGTAGTGTTTCTGGCTGAGTCTAATGAGTGCATTAAATGGACACTATTTAAATTCGCTCAGAGGAGTCACCAGCTGTAGTCAATCTTAATCACTCATGAAAAGTTTAGAGGCAACATGCCTTTAAGCATGGCTTTCTTTCAACCTTAACATATGTTTAATAGAATTTGACAGTTGCAGAAAAAAATATTATTTTACTCTTTCTAAAATACTTCTTTGACAATGGAAACAAATGTTTCTCTTTCATTTCAGCTTTGGTAGAGTTTTAGCAACATACACATTACTGGGTTGCTGCATCAAAGTGTCTTGCAGCTTTCTATTTTTTAAATATATCATAGCCATTGCTTTTGTAATAATATTTAATGGAGTATATTCCACTTGCAAATTGTAAAGGAGCTGCATATTTTTTTATTCTCTGGTGCTTGGCAATAGGTCTGTTGGGTACACAATATTAGCTTGCAGCTTCCACCAGCATAAGCCCTACGGTTTGTTAGAGTCTGTGATGCATTTTACAGTACATTTCAAGCAGTGTTGTCAGGTTTTCATCTCTTAGTGAGGGTGAGATATCACACAGCGTCTCTTATCTTTTGTTCTTACATTTGTCTTAGCACTCACCATCAGATAGGCAGCTCGTTTCTGGTCCACAAGGAGCACTGGGAAATTACAATCAATTAAATCTGCTTAGGCTCTTGCTTCACTGCTACAAAGGGGATTAAGTCCAAAGGGAGCAGCCATGAATATTTCTAATGGACCTTATTAACATGCCATTAAAAGGGCATAATCCTGCTCAGGTCACCAATAACAAATTTGATGGTTTCCTCTTTATCCTGACTATTCTCACCATGGAAAACAGATAATTTGAAAACAAGTCACTGTAACTGTGGTATGTTTTTACTTCTTTTTGCAGTCTTCAAACAAAATAAAACCACAATTTGCAATTCTGGAATTGTTAAGGTCCAGTATACCACCTTTTAGCAAATTAGCTAAAATGCACATCCCCAAAAGGAATCTTTCAAATTTTCAGCTGAAATTGCTGCAAAGATGGCTTATTTCACCACGACTGTAACCCCTGGTTAGCCCTGTTCTGAACAAACTTTTTGAGTGTTTGTCGCTGTTAATGCAGCTGAGCTGCTGCCATCCAGCCCCCAACAGGAAGAAGACTCTCTTCATCTGATTGATCGTAGTAAGACAGCAGACCACATGACAGCTGACACAGACTTAGAATGGCGTGAGACCAAGATGTTTCTGTGTCACTGGAAGTTGTTGGGGCTGCACAGCGGCGTAGTGGTTAGCACTTTTGCCTTGCAGCAAGAAGATCCCTGGTTCGAATCCCAGTGTGGGCCTGGGATCTTTCTGCATGGAGTTTGCATGTTCTCCCTGTGCATGCATGGGTTTTCTCCGGGTACTCCGGCTTCCTCCCACAGTCCAAAAACATGCTGAGGTTAACTGATTACTCTAAATTGTCCGTAGGTGTGAATGCGAGTGTGATTGTTTGTCTATTTATGTAGCCCTGAGACAGACTGGCAACATGTCCAGGGTGTCCCCTGCCTTCGCCCGAGTCAGCTGGGATAGGCTCCAGCACCCCCCGCGACCCTAGTGAGGATAAAGCGGTGTATAGAGAATGGATGGATGAAAGCTGTTGTTTTTAACTCATGCATATGGTGATTCAGACAACACTGCAGTTATATTAAAAAATTTAGCGGTGCAGAGACGTGTAAATGACTACAGCTTTATTGGCAGTTCAGCTACACTGCAATGCAATTATGTGTGAGCACAAAGAACAGGAGGGAAACAAGCAAACTGATAAACACTGAATGAGTTTAGGTTGACTTGAAACACAGACGGCCAACCAGTCGGTGAGTTCAGATAATTCTGAAAGTTTACACCATTTCCACAGAGCTCTGACCAGTAGGCAGAGGATCAGAGTTATCAGTAGTGTTAGCCACATTAGCAATGCAATGGCAAAGAATAGAGTCTTAATATTTTTACACCACTTTATATGCTTACCACTACGTAAAACATACAAAACATAAAATTATTCTTTTGCTACATGTAAATACAGTTTGGTCCATAATCATTTGGAAATTGTCAGAGTTTTCAGCATTTCAGCGCTGTACACCAACACCATGGATTTGTGATGTATTCTAAATTTCTTTTACATTTATTATAAAGCTATTTTTTAAATTTTCAATGTTACATCATGGTATTTTATGATTAAGTTACAAGCACATGCATTCCGTTTAACGGTAAAACCTTACGCCTCTATTTATCTATTTTGTCATAAGAAAATAAAAATCTTAAGTATGTAATTATATTAAATGTCGACACTGTGTCTGGTTTTAAGTGTAAGTAGTCGTGGGGGGGGGGGGGGGGGGGGGTCACATAAACTGGTGTGCTGCTCCCTGATTTCTCTCTCTGTTCAATAATCTTAATGTATTGTAGTGTGTGATGTGCCATTATTTTCCAGTGTAGTGGAGTCTGAGTTTAAAGAAATATCTGTAAGAAAGGCAACCTAATTTAAGAAAAAGAAAACACTATTGGGGGTATAAAAACTCCTGTAGACTGAGCTTGGCTTTAGTAACTATATCCATTATAAAGTTCGCTGTAGTCTGTAGATACTAATTAGTCCACATTACAGAAACTCTGAAAAAAAATGTGAAGTTTGACAGAAGTTAGAGAGACACAACAGACTTGGCATACAAGCAAAATGCTTGTTTATTACAAAGTTGACAAAAAATACAACAGGATGTGACACTGGAGGGTCACAAGACAGGAAGCACTAACTCAGAAAGATCTTGGAACTAAATCAGGACTCCCTTGTGAGGCGGAAGTTAACTGTACTAGGCTCAATGGCCAGGTCGTGGTCGGAGTCCAGACAGTTGCTGCAGTGATCGGCAAGAGGGGAGCAGAAGGGTTGGCGTCTTGTCTGGTGCCGTGACGGAGGACGAAGGTCAATGGTGGTTCGGAGGAATCTGGACTGGCAGGGTGACTGAAAGGGAATCCAACTAGAACAAAGAGAGAACTATGAGCACAAGCAACAACAAAAGGGAGCTAGACTAAACCAGGGTCAACACTGACTGGAGTAGTTGACAGTCTGGTGACATGCAGTGTTTGGCTTTTATGGAAGGAGATGATGTGTGGCGATCACTCCCACCTGCTCACCAGCCAATTCCACTGATTGTAATTGGCAGCACCAATGTCTACATGCAACACACCACTTAGGAGAGGGAAAGAGGGGGTAAGGGAAGGAGAATCTGCCACTATCTGGCAGCTGAGGTGGAGGGCATGACATGAGCTGTAAGTGCACTGCATGTGTAGCCAATAAAAGATACATTTTATGGAACATCCGCTCATCAAAATCTGCATATGTTCAGTGTTTAGCTCAGCCACAGAGTTAGATCAGTGTTTACTTTTTAACATTTCCTGATTGGAACTTGATAAAACAAATAGCTAGGCTTAATAGGAAAATCTAATTAACTTTGTATTAGTTCATTCTGTGGATATTGACGTGAATGAGCTAGTACTGCTCTTATATTGACTGAATTTAGAATTTCATTTTGTCTGTAGCTGCACTAGATTGATCAAATGAACCATTGCTGTTTCTTTTAGTACTGTAACTCAGTTGAAACCTGGGGCCTTAAAATGAGTCCAATAATTAGCTTATTGTTTCCAAATGAAATTTCAAGAAAAACCAAACAACAAACATGAAGCTGATAATGAAATATTTTTAAAGATTATAAATTAAAATGCTCACTCAAGTGGTAAACTTAGATTCTCACCTGCTTTCTGGTCCACCTCCGATAATATCTTTGTACCATAACTGCCCTCTGCAGCTTTTGCAGCAGGCCACTGTTACGAACCCTTTGTGAAGTACGGTAACCTGACCAGCAGTGACAACACTTGGGCAGTGGGAGCTGTGGTGGAGTTTGCTTGCGACCCTGGCTATACTCTGGAACAGGGATCAGTCACCATTGAATGCATGGACCCCAACAATCCTCAGTGGAATGAAACGGAGCCTGCGTGCAGAGGTTTGTATGTCTGAATGTTGTGTAGACCATTTAGCCATCCTCAGGTACAGGTCATCTTCCATCTCTGTAGTCATTTTGTATGTTTTTGTGGCCATTTTGGTCTTTTTGGTGGTTTTACATCTATTTATGTTCATTTTACCCCTGTGTCTGTATTTATTTCTAACTAAAAACATCGGAATTGTATGAGTAGTTTTGACAGCTAACTTTGTTCATTAATGAGTTCGGATTAAATGCACTGTGCACTGTCCGCTCATTGTGTATATGTGTGTGTTTCAGCTGTGTGTAGTGGTGAGATCACTGACTCAGCTGGGGTGGTGCTGTCTCCTAACTGGCCTGAAGCCTACGATAAAGGCCAGGATTGTATCTGGGGAATCCACGTTGAGGAGGACAAGAGGATCATGCTGGACATTCAAGTGTATGTATCCACCTTCCACGTGTGCCAGTCTGATCCACCTCCTCTCCCCTTTTTCTTTTGATATGCATGAAACCACATTGCTACAGACCCTTTTCTTGGCCTCTTTGAATCTAAACATCACAAAACCTGCTTCATCTCCAGTGCTGAAATGCTCGTCATTCCCTGTCTTCAAACACCCTAACAGAAGTAGTCTGAAGATTACAAAGAGTTACCTCACCATGACTGGTAAAACACATTAAAAACACAACACGCTGCTAATGAAAGAGCGCTCAGCTTGTGAATGAGATGCATAAGTGCCACACAGACAAAGGTTAATTAGGTGCAGCGGAGAAAACTAATTATATCAGGGTGTATTTGTTTGGGAGCCCCGCACCACTGTTCCCACTCCAGCCCACCCCCCTCTGTTGTAATGGCTGCTGTGTGCAGTAAGTGTACAGCCTGGGAGTGTGTGTTTCCTGTGATTGTAGTGCCAAGGTGAAGACACAGAACAACACACCCTGCCGTGTCAGAGCCCGATAAGTCAGTCAGCCGTAGAAAATCATTTGCCATTTGCAAGCAAATTAAGGAGGACTCATTTGCATACATTGCATCTTAAGCTCTGGGTTTTGTTTTGGTTTTTTTTGTATCTTTGTCTCTCTCTGAACAGCACCTGTGTCGGTGTTGTACTTTGAAAGCAATGATTAATGGCTTCCTCTGGTTTTTCTAAGGAAGTCTGCCAACATAAGTAATTGCTGCTGTTTATTCAGCAGAGCAAGTGATGTAAGTAGAAGTGAAGGTACCCCAGTGTAAGTCTAAGTATAGAACTGAATGAGAAGAAACATGCTGTCATGCTACATCCTGTAAGCTGTGAGTTGGAGGAGGCTGGATCGGTTTGTTTCTGCACATCTTCTAACACCCAGTCTTCTGTTCATGGTTTGTACCTGCTCAGACCACCTCAAGCAGGGCTTGTTTTGGAGACGCTCCAACTGAGTTACTAAGTTACAGTTTGACCTTCGTTAAACTTGTTTAGGCCTTTAGACCTGTGCATCTTTTCCACATCCAACATGGTTACGATGAGAGTCAGCTGTTTCCTTACAGTCTATCATATCGTACACCTTGACATGTATTGTTGTTGCAAGATAATCAGCGTCATTCACTGTGAATACCAGTGGGTGATCATAAACTGATGTGTGCATCCATTGCCAGAGTGCTAACCAGTGTTCTCTAGTAACTGAGTTGCACAACTGCTCTACCGCCTCAGCCACAGCCATCCACGAGTAGATGTGGATTTTTGTTCTTTAGCCTGCCATGAAATCACAGACATGCATGACGCAGTTCAGTTACTAATTTGTTTAGGAGGAAAGAGAAAAAAACAGAGGAACTGTTGGAGCTTTAAAGGTCAGAGAAAGTAAATGGAATGATTGATTGTTTGTTCACTTGTTAAGGATATTGTTACCAATGGCACATCTGCTGTTCCTGCTGAATGAAGTATATTATCCCCACTGATCTGGAAAAAATCCAACAAACTCCTGCACTTGTAACTGATATGTGATCATGTTGTGAAACCAACGTAAACAATGATTCACTTCGTTCACTTCAAAGCTCTGTCTCACCACCATTTTCAATAATGTGGGGATGTTGCCTAAAATGTCATAAGATAGCGAAGCCAACCCACATCGCATCATTTTTTCTCTTTTGCTATATGCACACTTCATGGTCTTTGGATAGCAGTTGTCCCAAATGAATAATATTTGAGCACAAATGAGGTATGTGTTGTGGAAACCTGGATGAGCCATGGCAAAAACAGTCAAAGTGCAACAGTATTTATCTGTAATTTATTACAGAATCAAAGGAGTAACAATGAAAAGTAAAAAGATGAATGCAGTGTGAATATTCCAGCTGAATGTCTGTGTAGGTTCTCATTCATCCAGGTCATGGTTATCCAAAGTAGTTTAAATCAATCCACTGGACTTTAAGAAAGTTCCTTGAAGACATTTCACGTCTCATCCAAGAGGCTTCTTCAGTTCTGGTGGTGGTTGGTGTTGCCTCAGCTTTTAAACCTCCGTGAGGTGTGTTCAGGGCTATTATTCCAACGACCCAAAACAGATGACTTTTGGTTTTGGGTCGTTGGAATAATAGCCCTGGACACACCTCACGGAGGTTTAAAAGCTGAGGCAACACTAACCACCACCAGAACTGAAGAAGCCTCTTGGATGAGAGGTGAAACGTCTTCAAGGAACTTTCTTAAAGTCCAGTGGATTGATTTAAACTACTTTGGATTCCAGCTGAAGGGCAGACTCCAACACAAGGCTCATGTTCAGAGGTCTAAATCAAGATTCAAACAACAAATGCAAACCTAAAATAGTATCTGTCCTTATCAGGAGTCTCATAGTCTTGGTGTTTTTAGGCTTTGGTGCTTGATGCAGGTCACCACGTAATCACAAACCAAAACAAAATAGTAGAAAACATATTCATGGTGAGGTCTATTACGTGTTCTCATTAACAGTTATGCTTGTTTGTGATCGTTGCCCTACAAATACAATTCATCCAAATACAAATGAAGTTTAGCTACAACAATTCCTGCTTTAGCCATTTGATGGCCATCTAAATACACGAGTCTTTTATCCCTCCAGTCACTTTATCTGCTTTTGTAGACACAGAACATCCTACTGTGTGAGCAAGTTAAATATAACTAAGAGGTTATATACCATTAGGTATGGAATTACAAAAAACTGTACATCACCATAGTTATAAGGCTTCTCTCTGCAGAGTTCAGCAAACACTTCTGGGTTCTGCTGCTCCTTTCTTCATGCACCCTGAAGATGCCCTCAGCAGCTGCAGCTGGAGCACAGTGAGCTGCAGTTTGATGATGAGTGGTGCAGTTGACATCCGTAGCTTCTTGTGAATTGGATGAAGGCTGCTTTCCAGAATTACCACATTTATTTGTGAAACAGAATATTGCCATGTGTGGGGTTCTATGTGTAATTCGTGCTTCACATCTGTGAAACAGATCCCTACTGTTTTGTTAGTCTATAAATAACCTGAACAGATTTATAATAGATCACTGAATGTGCTCCTTGATAAGTAATTAATCCTGCTTGGAATGACAATAACAATAACAAACAAAAAAACAAACAAAACAAACAAAACAAAAAAAACCCAGACAGTAGTATTCAGCAATGTTTCAGATTTAAGGATCATCATTGTTTGTCGTTTGCCCTCTGACAGATTCATAGTAGATAAGACCTGCTCTCTGTGAAGTTTGGCAACCAATCAAAATGACGGTCTGTGATCATGACAACATCATTCATCATACTGTGTATCATATTTTATGAGTGCATTTGCATTCCAAGAGAAAGCCCCTTTCAGCAATCCCATCTCCTGAAGGACAGTGTGGACTTAAATAAACAAAATTGTGACACAGTCACAACTTTCTACTTTCAAACTGTATTCCCCAACTCACCCTCATCCTTTTACAGTTTCTTTATGTTTCACTTTTTTTTTTTTACCTTCATCATCAACATCATCACTCTGTGAAACCACTTGTTTGTCATTTGTTGGCTGATTTCTATTCTGACTTAACCCCTTGAAATCTATTCTTGCAAATTCGCAAAAAAAAAAAAACCCTTTCATTCAGACTGCAGCTGAGATAGCATATCCATTCCACCAATGCTGGGTTGTGCATATTCAATACGTACCTCAGAACCTTTTGTAAGCACTGGTTTCTCATAGGACAGGTTGGAGTGGGACCTAATTGTTATTAACCACGCCTGACGTACGTCAGCGGGGTTACTGCATTCGCTTCGGTATCTGGCTGGGTAAGTATGTATGTGGGTATGTCCGGTCAGATATCTCTGCAAGTGCTGAAGTCAGGATAATCAAACTTGGCACTGAAGATCAGTCTAAGGTCCCCTGCTCAGTTGTGGAGTTACAGGTCAGCAGATCAAGTAGGAAGGGATATATGTAGGATGATCAAAATTGATACAGAGTATCATGCATGGGCGTGGTTCTGCCATCTACTGAGGGCTTGTCTAGTTTATATCTGTTATTATTATTGCATATCTGCTGTATGTGTAATATACAAATTAACAATCTCCACTTATTTTAGCATCAGCTGGAAAGAAAAACACACGAAAGTTTTTCTTAAAATTTAATTGTAAATAAATTCAGGCATCAAGGGGTTAATTAACTTACTATACAGTCTTATAGGGGGTCCAGCTCATACACACGTGGACAAAATTGTTGGTACCCCTCAGTTAAAGAAGGAAAAACCCACAATTCTCACTGAAATCACTTGAAACTCACAAAAGTAACAATAAATAAAAATTTATTGAAAATTAAATAATCAAAAACAGCCATTACTTTTGAATTGTTGATTGACATAATTATTTAAAAAAACAAACTAATGAAACAGGCCTGGACAAAAATGATGGTACCTCTATAAAAGATTGAAAACTATTTGACCAGGGTGACATGATTAACTCAGGTGTGTCATTTAATTGACATCACAGGTGTTTCCAAACTCATAATCAGTCAGTCTGCCTATTTAAAGGGAGACAAGTAGTCACCCTGCTGTTTGGTGAAAAGCTGTGTACCACACTGAACATGGACAACAGAAAGCGAAGGAGAGAATTGTCCCAGGACATCCGAAAAAAAATTATAGACAAACATCTTAAAGGTAAAGGCTATAAGACCATCTCTAAACAGCTTGAAGTTCCTGTGACAACAGTGGCTCATATTATTCAGAAGTGCATGACCCACGGGACAGTAGCCAACCTCCCTGGACGTGGCCGCAAGAGGAAAATTGATGACAAATTGAAGAGACGGATCGTTGGAATTGTATCCAAAGAGCCCAGAGCAACCTCCAAAGAAATTAAAGGTGAACTCCAAGGCCAAGGTACATCAGTGTCAGATCGCACCATTCGTCGTTGTTTGAGCCAAAGTGGACTTCATGGGAGACGACCAAGGAGGACACCACTGCTGAAAAAAACTCATAAAAAAGCGAGAGTGGAATTTGCAAAAATGCATGTTGACAAGCCACAAAGCTTCTGGGAGAATGTCCTTTGGACAGATGAGACCAAACTGGAGCTTTTTGGTAAGGCACATCAACTCTATGTTCATAGACTCAAAAACCAAGCATACGAAGAAAAGAACACTGTCCCTACGGTGAAACATGGAGGAGGCTCAGTAATGTTTTGGGGCTGCTTTGCTGCATCTGGCACAGGGTGTCTTGAAAGTGTGCAAGGTACGATGAAATCTGAAGACTATCAAGGCATTCTGGAGAGAAATGTGCTGCCTAGTGTCAGAAAGCTTGGTCTCAGTCGCAGGTCATGGGTCTTCCAACAGGACAACGATCCAAAACACACAGCCAAAAACACCCAAGAATGGCTGAGAGAAAAGCGTTGGACTATTCTAAAGTGGCCTTCTATGAGCCCAGATCTGAATCCCATTGAACATATGTGGAAGGAGCTGAAACATGCCATTTGGAGAAGACACCCATCAAACCTGAGACAACTGGAGCTGTTTGCTCATGAGGAGTGGGCCAAAATACCTGTTGACAGCTGCAGAACGCTCATTGACAAATACAGAAATCGTTTAATTGCAGTGATTGCCTCAAAAGGTTGTGCAACAAAATATTAAGTTATGGGTACCATCATTTTTGTCCAGCCCTATTTCATTAGTTTGTTTTTTTTAAATAATTATGTTAATCAACAATTCAAAAGTGATGGCTGATTTTGATTATTTAATTTTCAATAATTTTTTATTTATTGTTACTTTTGTGAGTTTCAAGTGATTTCAGTGAGAATTGTGGGTTTTTCCTTCTTTAACTGAGGGGTACCAACAATTTTGTCCACGTGTGTATTTCTTCTAGCTACTGTTTGGTGATACTCAGTCATGCTCCAAATGATTGTGCTGTGTTTACAACAGTGTGCTTTTTAACAACTTACCTTGGCATGAATCTCTTGGTGCTGCAGTAAACTGACAATTTATTGATAATCTCAAGTATTGTCAGCCACTGCTTCAGTTTAATCTAGCTACCTTTCAGACCTCACACTGTCCTGAGCCCATGAACTGTTCTAAGACCTTTTCGAGGTTGTCACCAAAGTGCTGAACCAAGCAAGTCCATGTTAGCAGCGTTGCCAGCTTGCCCACTTCCCTCCCTGATTAGACAGGATTCACCCATGGAGATGGGATGTTCACAAAACAACAAAAACAGATTCAACTCTTCAGTGTAATGTGGCTGTTACCAGTGCTGCCAACTCTCACACACTGACCGTGATGGTATGTGTCCACAGGATCCAAAATTTTTATATTTCCAATTCATTGTCTATGTAAGCAGCCATGCCATTCATTCAGACAGATACTTTATTAAGCTCGAGGGAAATTCAACATTTAGAGAGATATTGTTGCCTGCTCCTCATATGAGTAAAGTTGATGTCGAAGTTTCTTTATGCAAATCACTTCTGAAAATTCCCAAAAAACTTTTAAAGTAACTGTTGTTGATCTGAAAAGACAGACTCAGCAACTGCACGCCTAAAATGTTTTCAGAATCATCTTTCGACAAAATTTTATTCATAATATAATTGAATGTGTCTAAACAAGATGCCACACTCATCTGTTTTGAAATCCAGGCGGAGCAGACAGCCTTCAGTCCATCCAATCAGATACAGCCAGTGTGCACGTTTGTTGCCTGTACTGGTTTCCTGTTGGAGAGCACCTGTCAATCATCTGTGATAGCATAGCCTTTTCACATGACCATCAAGTATCCAAACCCTGGAGAGCACGCGAACCCTCACACCTAAAAACATCCCTGTGGACACGTACCATGAGACTAATGCATTTGATGCTTTTTACATGCTCTCACGCCACACATCTATTTCCTCATGCTGTGAAAAACAAATTCATAATTGATCAATGATTTTGTGAAAAGAGCACAGTGACAGTGCAGACAGATCAGCCTGAGCAGGCAGCAGCAAGCAGCAACAACTTATTCCAACCAATCAGTATGAAAGCACAAAATCTTTGCTGTCATGTCCTCTCATATTTATTCCTATGCATGCCGCTCAGAGTAATCTCAGACACCAGCTCGTCTTGCAGCAGCACAACATCTCTACACTCACACCATGCACATGCAGGTAAGAAAGAGTAACTATGGTTACATGATGCACTTTCAACCTAACTAATCAAGATCAGTGCAGGTGGCTGTTTCTTGACTAAATGCAAGATGTCGGGTGGTGAAAAAAATGCAGTAAAAATTTTCTATAAGTTGTTTGTTTTCCTGGGGAAGGATCCCAGACAGCCTGCACAGTGGATTGGTGGTTAGCATTTTCGCCTTGCAGCTCGAAGATTTCCGGTTCACGTCCTGGTCTTTCTGGCATCTTTCTGCATCGAGTTTCCATGTTCTCCCTGTGCAGTGTGGGTTTTCTCCTGGTACTCCAACTTTAGTCTACTAGCCAACAGGGTGAACCCGGAAATGTCGAGTACAGTAAGGTTTTATGGTAGAAATGTGTTATATAGGTCACAGGGGTCCAGAAACTGCTGGATGCTAATTTGCATGTGTCTAATTTCTGCGCTTGTAATGTTGTGAATAATATAAATATGAGTTGGTAAAGTTTGAAAAAATAACAGTCAGGTACCATGAACACAATTATGATCACAATTTAAGCAAACACATATTTTGATTTCATTATATTTCAACTTTATGTAGCCTATAGGTTAATGTTTTCGTGGGATAATTCAACATGCATGTTTCTCATTCAACATTCTTTTTCTTCCTTACCATTCTCAGCACATTGCTCTTGTTTCTTCATGTATTTATACTACAAAATGTCATTCAGTGGATTAGCATGAAATTGTCAGCAGTAATGAGTATCTCATCAAGATACAAACATAACAAACTACAAATCACTGCTTCTCACATTGTGACTACTGGTTAAAAAAATTCCCAGGGGGCCTTTAGTATTCTCCTGAAAAAGGTGGTAACATTGAAATAATGCATGAGGTCCACATCCATAAAATTAAATGTGACATGACATCAGGTTAGCAGTAATTTACCATTTAGATTTTTCAAAGTGTCACACTCCCCTTATGAAGCTAAACCTACACCTTTAGATTATTTGCTTTGTACAATCATGTAAGAAAGTCTCCAACATAAGCAAAATCATTGTTACGATGTTCACATTCTTTTGCAGTACATAACTAGACAAGCCCTTAGTAGATGGCAGAACCACGCCATCTACTGACTGCCACTGTGCAGCCCCTACCATCACACATGTAGGTTTTAGTGACCCCTGTGACCTTGACCTTGATCTGCTGACCTCTAACTCCACAACTGAGCAGGGGACCTTAGACCGATTCAGTGTCAAGTTTGATTATTCTGACTTCAGCACTTGCAGCCTGTCCTCAAAAGAAAAATGACCACATAGGTCGTCTGTACACGTCCGTATTACGACCGCATGTTACGTTTTGACGTTTCCGACCTCTAGCGGTTGAGCAAATATCGACACTCCGGTGTGTCAGCTGAAACGTCACCATGAACAAAGTTTTAACTAACACTATCCCTGTCCCTATCCCTAACCCTAACCATAACCCTAAACCCGTGCTGGGAAAGTGAGGAAAAAGCCGTTTCGCGACGGAAAAGCCACTTCGCGAATTAAATCCCGTAATGCATTCGTTTTCCCCGTAGGGGCGCAAATGTTCATACGACCGCATAGGTCATATTCCGGTGCACGGTGCAAACGACCTATGCGGTCGTATGAATTCGAGGACTTGTTGGCACTTGCAGAGATATCTGAACGGACATACACACATACTTACCCAGCCAGCCAGATACCGAAGCGAATGCAGTAACCCCGCTGACGTACACGTCAGGCGTGGTTAATAACCGCTGCAGCCCTTTGTTGGTAGAGACTTAGACTTTAAATCTTGCTCATTGTGTGTATAAATGTGTACAGCGATAAGCTGTAAAAACTCTGTCGCTCTACATTTAAAGTGTCAGCGCACACTGTGGTCCAGATTCCCAGAGAGTGCTCATGGGAATATACCAAAACAGAGATTTCCATGGAGAAAAGCCTTCTAATCTAGCACAAAGCCTCCTCACTGTCTGAGCATATGCCTAGCAGGTGTCAGAGCATTTATACGAAGCTTATCAATAGCAGCTGTTCTCCCTGTGGCTCTGGGGGTTAGATGGTGTAGGGATATATGAGGCCTTTAACAACATCCCTTGGTATTGGTTCCTCATATTGCACACAGACACCTGAGCACATGTGCACATATACATATCTCTAGCGCCATCTGTTTAATTGTGTGTGTGTGTGTGTGTGGGGGGGGGCATTATCACCAGGTTTTATGAAAGGACTTTTATGGATGGCCTTCAAATGAATCAAGAGGGAGGGAAATATGTGATTAAACTGAATGTGAGGGAAGTAAAATGATTGAAACCACCGTCTCTCTAGTCTAATACAGACTACTCTGGGTAGAAATGGAAAATTGTACTTTTTAATTGACAGTAACTGTTAAAGTGGTAATTAGTTTGCTTTATTACAGCTCCCATATTGTGTCCCTTACCAGAAAATAATGAAAGTCTCATATCTTTCAGGTTTTCTGCTTAAAATACTGCAAAGCTAGTTCATATCACCATGACTGTGTAAAACCTGGTCTTAACCCTGCTCTAAATGGGCTGTTTCAGTATCTTAACCTTTAAACACGAACTGAGCTGCTGCCATCCATGCCCCCTTCAAGATGAAAACCCTCTGCATCTGTGATTGACATCCTGAGGTAAAACAACTGAACTGCACAGCAGCCCACACCAGAATGAATGAGTGTGTGAGAACAAGACTTTGTAGTCACTTCTACCTTTCTCATAGAATGATCATTTTAGTGGAAGTATCACCAAACTGAGAGCACAGCTGTTGTTTTTAACTTGTGTGTACAATTAATTTGTCAGAAAATGCACAGTAATCCAATCTGTATTTGAGTTGTCCTAATGTCCTGTGTTTCAGTCACCATTTTACACACTGATCAGGCATAACATTATGACCACCTGCCTAATATTGTGTTGGTCTCCTTTATGCTTCTAAAACTTCTCTGACTCAGTGGGGCATGGACAGAGGTCCTCTGGGGATGTCCTGTGGCACTGGGATGGTGGCAGTGAATTCTGTGGGTCCTGGGTTTAACCTACCCAGATCAAGCTATTCCTGGACCATCCCACAGATGATCAGTAAGATTTGGATCTGGGAGTGTGGAACCGGGTGAGCAGCTTAGCTCTGTCGTGTTCCCTGGGTCACTCCTGGGCAGTTTTTGCGCTGTGTTGGGGTTTTTGTCCTGCTGAGGGTGGTAACTGACATCAAGGACTGTTGTTGCCATGGGGGGTTGCTTGACCTGCAGTGTATAGATGGGTGGTACATGTCAAACATCCACACGAATGTCAGGACTTAAGGTTTCTCAGCAGAACATTGCTTTATGTCCATCGATGTTATTCACTTCACATGTCAGTTTTTATAATCTTGTGGCTGATCGGTGTTTTGAGGTCTGATATCTGACAAAATATGGAAACGAGAACAGCTTTTTTAGAAAGTTTTGCTGCATTAATAAATGCAGTATGTGTGAGCACAGAGAGTAGGAGAGAAGTGGACAGATGTATCAGCTGGTTCAGTTCAGGTTGAACTGAAGCTGCTATGAAAACACAATAACTCACCCAGTCTGTTTATTGGTTTCAGATCATTCTCAAAGTTTCTACCATCACTTAATGGCTCAAAGCATGACAGTTCAAACAGAACTCTGACCTGTGGGCATATAGCAAACAATTTAGTTGTAACACTGGCCATAACATGCTAACAGCAAATATTTTTGATGTTGTTCTGGGGACTTTTCCCACAGTCAATATTGATGTGAACATTCACCAGAACAAATTAGAAATTTACATGAGAATTGTCACAGATTTGTTTTCTTCATTGTCACACTAATAAATCTACAGACAGGAGCTTCTAACAGCTAGTTCAACGTTCAGTGGCAGAGTTGACAAAATGCAAACAAATACAGGCTCAAAATCAGCAGTATTTACAGCATTAGCGCTACATTAATGAGCATACTGGGTGCAGCTCTCCTGACTCAGTCACTTTAAAATACAATGACATAACTAGAACATTTAAGTTACAGTTGACTGGAAAACAGGAGGTCATTTCAGCTTTAATTACTTGCATATACTATACTTTGGACTGGATTAAAATCCTTAAACAGGACAATAATATTCACATCAGCCTGCATTCGTCAACAAATTCTGCTCCAATATTATACCAAGTTGGACAGGTGACTCCAAGCTGGATTTGGCCAAAAGGTGTCACTAAACTAATAGCAGGAAATATCGCTTAGTCAATAACTAGAAAGATACGTGTCAGAACACAGCACCATTAGAACTTGACTATGTAAAACTGCCTTCTGTCCAGTGTTTCATGCCAGTACTCTAAAGATGCGGTTTGTTAAAAGCGCATGACCAGAGTGAGGATAGATATCATGAGTCGTTTAGCATAAAGACTGGAAGCACTGGAAAATAGCTATACAGGTTTTGTCCAAAAATCAAAAAGTCCGCAAACAGAGGCTCATGTGCAGGACAGGAGACACAACACAAGTGTAAGGTAAAATACAATGTTTATTTACAGCACCAGATAGAATATACAAGAATTACAACTGAAGTTCAAAGACTACAACTGGACATGCTCAAGGGGCACGGAACAGAATACGCAAGGAGCAGACTAAGGAATGGAGCCCTCTAGAGGGTTGGTGGAATAACAGCAACCATAGTCAATACAGACAATAAGGAAACCCACGTAAGGCAAGACCTAGGCTGGGAAGCAAAAACTAAACAAGATCTGAGCTGCAAAAAGACTAAAAATAGTTCTGCAGGACTAGAATAAACCAAAATAGCATATAAACTAAATTTAGCTGTCACAGGGAGCAGAGAGGGGAATACGTGAGGCCGTGGCAGGGGAATGGTATGGTTTGGTGGCGGAGGCAGTTGCTGCAGATGGAATCCAGGGAATCCAGAGAGACAAAGAAGGAGGGTGCAGGTGGATCCAGGGTTCAGACGGAGGTTTGGACAACTGAAGCGCGAGCAGGAAGGAGCAGACTGGAAGGCAGGAACGCAGAATTAACACAAGGCCAAAAGACAGAGGCAACTGAACAGGGAATCAAGACTGAGTGTGACCGTTCAATGGTCCAACATCGAGTAGTGTGCTGAGCCTGCCTTTATGAGAGAGGATGTCTTGATTACTCCCATCTGCTCCCACGCCAATCCCAGTTGATTGGATTGGCAACACCTGCCAGCCAGCTCCACCCACACACCACATGAGAGAGGAAAGAAGGGGGAGGGGAGGAATCTGCCAGTACCTGGAGCCAGAGGTGGAGATAACAAATAGTCTGTTAAATCTTGATTATGCTCTCTTTCAGACATGTACTCAGACAGTTACAGACGGATGCAGAGTTTTAACTGTACTACTTTCTAGGATACTTGCAATCTGCCTGGAGGATTACATTCCATGCATGCATTAAATTCATAATATCACCAAAACCGAAAAATTCCTTACATTTGATTGAAAGGTATTTTTTACACCTATTCATGCTGTCCAGCAGTAAATCACAGAGAAACAATCCAAATTTTGAGAAAATGTCTGACATTGCCAAATGTAGTTCATTTTCTTTGATTCTATTTCAAGTGAAACCATTATCCCCTTTGCTTGGGAAACAGCATTAAAGTTAAGATTGAGTATGAAGATTTTTAAGGACAAAGCTCTGATTTACATAATTCTAGTCTTAAAATTTTGATGTCTACAATATTTTCATCCAGTATAGGGTACTAATATATATAGGGTAATATATAGGTAATATATAGGGTAATCCAATATAGGGTACTATTGTTGAAAACAGTTGACATCAGTCAACTTAGAATAATAATCAGACATATATTATACACTAAGAGTTTTTAAGGTCAAACCAAAAATAGCTGTTTATTTCTTGTATTCCAGACTTCTGCTGGGATGGGAATAGCACATTATGAAGTGAATAGCTGGGGTGAAATGTGCTGGCAGCAGGTCCCCAGGGCCAGACCAACCTCAGCTTTGTTTTTTTTCCAAATTGAACCAAATCAAATTAGTGTCAGGGAACAGAGGCTGTGATTGATTTTTCTCTACAGATGCACCGCAGAGCCGCACAAAGCCTTGTTTTGCTTAATCACAACAAATTTGACGCCAGCCAACAATATTTCTCAATCTGCTTCGCTCTCTGAGCAGGTGAGGGGCTTTATCCGTTCGCAATCAAATAAACATGGAGCACTGAGTTTGGAAGACAGGCAGACTTGTTTTCCTATGCTTGTGAGGACAGGCTGCACACCTCCACAGTCACACTCACTTCATCAAGGTAACTTTGGTTTTCCATGTCTTACTTTTACATGCCATGAATTTTAGAATAGGATTTGAGGTTAAAATTGAGTTTCAGCTTTTAAGAGGAATTCTGTTTTTAGACTGCACTGACTGCATTCATCAAGCATCAACAATGCACTGAAGTTTTGAGATAATATTTTTAGTCAGGGTTAGAAAGGAGCTATTTTGAGCACAACTCTCAGAATAAATTTAGATCATGAAATGTTTTTTTCTTAGAAGCTGTGAAAACAAGAAACCAGTGACATACTGATTTAGACTATTAGATGGAGTACAAACTAAATAAAGCATAAAGACTATTTTAACTCCACTGTCTAATTTTCTTTAACAGGAAATTCTACAGGCCAGTTACTCTCAAATCATATATGCCCCTTTGTAACTGTAAGCAGTTCCTTTGTAGTTCTTCTGCACTGCAGATTTCATCCTTGTTCCAGATCTGTATCATCACCCAGATATGCAATTGTTCAGTTGTTCAAAAAAGCCTTGTTTTGTGCTGAAAGACTACTCTGTTCCCTGATTTGAGAAACAACCAATCAGAGATTTGCAGGACATATTTAAAAACAAGTGGACAAGTGAGTGATGCATGCACAGAGTGCAAAACTGTTCAACTTACCATTGCTCTTGGAAAAACAAGCTGTGCTTTAACTGAGGAAATAAAGACATATCATTCACCTTGTGTCATTTTAAGGCTCATTCAGGTGTGAATGTAGCATCACTTCAGCATGACAACACAATGTTGTTGGATTTTTAGTTCTGTTTCCTGTATATTTCCTTTAAAAGGCTACACTGTTGTACCGTTCCATCATCATCATGAACACACACTCTGTAATTTACTGTCTACTGTACCTACATACACTGTTCTGCTGCCACACTCACTAGATCACCAAATATGGATTTATCTGCTGTTTCCACCCATTTAACTAACACTACAGGAAAACTACAATGTCCACTCATTTCAGAAACTTATAAACCCCTTTCTGAAGAAAGAAAGTATGCTTTATGTTTTACATTTTCAGTGGGAACCAATGGGCTTGAAGCTGAGAGCCTTACACAGAGTAAAGAAAAAAGAAAGACCTCAGAGACTGATTTCTTGAAAGAAAAAAAAATGCACTTGTTCTGTCCATTACCTTAGCTGCTCTTAGCAAAACAATTTTATGTCAAATGTATGATGGTCACTCAATAGCACTGACTGCTTGATGGGAAATATATGATTGGAAAGACATTTTGCAATTTTTCAGTGTGAATGTACAGCCTAATTACAGCACTGTTCTAATTATCATTTACTGAGCTAATGGGTAGAATTTCACATCCACTTATTAGAATGTGTGTGAAGGCTTAATGTATCATTTTACAGCTGCTGTCACCACCTGAGGACAGCTTTGCAGCTGCCTCTCCTCTTGGACATAGAAAGTTGAATCATGCTTTTACTGTTGAGGCAGGACCAAAAGCATGTCAGTCAGAATCCTCAATCCTCAAAAAAAAAAAAAAAAAAAAAAAAAGAATCCTCAATGACCAATCAGGAGCTCCGTTCCCCGTGAGTCATAATACACCCTAGGTTTTCTTCAGGTTATGATCAAATCATGAAGTTCCGATTAGGGTTTGGGAATACATTTGTTCAGTGGGAAGTCCTTACAAGTATAGAAACACTCTTGCTGCTGTGTGTGTGTGGCTAAACATATCTACAGCTGACAGAAGACAAATGAGTCTGCCTGTGGGAAAGCAAACACTCCCTACCCTCTTCACAAACTCACTCCTATTATCATTACATAGAGTTTTTGAAAAAGAAGAAAGTATCAAAAATAAACATCTCATCTTTTGTCAGGCTTTCGTATGTGTCGATTCATTCCACGCCTCTTGAACCTTTGATTTTCCAGCACTCCCATAGTGATTAATAGCTCAATCTCAGGCTGGCTAATGAGTTTTATCAGGAGCCGCTGGTGATTAATTAGTGACAGCAAAAAGCATGTCACTGCTTTATTCTGGCTAAGCCATTTCTTCCATGCTCTAAATCTTGTCTGTACAAAGAGATAGCTCAGCCCCAGGTGACATTTTCAAACATCCCTGAGGTTTGTAAGAGCTCTGGCTCTGTAGGCTGTGGTCAAATCAGTACAAATACATGGCCCTTCGCCAGTTAAGCTATGACAATGAGTGTGGTTATTAAACATGACACTGACTTATTCATCTCATAGAAGAAGATGTCTACACTAATCATTAATAACATCAAGATTCCTGTGCTCCCTGTTAGGCCAAACCACACGTGTTTTGGAATGTGCTGTGAATATTAGAAAGGTTATGATCATTGCATATTGTTGTCCTTCCTGAATGTTGCACTTAATGTTTTAATAATAATAATACATAATGCTTATATAGAGCTTTTCAAGATATTCAAAGATACTTAAAGTAGGTAGGAACACACACAGAAAAAATAAAACTAAAAAAAAAAATAGAATATAGTAGAGTGAACATATAGAAAGGGGGATTTATGAGTTGTTGGCAGTGTTGTAAAGATGTGTCCTTATGGATCTCTTGAATATGAGAGTGATGAGGATTCTCTGATGCTTTTGGGAAGTGAGTTCCAGAGGATGGGAGCGCTGATGGAGAAACCCCTACCATCCCAGGTGTGGTATTTGGTCTGGGTGGTAGATAGGAGGCTAGCATCAGCAGAGCGGAGGGTGCTGTTGGGAGTGTGCCAGTGGAGGAGTTCGGTCAGGGTTGGGGGGAGCCAGGTTATGGAGAGTTTTGTATATGAAGAGGAGGATTTTAAAGTGTATTTGCTGGAAGACAGGGAGCCAGTGGAGGTACTGAAGTATGAACTCCTAAACTCCTAAACTGGAGTAAATTTTAACTTCCTTGTTTACTACATGTTTTGCCATGATATATCATCTTTTCTTTATCACATTTTTGAGCTCATATGTTTTGAACTTAACTGACAAAACAGTAGTGACCACAGCCATGTCAAATAAAGTGAAGTAAAAAATACAATATTTTTTCTGTGGTAGAAGTGTAAAGGGCAAATAAAACTAGCATGATACACACGTGGACAAAATTGTTGGTACCCCTCAGTTAAAGAAGGAAAAACCCACAATTCTCACTGAAATCACTTGAAACTCACAAAAGTAACAATAAATAAAAATTTATTGAAAATTAAATAATCAAAATCAGCCATCACTTTTGAATTGTTGATTAACATAATTATTTAAAAAAACAAACTAATGAAATAGGGCTGGACAAAAATGATGGTACCCATAACTTAATATGTTGTTGCACAACCTTTTGAGGCAATCACTGCAATTAAACGATTTCTGTATTTGTCAATGAGCGTTCTGCAGCTGTCAACAGGTATTTTGGCCCACTCCTCATGAGCAAACAGCTCCAGTTGTCTCAGGTTTGATGGGTGTCTTCTCCTAATGGCATGTTTCAGCTCCTTCCACATATGTTCAATGGGATTCAGATCTGGGCTCATAGAAGGCCACTTTAGAATAGTCCAACGCTTTTCTCTCAGCCATTCTTGGGTGTTTTTGGCTGTGTGTTTTGGATGGTTGTCCTGTTGGAAGACCCATGACCTGCGACTGAGACCAAGCTTTCTGACACTAGGCAGCACATTTCTCTCCAGAATGCCTTGATAGTCTTCAGATTTCATCGTACCTTGCACACTTTCAAGACACCCTGTCCCAGATGCAGCAAAGCAGCCCCAAAACATTACTGAGCCTCCTCCATGTTTCACCGTAGGGACAGTGTTCTTTTCTTCGTATGCTTGGTTTTTGAGTCTATGAACATAGAGTTGATGTGCCTTACCAAAAAGCTCCAGTTTGGTCTCATCTGTCCAAAGGACATTCTCCCAGAAGCTTTGTGGCTTGTCAACATGCATTTTTGAAAATTCCAGTCTCGCTTTTTTATGAGTTTTTTTCAGCAGTGGTGTCCTCCTTGGTCATCTCCCATGAAGTCCACTTTGGCTCAAACAACGACGAATGGTGCGATCTGACACTGATGTACCTTGGCCTTGGAGTTCACCTTTAATTTCTTTGGAGGTTGCTCTGGGCTCTTTGGATACAATTCCAACGATCCGTCTCTTCAATTTGTCATCAATTTTCCTCTTGCAGCCACGTCCAGGGAGGTTGGCTACTGTCCCGTGGGTCTTGAACTTCTGAATAATATGAGCCACTGTTGTCACAGGAACTTCAAGCTGTTTAGAGATGGTCTTATAGCCTTTACCTTTAAGATGTTTGTCTATCATTTTTTTTCGGATGTCCTGGGACAATTCTCTCCTTCGCTTTCTGTTGTCCATGTTCAGTGTGGTACACACCTTTTCACCAAACAGCAGGGTGACTACTTGTCTCCCTTTAAATAGGCAGACTGACTGATTATGAGTTTGGAAACACCTGTGATGTCAATTAAATGACACACCTGAGTTAATCATGTCACTCTGGTCAAATAGTTTTCAATCTTTTATAGAGGTACCATCATTTTTGTCCAGGCCTGTTTCATTAGTTTGTTTTTTAAATAATTATGTTAATCAACAATTCAAAAGTAATGGCTGTTTTTGATTATTTAATTTTCAATAAATTTTTATTTATTGTTACTTTTGTGAGTTTCAAGTGATTTCAGTGAGAATTGTGGGTTTTTCCTTCTTTAACTGAGGGGTACCAACAATTTTGTCCACGTGTGTATTTCCATAAATTGTGCTAGAGTAGAGTGATTAACTAAACTGGCAAATATTTTTTAACAGAAAGTCTTTTTTTAAAGAAACTGTGGTGAATTAAGTGAAGTGAGAAAAAGGTGAATGTTTAAAAGTAAGAAGAAACATAGTAGGGAATGTAGCATGCACACATTTTAGAGCTTGACTAGGGACCAAAAGTTCTGCTGCACTGATTTTGACCTTTCTTTTCTGAAATGTTTCCGTTGTAAGTCCCCAAACAGGACAATGCATCAGAGGACGAGCCCTCAAATCAGCTGGTGTTGAGTCCATCTCACTGCAGCCAAAAAACTGCAGAAAGGTGGTATCTGACAAAACACCAAATTTTTTCATGGAATGTTCACCCTTTTAACATTAGTATTTAGCCACCTAACATGCAGCATTGTGTGGCATGTATGGTTTGCGGTGCTGGTATTATGTCAGTAATTATTTGAAGAGATGTAACATTTTGCGGTTATTGCTAATTCTAACCACAAACCCTGTAGTGCATGCGTCATTGTGTCATTTCATGCTACTGACAAACCACTACATCAGCCCAGATAATACCACCACCCTCACATCCCATGACACCATGTTTAGAAAGTGTGTCTTTCTAAAGCAGAACAGAGTAGCTCTGTCCTGACAGTTCTGTCCTCAGCAGCCACACCAGCTTTTTTTTTTTTTTTGGCTGCAGCTTCCTTTTTGTCTCAGAGCATCAGACTCAGACAGCAAAGACAGCAGACCGACAGATTCAGAAATACTACATTTCCTTACAGTAATATTATGGTTACACAAACACAATGGTAAAGTTTATTGGGAAAGAGGAAATGACATCACTGAGGTTCCACTACACTGCACAGTGCCAGAGGGAAATGACTAGCAAGAGGCAGGGAAATTACAGAGCAGGATACAGCTGTGGAAGCTGAAGCATGACAAGAAACTAGGTGCATGGAGTTAAAAACTACAGGACAGGCTTAATAATACAAGAGGAATAATAATTGGGAATAGAGCTAACTAAGAGTTGGTAACACCAAGCTAGGAAAGACTAAGCAGGCATGGCAACAGAATACTCAAACTAAAGACTGTGCAACAAACACACGATACGAGAACGATGTCACAGTGAAACACAGAAACACACACTTTCATTGGCAGAGCATGGGAATTAACACGCTGACATTAACATTACATTACTAACAAGACATGAAAACTACTTGCACAATATAGACAAAATACATATTGCCAGCCCGAGCATTCACTCGACTTAGCTGCCAGCCTGAAACATAGACTGTATGGCCTGAACTGGGAGAGGGATTGAGGGAATGCAGGAGGAATTGGTGTGTGGCGTGGCTGGACTGGTCGCTTCCATCAGGTGAGGGGTCCAGGAGGAATCGTGAAGGAATCCAAGATAAACTGGATCTGAACAGGGAAGACAGAAGTCGTGGCTTCAGCAAGAGACAAGAGATGAAGGCAGGGAGGAAAAATCAGGGTAACAATACACAACGAAAAAGCGACAAGGGTGAACTAACTGAGGTTGTTCAATGGTCTGGTGTCAAGTGCTGGTCTGAGCCCAGCTTTTATAGTAAAGGATGATTGTTCGCAGGCCAACCACCAGCTGCTGGTGTCCTTGATCTGGTGATTATCCAACCCTATCAGCACATACACCTCACTCTCGCCCACATGAAAGGAGAGGGAAAGGAGGGAGAAGAAGATGACATTGCTGCCACTAGGCAGGGCTGGAGGTGGAGGGCGTGACACTTTCCTTGTTTCTGACATATTTATTTAGACTTTATCAAATGTGTTTTGTTTTTGCTTAGTACCAAATTCTAATGTGTGTTAATGCTTGAGATGAAAAATACTTCAGAAGTAAAAGCAAAACCACTGTTTTTACACTGATGCCCTGAGCAGTATCATTTAATATTTAATATCTGTTGATACCGAGGCTCAGTTTATTAGAGGTGGTCACTCAACATCAAAGGTAAATCTAGTACTACTTTGTTCTGTATGTGTCTTATGTTTCAGGTTGAACATCGGTAAGAATGACCTGTTGACCTTTTATGATGGAGATGACCTTACAGCCAAAGTACTGGGTCACTATGGAGGATCAAAGCCACGCTTCAAGCTTTACACCTCTACTGCAGACATCACCATCCAGTTCCAGTCTGACCCTGCCACTAATGTCTATGGCTATGGCAACGGCTTTGTAGTTCACTTCTTTGGTAAGCCTCAAGCAATTACTGACTTACACCTCAGGGTGCACTTGGGGAGCACTATCATAACGCTGATATTTAAAAGCAGATACTGTCATTGTCTAGTTTGTTATAAACAGCTGATAGCAGCCATTTAGGTCATGGTAATCCTAGAAGCTTCAGTAGAAATCAACTGGATTTGTAGCCTCTTCAAGACATTTTCACTTCAACATGTTAAAGAGCTGTAGAGGTGTTGGTAAACACTTTTGTTCTTTAGAAGGGGCAAGGTAACTTGATCTGAGGGTTTAGCAAGGCATCCTGACCTCTATTGATCTACTATACATCTTCCTATCTCACTCTTGGAAATTAAAAGATAATTCAGTGCCTTGGAATATACAGACAGGTAAATTTAAGGAAAACCTAAACCTTTTCACCTCTACAGTGGCATTTAATGGCATGGTTTGGCTCCTCTTGTCTACTTGGATGGATGATTCCATACAAATAAAAAAAATTGGATTGATTGATCAACTTTATACTAATAAAGTATTTCTATCCTGATGGAAGTAGCCTCTTCCAGAAAAGGGATGCCTGGATTGATAGAGCATGAATGAAATGGTTTGATGAATATGAAAATGATGTAAATCATGTGCTATGTCTCAGTCACCACAGACTTGTACAATCGGTGCCAAGGAGCACTGAAGCTGGTCTGGTGGTATGTGATGGCCCGACACCTTATTGAAACACTTTCTTCTAATGTCTTACTTAACTCCTTCAGTTAACACTCAACAGTAACCAATAAAGATAAAGTCGAATATTATTTTGAGAATCCGATACCAAAAAAATAGTAATGTCACAAAACTAAGGTGAATTTAGCCGCTGGATCAATAAAGAAAAAAGGGAGCAAAGCAGTAGATTGAAGAGGAAAGCTGTGAAAAGGGAAGTTGGACAAAATGAAAGAGAGGAAGAAGGAATTTGTTTTTGCTGGGATGGGACCTAGAAATGAAGCAATAAGAGGCTGTGCCTGGTGTTGGGACTTTCCATCAGTGTAGCACCACACCACAGCCTCTATCTGATAAGAGCTAATGAATTCAGAGGGAAGGAAATGCTGCAGAATACAGATGATCACCAAAGTGGAATAAAGGGAGGGAAAGCTTTTATTATAGTCTCTTCATGAATCTCATTGGTGGAATGTAAACATAGGACAGCATAGTTTGCAGCTGCCGGATAATTTTGCTTCCCTGGTGCCCAGTCGCAATTGCTTTGGTGTGTTTGTCCAAATTTAACTCCTAAGCAAAAGACCTGAACCTGCGGCTGCATGCCTGAGAATGAGCAGAGCAAAGCCAGCTGGCCTGGCAGGTTGCAGTTTGAGTAGGAGAGCTCATTTCAATTGCTGGAAAACTATTGGTCAATGCATGTATGTATGTATATGTATATATACCGGGCTTTGCAAAAGTTCTGTTACACTTGTTGAGACATTCACGAAAATGAACACAAAGATTTTTTGGTGCAATAAGAAAAAACTTTTGGGTGGCCACATTTCTGATTAATGTTATCATTAACACATATATTGAAATATTTGGAAAATAAAAAATTATCTTATTGCACCAAAAAATCTTTGTGTTCATTTTGCTTGTATTTTGCAAGTGTAACAGAACTTTTGCAAAGCCCGGTATATATGTGTGTGTGTGTGTGTGTGTGTGTGTGTGTGTGTGTGTGTGTGTGTGTGTGTGTGTGTGTGTGTGTGTGTGTGTGTGTGTCATCTATCAATCATATGATCATTTATAGGTGTAGGTATTTATAGGTAATCCTACAAGACAGGCACTTCTTACTTCCGATTAAACCTACGGTAGTAGATGTTTTAAGCCACTTGAAGACAATTGAAAGAAGTTGTGAACACAGTGCATTGGTATGGAGAACTTGTTGAACTTGCAGACAGAGACACGTGCATTCCTCTCTGATCATTCCCTTCACCCCTGTAGAAGTAGCTCGTAATGACACTTGCCCTGAACTCCCTGAGATCTCTAATGGCTGGAAGAGTACATCTCACCCTGAGCTGGTTCAGGGCACCGTGGTCACCTACCAGTGTTACCCAGGCTATCAAGTGGTGGGCGCCGAGCTGCTCATGTGCCAGTGGGACCTCACCTGGAGTGGAGACCTCCCAAGCTGTGAGAGAGGTGAGAACAAAGATACTACCACCGCTTCTTGCTACACTATGCACTTGTGATGGGAAAGATAGCTGCTACAAACATCAGAGAGAGTCAAGCTCGCTTTTAGCACCAGTATGAAAATACAGAAGATCCATCCAATAAAACTGAAAATGCTTTAATTTTATGCAGACCTTGATCGTGAGCCCTCTAGGACAGGCCAGTTAGTCTTGACATTAACCTGGGATTCTAAATTATAAAAAATCATCAGGTGTGTAACACTCCATCCAAGTCCAGGAAGGACATTTAACTATTAAGTAGGATGTGAATCAAAATACTGTAAGCATTAACATCAGTTCATTACCTCTGCCAAGGGGGTTATGTGACACCCGGTGTTTTGTGTGTCTGTCTGTCTGTCTGTTAGCAAGATAACTCAAAAACGCCTGCTCAGATTCAGATGAAATTTTGAGGGGCTGCAGACTATGGTAAGAGGAAGAGCTGATTTAACAGCACATAGTATGTTGTACTATGTGGTCCAAAATATGACAAAAACATCATATGTTAGTATGTCGTCCAACAAATTGGAACAAGGTGTCCAGATAGCTCAACTGGTTAAGAAGGTGATTTGTAAACAGATCTGTGTCAGAGACGCAGGTTCAATTCCAGCTCATGATCCTTTACTGCATGGGTTTCCTGTTTTCCTCTCTGTGGGAATGTCAATATCCTTGGCGGAGGTCTGCGCTCTCTGAGTGCTTTTCTAGTTGTTGTTGTTTTTATACTAACTATAATTTTATAGTTTATAACCTTTCAAAAAATAGATATTGAGTTAATATATAATAGTATTATGTACAGAAGTTGAAGAAACTGTCAGTACAAAATGCTGCATGGCAAGTAAAGATTAACTGGTATAAATCCCACTATTTTTAAAAATGTATTTTGTCATTGGTACATCTCTGAAATTTTTGAATTTATGATTAAAATCAGAGTATCAATCAAGTAGATTTAGAAGTACAAGTTATTTGTCTTTTTATCCATAAGACAGGAAGTATTCAAGATGCATTTTCACAGCTGACATTCAGACTTGTCAAAACACCAACATTAGAGTTGTAATTTAATATGTTAATGATGACTTAATTCAACTACATTTCAGTAAAATTAGACAGTAACCCAGCACACAAAACACTAGAACCTTCCCTAAGTACAGCTGTCGTTAGTTTTGTGATTTTCTCGTGAGCATAGGTCACAAAATCTGAAGTGCAAAAGGTGCATCATGCTATTATCCATTAGAGTGACATTTACCGAGAAGTTCCCTCCTGTCATTAAGATGCATTCACGCTGTATTGGAGTTACTGCATGTACCAGTTTGACTCCTGTAAATAGAGTCCACGTCAACATCTAAGATGTAATTATGACTGAAAGTCCCATTTTTTCTGAAAGCTTTAAAGTGTCGTACTTTGAGCAATAAAGTAGAGATGTGTCTGCAAAAGCAAGCTAACACAGACATCTCAGGTCAGCCACAGTCTTTTGTTAAAGGCCATTGTAATGAAACTGAAAAGAAATGGATAACAACAGTTAGTTACATGAAATGTCCAGTAATTAAGGCCAGGCTGCAGCACACATTAAGTGGCAGCTGCCCTCTTGAGATGAATGAAAATGCTTGCAACTTAAAAACATGCAAGTCGTCTTTCTGATTCATTACATATGATGAGCACACAGCAAGTAAAACAACTACATGCAGTAATGAATAACCCGAATGCATTTCCTGATTAGTGGATTTTTCCCTTCCACTAAGTAACTGAATCAAAATCTTCATAAAACATGAATTGTGTGCAGTGCCAGGCATCTTCATGATGTGGGCATTGCATATCTCTGTCTGTTGAGATGTCAACAGAGTCATTTTCAGTACTAGTGAAAAGTAAAAAACTGATAAAAAATGATATTGTGAATCCAGGGCTCTGTGTAACTCATTTCTTTAGTGGTGTCAGAAAGATGATTGTGAACTATGCTCATTTTAACCTGCCTTCAGAACTTTCCTTAGCATGTACATGACAGTGAATCACATTTCAAAGACCTTTAAAAGACAGTCTTCCCTTGTGGAGACATAAAATAATGATTATTCATATGTGTCAAATCCTCATCTCAGTGCTCAGTAGAGCTAGATTTTAAAATGTCTGTTTCTGTTTTTTTTAATATGTGACAAACACATTTACCAAAGCAAGTAATGCCTCTGTGCTGGTGACCAGCAGTGTTAGACTCTGACCCATCTTACATTTACTTTTGGCCCAGGCTCACAAGTGAGTGTTTATGGACTCCTAAAGGGGACAAACTTTACAACATCGGATAATATAACTGGAGACTTGATAATTCTAACCTCAACTTTGTACCTTGGTGTCCAATTATTTCACTTCTCCATCAAAATGAAATAGACGTCCTTTTACTTCCTCGATGAAGGTAATCCACAAACATAAGGGATTGTCCAGGAAACTTGCTGGTTTTGTTTGACTTCATAGATATCTGTCAGATTACTTTTAAATTTCTAAACTTTGGGCACAGTGTGCAAAATGGGCTATATCAGTTCTTTATTATTGTAAACCAACCTGAGAGTTGGAACTTTATTCCTATAACATTCACTTTCTTTCTAAGACACATTAAATATGCAATTCACCAACACCTTCATCTATTTAATCCTTCTGGTTTCTCTTGGATCGAGTATTACAGACCAACTAGGAATTACAGCAGACTGACGTTAAATAATGCCTCTCTGTCTAAATGAACAAAAAAAAAAAGACTAGGAGGACAGAAAATATCTGATGACAATAATCAGACCTCTGTCTTTCTCTTTCTGTCCAGTGGTGTCGTGTGCTGACCCTGGTAAGGTGGAACACAGCAGGCGGGTGCTGTCAGGTCCACATTTCATTGTGGGTTCGAGCATCCAGTACATCTGTGATAAGGGCTTCACTCTGTCTGGAAACAGTCTGCTCACCTGCTTCAACCGAGGATCCTCAGGCCCCATGTGGAACCAGAAGTTACCGAGATGTCTGCGTATGTACCAAAGTGCTTCTTGATGGTTTAACTGTATTTGTAACTGAGTGAGACAAGCCGTCAGATTTTATGTGACGATTGAGCAGGTATGTGGAATTGTGAAAGTAGGATTTCAACTCTCTTTAGGAGCAACACCAAGGTTGGCAATGTGACTGAATTAATGTGTACGAAAATGAAACAGAAAATATCCGTCCATCCATCTGTCCTCTATGAACTGCTTCATCCTCCTTAGGGTCATGGAGGACTGGAGTCTATCCAGCTGACTGAAGGTGAAGGCAGGAGACACCTGGACAGATAACAGTCTATCACAGGGCTACATATAGAGACAAACAATAACACTCACATTCACACCTACAAACAGTTTAGAATCACCAGTTAAGCTCAGCATGTTTTTGGACTGTGGGAGGAAGCTGGAGAGCCTGGAGAAAGCCCACATACGCACAGGGAGAACATGCAAACTCCATGCAGAAAGATCCTGGGCCAGGACGTGAACCAGAGATCTTCTAATTGCAAGGCAACAGAGTTAACCACCAATCCACTGTGCAGCCCAACAGAAACTTGATTTTTGAAAAAAAATATGTCTGTATATCCACTACAGTAACATTTAGAAATATTTTAATAGCTGAGTATTATACCACTTCAAAAACACAACTTTGTCATGCTGTCACTGAAGGGAGAGCAGCCCACTTAAGTCCAGGTTTATGACCAAAAAATTAAGACCCCCACAGTAGTTTTACACAGAAGAGATCAGTCATAAGTCCTTGTCTGTCTCCTTATTTATTGCAACTCAACCATGTGTTTAACTTCATTGTCAACCACATTTTGCAGTTTTAAATCTGCTCAGTTGTTCACAAAATGTTTACTTTACTCAGCCGCTTTATGTAACCACTCTGCAAAAATCATTTTAACACACATTCTATTGACTTTTTTCTATTTCCTAACATGTTTGACAATCACAAAGAGAATTACACAATTTGTGTACACATTTTTTTTCATCTGTGTACACAAGGTAATGTACTTTCACATTATTTCAGAATATCATTTTGTAAGCAGTAAATCTTACTGACCTTTACTCCCATAAGTAATATTTATCTTTTCCACTACCTTTCCTCAGATAACATCCTCTGAACATCACAAATGTATTTGTTCTCCTCTTCATTCCTTTCCACCCGTTAAATTGGGGTATACTTGACACTGTATTCTCCAGGGGCTGCTACAGGGCCTTTAGACTTTCATTCTGGCTTTGGTACACCATTTTTCTCCCTTGAAGAGCTGCTAATATTGTAGAGAAGTTAATTAACCTGCTTGTGGATGAAGAGTTTTGGTGTCTTGTGATGGCCTAAATCTGTGAGAGACTTCAGGCATATCAGCCATGTTGGATTAGATTTGATTTTCTTGATGGCACCCCCATCTCTCAGTAAATCATCACAATACCATTTGAGTATCTGCTGATGTAGGTGAAGATTTTGTTTGAAGAGAGCCAAATAAATCTGGTGTAAAGCGCTGAGGTCATTTTATGCAGAGCAGACAACATAAGAGCCACACACTTTAAACAACAACTCACATTTCTTTGCTGCTTAGCTGCCCTTCTTATGTAACTCACAAACATGAACACACGTCTACACGTGTTGTCCTGAAAAAGGTCAGTGAGGAAAAGTACACTATTATCAGCTTGGTGGTTAGGTAGTGTATGAGCTGCTTAGCTGCAGCTTATTAACACAGCATGGAAACACAGTTACACAGCTCACTTTGGTCCAGTTCGATGCTGCTGTCCTCGATGATGCTTCAATACCAGACCGCCACCTGGTGGACACATAAATGCAGCACAAGTTTGTTTAGTTTCAGTTCTTCCTTTGTCTACAGTACAATAGGATAGCATTCCTCTTCTTCTTATTATTATTAGTAGTAGTAGTATTAGTATTAGTATTATTATTATCAGTGGTAGTAGGAGTATTGTTATGTCGATGTTTTTAGCTGTCTGGACGTCCTGCCATTCCTTTGTTTCTGTCCAAGCTAGCAAGCTACAAGTGCGTCAGTCAGATTAATATATAATTTCCTCTTCAAACTGCCTTGAAGGTATTAACTTCATTTGTATTAACATCTCATCCCCTGCCTCTTCGATGTTAGAGGTGGAGACATACTGTATGCTGACACTGAATAATAATTTATTTAAGCGGACAACGGAAATTTATTTGGAGAAGACATGGCAGGTCTTTGTAATGCATGAGATAAAAATCATCAGCAAAAAAAAATTCTGTTCAAAAAAGGAAATCTGTATTTCCATGAAATCTTCTCCAACTTCAGAACTAACAAGGATGTGCCTTAATATGGAACTGGAGCAGTTTTCCAGAGATCCCAGACATGCTTTCATTCCCAGTGCAATTTCTTTCTTTCTTCTAGGCTGACTGCTGTTGCAGTTGAGGCCTAGAGTCTACTAGTACAATTCAGTTTAATCATGAAGCCTCATAATTAGTGTTGGTGATTTTACAAATCTAAAATGTATGAATTAGAACTTTGCTATATTGTATGTGATTGAATAATGAGTTTTTCAGGCATCTAGGCCAGTGATTACCCGTGTTTTATCTGATATCTTCCTACTATTCTCTCATATGAACTCAGCACCTCTCATGCTCAGACGCCTTCATTATTTAACATTACATACAGCCATGGCCATAAGTTTGGACACAGCATGACTTACTATGTCTGTTTTGATGTCTATTACAGAACATAACTAATAATTTTTGACAGCACCAGTTTAATTAGTCAACAAATCAACAAGGGATATAATATTATCAATAAATTCCAACAATTGGAACAACTTTGTTCCCAAAACATAATATTAGAACAAAATAACAAAAAAAATGCAGTACTTTCACAACCGACTTTGGTAAGAATAACAAAATGACACCAAACTCTTGATGTTTTTTTAAAATATGAAACTTAATATAGTTCTCAGGAGTTGTGTACTGTATTGTAAGTGACAATTTTGTGGTATTTTCTAAGATTCACAAGCATCATGGTACTTGTGTCCAAACTTATGGCCATGGCTGTACATGACACAAATTATCTAAAGTTGTTATTGTTAAAAATAATATTTTCAAAAAACCCGTCTTTCAATGTCAACCATTTCTTCATACATTTTAGACAAATATTTAAATGTTTTATCCATTCCATTCAGGTTTTTCAGCTACTCTCAATCAAAACCAGTCCGACACCCCCCCCCCCCGCCCCCAAGCTGCTGTCAATATGACTATGTCATTTGATAATGACGTAGTCTTAATTTTAACAAATTTTACAGTTTATGTATAACCTGCTGTTAACCCTTGTGTGGTGTTCATATTTTTGTTACACAGCCAGTGTTCGCGGGTCTGGTGGACCCGGTGCATTTTGGGGTTTTCAATTCAACACAATCAAACAATTTTATGGTAAAATACTCAACAGATGTTTTCCTCAGTTCAATTACAAGCAATATAAACAACATAAATGGTAAATATTTGCTCTTTACCTTTGTTAGATCACTTTTATGAATAAAAGTGCTACTCATTTTTGTTAGTTTTTTAATAAAAAGTACTTAAAAAAAGAAAATCAATTATAATCAAGGTAAGATTGGAAACAATAAACAAATTTACAGATGAAGCAAGGTTTTTCATAACTACTGACTTTTATTTATTTGAATTTCATTAGAAATTTAGCCCATTCCGATCAGTTTAAACATCAGAGGCTGAACACATGCAGTAAACATGTCTGTCTGGACAACACATCAGCCTCATTGAATACATTGTTTTTTCACACCTATACAACACATGAGGGGCAGAGTTTTACTGTGTGTGTGTTGCATATGTATTTCTGGCACTTGATGCATGTATATTGTGTTTTTCTGTCCATCTTGGGCCCACACACTTCGCAGCGCTTCTTTTTGCTGTTGCTGGCTGCAACCTTTGAAAAGATCAGGAATTTTACTAACTCTCTCTCTCTCACAAGACATGAATGTCAGACCAAACTGCAATAGCATCACACCCTTCAGACTCTGCAGGTGGTGGTTCTGTAGGTTGGGTGGATGGAGCACCAGCATTCTCGTCCTGAATCCTCCTCATGATTGCTGCAGAGGCTGGGGTTCTTGGAACATGTTGTCTTCTTTGTATTTGAGGCCTCACCAGTGCCTTTCCCAGTTCCTCAAGAAAGAGTCGCCTCCTCTGGAGCTTCCCTCTGCTCCACTCTGGGTTCAGTGCCATCCAGATGACAAAGGCATTGTATGCTGATATGTCCAACATGTAAAAGAATATCACCAGTGGCCAGCGTAGGGTTCTCCTTTTGCAGCTGTAATCAGTCACCAGCTTATCCATGTTGTCCACACCTCCTTTTGAGCCATTGTAATGCACGATGATCTCTGGTTTTTGATGCTCCTGGAGAGCATCAAAAACCAGAGCACCACTCCTGTTGGTGCTTGAATTTTGCAGCAATGCTGCAAAGCTGTGCAGGAGTTGCAGGGCAGAAATATACCCCCCCCCCCCCCCCCCCCCACACACACACACACACACACACACACACACCACACACACACACACACACCCACACACCAGGCCCAGACAGGAGGAGGGCAGAGAGCAGATGCACAAGACCTAAAACTTCCACTTTTATTGGCCCCGGGTCCAGTGGACCCGAACACCCTGTATGTAACATAAATGCGTAGGGGGGGTGTATGGTGTGTTGTCATTGAAAATGTGTTGTGATATATGTTCTTCACAGAAAATGAGCCAAGGCCAGTGAATCTGAGTTTGAAATAAAAATTTATCGTATTATTTTTCTTTGATATAAAAATGAAAACGGGTCCCACAGACCCGAACACCATACAAGGGTTAAGTTCCACTTGCATTTTCTCATTAATTTTTCTAATAATAATAAATAATAATGGCTTTGGTAATCTTGGTTGAGGTAGTCTTTTTTACATTGCTGCTGGAAATCATATCACAAACTGAAAATTGTACTGGTCATCCTATGAAGACTTGGACGTTCAAAGTATTTTATCATTTTGACATTTCCTGCATGTAAGTGAACATCTTTTGCTTGATGGCAATGCTACTAGAAACATGGACTTGTTCTCTTCAGATGACCAATATCCACTCTGTATTTGATGACAGTCTGGACAGTAGTATCTTCCAAAGAATATTGTTAAGAAATATTAACAAATATTGCAATGGATTCGATTTCCAATACAAAAAGTATGTTTCTTTCCTTTACCTCCAGCTGAGACTTTTGAGCCCTGCAGTCACCCAGGAACCCCCACCTATGGGATCCCCAGCTCCAACAAGATCCACTTCCAGGCAGGAGAGACCCTCCACTACTCCTGCCTGACTGGCCACCAGCTCCTGGGTGAGCCTGTTCTCCACTGTGTCCCTGGACACCCATCAAAGTGGAGTGGACTGCCACCTGTCTGCAAAGGTAGGAAACTGCAGCCTGATCTTGTTTCTACATTGTCAAGACAATTTCAGTTATGCAGTGACCAAGGATCTGAAAATATACTATCCAATTTAAGGAAAAAAATCTATTAAATTATACTAAATGCAAATGCAAAAATATACCAATTAACTGATGAATATTCCTACATTTTCTTTGAGCAACACATCTGGTTGCACCTGATGCATTATTAATTTCATTCACAAGCAAATTAAAACCTATCTGTACCGCAGAATGTTTAACATTGTCATTCAAATACCAGCATGCATCTAAAACAATGCTTAAAAATCATTCTGGGTCTTCTGGAATTAAACACATAAATTTGAACAACTTGATATGACTCTCTTTAAAAGACCTGGATTCACACCATCAAAATAGAGAGTTTTGAAATTTTAATTAATAGTTGTTTAATTTGACACCTCAAGATATTCATTTACTTTGCAGTTACTCAAAATAAAAAAAAATAGAGTTCTGAAAAAATTCAAATAAAGGGAAAAAAATGATATTTTGTAATACTGAGTTTTATTTATGGTTCATGTTCATGTTTCAGATTTTGTTGGTCCATTTGTTTTATTATCCACATTTCTACACTGGAGTCACCAGATGAAACATGTGAATTCATGGTTAGATTAACCAGCCCTGGGACCCTGGGATCCTCATGCCCCGAGGCCCTCATGCCCTGGGACCCTCATGCCCTGGGGCAGTTGCATGCATCAGATTTTGCTGAATGTGTTCAGCATGAACATTTGGTCTTGGTCAGTGTGTTTCCTCAACTGTCCCTGTGCCCTACCACTGGTTTTCAGACCGCTGATGCAGAGCAGTGAGCCTCTTGGTGTCAGCTTTTTATAACAGACCATTTATTTGATTTCATTTCTTGAATAAAGGGTTCTGCTCACTGAATGTTAGGCCTTGTCATACATGATGAAACAAATAAGAACTGTTCTCTTTCCTTATATTTTCTACACCAAGCAAACCTACCTTTTACTCGATATTGAGAAAATTATTTTATTTTAAAGTTACCACTGTTGCTGTAATGTGGTACAGATCAAAGGTATGCTATTTTTATTAACTTTCTTTAAGCTCTTTTTCAGAGGATACTACATCAGGAAAATACAACTTCAGGTGCACAAAAACAAAACTAAAATCAACTGAGACAATGTTTTTTTTCGTATAAAGAGAACTAAAATGGACAAAACACAGTTATTAAAGCAATCATTCACCAGTTTCCAGCAGCCAGGTGTGCAGTTTGTAATACAATGAACTTTAATTTGTTTTTATCTCTGCAAACTGTCACACGTCTCTGCAGCAGAAAAAGAGAGTCTTCTTTCTCCCTGTAACTAGGGAAAGAGCGCATACCTTTACTGTTTAGGTCATATTTGGTTGAAACTAAACTTTTTTGGATTCATACACTCAATTTGCACATTCTGGTCTGAGAATCACATAAACCTTCTGACTAAGTGGCTCCAACAGAAGACTTTGACAGCTTCAAAGTCAGCTTACAGAACAAGACACATACTAAACAAAGAACAACTGACTGTTTGAGAAGAGCAGGAGAAACACATCACACACAGTGAAAGGCCGGGGAGGAAAAGTGTTGTTTTGTTTGAATAGGTTTTGTTGTCCTGACACTAAAAGGTTGTTCCAGTCTAGAGGCTAAAATAATAGAAAATTGCAGCCTTTAGTTAGAGCCTGCTCCCTGATCAAGACACCTCAGAGACAGGGTGTAGTCAGGACATATTAGACAAGCAACCAGGCTGAAGGTGTTTTCCAGAGGTTTCTTTGAGGTTTGCCAGTCCAGGTGCTGTACATCCCAGACGTGATGGAATGAATCTGTGATTGTGTGACTCATTCCTAAGCATGTTATTGGACATTTTGACCTCAGAAAAAGTTTTGAGGTTTTTTGCAAGTTCATATTTTGTTGAAAAAAAAAAACAGTTTGGTCAAACAAATCTATTTTCTCACCTTTCTATTTAATTTATCCTGTGGAGGGGTGCCGGGGGCTGGAGCTTTGGCTGTGAGGAGGTGAGATATGTCTTGGACAGATTGTCAGTATTGTCAGTGTTGATTATCACAAAGAGGCTATGCAGGGTCACCATTTAGAATGACTAACTAACTTACAATACATGCCTAGGGACTGTGGAATGAAGCCAGAAGACCCAGAATAAACCAAGACAGGCACAGAGAGAACATGCCAACTTTACAGAGCACTAGGACCAGCAGGTTTTAACCTTCTGTCTGTGAGGCAACAGTGCTAACTCCTGCACCACTGAGCTGCTCTGTTTATTAGTCAGTGATCTGAAATATCCTGAAATGTGTTTGCTATTCACATAAGGACATGATGATTCCATGTTTCTCTAAATGCTCCAGGACTGTGCCAACCCACCACTGCTGGTGCCTGAACACTTGTTTCACTGTGTCACAAATTCAGCCAATTTACTAGCCAGACGGTCATTTCTAAATAGCTGAATTGTCTCTGGTCAGCTTGGTGACAGCGTCATTAGTTACTTGTTAAGGAAGTAGGGGAGCACTGGAAGAGAAAAAGCCCATCACATGAAAATAGTTCCAAACATTGAAGTTTCAGGTACCAATTTTAGAGAATTTTATCTTTATTACCTCCGCCAGGAGGTTATGTAATCACCGGAGTTTGTTTGTCTGTCTGTCTGTCTGTCTGTCTGTCTGTCTGTCTGTGTGTGTGTGTGTGTGTGTGTGTGTGTGTGTGTGTGTGTGTGTGTGTGTGTGTGTGTGTGTGTGTGTGTGTGTGTGTGTGTGAGAGTGTGTGTGTCTGTCTGTCTGTTAACAGCATAACTCAAAAAGTCATGGACGGATTTTCACCAAATCTTTACAGGATGTCTGGAAGAGCACGAGTAAGAATCGATTACATTTTGGAGGTGATCCGAATCACCGTCTGGATCCAGGAATTTTTTGAAGGTCGAAGGACAATTGAGAGATGGCCGCCAGGCCATCTCTCAATTGGACTTTTTGAGTTATGCTGTTAACAGACAAACAGACACACACACACACACACACACACACACACACACAGACGGACAGACAGACAAACGGCATGGCGGAGGTATGCGCTCTCCGAGTGCTTTTCTAGTCTATCTAATAGGTTGCACCACAGAATTCCTAACCTTTAGTGGATGCACCCCCAGTTCTGATTATTCATATTGCTATAGATGTGAACGCTCAGGTTTCTCATTGTGAGTGTATAGTAGAGTCTTGATTTTTCAGCCACACCTACAAAGAGTGTTTGGATCAGGTATTCAGATGATCAGCGATTAAGTCCTCCTCTTTTATTGAACCTTTGTCTGTAGTTTGTTCTATTATCATCACACATTGACAGAATTTTTAGCATTTCAATCATAAATGAACTAACAATGCCTCGCCTATGGGTTAATGTTTTGCCCTGAGACACTCTGCAGCTTATGTCCTGAAGTGTTTTAGAAGGTGGTCACCTCAGTGACGAAAAGGTTTACTTTTCCTGTATTAGTCTATATGCATTTAGCAATAGTAGTTGTTAATAACATTAATCACTATTATTCCCTAACTCTCACATTGACATAGTTTTGGACAAGCCTCTATATTACAGAAGCAGAATAGAATTCCTGAAATTCAGATATAGCTTTTGTTTTTTGTGTTCCACCCCATGATTTTAAATGGCCCCATCTGGCCAACCATATGAAAAATGTATGGAGACACACTGCAATATAAAACACTCAAAGTGGTTGTAAATGAGCTTGAATGGTCAATGAATGGTCATTGAATGTTTTCTTGCTTTCTTGTTTGCTACCTTTTTGCTTTATCCAGTCTATCCCCTATATCTAACACGTCTTCTCTATGTATTCTCCTCAGCCCGCTCAGCAGAGCATGATGGGCACAGATTAGATGGTAAGTTTTGCCAAGTTGATTATAACGGCACACTCTGAGTCTCCAAGGGCACAGGAGATTTTAAAGGATGTTTTGTGCTGCTGATATTTCCCATGTTGCTGCTGAAAGAAAAACTTCCACACTGTGTCTCGTGAATGTCAAGTGAAAAGCCACTCCAAGAAGTACCCTAAACTTATTATGCCCATTTCAAATAGACCTGAGGGTCATGTAAAAACATAATATCAAAATCCATATATTACCAGTCCCACCTGCTAATTCAAAGGTATTTCTTTATTTCTCCTAAATTCTAATGAGTAGAGCAAAATTGAAGACATCAAAATTATGAAACAATGCATGGAATTGTGTAATTAGCATCTACACTGTGTCCACTGTTTGTTTTAATGATCACATTGTACATTTTTAATGGTTTATCCAGCCTCATGAAGTTGTCACCTAAGCCCAGTTTTGAGCCCTGGTCATGTTGGTAAACAGCAGTCTTTTTCAGCTACTGTATTAATCCATATTATGGCAGGAATCACTCACCTAAGCAAAGAGAAAATAGACTAAAAAGGTCAGATACTTCTTTTTAGAACATTGAAAGTTTCTTCAAATGTAGTGGATGGCAGCGATGAATCTCGCTCTCATGAGGCCTTAGGAAAGGAAAGGTCTCTGTGCTGTGGGGAAACAAAATTTCCTTCAATAAAGCAGGACAAAACTGAGATAATTGTTTTTGGCAACAAAGAGAAAAGCACTGTTGTTATTAAATACCTTTAGTCACTATCCCTAGAAGCCAAAGGCCAAGTCCAAAACCTTGGATCTGACCTTCAGTAGTCAGATCAAGTCAATCACCAAAGCATCCTTCTGTCAGCTTCAGAACACATCCAGTTAAAGGATTCATGTCCACAAAAGACCAGGAGAAGCTTGTTCATGCTTTCATTTCCAGAAGACTCGAGCACTCTAACAGCCTTCTGACTGGACTCCCCCAAAGGAACATCAAACAGCTGCTGCTCACCTGCTGACCAGAACAAAGAGATCAGAACACATCGGTCCAGTTCTGAAGTCTTTACACTGACTCCCAGTCAGACATAGAATAGATTTTAAAGTTCTGCTCCTGGTCTATAAGTCACTGAATGGTTTAAGTCCAGAATGCATGAATGAAGTGTTAATAGAATATAAACCCAGTGGGGCTCTGAGATGTATGGACTCAGGTGAGGTTAGAGCCCAGAGTTCAAACCAAACATGGCGAAGCAGCATTTAGCTGTTATGCTGGACACAAATGGAACAAGCTACCAAGGAACTGAGGTCAGCACCAAACGTTCATATTTACGAATCCAGGCTAAAAACTTTCCTTTTTCATGTGCTCATAGCTCATAAATCACTGACACTTTAATCTTTTATCAGCACTGTTTGTTCTGCTCATCAAAGTGCCTTGCCTTGCTGCAGAGAGCCTCAGGAATCACCAATTAACAGACCTTAGATGAGAGCTCACATCAACGCTTCCCAGAGTTCAAGCTGCAGATACATCTTAATGTCCGCTGCTGGTGGAGACTGTGTAAATTCATTGTGGAAAGAAGAAATTCATTGTATCTAACAGCCAGCTTTTTTCTTTCATAGTATCTACAGCTCACCTAAGGATGGAGGGAGTCCAAGTAGCATTTGCTACCTTCATCCCTGTCATCCTCCTCCTCATCGTCATCATTGGGATCTACCTCTACTTCTCAACGTACGTTCAAACCTCCAGTGGCATAACAGGGGAAAAATCTTGACATTTTGTAGATGTATTGTTTATTTGTTATCTTTCTTCCTGCTGGGGCCTCTTGCCAGGTCATCACTGTAAATGAGAAATTGTTCTCAACTGATCTTACCTGGTAAAATAAAGAATAAAATAATAATCATTTTAAAAATAACACCTACTTTTTAATTATTGATATAATACTATCAAGCATAATTTTCTCAACTATCTTAGCAAAACTTGATTTCTTTATAATACAGTTCAGTTGTGTTTATTTTCTGAAGTAACAAAACAATAACTCACTTTATACATGAATGGATAAAAAAAATCATCTGACACATTAACCTGCACTAAGAAATATTCATTTAAAAAAAAACATTTTTATGACAGCTACAAATAATTGTAAAACTACTGTTTGTATGTTTGTTGTTGTTGATACTACACTCTGACAAAGGTTCAAAGCAATGCAGTTTTATTGTACAGCTTCATAGTGCTTCATCGAAGTGCTGGATTGCCAAAATAATAGTGTCCATAAATTGGTGCATGCATTAGAGGGTTACAGCAGGTGCAGATATCCCTTGGTGAAAAAATAACTTAGATTTAGCAGTGTAATAGCACAGCCTCTCCAGAAAAACAGCAGGCTTTAAATGTATTCAATAAATAGAAACCATGTTTTGCAGAATGTCTCTTGAGAGTTTTGCACTGTGCATGTGATCTTTTAATAACAGCATTATTGTCTGATGTCTTGGACAAAAGAGGGGGTTTGAACTGCTTCCATCTGAAAGAGATGAACTTAACGAGAGGCAAATATAACTACATTTAGCTTACAGGACTGACTGCAGAGATAGCTGTCACTGGATTAGGATCAAGGATTTCAGTACACAATGGTGACAAACAGAAGATCAAAGTAAGGCCCAACTAGAACATGCAACATGGAGTACAAAGAGCAATGAATGTGGAGTCCACAAATCCTTTCACTACATAAATGCTGGTTTCATTATTTCACAGTGGCAGTGACTTAAAACCATCCTACATGGTACTCTAAAAGTGTTTTCTGCACATCATTTTCAAGAATGTGTGCTTTCTGTGTCTGTGCTCAGGGCTGAGAGGAAGCCACAGCAACTCTCCCTGTCCTCCAGTTTACCATATGAAAACATCACTGGAGAATCTACGTTTGATAGCTCTATTTATGAGACAACGGTGAGTCAACATGCAGTGCTTTAGTTAACTTCTTTTCCTAGGAATTATTGTACACAAGCTTTGACTTCCAGCCACAGAAGCAGATATTCTGTAACACAGTTTTTTATCATTTCAACTGATGACTGAACTTGGTTTATGCTGATCCAAGTCATAGAAAGCTCCTTCACTGTTAGTTACCTGATATTGTATATGGGAAACATGACTGGCCCACTTACTTATGGTACCAGAGGTGCTCAAAATGACTCCTTCCACTTTGCAAAGCTATTGATTTTGCACAAACCAGTTGGGCCTAGAGCTTACAGAGGCACCTGGACAGAGTAGGTGATAGCCAGGGAGCAACACACCTCAAGTGCTTCAGATGGTTTTGTTACATATTTTCATGAAAACTGGGGCTGGAAAACTGCGATTACATGAAAATGTCTTACTGGTGAAAATTAATGTATCAAATAACATATTCTTATGTAATCACATAGTTTTCTGACACTGATTACATGCAAATACGTTATTTGATACATGTATTTTCATCACTAAAGTACAAAAAGCTCTTCTGCCCAGTGGAAATTCTCCCAATTGTTCAAGATTTGGTGTCAGACCATTACTGTATGTGGTCCAAAAGCCAGAGAAACAAAAGGAGGCAATGACTCATTAGATGAATAAAATCCTCTAAAGTCTTTTGTGACAATAATTTTGGTCTTTAAAATATCAGTTTTCTCTCAGTATTTAATACTTTGGAAGCAGCTAGATGCTGTGGGCATTAAGTTTTCAAACTGAACATTCACCATCAAACCTTTTCAGTCAAGTTGAGAAAACATTTGGATCTTTGGAAATTTGGATCATGACTTCCATCAGGTGGTGATTCCTCATAGCAACCATTGAGCAGAAGCAACACCTTTGTGTCTGTGATTAAGAAATAGGAAATATGGCTGTTTGATAAGGTGCAACAACATATCAAGTGATGACATTCTTTCTTTGTCCTGAGTTGTGCTTTTTCTTTATCTTCCATGCTGGCAATCCTGAAGAACAATGAGGTGAGTTACTACTGTCATAAATGCCTGGATGCTACATAGTTAATACTTTGCAAATATCATTAAGTGTTGTGGTCTTTAAAAAGACATCTGATGACACTATATTTGTCTCATGTGTAAACCACCACTCAGTCTGTGGTATGTGGGTATCAATGCCATCAAGGTCTGAAAACAATTTAAAATACATAAGTGAACCACACGTGTGCCTTGGCTGTCATGAACACACACAGTGTATTTTTTTTCAGTCGGTCCCACTCTGCTGCCTCAAATATCGTCTAGATCGCCAAATTGGATTTGACTAATCCACGGCTGAAAATAGTGCACCATTTTCTCCTGTTTAAATAGCATTTGTTAAAAACCAGTGCCCAGCTATTTTTAAGCCCTTTCACTAAAATGAGCCTATATACTGTCTTTCTGTACCATTTTTCAAGAAAAGAATCAGTGGAACGATTCAGAAAAGACATAATCAGGAACAGTGCAAAATTGTTAAAAAAAATCAACCAGCTACACATTATTGCATGAGTGATAAAAACCTAATAACCTGTACAATTCAATCTTAATACTTTACTTCGCTTACATAACATTTTCATTGACTTTACTTACAACAGCATGTTTTAATATAGTGGTATTATTTTTAGTCAAGTAAAGGACAGGAATACTACCACCACAGCAAAATTGTGGAATAACACTTGTTTTATCACCATTGTATCATTTCTTGTACACTAGGATTTCCTGTTTCTATGACCTATGGCATTGGTGTTCATGATATGCTGCTATTTTGTGCCAGAAAACATTTGGCAACTGCTTCTGTAACCGAACCTGTTCATTCTCTTCACAGGAAACGAGAGAATACGAGGTTTCAATCTGAAGTCGCCCGTGTATGTGTGCATGCATGTGTGTGTGTGCGTGCATATGTGTGTGTGTGTGTGTGTGTGTGTGTGTGTGTGTGTGTGTGTGTGTGTGTGTGTGTGTGTGTGTGTGTGTGTGTGTGTGTGTGTGTGTGTCACTCCTTTGGTGACTCCCTCAACACCCTCACAATGTTCTCTGTACACTGAATATGAATGAGCCTCCCTTTATTTACCCAACAGAGGACACATCAGCACCCCTGGAACACCTGGGCCAACTGGATTATTTTTCTAGCTCTTCAACAGTAAAGGTCCAGCAGCATCAACTTGTACAGTTTTTAATCCTGTGCTCACATCCTGAGAACTTTCAGAGGTAACACCATCTGAGAAAGCTGAAGGAATCAATGCAAAGCTAGTGCCATTATGAGCATAAAACCGCAGATTTTATGTTGTGTTATGTACATTATACACTATGTCTTCTGCCACTATCAGAAGAATAATGCTTATGGGATGTATAAGATCTTAGAAATAAACGTCATAGACACAGCAGTATTAACTTTTATCAAAGTATGCCCAAAACTGCTTTGAACTGATGAACCTTATGAGAAAAAAATCAGAATGTGCCTTAATGTAAAAGGCCCTTGAAGAAATAACTTCATAAAATATGTTCAGATTGACCATTCCCTTGTCTCTATATTCAGTATAGAGGTGAAGTCAGAGTATTGCTAACCTAGCTTAGCATAAAGACTGGAGGCAGGAGGAAACAGCAAGCTTGTCATAAGCCCAAATACACCAACCGATAGCTTTGAAGCTCAATATGATGTACCTGTTAGTTCACAGTCAAACACAAAACCATGAAAGCAGAATTTTGCAGTTGTATGGATATAATATTTTCTTGACACATAATACTTCATCGGTTTGCCAAGTATGGACATTGAAGATTGTTTTATTGTGACATGGTGAAAAAAGCTGGACCTAGCAAAGTCTCTAACACTGTAGGAACACGCTGTGCTACTTCACACCAAAGCAACAGTAGCTTACTAGAAGCACCACCGAGTCCATACAGGAGCTAACATTAGCTACATTGTGCTAACAGGGCTGTACAAAAATTAAACTGTTGGGAATATTTCATAACAGCATCCTGTGAAGGTCTTGTTAGTGTAACTCCTGAACATCAAACACCGGAGAACTACCTGTCTAGACACAAATCCCTGCTTGTGCTTTCCAGAGGAAAATTTTACTGCTCAAAGCTTGCTCGTCGGAGTCAAAGGTGTGATTCTCATTACAGCCCAATTCTATTTTAAATAAATAAATAAAATGTGTTTGTTTGTTTGTATTTTCTCTGAAAACTTACAAATTCAGAAGGAGAAATGGGTGAGACACTAGGACAGTGATTAGCAACAGGAGTCATACTTAACTCCATTTATTTCTCAAATGAGCTACATTTGAGCTCTATGTGAGATTTCTGTGGTACACATCATATGTTATATAATATATAGTATGAGTCCTGTTGCTACTTGTCCTCCTTTTGCCTCACCTAGTCCTCCTAGTGAATTTGTGAGTTTTGGGAGGGGGAGAAACATATTATCCATCCATCCATCCATCATCTCGTACATCACTCAGTCCTCAGTAGGGTCATGGGGGGGGGCTGGAGCCTATCCCAGCTGACTTAGGGTGAAGACAGGGGACACCTGGACAGGTAACAGTCTATCACAGGGCCACAAATAGAGACAAACAATCACACTCACATTCACACTTACAGACAATTTAGAGTAACCAATTAACCTCAGCATATTTTTGGACTGTGGGAGGAAGTCGGAGTACCCGGAGAAAACCCACAAATGCACAGGGAGAACATGGAAACTCCATGCAGAAAGATCCCGGGAAGGCTGGGACCTGGGGATCTTCTAGCTGCAAGGCGAAAGTGCTAACCACCAATCCACTGTGCAGCTGACAAATTTTATTTATGGGAAATAAAATGAGGCTGAAATGAGAATCACAACTTTTCCTCCTGAGCTATAAGGAGCAAATTTTGAGCAGTAAAAATGTTCTCTGGGTTTACACAAACGACTGTGATGTTTTGAATAGGAGTCAGTTCTAATGATTTGTTGGATCATAATTGGAAATGTACTTTTAGGTATTACCCCACTGGTTTAATTGCCTACCAACTGTATGACTGGTGGATTTAAATATTTGCAAAGATGGACAACACATCACAACTTCATCCCGCTGTATAAAAGTGGAGCCATAATATCTCAGATACAGTTGCTGTTATCCTTCCACTTGGAATAGAGCCAGGCTAGCTTCCCTCTGCTTCCAGTCATATGCAAACCCAAGCTGATCCAATCCTGTCTTTGCACTTTATGCACAGACATGAAACTGGAAGTATTTCTTCATATAGTAATGGTAGCAGATACACTTATGTTACATATCATATACTCAATAAATCCCAACACAGCATCCACTTTCGATGGAAATTATTGAAGTTTGAATTAACTTTAAGAAAGATGACACTGATTCCACATGTTCATATATGATTTACAGAAATAAAGACAGAAGTTTTGATTTCTTATTGGTCAATCATCATCAGTTTAGCCTCACAAATTCAGTTTGAACACTTATAGTGACATTGCAATGCGACATTACAGCACATTAAACTTTATAAAGCTATAGGAAAGTGCACACTGGGCAGGCTGTTGTTCTTATTACCATTACCTGTTTGGAGATAGTGTCGAAATTTATACCATTGCTGTCATTCTAAAATACAGTATATATTGTCCTATGATAATATGTCTCCATGCAAGCTGGTGTGATGACAATGATAATAATCAACCTATTTTTGAATCATTGTACATAAAGTACTGATTATCCTACTTCACAAACATCTTCAATAAAAGCTATTGTTCAGAAAAACAGTGATGTGTGCTGTGAGTGAATGGTTTGTATGCTTCAGTGAATTAAGTATAAACCACTTGATTTTGCTTGTATTTATCATTATTCTATTAATCAGAATATGGACGATAAGAATAAGAACACCAATGCAAATCAGACTCAGAATTTAAAATACAGAGGGGAAATTGTTTCAAAGCAGCTTCTGCCTGCTGTGTATCCAGAAAATGTGTTCATTAACAACACATTACACTTTCTACTATTGCACCAACATGCTTTGATAGTAATGGCAAGAACAGCACGCATGTTGGTGTCTTTATTGAAGTTAATGAAATGCACTGCATGACTCATACATCATGAATAACCTTATGCATGAGCCACAGTGATGAAGATACAAAAGACAACTTTGAAACGTACAGCAAAAGAGCACATTGTCAATATTTAAACCCCCCACCACACACACACACCCTAAAAAAAAAGGAAAAAAAATCAGATTTCTAGGGAGCTCATGTTCTGCTGAGAGGAGCCAGGCTCACCTGGACCCCCTGTAGTTGTTTCTGGTAGGTATATGAGATTGGATGATTATTAAATGTTTGAATATTTTATATGTATCTTATAGCATTCACTGTTTGGTGGCTGTGAACATTGCGTCTGTCTTTGTACCAATACTGTTTGTTATAGTGGATGAAATTGATCCATGCTGGACCTCTCAAACTGCTTAAGAAAAACATGCACATGCAGTTATCTAAAATAATTGAAGGTATACAGAATAGCCTAAGTGCATTAACTTGAATTTAAAACAATGGAACCACTTAAGCACCGGGTGTTGGTCTTAGACCCCCTTTTAATCTGTGCATTTTTTGTAACAGGTTCTAGACACAGGATATGTCATATAGAAACACGGTACAACTGTGTGCTCTGGAGGTTTGCCTAGCTGTCTAGATTAAAAAACACCCACAAAGATTAAACATCCTGTGTAAATAATTAAAAGAAGTCATCCTTTTCACTGTGCTTGTGATGAATGTAGTCATACTTAGAGTAAATATTTTCATTGTGTTAGAACTGAATGTGGAGTGATCACTGTTTTCTAGTTGTTCACACACTCTGTCTCAACAAAATGAATCAGGAACAGTACATAATTATGAAAATGTGAAAATAGTCATCTTAAATGTGATAGTGAGGCTGTGTAATGATGTGAACATGACTTGAACACACAGTAATATATCTGCTGTTCAACTTGATGCGTTGTGTGTGTAAGAGCAGCAGTATGTCTCTCTTTGATGGATCTCTGAAAACAGTGAAAAACTGAGTGTCCAGGCTCTGTAAACCTGTAGCACAACACACACCTTCTGGATTCATGACTGGGATTTTAACCGGAATTCTCGTGCAAGTCTGAGTACTGATGTGCAGGTAAGTAGCCTCATTTCTTGACTAACTAAGCATGGGTGGGAGCAGGACATGACTTTACCAGCCTTGCCTCCTTCCAGGTTTGAATCATGTCCACACCTCAGATATTCTCCTGTAAATTCAGACACTTTAACCCCCTATATCCAACATTATGCTTCCTGTTTTGTGTAAAAGTTGACCTCTCATTACACAACACTATAAAATGTGATACTTTTCAAAATACTTTGCTGGAAAATAAAAACATTTTTATTTATGTTGAAGTTTATAGTGATTATGTGAAATCAGATACCCGTCCACCCCTGTCTTCCCAAATATAAAGGACTGATAAACATCCTAACCTCTTCTTCTAATAATGAATAAATATCAGCATTTTTTTCCTTTTGTTAATAATAAACAATAAATGTATTGAGGGTGTTTTATTTCCTGTGTTAAAATGTAGGAAACCTCATTGATCCATAGCCTTACAGGTCTCCATCATGTGAGAACTGTGGGTTAAGAAAGGATGATCTGTGTCCAATTTTTTTAGGTTCTCCATTAGATATGGCTGAAAATGTGCAAAATATGTTTTGCTTTAAATGATAATTTATTCTTAATTTCCATATAAAGCACTTAATCGCTCATTCCTATCACTCACATCATTTCTTGGTTAGCAATTCTTAAAACGACTTCTATACCTTCTCCCTCAATGAACATTTACTGTGTACAAATGTGCAAATATTGTAATGTAAAGTTTAAATTATAAACTTATAAATATATAGATATGTCCTACATCACTGAAAGATTTTTGGCAGTGTTGGTGCTGTATGTTGCCTGCTGGACCTGGACTGCTTTGCAAAGTAGTTGTGAATTATGATGGAGGTCTACACCTCCAACTCAGATTTTAGGTGAGTAAAAAAACAACAACAAACAAACACAAAACAATCTTTCAGCTAAAGCAAACAACAGTTTCCATGTGCCAAACTTTGAACATTCTTTGAAGCTTAAACATCCAAAAGAAGAAACAACCAAAACACATTTTTTAAGGGGAGTCGACTTCAATCAACAGCACACTACACTATACAGACTCTGTGGTCAGTTCCTTCAAAGCTCATAGTGAAACTGGACTGACATTGGCCTCCTCATTCATAAAGCTGTCTTAAATTAAGTCTACGTGTCAATGTGATTGATTTTCAACAGCACTTTTAAGATCAGGGCTGCACAGTGGTATAGTAGTTAGCATTGTTGTCTTGCAGCTAGAAGATCCCCAGTTCGCCTTTCCAGGATCTTTCTGCATGGAGTTTCCATGTTCTCCCTGTGCATATGTGGGTTTTCTCCAGGTTCTCCAGCTTCCTCCCACAGTCCAAAAACATGCTGAGGCTAAATGGTAATTCTAAATTGTCTGTAGGTGTGAATGTGAGTGTGATTGTTTGTCTCTATATGTAGTCCTGTGATAGACTGTTACCTGTCCAGGTGTCCCCTGCCTTCATCCTAAGTCAGTTGGGATAGACTCCAGCCCCCCGCGACCCTGATGAGGATTAAGTGGTGTATAGATAATAGATGGATTTCTATGATCAACATGTAAACAAAATAAACCTGCTGGGGCTTGGTTGGACACAAGAATGTGAAGATTAATAACAATGGAAGTTCAAAAAATGTGAACTTCAAGTAAAACCAACATTACATATATGAATGTGCCCATGTTTATTGCTCTTTGCACACATTAGCTTGAGCAAACTTCTAAATGTTAGGATCCATTTGGTCATACTCCTGAAACTCAATGGAGCAGTGCCTCCCTCTGCTGGCAAGGGATACAAATTACCCATCATCCATCAGGCAGGCAAGGATCACTTCAGCCAGCTGGCTTTTAATCTTTTACCTTTTACTTTGGTCTCTGAGGTAGGAATAAATTGATGCAGCCCACAAGGAACTGAATGCTTGTTTACTAATTATCTGAAGGATTCAATATTAAGACTGAAGTATAAACATCATTTTATTGTTCATTGTTCCTGTTGAAATGTTTGTCTATATATGTAGCCCTGTGACAGACTGGCAACCTGTCCAGGGTGTCCCCTGCCTTTGCCCGAGTCAGCTGAGATAAGCTCCAGCACCCCCCACGACCCTAGTGAGAATAAAGGCAGTGTATAGAGAATGAATGAATGCATATTCCTGTTGAGGGTTGCACAGTAACATAGTGATTAGCACTTTTTCCTTGCAGCAAGAAGATCCCCGGTTCAAATCCAAGCCTGGGTCTGGGATCTTTCTGCATGGAGTTTGCCTGTTCTCCCTGTGCATATGTGGGTTTTCTCCATGTTCTCCGGCTTCCTCCCACAGTCCAAAAATATGCTGAGGTTAATTGGTTATTCTAAATTGTCCGTAGGTGTGAATGTGAGTGTGATTGTTTGTCTGTATATGTAGCCCTGTGACAGACTGGCGACCTGTTCAGGGTGTCCCCTGCCTTCACCCGAGTCAGCTGGGATAGGCTCCAGCACCCCCCCCCCCCCCCCCCCGACCCTAGTGAGGATAAACTCTGCAGACAGACTATATATATATATATATATATATATATAATTGGCACCCCGTGTTGAAAACCTTAAAATAAATTCCATTATTATTGCAGAAGCATACTCTCACACTGAAAATTGTTGAAAAATGTATTATAAGGGAAGATTAGGTGCAGTTTTGTTGGCAAAAGGGCGTTGTACAAAGTATTAACATCAGGGGTGCTAATAATTGTGGCACACATCTGATGTAAAAGAATTATTTCTTAATGTGTGATTTTTTTCCCCCCACTGAATAAATTTAAAGGTTGGATTTTCCTCTTTCTTTCATTGTGGTCCTATATTATTTAGAAAAAAAAATGAATTCATTAGAAGCTAAAGAACACATCTTAACCAGGGGTTCCAATAATTATGGAGGGTGCTGCATACATCAGCTGTGCCCAGGTAACAGCTGTGTCCACTTTCAATATCAATGCACCTGTTAGCAGTTTGAGTGAAATCTCAGCAGTGCTTTATTCTGTTTTCATATCCACAGCCACAATTACAATCATAATCAAAGAAAATTATGAAGAATAAACTTCCACTAAAAAATTAAAAAGAAAAAAGTATGAAACAAACCACTAAAAACGGACAAAAAAAAAAACAAAATTAGTAGTAATTTAAGTAAATCATAGATCACGGAAAGCTCATTCATTCACTACTTAAGTCAGTGAATTGCATATCAAAATTGATTGAGTTCTTGTGGAAATCCTCTATACATCTACGAGTAAACTCCCAGATTTCACTATGTCAAAACCAGAGAGTTCTCAGTTTTGGTACATTTTTTAAAATACTTTTTGTAACCTTTATTGAACTGAATGAAACATGTTATAAGGACGTTACCCACCTGTAGCACTATAAAATACCAAAGAACAATAGTACTACACCTCAGTTATCTAGGCCTATACCCAAACATACTGCAGTGTGAGGCCATTTTTTAAAATTATTATTATGATAATTGTTATCATTCTTATTAGTAGTAGCAGTTAACTGGAGAAAAGGGAGCTCTCCAATCTCGTTATACACTGTATAATGACAATAAAGCACATTCTATTCTATTCTGTTCTATTAATTTATGGCTAAGGAGGCACTACCTTTCATGGATGTCATTACGCTGGCTTTACTTTACTATATAAGGTGCGTATGCTATAAACTGTGTTTTCATAGGATTATTTTTTATTTTAGTTACACTTTGGTAGAAGTACGAGTAGCTAGCCACTGTAGTTTTAACTCAGCTGTCGGAGCAGCGGAAGCTCACTGTCCCACAACTTCAGAAGGAACAGCTAATAGCTAAGAGTAACAGTAACGCTCGTTAACAGGGCCATCCATGCAAGCAGCAGATAGTGCTGCTCCCAGTAGCAGCAGTATTTAAACAGTATTAACGAGTAGCATTATAGGCAGACTGAAACGAGAACAAAAGCAGCAGCCAGTTACCGTCCACACAACCTGAGTAGCTCCTCGTTACATTGTATGCATCTCCGTAATTATCTATATCCGTTCCAATGCGCATGCGCGTCCGACGATTCGCGGTTGCGCCAAGTGGTAGAGGATGTTGCTAGCAGCCAGTGTAGATGCACAGCCTTTTTCACAACAATAACATCAACCGAATTTGCATCCTCACGTACTGGATTTGAGGATTATACATTCCCACGCTATCGGAAACCGTGCTTTGGACCACGACACGCCGAATTGTCTCCTGTATTTTTGACTACATCTTCTGTTGACAATGGGAGCGGTGGGGTTTGCAGATTTACAAGGCTCCTTTTTGCAGGAGCAGAAACAAGAATCATGGCTGGCCAGCTAGGCCGCAGATGGATTTTGCAGCTGAGAGCAACAGTCTATTGATATTAAGTACTGTACGTATTGTCAGCACTTGTACTTAAAAGCGGTGCTAAAGAGCCAGCATTTTCATTCCGGGACTCCCTTCGGTTTTTGTTGTCTTTTTGGGGCCAACAACAGAAGCTAGTGAGCCCGCTAGCTTCACAACCTTGACTGGTTGACGTCTTGCCTTCGTAGTTAGCTCCATTAGCCAGCTAACGATAGCTAGCATCGCTTCGCGAGCCATCCGCTGGTTAAAACAATTCTGGAAAAGACGTTTGTTTTAGTATTTGCTCTCGTTGTTGTTTACCCCAATATACGTGTATCGCAAATTCCTTTTGCAACGTCTGCTACTGGATGAATGTGGGACAAAATGGAGACCCCGACGATTGTGTACGATTTGGATACCTCTGGGGGCTTAATGGAGGTGAGGTTGCTATGCTCGAAGGCCTTTATTGAGTACAATATCCCCTTATTGCTATATCTTCAAAGTATTTCCCATAAATTGCCGCCATCATCACTACTATAGCCTGCTGTTAAGTACTTAGCTCATCTAACTAACTCAATAGTTTGGGTTGATAATGGAGGCCACAAGTTAATGTTACCGCTCTCTTTAAGCTTAACATAAGACAGCACAGCGGGCACAAAGCTACACAGTTTATAACTGTGTAGACACACAATCAGACACGACAGCCGCTATCTTATACTAAACAGCTGGGTAACTTTTCAGCAAATCCAAACACTACTGGCGCCCCCAAAGTCCGAGGAGGTAGAGAAGAGGAGTCGGAAGTTGGTGAGAGACGTCCGGAGGAGCGGCAGAGCCACTAACCACGACACCTGCGATAGTTGCCGGGAGGGGGGAGACCTGCTGTGCTGTGACCACTGTCCTGCAGCTTTCCACCTCCAGTGCTGGTAAGATTCAGTTACAGTAGTTGATGAAAGAGACATAATGCTCAGAAACCAGCCATGCATATGTCAGTGCTCCGTTAGCAGCTTGTACTGAGAGCGATGAATGCTAACTTATTTGAGGGTTGTTTCCAGTTTGCTGTACTTGGTGCTACGGAGAATCATGTACATGAAATTTAGCTCCTCATAAACGTGATTTTAAAAATTACAGTTTTCAATTTGATATATTTTTCAGTATATATTTGCAACGCAAATCCGCGGTAATATAAATTAAATTTCAACTTCCAACAGTAGATGGTTGCCCTGTATTCACATTATATTCTCCCATTCAAGTGAACCAAGGAGGGCGGTAGTGAGCCCTGTGTGGAACTTAATGAAGGAAATACTAATTCACAGTGTTTCCCGGGGAGTTTCTTGAATGCCGATGTCACCGATGCACATGAATTAAGTAAAATATCACGAAGTTATATTTTGGGCATTATTTTGTTGTATAAAGTAGCATAACCCTTACATTTAACGTTAACTGACTGGAGCTTGCTAAGCAAAGATAACATATTCTCTGTCAAGCAACCCGAAGTAATACAGCGGTATGTTTCCTAACTCTGAGGGGAATGTGTACCGTTAGAAATGTAGGGTGTTGTTTATCACGCTTGGTCTTCTATTCAGAAAGTTTATTGCGAGCATAAACTCATCCGTTAGTGTCATTGAAAGGGTATATTAATAGTCGTTCGTGGATTTGAACGGAATGTAAACGTGTAGCCCTGTCTGTGAAAGAGGCTAGAATTAGCTTGCAGTCGGTTCTCCCCTCCTACCGCGGCTGCAGCCAGTGGAGCCGCTGCTGCTAAAAATGGAGTCGAGTCTGCCTCTGTTTACAATATGGCGACCTCCCTGGTCTTTTTTTTCTGTTTCACCGCCATCTTACCAACCTTTAAAATTCAGATTTGAAAGCAAAGGGGGCTCACAAGTCGCACAGCCGAAATGTTATGTCATTTTCTGAAACGGGGTAGCGGCATGGCAACGTTTGTTAAGGACGTGTCAGAGCTCGGCCCACTGTAGAGTTTGTCCGGTGCCGCTTACCACGACTCGGCTGCGCATCTTTTTCCATGAATATTTTACCTTTGGCATTTGAAACAGTTGAATTCAAACTGTCACCTGGAACCGAGCAAACAGAAGCGGTTCATCCATATATGGTAAAGCCTGAGGATGGCGTCATTTGTAGTTGTCTCACATCAGCTCGGGGACAGTGGTGATTTTTATTTGTTTCATGGACAGCTGTCGGTCTTAATTTTAGTTGTAGCGTTAGAAGTGATTGCAGTACAAAATTTGTTGAAATTTGGTTGCTTGATCATTTTCAAACGGATATTTCTATGCGTTTGGTGTTTTTTTTGTTTTTCTTTTCTTATGGTTTTGTTTGCAGCCCTTTTTATGTAGCTATAGTGGTCATGTTCTCACTGTTCTGGTCCACCACTCTTGAATGAATGTAAAGGGAACACTGCAGCTCACTTTGCGGTTTAGTCTCACGTTAATGAATCTGAGTCTTGCACAGGTTGACTTTTGATGATTAATGCTTGTGAAAGGGAGATTTCTGGGTGCGGATGACAGTTCAGCTTTAGTTGTGTCCTGCATGTTGTATATCAGCCATTCTGTTGCTCTCTGACACATGCATGCTTCTACTATGAAAGCAGTATTTTTAAAAAACCTTTTTCAACCTCAGTCCATTTTACTTTGAATTGTGGTGAAATTTCTCATGACCATTTAACTGTAAATGTGTAGTTAGTGTAATCTGCAGTTGAATAGAATGTGAAGTCTTTAATGGTGAATTTGTTGATTATTAATAGATATTTCAGCTATTTTAAGTCAAATGTGAACAGATATCAAATAGACATTACTTTTCACATCATTGTATGTATTTTGCAGTGCAGTGAACAGTCCAGTAAATGTAGACCGAAGAACTTCAGTTTACTAGCTGAGTTGCTTATAGACTAAGGATAGTGTTTTATGGATTTTTATTTTATTTTTTGCATGTGGAATAAAACATTTCTTAATCCAAAAGTTTCCTTTGAGTGAAATGAGACAACAGAATTGTTACACATCATCTCATAATGACTGCATACACACGTTATAGTGTTAACTAATTTGCCAGCATTAAATATCAGCCTGTTCTCTGATGATTGTGTTTTATCCTCTCATCACAGTAACCCACCTCTGAGTGAAGAAATGCTTCCACCAGGGGAATGGATGTGTCATCGCTGTAATGTTCGAAAAAAGGTGAATGATGGATATTCTGTCTTACACACCACATCCTTAACCAAAAATTTTTCATTGATGAAATTAGACAATGTGGACTGATATATCTGTCTTGGTTTTTGTTTGCTGCTCCTAGAAGCGAGAGCAGAAGTCTGAACAGACCAATGGCCTACCAGAGAGATCCTCATCTAAGCGCTCTGTGTCCCCGGCTGTAGAGCTGGAGCTCAGCGCTGGTCCGCTGCGGCTCGATGGCCTTCCTCCAGGGGCAGGAGCAGCTGGGCCTGGCCTGCGAGTGGCCCAGGTACGCCTTTTGGACCGCAGGACCAGCAGCAGGCCGAGCAGCCGGCCTGGGACTCCAACCTCCAACACTTCGTCCACGCCGACCCCATCAGAGGACCAGAATGACGGGGACGAGGAGGCGGCAGAGCCTGAGGATGAAGTTCAGGGCACAGAACTTGAGGGTGCCATGCCATCTGCTCCAACACCACGCCTTCTCAAGAGGCCCTTTCAGCTCCTTATAGCAGCCGCTATGGAGAGAAATCCCACACAGTTTCAGCTGCCCAGCGAGCTCACCTGCACCACTGCACTGCCAGGTCAGTCATTTAGTCAGATTGAGTACTGTGACTTTCACTGTGATACTGTACTCTATTTATTTCAGATAGTATTCAAAGGTTAAAAATACTTCAGGAATTTTAGATATGGCGGAATGTTCTCTTCAGGATGTATGATGTATGATTCTGCAGTATATACCACCATGAATTACAAATCGAATTGTAAATAAGGTAAGTTATGCAAAATAATGCACCTTACTTACAACATGGGTTCTGAAAGGTGTTGAGCATTCCAGCTTTTTGATACATAAAAACTGAGGTACATAGATGTTGGATTGTTTCTGAAGTTTTCCTATTTTGTTTGGATTCTAGGCAGCAGTAAACGGAGAAGGAAAGAGGAGCTGCTAGGGAAGCCATTCAGGAGACCTCAACACGAACTGGATCCTAATGGTCTGGTCCCTCTACCAGTCAAAATCTGCTTTTCATGCAACAGGTTAGAACTATCAGAATCCACTACGTTCACAAAGGTGCACACAGACCTGAAGTGTTTTACATCATGTACTGATTTCCTTGCATTTCCTCTGACAGGAGTTGCAGGTTGGCTCCGCTGATCCAGTGTGATTACTGTCCACTTCTCTTTCACATGGACTGTCTGGACCCTCCGCTTACAGCTTTACCTGCAGGCAAATGGATGTGTCCAAACCATGTTGAGCACTTAGTGGTAAGAGCCTTTAGTCGTAAGTCTTTGCTCGGAGCTACACAGACTTTTTCCGTACCACATTCTTTTTCTCCGACAGAGTGATTAGTTTGTCATCTTGTCTGTCTGCTGTACAGCTGAATCAGAGGAGCCTAAGCCTGTCCAGCCGCTGTCAGCTCTTCGACCAGTTTCAAGACAGGATGTCCCAGCATGCGGTCAAGTTAGACTTCCTACGTAGAGTCCATCGGCAGAATGCACCTAACCGCCGCACTGCTCACCAGCACAAGAAGAAGACCATCAAGGTGCACTGGCTCAATGCACGTGTGCAGACAGCCTGAGACTTTCATCTTTTACCATTTGCATTAATTCACAATATCAGACTGGATTTTTGTGCATTAGCAATCGTTGGGTTTCCTTTTGTTAAATGCGCTTCCTGAAAGAACATAACACTGCAACAAAACACTTATTCTTGTGGTGTACAGGGGGCTCTTCGTGTTCCAGCAAAATTAAATAATTTGTAGTAAATGTGTATCAAAAATGACATTTGAGTGTGAACGCTCTCAGAATTTAACCTCCCTTGACAAGATATCTAAACACAATGAATTCAAAAGTTGAGCTCTTTGGTCAGGGTTATTAGATTATGTTAAAACAGTTCATATAGTCCCTAACTCCTTGTTTTTACTCAGGTGCCAGATGCCATCAAGTCCCAGTATCAGAATCCTCCCCCTATGTTGCTTCCTGCAGGGGTGCGTCAGTTGGAACTGGTTTGTAGCGGCGTTCCCGACCATCGCCCCTCAAAGCACCTCACCACAGAGGTGGAGCAGCAGGAGGTAGGGATAATTTGGTCTGATATGTTTCATGAATCAGTCTAATAACAGCAGTCTAATTCAAAAGTGTTTACTAAAGATGTCTGAAGTCAGTGTAGACTCTTCTCAAAGTTCAACTTTTTCAGTGTTTGATTACTAGTCTAATTTCATTACATAATTACGGAAGTGGATGTGTTTATCAGAAAAACAATAGAAAATTCTTTTTTTAATGTATTTTTTTGAATGTCTTCAAGCTGAGTTAACCTCACTGTTATTGAAACTTTCAAACCACAACAGAGGCATATCAAAATACAAATAAATTTTTATTTCACTGACTGAGCTGTGCAAGAAGCATACTATCTTTATGATTTTATAATATTACTTGAAAAGAAATATTGTAATAAGTCTAGTCAAGTCAACTTTGTCTTCCTAACTCTATACACTAGGTAATGTAGATATCGGTTTCTCCATCTGATCTAAATGTGTTTCCGTTAGGACAGGGTTTCTAAATAGTGATGATGTCTTAGTGATAAAACATATTTGTGCATATGTGTGTTCAACAGTGGCTTCAGGATGTCATTGCACTTCAGTGCAGCATCATGCGTCACCTATCCATCAAGCAGAAGACCTCATCCACAGCATCGTCAGCTGAGTGGGGCTCTGAGCAAAAAGTTAGTACAAAACCACGCTTGCCATCAGAGGACATGAAAACTCAGGCCTCTTTAGGAAGGACTGCTTCCCCTGACCCTTGCTCAAAACCTTGTAGTACACCCGATGACCCCCAGGGGTCCTCTTTTTCCAGGGACACTCCAGCAGAGCTGGGTGTGTGTAAATGCAGGATGACGCCTTGTCAGAATTGTAGGAAATCCAATGGACCTCTGGCAGAGATTCAGCCTCCCAAAGCCAATGGACCTGTAGACTGTAACAGTGCCTCAGACTCCTGCAGGCAGGCTGAGCTGCAGCACAGACTGAAGCCTAGTCCAGCACCTCAAGACTCAGCCCCAGGCTCTGGGCTGGTAAACCACATAGGAACAGAAACAGTTAAAAAGGAATCTGAGAGCAGTACAGAATCCTGTGCTCAGAAAATTTGCCCCACTGCCCCCACGATATGGAGCCACAGCAGCCAGCAGAACCACAGGAGCCAAAAGGAGCTCCAGGAGGAGTGTGTGAGCAGTGATGAAAAACCATCGTACTCTGTCACCAGCAGTTCTCTCTCACACACACCACCTAAAGGCAACCAGAAGCATGACTCGACCAAGCTGGGGTCATCGTCACCATCTCCAGGTATACATATCTCTTGGCACTGCAAAAATAATATAACAATTGTTTTGCATGGACACGTTTGATGAACTTTTAAATAATTGCACAGCATCTATATGTCAGCTAAAGCAAAATAAAGTGTGCTGCCCTCCTCTGTAAGGCTTATATTGACATAAACCTTCCTGCTTTGGGTAAATAGCTCATTTTCTATGCCAGGTTTGTTTAGGACTGTGAGCAGACATAAATAATAGAAAAAAACTGGCAACACAAAAGACCTCTGTGTTGCCACTATTTTTCTGAGAGGCTTACCTTAAAAAAGGTACAAGAGGGCGCCCAGATAGCTCAACTGGTTGAATGGGCGACCCATAAACGGGTACAGTCCCCGATGCAGCGGCTTATGACCCTTTGCTGCAGATCTTTCCCCATTCTTCTGCCTACTTTCCTTTCTGCCTCTCAACTAAAACCTGTCAAACGAAGCCAGAAAGAGGGGACAGGAAACGCTGGTGGTAAGTTAGTCTGTTGACCAGTTCAAAGAAACATGGAAATGAAATGTATGCAGATAAAGCAAATTAAAAAAACCCTTAACAGGTGGATAATTTAATGATCGGAAATCTACACAGTTCCTTTTTGTGGTCAAACCTGCAGCTTCTGAATGATGTCTGGGATCAGTATAAGCTCCTAGACTGTCGTGATAGTCGACCTACCTTAGTACATTGTTCTCTTGCTGGGCTTGCGCTAGCCGATCGCCACAGCGCCATTGGCGCATCGCCCCGCTGGATGGCACAGTCAAAAAGCAACAAAAAAGGGTTCGACTTAGTTTTCCTTCGAAACGCCCAAGCGATAATATAAGAAAAACAAACTTTTTCTCTCGGCAGGCGTCGGAAATGGTCGGAGCCACCCAAATCTTGATCACCATCCAGCAAAACGATGCGACTCGCGCAAGCCAAGTCTTGTGTGTCCTTTAACATGACAGCATTACTTTAGATTGGTTACATATTCAAAGTAATGTGAAAATGTTTTTCGGTCCGCTCGGGTTAGGTTGTTCTGTAAAACAGAGTATAGAAATGTACTGAGTTAATTTTGACATGAGATGTTGAATTTCCGTCAGACTAATGTAAAGGCTTGTTTGTCTGAAAGGGGTCGCCAGAGTGCTTCACTGGAGTAAAGGGAATAGTATAGCACCTGCCATTCTCACCTGAACTTATTGTGCATTTTGGAATGACTCAGCAGTCAGTTCTAACTTTCCTTGCAAATTCATGCAAAGCATTTTTTTCCACCTAGTTATTGTTCCCTTTTTAAACTTAGATATCATTACAACACACCACATCATGTCTTTATGTAAAGTAGCGATAACACGATAAGTCTGGACATTGGAGTGGCACTGTACAGCCATGGCCATAAGTTTGGACACAGCATGACTTACTATGTCTGTTTTGATGTCTATTACAGAACATAACTAATATTTTTTGACAGCACCAGTTTAGTCAACAAATCAACAAGGGATATAATATTATCAATAAATTCCAACAATTGGAACAACTTTGTTCCCAAAACATAACATTAGAAGAAAATAACAAAAAAATGCAGTACTTTCACAACCGAATTTGGTAAGAATAACAAAATGACACCAAACTCTTTTGATGTTTTTTTTAAAATATGAAACTTAATATAGTTCTCAGGAGTTGTGTACTGTATTGTAAGTGACAATTTTGTGGTATTTTCTAAGATTCACAAGCGTCATGGTACTTGTGTCCAAACTTATGGCCATGGCTGTAGATGTACCTATTGCATATTAGTAGACAATAGTGTAGCAGGGCTTTGGCTATTGTATAAAGTATGTATAAAATTGCTGCGAATGGCACACCATTAAGTTGTTTGATATGTGTATGGTTTACACATTTTCAACAACAGCTATTTACAAGTAACAAATTATATGAACAAGAAAAGCACTCAGAGAGCACAGTACTCCACCAAGGATGCTCATTCCCCCTTTGTCAGAAATGCAGTCTTTTTTTCTTTTCTTTTCTTTTTTTTTTTTATAAATGTAACATTTGTTTTAGTTACTGATGATCAGAATTCATGGCAACATAGAATGTGGCCATTTAACATACATGTACCCACAAACAAAATTACTTTGTGCTGAGCACAGGCGTGTGTTACGCATGTGTACGTTATGTATGCATACCGAATCACGTGACCTAAATATGTAGCGTGCGCAGGAATTGATGGGACTCAGAATCACTCCCACAAGTTAATCAGTTGTTCACTGTATCATTTCTGGCAGATAATCAATCAATCAATCAATCAATCAAAGTTTATTTGTATAACCCTATATAGCAGCCCAAAGGGTCACCAAAGTGCTTCACAGTAAAAAAAAAAAAAAAAAAAAAAACACAAGAAAACAACTGAAAGACAATACAGTAACTTGAAGCAGGACAAACAGTCACTCTCGCACTAACACCGAAGTCCTGATAAGTTCACACCATGCCACTATCTCGCAATAATACAGAAAACTAACAAATTTGTGCATCCAGACTATAAGACGGACAGACGTATGCTGATCATCACATAACTCCACCACGTTCCTTGGCTGACTAATTACAAAGGCTTTTCTAAATTCTAATTAATATATATGTTATTATTAATAATATAATATTACAATTATTACAATTGTTTTTCTTTTGTAAGGATAATAGTACAGCTTTCCTCTTGTGATTTGTTTTGGAGAATGTCCCCATGAAATAGTAATAAGTGCCCACATTAGCTTGTTTAGAAGCATTCATGATGCTAAAAGGAAAAAGGTAAATTTGAGTTATAGTTAGATTAAATACTGCAGTATATCAGTGCTGCAAGAAACCCTGCCTTCATAAGTCTTGATTTGTTGGACGATGTGAAGTAAAAGCAAGTCTGTTTTGAGACATTCTTCTATGTTTTGTATACCTGTAAAGGAGAGAAAATAAATGGAGCTTGACTTGTTAAATTTGAAATGGATACATAAGAACACATTTAAATAGTTAAAGTTGTTGTTTAAAATAGGTTAGTGTACAGGAATGAACAAATTCCCATCCACTCGAATGCCTAGTGCCAAGTCCCCTAATCTAGGTTTGGTTCATTGACTGCATCTTGTCTTTGTCCTGTCCAGACATAAAGGTTGGTCCTGGACTGATGGGCTCGCTGCTGCCTGCCACTCTCTCCACCATTGCAAACCTGTCCAGCTGCATGAAGGATGGAAAAGAGGAGGATGGGGGTAAGTGCACTTACTCAGTCGTGACGTGGTAATATTGAACCACTGTGGCACTGCAGTGTGTGTGATGAGGTAAGCAAACTGTGTGTGTGTGTGTGTGTGTGTGTGTGTGTGTGTGTGTGTGTGTGTGTGTGTGTGTGTGTGTGTGTGTGTGTGTGTGTGTGTGTGTGTGTGTGTGTAGGGATTGAGCTGGACAAACTGGATGCAGAGATGATCAAGCTCCTGGCCTATCAGAGAATCCAGCAGCTCTTCCCCCCTAAAGTGCCCAGCACTCCACCTCCCCCAGCCAGCAGCGCTGCCCCCAAAACCCCATCACCCCACCCTGAAAGTAAGACCCTAACCTATCTCTGACACCACGTTTCTGTCTTTGTGTTTTTAGTCACTAAACAGAAATTCATGATCTAATTTAAAGAGTTTTTGAAGTTTCTGTGAAGGTCAAAACCTGCACTGTTTTTCCAGGTCAGAAGAAAGTGCAAGCCCGAGCGGTGTTTTACCCTCTGACAGGAAAAGGAGGAGCAGTCAGCATGTGCTATAGGACATTATATATAGGATCTGGTAAGATGCACTCACTTCACAACCATTCATCCACCAGCTTCACTGGTGCTCATATGCTAACCTTCAAACACATCTATGATACAGACTGAAATGTTTTTATAGCACCAGTTATAAAAACCTGTCCCAACACTGAAAGCTAACTTCAATTTCTTTCTCTGTTTCATGCTCTTCTTTACTTATTTTATGATCAGTTTCTAATTTAAATAATCTTTTTTATAGCAATTTAAAATGTCTTACTAAGGCAAGCCTCTTGTGGAGCCGCTTGTTTCGACCGTAGGTTTCCACCCTTTAAGTGAAGCAGTGTGCACTTGTGACGCCTACGTTTTATGTTTGAGTTGTGAGCTGATTTTGTAAACCCTCAGATCCAACATCTGGTATTCAATTTTGCAGATTGTTGAATCTAAATTTTCATGAATTTGTCCATTGAACTGTTTAAAGCAGGATGTTGGTAGAAGTCTTAATTTCAAGGCCATACACTAATTTCTTTTGTAAGGTAAAATTTGGCATACCTCAACCTGTGAGAAATCACACAGGGCCTCTGGAACAAACATTTCTGCCCTTGTGATTAAGCAGGCTTGGGCCATCAGTTGACAACAGTATGTACCAGTGATACAGAAAATAGTTGAAAACAGTTATTTGTGATACATTTTTCAGCTATGCAGGCCAGCAATTTAATTAATTATTTTTAGCAATTAGTAAGTTACCAAAAATGTGTCCTATCTCAGTGGAACACGGTACATCGCATTATAGAATTAATTACTATATTTTAGGGCTGGACCCGAATATTCGAATATTCGTTCGCTACGGTGGTATCCAGATATTAATTTGGTATCCGAATATTTGCCCCCCACCCCACCCCCATCGAATGTTACGGGGCGGAACGAATATTCGGATATTTGTCTTTAATAGGGCCCGAATATCCGGAGACCAGAAACCACTATTCAGGCCAGCCCTACTATATTTAGAAAAAGTTAAACTCAATAATGAGGAGAATGCCATGGCAATTTTGTGATGATTTTGAAACTCGTGCTGTATGAAGTCTATTAAATGTTCTAAGTAAAGGTCTTTAAAAGCATTAGAGGTGATTTTCAATGAGTGTACAGACACCCTGCTGCAGGATATCTTTGACCACTTGGACCAAACTAAGCAGTGTGTTTGATATGTGAAATAGTGTAGCAGGTGAACCACTGCATTAAAGTCGTGAGTTAAGTTTTGTCATGACACTACCACTCACTACCTTTCTAATGTTTTTTGTGAAGGTGCTGACATGGACGTGTGCCTTACAAACTATGGCCACTGCAACTACATATCGGGAAAGCACGCCTGTATTTTCTATGATGAGGTATGGGCTTGTAAACTGCTGCACTTCTTAAATGTTTTGTAGTTGAATTCTCCAGCTCTGCCTGTTCATTAGTGCTGGCGTTGTTGCACATGGTGTAAATGAGTTGTATGTGTGTCTGTTCAGAATACCAAGCATTATGAGCTGCTAAACTACAGCGAGCACGGCACTACAGTGGACAATGTCCTCTATTCGTGCGACTTCTCTGAGAAGGCCTCACCTTCTCCACCCAGCGGCCTAGTGGCAAAAGTTCAAGGCATTATCCGTAAGTAAATCTCAGTCCTGTGTTTTGACATCGAGCCTTTTTAGTGCAGGTATTCAAACATGCCTACACAAGTCTCAGCCTTTGTTTCAGTAAATTTTTGATGTTGTCGTCTTGGTATGTTGTGATCACTCACATGATTTGAAGAAATCCCTGGAAGTGTGGGTTGTTGTTCAAAGTTGCAATGCTAGAGATAAGTAAACAGTAGGGATGAATCTAACATGGAATGGAAAAACAACAACCTTCATGTTTGTCTGATTGCTCCTCCACTAATTTTAAAAAGAAAAAAAATGTAAATATATAGGCCTCACTTGTCTATAAGCCGCAGGTGTTCACATTGTAACATGAGATACACAGAAAGATTTTTTTGAGCTTGTAATTAAATAAATGCTTTTTTCCAAAACAATGCCTGTAACATGGCAGTAACACGGCAGATTGTTTCGGCTTTCCGTTGGATCTGCACTGTGGAAACACCTCGACTGTCTGCTCTCTGTGTGTTCACCCAGTCTTCAACAACATTTTCATGTTCAGGCCATCTGCTTTTTTTTTTTTTTTTACCTCTGAAAACTTTTGTCGTCTTTTTGCATTGAGTTAGTTCTTCACGCTGCCGTCTCCAGCGCCTCGCCATCAATTCGTTGATGCCAAGCTAACGTGCAGCAGCTCTATTTCCGTCTTGGACAGCCAGATGGATTGCCTGTAACTTAAAAGCTGCATCATATGCATTACTTTGTGTATTTTCCATGATGGTGTGTGCATAAAGTGCAAAATGACCGATCTGACGAATTTAGTGTGAGTGCATTTGATTTAATTTGGATAGTGTCATTGGTCCACTGTGACCTGTTTGGTAATTTCATTGGTCTGATGTGGCAAAGCTAAACGTATTGATGGCATGAAGTTCGTTAGCCCGTGAAAATCTATACATTAGCTGCATTGTTGTTTGAGCCGCAGGGTTCAAAACGTGAAAAAAGTAGCGGCTTATAGTCCGGAAATGACAGTATTGTTTGTACTGTGTGTGCAGGTCGCAGTAAAAAGCGTGAGGAGGACGAAGGCCCCAGCTGTGTGGTGGGTTTGTTTCCAGCCGGCGGGGTGATGAGCAGTCAGTCTCAATGCAGTGTGGAGCCGTATTGCAGCTGTAAGGCCAGCAGCTCCAGCCTGATCGGTGGCAGCGGGGCAGGCTGGGAGGGCACGGCCCTGCTCCACCATGGCAGCTACATCAAACTGGGCTGCCTCCAGTTTGTCTTTAGCATCACCGAGTTTGCCAGTAAGCAGCCCAAAGAGGAGCAGACCACTGTGCCCGCTGCCAGTTGCACAAGCACCACCAGCAGCAGCAGCTGCACGGCCAGCACCACCCTCACCACCACTACCACCACCTCTACACCATCCACCAACACTGCCGCAGTGAGCAGCCCTTCCAGCCAGGATGAGGCTGACGCTGAGACTGTCCCTCCCCACCAAGTGCCCGTACTGCGTTCGAACTCTGTTCCATAGCCTGCACAGGAAGCCCCGCCCTCCCTCCTTTTGCACCTTTCGAGTCACAATGAAGGGAAAGCTGCACAGCTGGTTGGTCAACAGGGAAAAGTTTATTTTTTCATTTTTAATGGTTTATATCTTTGCATGAACTTGAAGTATTATTGACAATCTCTTCTGTTTGTGAATGACTGACAGTAACCTTCTATTCACTTCAGACCGTTAAGACTTTGAGCGAACATTATTTACCTGCGCTCAGTTTTTCTTTTTGCCAGTATATTAGTTATGTATGGTGTAACCTTACTTTGTCAGTCAGCCCATTTAGCACAAATTGTTTATTTTGTAGTATTGAATTCCATACATTCTACTTTCTTTTGCTGCTTTTGCACCACAGGTAGCTATATATGTATGAAAACATACATGCTTATACACTATATGTATATATAATGTAAATATATAATATTCAGTGCCTCTCAATTGGAGAAACATTGGATTTCATGTAGATTTACCATTTTTTGGTTTTTAACTGTACAGTTCATGAATTTGTGATACTGTGTAGAGTACCAGAAGTTTTGTGATAAAACTTGTTCTTAGTCTGTACTTTCCACTGTAGTCCATCTGTAAATACTGTATTGTTTTAGCACTCATTTTAACATCTTGTGCTGCTCTGTATATAAGCACTCTGTCTGTACCTGCTTGTCTGTTCAAACCTGTAAATACAGAAAGATTTTCTAAGAACAAACTCACATTTGTGTCGTCTGTAATTTTCAGTCTTTTGTGGGTCCGCTTTAGATTCTATCGGTTGCTTTTTCACGTTGAGCCATAAGTCACAGTACTGATAAAGGTTAGAACTGGGCAGACGAAGATGGTTTTGAAAATGCTTGCAATTCATTTTCTTAAAAGTGAGGTAGCATGTGGAAAAAAGGGAAATTAGATCTTGGGTGAAGGCGATGTTGACAATGCTGGTAGACCTCTGGGTCAGTGGGCAGTTTATAACAAGTGAGTACACCCTGTGTGCAATGTCACTTGAATGTCAAATTACTCAAAATTCCCTTACCTCTTGATCAATTTTTAGTTAAACAGTAGATTATGATCAATCAAACTAATTCTTTAGAAAGACTATATTGAAAATACAGACAATGTGGACAGTCCATGCAACAAATGTATCTACAGTTATCACTGAAACAGTAAATACACCTGTGAATTCTAATCTAAGTGCATAAACATAGTTTTACAATGAGCTGTGAACACCAGAACTTTTAGATCTGTGGGCCGTGTATATCTGAATGTCTGCATCACAGCACCACATGCCAGAGGCACTGATTAATCTGATGGTGAGAGTTCCACTCAAAATCAGTGAAACACATTTGCAACAGCAATTGAGAAATGCAAAACAAGTCATCCTCCAAAAACAATTAGAATATCGAGAAAAAGTGAAATGTTTTCCATCTGTTATTTAGAAAAGTGAAAATTCAATAGATTCTAGATTCATTCCATGTGAAGTGAAATGGTTCAAACATTTTCTATTTTAATTTTGAGAATTATGGCCAACAGTTAAGTAAATGAATACACATCTCAAAATATTAGAATATTTCATTTTCGCTTCCACTAAACTACTATTCAAACCATATAAACACCATGTATTGATGAGATTAACATTGGCACTCACTGCAACGCCAGTAGACCACAAAGGTCATTGTTAAAAAGGCAATTTGTTGGCATTGAAGCATGTTAATGGAAAATTGACTTGTAAGGAGGATGAGCACAGCCTTGGGAAGATTGTCAAGAAAAGCTGATTCAAGAACTTGGAGACCTTCACAGGGTCTGAGGCTGGTGTCGGTGCATCAAGAGCTACAAAGAGAAGAAGCTACAAGTGTCACATTCCTAATATCAAGACACTCCTGAACCAGAGACAATGTTAGAAGTGTCTCACCTGGACTCAGGAGAAAAAGAACTGGACTGTAGCTCAGTGGACAAAAGTCCTCTTTTTGGTCAAAGTAAATTTTGCATTTTATTCGGAAATCAAGATTTTAGAGTCAGGGAGAAGAGTTGAGAGGTACAGAATCTGAGGTGTTCGAAGTCCAGTGAGAAGTTTCCACAGTCTGTGGGGTTTTTTTGGGTGTCGTATCATCTGCTGGTGTTGGTCCACTGTGTTTTATCAAGTCCAAAATGAACTCATCATCTGTCAGGAGATTTTAGAGAAACTCATCTGCTGACAGTCTTTATGGAGATACTGATTTCCTTTTCAAATAGGGCTTAGCACCTGCCTACAGAGCCAGAACTCCTACCAAATGATTTGTTGACCATGATATTACTGTACTTAATTGGCAATTCAACTGTCCTGACTAGAACCCCATATTGTCAAGAGGAAGATGAGAAACACTGGACTCAAAAATACAGATGAGCTACAGGCTGCTGTCAAAGTAACCTGGGCTTCAGTAACACCTCAGCAGGGCTTCAGGCTGATCACCTCCATTATACACTGATTTTCATAAACTATTAGCCATCATCATCAAAAATGCTTGAAGAATACATGAAAGTTTACCTGTTTGAAAGTATGAAAAAATAGCTTTTGAAAACAGACAGGCGATTTAGTCTTGCTAAAGTGGTCATCAATGAACATCTAAATCTCTGGGACAGCTCAGACAGTGTGAAAGAATTGCATAGCACCAACCTCTGTGAATGCCATGCTACATATTCCTGCTACCAATCTCTTGTTCTACCACATCCCAAAGATGTTCTACTAAGGTCTCATCTGCTGAATGTGGAGGCCACTGACCTCACTGTCATGGTCATGAAACCAGAGTTTGGTTTGATGTGTTATCCTCAAGGGCGTCAGTTTGTTTATAAAGTGGGGGGCATGGAGACCACAGCACTTTGAGAACATGTCGTAGAACGGCGGCAAAATGCCACAAGCTGGGTTCAAACTCACAACAACCGCACCAAAGGCTAAGGCTCAAGCTGTTGAGCTATCGGTACATGCAGGTAGAGGGGTCTGTGGGCCGCTATAGTACCAATTCTCCCGGGCCGAAATTTTGCCCCTGCACGCTTCTGGTCGGAGCTTCCACTTGGCACAGGCGCAAATTTAGCATCTGCGCGTTTTTTTTGTTTTGTTTTGTTTTTTTAACCTCACGAAGGTGTGCTGCGTGTCTGTGCAACTCTCGGGAGACAGGTCTGTCTGCAGGCTGCAAGAGAGAGGCGTGTCGCAAAGTAGGCATTTCGCAAAGCTTCGCGTCACTTTGCGACACGCCTACTTCGCGACACGCCTCTCACCGGCAGTCACGGAGAAACACGCATTTGAATCTTCAACCATGGCGGGTCGTGTCCACACTGTAAATTTTAGCATATTTCATGTAATAAATGTAAACGACTTGCTGCATGTTGTTGTTTCATAGCTATGGTGATAGGCGATATTATAGTATGTAATATTATTTCATTGAAGAAACAGAAGTACACCAGCCTGTTGCTGTGTAAACGTCACAAAAAGAATGACTGAACGTTGCAATGTGTGTTGTAATAGGGTGACCAAATGTCCTCTTTTGTCTGGATATGTGTACTATGTGTACCGAGGGTGTTTTATAAATTTGTGTAAATTCTCTACTGTGCTCAGTCCGTATGTTTCGGTGTTTGATATGTTTTTTACATTATTTCATATTACGTATTTATGTATTTGTCAAGTAAGACTTGAAAAGAGAGCTATTATTTTGTTTTAAGTTGATATGCTAATACAGAAGAGGCATTAAGTAACCGTATTTTCTTTAAATAACAGTGATCTTGCAAAGCAGCTGGTTCCAGGTCCCTGGATTGAAAAAAACAGGCAAAGACATAGAGGTAACAGTCTTCAAGATTGCATTACTTCATTAGAAGATACAACTGCATTTATGGGAATCAAGTGTCCTCTGTTGCTGTGTCCCAAAAAGAGGGTGGCCTGCAGTGAATATTGTAACTATTTTGCTCAAAACTTTTTTAGTATTAATATACACCCCCATATAAACTGACTTGGCCCATCAAAGCAATATCATGATACCATGCTTTTTAAAATAAATTGTATTAGATACATTTTGGTATTTGTTCTACTATCGTGGTGCAGGGGCTTCCGAGACAGACACATGCAAATGACTGTGGCATTTTTATGATAATGGTAAGCTTTCAAACATGGAACTTTCAAATTCGCTGAACATATTTTCAGTACCTTAACCTGTTTAATGTTTCTGACACAGTACGCACTGGTGCCTCATTCTTGGTGCTCCATTTGACTTCACTGTTGTAAGTTGAACCGATAATTTGATCGTTACAGTTCCTGTAAGTTTGACAAACTAGTTTGGATATTTAAAGTAGCAGCAACATACATGTACATGAAGTTAATCATTGTGGATTTGTGGAATGTGCTCTTCCTATAAGGACGGCATGCCAGTTCTGCGGAGATGGTGGTGTTCTGTTACTATAGAAAACCTAATCCTGGAAGGGTATGATTGATTTAACCTTTGTTAGATCAAAAAAATCTAACAAAGGAGATTAGATTTCTTTGTTAGATAAAAATATTGTTATATTGTATCCCTAGCTGGCCATTTCAGCATTATGACTATTTTTCTTAGTTTATTTTTTGTTTCTTCAGTCATGGGAGAAGGTTTGCCCATTTCACTAAGGAGGGAAAGGACATGATTTCGGGCCGTCTTTCCCCTGTTTTCCGACTGAAGCGGAAAAGAACAGATGATGAAGACACAGATGTAAGAATATGTGACAACAACACAGTGAGTGATATAATATGGCGACTTTACATGTATGTGTAATTAAGACCTTCTTCAAAGGACAGTGTTGTCACCAATAACAATAACAGGCAGCCTTGGTTTAAGGCCCCCTGAATGGTCTCACTAGGAAGCACACCATAGTATTTGTCATGTTTGTCCTTTGTTTCATTTTATTAGTAAGTTTGAACCACCGGTCATAAGCCTGACACACAATAATAAACAGTTACATTAATATTATAAATCGTACATCGGCATTGCCGATCAGAGACCAAGGGCTATCTAGAAACAATATCAGAACTAACTGAGATCTGGACTGCCATAAAAAAAAATCCCCACAGTTGAACAGAGACAGAGATGCATATTATAATAGATGATATTTGAAGACATATTAAGTGTTTTCTTTTTTTCAAATTTCACTTATTGTCACCATGAACTTGTGAAACTCTTGCTGCTTGCATCAGCAGCATCCTTTACAAACAAAAAATGGACATTTGGAAGACCACCGACTATATCAATAAAGATTTAGTATAGTTTTGATATGTTTATCTTGGAATGTTCCATCTATTTAGAATCATGACTGGGAAGACAATGAGGGGCTGAAGGTTCATGAAAAAGTTCACTTGTTTTTTTTGTCTTTTGGTTGATAGATTTCATTTTTCAAATTAGAATGTTGACAGGAGCATGTGCCAGTGGATGCAATGAGCTCTTAATCAACTTTGTTTCTCAGCAGAGCAACACATATTAAAAAGGTGATGAATGTAATTAACTTCAATTGTCATGGTTTTAAAGCTCTGGTTGACTATCATTCTTCATCAGTAAATGAATGGAGTTACCTGACTATGAATTTCAAAAGCAGTCTTGTGTACACACGTGGACAAAATTGTTGGTACCCCTCAGTTAAAGAAGGAAAAACCCACAATTCTCACTGAAATCACTTGAAACTCACAAAAGTAACAATAAATAAAAATTTATTGAAAATTAAATAATCAAAATCAGCTATCACTTTTGAATTGTTGATTAACATAATTATTTAAAAAAACAAACTAATGAAATAGGGCTGGACAAAAATGATGGTACCCATAACTTAATATTTTGTTGCACAACCTTTTGAGGCAATCACTGCAATTAAACGATTTCTGTATTTGTCAATGAGCGTTCTGCAGCTGTCAACAGGTATTTTGGCCCACTCCTCATGAGCAAACAGCTCCAGTTGTCTCAGGTTTGATGAGTGTCTTCTCCAAATGGCATGTTTCAGCTCCTTCCACATATGTTCAATGGGATTCAGATCTGGGCTCATAGAAGGCCACTTTAGAATAGTCCAACGCTTTTCTCTCAGCCATTCTTGGGTGTTTTTGACTGTGTGTTTTGGATCGTTGTCCTGTTGGAAGACCCATGACCTGCGACCGAGACCAAGCTTTCTGACACTCGGCAGCACATTTCTCTCCAGAATGCCTTGATAGTCTTCAGATTTCATCGTACCTTGCACACTTTCAAGACACCCTGTGCCAGATGCAGCAAAGCAGCCCCAAAACATTACTGAGCCTCCTCCATGTTTCACCGTAGGGACAGTGTTCTTTTCTTCGCATGCTTGGTTTTTGAGTCTATGAACATAGAGTTGATGTGCCTTACCAAAAAGCTCCAGTTTGGTCTCATCTGTCCAAAGGACATTCTCCCAGAAGCTTTGTGGCTTGTCAACATGCATTTTTGCAAATTCCAGTTGTAACAATAACAGCAGTTGTCGTAAAGCATAAGTTTTTACGTCAGTAGACGGCACGGAGGAAGACAGGCGGGAGGGGAAAAGCATAATAAAAAGGACGCCTGGGAAAACACGGGTTGCTTGTGATTATGACAGAATAAGCTATCATTACATGGTACCAGGACTTACAGAACTCACGTTAAGGACACTGTCATGGAGGGGATTAAACCTCCTGCTTCTCTGCTACTGGATGGAAATGTGGACGAAAACTGGCGAACCTTCAAGCAACGTTTTCTGCTTTATGTCACCGCAATTGGCGCGGAAGCGGCCACGAACACTCGTAAGGTAGCTTTGTTGCTAACTGTGGCTGGAGCTCAAGCAATTGAAGTGTATAACACATTCACGTTTGAGGAAGATGGTGATAAAGATAAACTGGACAAAGTGCTTGAGAAATTTGACCAATATTGCACACCCAAAAAGAATGAAGTCCACGAGAGATATGTGTTTCGTACCCGCATTCAGCAACCGGGAGAGTCATTTGATGCGTTCCTCACGGACTTGAAAATAAAGTCACAGAGCTGCAACTATGGAGAGCTGAAGGACTCCATTATTAGGGATCAGGTCGTGATTGGAGTAAGAGACATTAAGCTACGGGAGAGATTACTCAGAGAAAGTGAACTAACTTTGGATGCTGCAGTGAAAACGTGCCAGGCCAGTGAGCTGTTAGCGAGGCATACAAAAACATTTGGAGAGGGCGCTGCTGCGGCTACGAGTGCAGTGGTGCAACAGGAGACACTTTCAGTTGATGTCATACGCAAGAGAGACACAAGGGGGCGCATGGAGACTAGAGGAGCAGCGCCCATCACCCAGTATGACTGCAAATTTTGTGGAAATAGACACGGGCCTAGACAATGTCAAGCATATGGAAAGAAGTGTGCAAAATGTGGGCTTAAAAACCATTTTCAGAAAGTGTGTTTTCGGGAGGGAAAGATGGAAAAGAAAAAGACTGTACATGTCATAGAGACTGAAAACACAGATGAATCAGACTCAGAGACTTTCTTTATTGGAGCAGTAAATAGTGATACAAATAAAGTAGAGTCTGTGAGAGCAGAGCCAGAGGTATGGATAGCACCTCTGATGTTAAATGATACAATAGTACCCCTTAAGCTTGATACAGGTGCTAAGGCAAATCTCATAAGTTGGAGGGACGTACAGAGTCTAAAAGTGAGACCTAAAATAATAAAGAAGACAGTGGCCTTACAGGCATATAACGGACAGAGCATCGAAACCAAAGGAACATGCAGGCTGAAAGTGAAGGTGAAAAATCGCACTCATACACTTATGTTTGTGGTTGTTCCTGATGGTCACCAGTCTCTGTTGGGGGACAAGGCATGTGTGGACTTGGGCTTGGTGAAGAGAGTCTACACCATCAACCAGAACTGTGAGGTCACAGAGGTGCGTGCTCATCAGAGCAATATAAATCAGACACACAATGCCATTGTAGACAAGTATGCTGATGTGTTTGATGGTTTCGGTACTCTGCCTTGGACATACTCCATAAAACTGAAAGATGATGCAGAGCCTGTGATCCACGCTCCCAGGAGAGTTCCCGTAGCTCTACGAGACAGGCTGAGAACAGAGCTGGACCGCATGGAGAGACTGGGAGTCATAAAGAAAACAGAGGAACCCACCGACTGGGTAAATTCAATGGTTTGTGTCAGCTCTAAGAAAAGTGACAAGCTACGTGTCTGCATGGACCCCAAAGATCTTAATGCAAATATTAGAAGAGAACATTACCAAATCCCAAAGAGAGAGGAAATCATCAGTGACATGACAGGAGCAAAATACTTTTCTAAGATGGACGCCTCCAATGGATTTTGGCAGCTTAGACTGGATGAAGAGAGTACTAGGCTGTGTACTTTTAACACCCCCTATGGCCGGTACTCATATCAGCGCTTGCCCTTTGGCATCAGCTCTGCCCCAGAAATCTTTCACAGAGCGATGGAGCAGGTTATCGAGGGGCTGGAGGGCGTCAGGGTGTATGTTGATGATCTGGTGTGCTGGGGGTCCTCACAGGAAGAGCATGACACAAGACTGGTCAAAACACTTCAAAGAATACGGCAGTATGGACTCAAACTAAATAAAGACAAATGTAGGTTTGGAGTCAGTGAGATCACATTCCTGGGGGACAAAATTACAGTGGACGGGGTGCAGCCGGACAAGACAAAGGTGCAGGCCGTACTTGATATGGAAATGCCCAAGGATAAGAAAGGAGTTCAACGCGCTCTGGGTTTGGTTAATTTCTTAGGGAGATTCATTCAAAACTTGGCTGTGAAAACAACTCACCTGAGGAAGCTCTTACGGCGAGAGACTGAGTTTCAATGGGAACATGAACATGAGAGAGAATGGAAGGAGCTGTTAGAGGTGCTAGCAAGTGAACCGCTATTGGCTTTTTTCAGTCCTGACAGAAAGACAAAAGTGTCAACCGATGCATCGAAAGATGGCCTAGGGGCTGTCCTCCTGCAAGAAGATGAGGGAGCGTGGCGTCCGGTCGCTTACGCATCACGTTCAATGACGGCAACAGAATGCCGTTATGCACAAATAGAAAAGGAGTGCCTTGGCTTGGCATTTGGTTGTGAAAAATTTCACACCTACATCTATGGACTCCATAACGTGATCCTCGAGACTGATCATAAGCCACTGCTTGGGATTGCAAAGAAGAATCTATGTGACATGTCGCCAAGGATTCAGAGACTAATGATGAGGCTGCAGCGTTATGATTTCGAACTCATCTACACGCCAGGAACGCAAATGTTCATCGCTGATGCCCTTTCTAGAGCTGCACATGGTGACATTCAGACAAGTGGGACAGAGAAAGACATAGCTGTTCAGGTTGATATGGTCTATGCAGCACTGCCAGCCACACAGGAACAGCTGACAAAAATCGCCGCACAGACAGCAGAGGACCCTGTTCTGAGAAGGGTTATGAAAAACCTCCAGGATGGCTGGAAAAAGGGGTCGTGTGTACAGTACTATCCTCTCCAGTCGGAGCTCTCAGTGGTGGAGGGACTGTTGTTGAAGGGAGACAGGATCGTGGTGCCAACATCAATGCGCCGTGAAATGCTCCAGAGGGTACATGAAGGGCATCTTGGGGCCGAAAAGTCCAAGAGGAGAGCACGAGAGGCTCTCTACTGGCCAAACATGAACTCTGATATTGATCGGATAACCAGTGAGTGTGCTACGTGTCAGGAGTTCCGCTACAAGCAAACCAAAGAGCCCCTCATCCCCACAGAGATTCCCACTAAACCATGGGGGAAGGTAGGATCAGATATATTCCACTACGATGGTAAAGACTATCTATTAGTTATTGATTTTTATTCAAACTATCCGGAGATAGCTCTATTATCAAGTACTACGTCAAGGGCTGTGATAACACAAATGAAGTCAATCTTTGCCAGACATGGCATTCCTGAAACGTTAATCTCAGATAATGGCCCGCCATACGCCAGTTATGAGTTTCGGTCATTTGCATCGGAGTATGAGTTCAGTCATGATACGTCCAGTCCTCTTTTCCCTCAGGGAAATGGAAGAGCGGAGAAGGGAGTGATGATATGTAAAAGACTCCTGAAAAAAGCAGCGCACAGCAACACTGACCCATACCTGGCCCTGATGGCATACAGGGCGGCCCCACTGGCAAGCGGCAAGTCTCCAGCAGAGCTCTTGATGGGGAGAAACATCCGCACTCGACTGCCCAGGTACATAACACATAGACACAGAGATGAGGTGTGGGCTGGTAAAGCAAAAAAGCTACAACAGACACAAAAGACCTGCTATGATCGCACAGCCATAGCCCTTAGACCACTGCAGGAGAAAGACACTGTACGCATTCAAGGGTCTGGCACATGGACAGATAAAGCCACTGTTCTGCAACAGATCAATTCCAGGTCTTACAATGTTATGACACAGGAGGGCAATGTGCTTCGCAGGAACAGGAGGCACCTGCTTAAAATCCCTCGTGCCTTTGATCCTCAGGAGGGCAGTGAGGAAGACGTGAAGACAGGACTCCAGCAAAAGGAGGAAGTGACACAAAGTGAGGAGGATAAGGCAGCCCATGCAGAGCAGTGTCATGATGAGGTGACAAGAGACATGGAATTAATGGACACAACCAAGGTGGAACCGCATACATCACCTCAACCACGCAGGTCACAGCGCACCAGGAAACCAGTAGTTAAAATGGACCTTTAAAATAAAAATATATAAATAAACTGTTCAAAGACAGTATGTTGGGTTAGGGGTATAATGTTATTTTATCCACCTAACAATGTTCAAATGAGTCACTCATGCATAACACATTATATGCAGTTTGTTGTTCAGTTAATCATCAAATGTTCGTTGTTTATTGGAAAGGGAAGATGTAACAATAACAGCAGTTGTCGTAAAGCATAAGTTTTTACGTCAGTAGACGGCACGGAGGAAGACAGGCGGGAGGGGAAAAGCATAATAAAAAGGACGCCTGGGAAAACACGGGTTGCTTGTGATTATGACAGAATAAGCTATCATTACACCAGTCTGGCTTTTTTATGAGTTTTTTTCAGCAGTGGTGTCCTCCTTGGTCGTCTCCCATGAAGTCCACTTTGGCTCAAACAACGATGAATGGTGCGATCTGACACTGATGTACCTTGGCCTTGGAGTTCACCTTTAATTTCTTTGGAGGTTGCTCTGGGCTCTTTGGATACAATTCCAACGATCCGTCTCTTCAATTTGTCATCAGTTTTCCTCTTGCGGCCACGTCCAGGGAGGTTGGCTACTGTCCCGTGGGTCTTGAACTTCTGAATAATATGAGCCACTGTTGTCACAGGAACTTCAAGCTGTTTAGAGATGGTCTTATAGCCTTTACCTTTAAGATGTTTGTCTATAATTTTTTTTCGGATGTCCTGGGACAATTCTCTCCTTCGCTTTCTGTTGTCCATGTTCAGTGTGGTACACACCTTTTCACCAAACAGCAGGGTGACTACTTGTCTCCCTTTAAATAGGCAGACTGACTGATTATGAGTTTGGAAACACCTGTGATGTCAATTAAATGACACACCTGAGTTAATCATGTCACTCTGGTCAAATAGTTTTCAATCTTTTATAGAGGTACCATCATTTTTGTCCAGGCCTGTTTCATTAGTTTGTTTTTTTAAATAATTATGTTAATCAACAATTCAAAAGTAATGGCTGTTTTTGATTATTTAATTTTCAATAAATTTTATTTATTGTTACTTTTGTGAGTTTCAAGTGATTTCAGTGAGAATTGTGGGTTTTTCCTTCTTTAACTGAGGGGTACCAACAATTTTGTCCACGTGTGTATGTTGTTGACTGTTCTCATAATCAAACCAAATGAAGTCTGACACAAAATGTTACACTTGTGATATAAATTATTTATTTACATTTACAGAAAAATGACCCCATCAAGACAATGTAGTAATAACTATTAGAAATAGAACCCAAGATACAGAAGCTGACCTCTCTGAGGCATTCCTCCAGAGATTTTAGATTTTTCATCCCACACACACTCATACCTCACCACTTTGTTGTGCTTTAAAGAGATCTATATTTGGTATTATTTGTTATTTAAAAGATGCTATTTCACTGATGTCTGACTGGGGAGTAATACAGACATTATTAATGAAGCTTCGTTTAAGGCAGTAACATTTTTCTAGATGTTCACGTGGCAATCATTGTACATATAAAGTGTGGCATTCATTGTACATAATTTAATTTACATTTCATTTAGGATACTTTTGTATTGTGTGTGATTGGATTTTTACGGATATTTTATGTTAAATTTAGAGATTGTGTGTGTATTATTGTATTATCCAACTTCAGTGGCTAACTCTGACCAGCAGAGGACACGTTCGCTACACCATAGATATATACAAACGCTCGATGTCTCGAGACGGAGTCGGCGGCGTCGTCACTTGGCAGCCATCTTAGGACAGGGGACTGCTCTGGCGCACTGTACTGTAGTCAATGGTAAGGTGGATGATTTCCTCACTTTAACACTCATAACTCGCTCAATTCTTGATTGATTTACAAACGGTTTAGTTTATTACAAACTTTATTAACGTGGCTATGATTCAGGCTCAATTCCGAAATCGCAGCTTTTCGTTTTGAAAAATGCGGCATAGTTGTGTGTCTTTTCTGCCTGGCTACTCACATTGAAGATGGTGTTACTCACAATCTGATTTTCAATTATTAGGTTTTCCTGAGACCAACGTTTTTTGAGAACCTAATCTTTAGGCGAAATTACATTCTTTGTGGTTGTGGTTGTATTTATTTGCTTGTTAAGAGACTTTGATTGAGACCTTAGACTTATTGTTTGTATACATCTATGCCTGGATTAGTTAGCCTGCAGCCGAAATGCATTGTGGGTAATGTAGGCACCAGGTTCATGAAAAGAAAAGACATCATCTCTTTTTGTTGTGCATTGATTTTGGTTGAGCTTTGTTTTTATCTGTGCATTAGAAAGCTGATAGTAATAAAAAAGTGCAATGCTAAATATTAAAATTACATTTACATCCATTTATGCTGAAAAAAGCTGATATCTGTGTTCATTATTATATGAATTCAATGGTTTTAATTATTCTTATGTAAGCAGTAAAACAAGTACATCTCTGACGTTTATAACAAACCAAGCTGTTGTAAAATCGGTTGAAAATTGAGCAATCTACAGTGATTTTAAAATCCATGCTCCATTGACTTTAATGTTATGAGTGCTCGAGCAGCCCTGTCCCAAGATGGCCGCCATGTGGCGACGTTGCTCCCCATAGGCTGACAGCGCTCATGAGCCATCGAGTGTTTGTATATATCTATGGGGAGCAACGTGGTGATAACAAAATCTCGCGTGTTTTCTGACATGAACGAGATCACGAAATCAGCTGTTGCTAAAGTGGGCGTGCCACAAAGTAGGCGTATCGCAAAGGGACGCGTCACTTTGCGACACGCCTACTTTGCGACACGCCTCTCTCTTGCAGCCTGTTGACTCCATAAGACTGTTGACTCTCGGCCGAGTGCGGATGGTGCGTTCAGGAGCGTCGGAATTTTCTATACTACTGAAAATAACTGGGTTTACAACGGCTTACATGTGAAGAATTTGAATGTGTCGGAGACAAAATGACCCCTGACAAAAAGTGGGGGGACACATCCCCACCGTCCCCCCCTAAACTGACGCCTGTGGTTATCCTGCTGAAAGCAAGCAGTAGATGATGGTATACAGTGGTCATAAGGGATGCACATGGTCAGCAGCAATACAAAGACACACTGACATTATTACCATGGCTGATTGGTAGTAAGGAGCCTGAATCATTTAGTGAAACATTTTCCACACCATCAACAAGCAGCAGTCTGGAAGTTAACTCAAGGCAGTTTGTCTCACTGGATTGTTGATATGAACCTTAAAACTTTAAGTTAAGTCCAAGTCTAAAGGCTAAAAGTAAGTAAAAAGATTTGAGTTGAGATGAGTTTATTTTTTATTTTTTGGTTGTTACAGTACAGAAATTTCTATCATTCCCCACTTTAACTGTGACCTTCATGTCATTTCCCACCTTGACCTGTGTCTGAAAAACTCAAATATTTTCTTCCAAACACAACACTCGCTGCACTTCAGACACAGCAACACTGAGAGATTCACTCGCTAAAATGCAAACACCAGTTCAACAATCTTACATGTGCAGTCCAATGTACTGAGGGATTCATATAGCTATGTATAGGAGAGTCTGAACAACTATTCCACAAGGTTATGGCTCAGCACAGGAGAGCAGCTCCCCAGGACAAGACTCATCAGTTCACCTGACTGTGAAGGATGTTCATCTGAAGACAGAAATGTCCACGCTTTGGACAGAGAGGCATGAAGGAAGCCATCTATGTCAAACTGGAACAGCCATTTATAACCTTCATGTTTATCACATCTGAAGACACTCTGAAGCAGACACCTGTGTGCAAACATTGAAATTCAAAAGCTGCAGTCTTCGTGATTTTTATGGCCTCAAAGCGTTTCACAGCCTGAAACATCTACTTTTACAACATGGGGTTCACTGTCAGTTCCCACACTACTTATACTGCAGTCTTGACATCTCTCGCTGAGCATTTGGGCACCAGCGTCAGCAGCTGGAGTCATCTCTCACCCTAATTATGGCTCATTAGCTATGTGATTCTAGGGGTAGCATCACAGTATGTACCTCAGACCCTCCATCAGAGGTTTCATGTCTTCAAAAACCAAAGGAGAAGTCAAGCTGTTTTCTCGCTCTTAATCTACACAGAAGCACTGATGGATATCATTCACACAGAAAAAAATAATGACAAGTGCAGCATATAAGATGGTAAAACAATGAGGCAGGGAAAGAACTGTATTTGGGTTTTGTGTATTTGCAGCTCTGTTGTTCACATGTGTTTTCTTAAGTTGCAGTGTTCTCACAGACACTATGATTTCATTTAGATTATTGTCTCCTTCGTTTAGATGCTTATTAAGGATTTCATTTTAAAGCACTAATAAATTATTTTAAACCCTTTGCTTTACCCACTGCCATTTGATCTAGTATTTATACAAAAAATAGATTTGTGCAGCTTCAGGTTTTATTGCTATCCTGCTGCTTATGCCATCAAAATAGTTTTAAAACATCACATTCACAATAAAGAATTATGAAAAAGTTAAAACAGAAGTTCTGTGTCTATAGCTTCTGCAAGTGCTGCTCTTCTGTTGGGAGAAGACTTCATTCCACTTATTATTTTCATTGACCATACCAATGTACTTTTGCTTGTGCCCTTGAAGGTTACCCAGAATGTTGACTGTGTTACTGAATGTAACTTTCCTCAAAACACAGAGCAAAATTAAAATAGATTGTGCCCAGTTAATTAAACAAATGTATCTGTTGTTGCGACCTCGGCTGACCTCACTGATCAGCCAACATGAGTCATTTGGTTGTAGTTATTTTCCAGCTCTTTCGTTCTGCTCTGACCTGATAACAAAGAGAACACTCACAGTCACACCCATGCAGGAAAGGGGCGTGTTTATTTGAATATGTGAGTCCAAAAGCTCAAATTGCTCGGACTTCCTCGGTGCAACCAGTCTGCTGTGAGGCTCTGAAGCTGGAACAATGTCTACCTGTTGTCTGCTGACCGTGGCTGTCGTTGTAGGAGTCGCCTACATTTTCCGTCATATTGTAGTGAAGGGAAAGAGATGCACAAGCGAAGCAAAGCTGCATGGGAAAACTGTGATTGTGACTGGTAAAGTATACATTCTAGTTTGTCGTGATGGTGTTTCATCATGTCTCTTTCGGTACAGAAGAATCTTGGTAAAATAAAAAGACTTACTGTTTGCCTCCAGGCAGCAACACAGGCATTGGGAAGACCACAGCTATAGATCTGGCTAAGAGGGGAGCCAGAGTGATTCTGGCCTGTCGCAGCAGGCAGAGAGGAGAGGCTGCTCTTGAGGAAGTCAAGAGGGTGAGTAAAGACCTAACCTATTGTTTCTTCTCTGATTAATAGAATGTTCTCTGTCTTAAATGACTTTCTGATGTCATGCAGCAGCTTCTATTTACTCAAAATGCTATGCAGACGGTGTTGTTTAAAAGAAGCACTGTCTATACGTCATTTGTGTCTTGGCAAAAATGTAACTACATGAAACTAAATCAGGACACAGACAGATGAACACTGTATCTGCATCATTTTTGTTTTTAGTAACAATTTCTGTGCACAACATTTTCCACAGGAAAGCAAAAGCAATCAAGTTGTGTTCATGCAGCTGGATTTAGGAAGTCTCAAGTCCGTTCGCAGCTTTGCTGAAACCTTTCTGAAGTCTGAACCCAGACTGGACATCCTCATCAACAATGCAGGTTCATAATGCCATAAACATAAAAAAAAAAAACATTTTTAGAGAGAATGTTGTCCTCTGTGTCTGTACTGATGCGCATTTATTTTAATGTATTAGAAATTTCAATGCAAAATTCTTCTGGATAATTTAATGTCCAAATGCTACACTCGATGTACACACTTGTCTTGTTGGTATTCCTCAGGTGGTTTGATAAAGAGAGTAAAGCATACAATAGTTATGTAACAGTATTTGAAAAATGTCTCATATAGTTATTGGATTACTTGGTACGCCATATGATGCAGTTGTAAGTGTCTTATAATTGCTTTGGTATACAACTCAGTACAAAGAAACAAACATAAACAGTGACATTACTACAGAACAGTCCATTGCAGACACCCATCATATTAATGTGGCATGGTCAGATAATAGCTATGGTGTTGATCATTTGAGAGCTTCAGGATTGCACAGAAGTACAGAAGATTTGGAAGTTTTTGTGAATCCCTACTAAGATGACTTATCTTGTGACACTAGCTTGTCTGTGAATCTAAGAAGTGGTTATTCTCTCCTTTAGACTTTTAAAGCCTTGCATGTTTTGATGTTGACAAACAAGAGGGACCTTTCTCCATCTTTTGCTCCAGGTATTTACATGCAGGGTCGAACAGAGGATGGACTGGGGATGATGTTTGGGGTCAACCACATTGGCCACTTCCTGCTAACCAACCTGCTGCTGGAGCGACTGAAGCAGTGTGGACCGAGCAGGGTGGTTAACGTGTCCTCATTGGGACATAACTTTGGAAAAATAGATTTTGACTCCTTGAACACCCACAAAGCTCTGGGGCTGGGGACCTCATTTAGGGAAATCTTCCAGACCTACTGTGATAGCAAGCTGTGCAATGTCCTCTACACCCATGAGCTGGCCAAGAGACTCCAGGGAACCAAGGTGACCTGCTACTCCCTCCATCCAGGTCAGTAGTAAGAGTGTACCTCTATTCTACTCATGTGCACATGTACAGGTATTGCCACTACAAGAACTTCTTGACCTTTCTGGTTAGTGTTAGGTTTACATGAACTTGCATTTGATATCCCTGGTTCTGCTTTACTTTCCACTGCTCTTTTTAAAGACATAGCCCTCAAATTTCGGCCACATTTAGCAAATGAAGTCCTGTTGTCTGTGACTGGTCAAACAGCTGCTGCTTATGATTGATCAAACAGATAACAGAAACAGTAATCACACCTCAACTTGCAGCAAACTCCATTAAAATCTGTGTTTACACTGACGGGCTGTTTAAGCTTTGTTCCCTTGTTGCATTTTAAACAAGGTGCATTGGTCCTTCTCAGTTTGTAAAATACAAAGCAAGAAAAACTTCTGCCTTACAAGTTAAAGTACATGCTTAGGAAAACTCCAAGTTGCTTGTGAAAAGCAGCGAGAAGTAGCTGGAACTGATATCTGTGAAAGACCAAGCAATTAAATCCACTTTCTTTTATGTATTTGCAGGAGCTATCAACACTGAGCTGGCCAGGAACACTAGCTCAGTGTTGCAACTATGCCTGAAACCCTTGACTATGTATTTCTTTAAGAACACGGTCCAGGGATGCCAGACCACCCTGCACTGTGCCCTCCAGGAGGGACTCGAACCTCTCAGCGGACGCTACTTCTCCAACTGCACTGTGAGAGATGTCTATGACAAAGCCAAAGATGATGCTGCAGCAAAGAAGCTGTGGGAGCTCAGTGAGAGACTGTGTGGTCTTGCATGAAAAAGCTTTCTATTGAATTCATGACACTGAGTACTTTTTGTTTCAATAAGATATGAATTACATGCAATCATAGTAATTTTTGTAATCAGTTTAAGCACACCCATGTATAGGATTGTTGCTTAGAATAGTAACAATAATAAAAAAAATCATTTGATCATCTGATTCTTACTTGCTTTATTATTTGTACACTTCTCATACTTGTTTTTTTCTCTATATATGTATTTTGCACAACAAAACGGAGAACCCCCATGTACAGTATCACTAAAATGTTAAATTATTAAACTTGTATTATCTTACAATAACAATATACACTGTCCAACTTAAAAATCCATTAATAAAGTGTGGGGTATTGGGGCTGCACAATAGCTTGGTGGTTAGCACCGCTGCCTCACAGCCAGAAGGAGTGATTTAAGAAAAATGGAAGCCACATCCACACCTCATTTTACAAATCAGACAGGACCGTCAAACTATATTAAGAACTGGCCTTTTCAATTATCCTTCTTCTTCTTCTTCTTCTTCTTCTTCTTCTTCTTCTTATTATTATTATTATTATTATTATTATTATTATTATTATTATTATTATATCATCATTATTATTATTTTACTGTTTATGTGAAAATTTTTAAGGCCAGCAAGTGGATTCAAAACTACAGTAAATGTTTTCCATCTTTAAATTAAACAAAATGCTTCTTCTCAATAATAAAAACAAACAAACAAAAAATAACATTCTTCACAGCATGACCAAATGTAATATTCAGATGACCATAAACTCACCCAGAACAGACATCTAAATGAATTCATACCAAATTCAATTCAGTTTGCCTCAGTTCAATTTATCTGTCACCAGATCAGATGTACATGACCTCAGGCCAAAGCCTAAGAGAGAAACCCAATAGTTCCAGCAACCTCTGGCTGAACAAGTCAGGGTGAGGAGAACACAGAGTAAATAAAAGAGTGATGGAATCTGATTTATATCGCACCCTTTTCTTTCACTGTTGCTCCACTCTTCATCTGACAAGATAAGACCAGTCTTACTTGATGGATCAGTCATGATGACTTAGCAGCTTTCACTGGTGTGGTTTTGCTACATTGTCATTCTAATAAGCTGTGTTTGCTGTACAAAGTGCTCCAGCCACACCCAGATTGCACTACTGTTGTCAAATGTCCAAATAAAATGACACCATGTCCTTCATGTGTGCAATAGTTCAAATTGTTTTTCAAATTTATTGTATTGCATTGTGTTTCCTATATTCTTCTACCATTTTCTACAGTCTTGACAATCTGAAAGTCTTCTTTTTTAAAAAAAATCCAATTACTATTTAGTCTTTTTTTTGTGTTTCTAATAGTCCTAACCTTTTGCCTAATGGAAGACTGTATAATAACTATTAAGATTTATTTTGTCTTATCTTGTATGCAATTGTAATTTGGAGTGTGTGCAGTTTCATTGCTTTTGACAAACATGCAGGGCAGTGGTGGCAGCAAAAGTCAAAGTCTATGACTTGATATAAAAAGATCTTTGAGCTTGTCAGAAAAAAACCCAAACAAATTATTAATCAAACAGCCTAATGTATACCATCTACACAGGATTGTTGCCCTGTTATGGACGGTGTCCACTACAGTGGAGAGTTATTCAAACTTCAACTTAAACCACATTGTTGTGCAATAATTACCCCAACCAGTAGGGAACTTATGTCCTTTTAGATTTGTGGGAAAAGAGTTTTAAAAAAATGCAAAATGCAAAATGCAAAAAAAAATAAATAAAAAAAATAAAAAATTGTAGGTGGTGTACTACATTTTGTCTAATATGCACACACAAAAGATAAATATCAATCCAATAAAATCGGCTGTGGAAAGTATTTTCAGGTTAATGGAGTAATAATAATAATAATTATTAAACAATTATTATTAAAACACTTTGTTATAATATACCAACAAAATAAATAAACAAAAAACTGTCTGTATCCAGTGTTCATATTTGTGTTTTGGAAATGAATTCAATTAAGTACACATTTAATCAGATAGTATTAGCTTTAATTGGCATATTTCAATATTACACTTCAAAAAATATTTTCCCTAATGCAATAAGCATATTTTGAAAGTTTCATGATGATATCTAATACTTGAAATTTCAGAAAGAAGAAATATTGAAAAGGATACAATTTTTGTTATGTTTTAGGTCATGTTAGGTAGTGCTAAAAAAAATCGCAAAATCATTAAAAAAATAATTAATGCATTGTTTAGTGTTCAAATTTGGCAGCCAGCGTAAATGACTCTTTAGAAGAAGAAGAAGAAGAAGAAGAAGAAGAAGATTTTTGAAAGGAAACATGGCGACATCTGCTGGTTCAGTGGCGCTAAAGCGAGGAGCTCTACCGGAAGGTGCTTGAGGCGGTCGGAGCTGCTCCGAGGCAAATTGTAATGAATTACGATACACTGTGTGCTTTGACTTTTTTGTTCAAATAATGTCAGTACGTACAGTCATGATAAAGAAACAATCAAAGCACGCTACTTTCGCTCATAGAGAGTTTATTTTGCAAGTCTTGACGGGACCGATGCAGTAATTGTAGCATACTTGACTGTCCCGGTTAGTCCGGTGCTCTAAACAGGGAACATGTCGGTGCTGCTGGTGCTCGTAGCAGGAGCTGTTTCCTTCTATGTCATAGTCTACTACGGTGTGTTCAGAGGAGCGAAATGCTTGAGTTCTGTAAAGCTGAAAGGGAAGACTGCCATTGTCACAGGTAACTAGCGGCTAGCCTTGGCTATCAGCTAATGCTAACATGGAATGTAGCTTCATGTATACTGATTGTGTAACTTCAGAGCCACTTTGTGTCCCTCACATCCCAGCATACACTCAGATCCTACAGTGAACTATTGGGTTTTGGATTTTAAAGGAACGATATGACACCTGTAACACGTCAACTGGAATCTCCAGAATTCTCAAAGACTCCTCTAACCATGTGGATGATGCAGTAAATGATAAAATATTTTTTTTACCGCTGCTTCTCAGTGAAACACTTGGCAGCTTGAAGGTGTGCCAAAACTGATCCTGGTCCTTGGGAGAAATTACGTTTGAGTTCCTGCATTATTTTATCTGCTCTGTGTCCTAAATTATAACCTCACAGGTTGAAATAGCTTTAAAGGACCAATTCAGCTGAACTAGCACAGGTACAGTTAGTGTCTTTTCTTGGGCGGTCACTCCAAGTGGCCCAAGAAAAGAAATACAGCAGAGGATTTAACTGGAAAAAGTTAATTAATAGGCATGACAAAGTTTATTTTGAATTTCAGTACTGGAGGTTTTGTTGAATTTACAGCACTGTATTTAAGTGTGTTTTAGTTGTTACTAGGCTATTTGTTAAGAGTCGCGTCCACCCATTAAACCTCACTCACTGTTTTACTGTAATGCAGAACAATGTGTATTTAAAAAACTAACGTTAAAATAAATGTATTGTTTGTACTGTCTCTATATCAAAATTACAACAAGGGCAATGATCTGTTCATAGTGTATCTATAATCCCGGTTTTACAGGCCATGCTTTCGTCAGCAACAATCATCTGCCAGGGATTTGACCAACACAAGTGCATCTCATATGATTAGAATATGGTGGAAAAGGTCAATGTTTTTCTTCAGACTTTAATATATACATGGTCACATCCCTGACAGATGATACACAGTGGTGGAAAAAAGTTTTTGGACAGCCTTAAAATTTTATTTAATCTCAAATATGAAATATTTGTGGAAAAATATTTTTTTGTGTTTCAAAAGATGGGTCTGCATTAGACAGACCCAAACAAATACAAATTATATATATTTTTCGTTTATTGTATACAAGAAAAACTAACAAAACTAAATTCTTGACAGTTTCAATATGTCAGTTCTCAACATTGTCAGTAACAAAATCAACAAATAACAAAGAATGTGTTCAAGACAGCAAAAAAAACAAAAAAACCATCACATCATCAAATTAATATTTCGTAGTCCGGCCATTAGCGACAGTGGAGCTCTAATCCTGGCTGGATGTTCCCCACAAACCTTTCACACTGTTGAGGGGTAACCTGGTCCCATTCTTCTTGAATTACTGATTTTAATTCTTCTAAATTCTTTGGTTTACTCTTTGAAACAGACCTTTTGATAATCCACCACAGATCTTCAATTGAGCTCATGTCTGGGGATTGAGCTGGCCACTCTAAGACCTGGATACTGAGCTCCTGCAGCTGAGTTCTACTGACCCTGGATGTGTTTAAAGAGCATTATCTTGTTGAAACATCCAGTTTGATCTCAATGGAACAGAGCACGTGCAGAAGGGAGCATGTGGGTTTGGAGAATGGCACAATACCTGGCAGAGTTCAGACAGCGAGACGACCAAGACCAGCAGCACTCATGCATCCCCAAACTATGATCACTATGATAAACTATGGAAGATAAAGCTGGAAACTGGACTCATCTGACCACAGAATCTTCTTCCACTTCCTGGCTGTCCAGTTCACTGGGCTAACCTCTGTCTGTCATTGATCAGGGGCTTCTTGACAGCCTTGTAGGACCTTAAGCCATGATCTAAAAGTCGGTCACGTACAGTGTGGATGGAACACTGGACACCAGTTTGGTTTGACCACTGCTGCTGAAGCTCCTGTGATGTCATTCAGTGGTTTTCCTGCACATACAGATCAGGATGTGATCATTTCTTGCTGAAGAAACCTTTGGACACATAGATCTTGGTTTGTCTTTCAAGCTGTTGGTTCATCTGTATTTCTGCAGAGTGTATCCAACTGCTGAAGGACTGCATCTGCACTTCCTGGCTATCTGGTGATAGCTGTATTCTTCCTGGCTGAGAATCTGTATCTTCAGATGTGTTTCCTGCATTAGGTTCCTTGTTTTAGCCATTTTTGTCTCTGAATGACTTTCAGATGTGCTGGTTTTATATAGACATGAAGCACGGCAACAAAAATTGTGTCTTTTAATAAAAAGCACAACCTTTATTAGTGGATCAGTGGTACCAAAATGACCCAATCCTCAAAATGTCATATCTGTTTTTATGGGAACAATCAATTGTAAGTTTTTCATGGCTTTTTAAGGATTTGTTTAGTATTTTGGCTGTGACTGTGCAAAAAGAAACAGCACTTAAAGACCTAAGACCTTATTCCCAAGAGGGGAATAAAATGAACCAGTCAAAAATAAAGAGCTGAAGGCAGCTATCAAGGCAACCTGGGCATCCATTACACCTCAGCTGACTGCCTTCATGCACACAGCACTGCTGCAGAAATTGAATCTTTTGAAATATTCTAATTATTTTTTAGATTGATTTTTGGTTTCATGAGCTCTAAGACATTATCATCGAAGTTAAAGCAAATGAAGACTTAAATTATATCAGTGCATGTGTGCTGATTTTAGAACACACATATATATATATATATATATATACACACACACACACACACACACACACACACACACACACACATATACATACATATATATATGTATCACTTTAAGCAATGTCTAATGAAAAATATTTAACCTTTTTAGTTAAGTTTCATGTGTGTGAATTGTTTGCCTGCGCAGGTAGCAACACTGGCATCGGCAAGGCTACGGCCCTGGATCTGGCAAAGAGAGGAGCCAGGGTGATCCTGGCCTGCCGCAACAAGGAGAGAGCCGAGGCTGCTGCTTTTGATATCCGCAGAGTGAGGACTGTTGCACATCTGCACACTGTTCTACCACTTATCATTGAGAGCACTGAGAATTCAGGTTGCACAAACACTGGCCTGTCAGGACATTTAGCCTCAACTTTTCTTTACAGCAACAAGAGCAGAGGAGGTGTCATGCGAAGTGCATTACATGCAGGTTAAGAGCTGGGATGTTCCTGCTGCATTTGTAATAACACAGTTGCGTGCAGCGCTAACTATGACATGAGGATTATCAGTGTTTCCCCTGGGTTGAAATGGCTGTGAGGTGGTGGGGTCACTTTCAGCTGAAAGTTGTTGACGGGGGTGGGGTGGGGTGGGGTGTATATATATATACTATCGGGCCGTCTCCACCGTCCCCGCCTCAGCCAGTCTTGTCAGTCCGGCGGGTTTTGCACTGCACTTTTTTTTTTTTTGCCGCTGACCAGTGAGGCGGCAATGTCGGCAGTATTTTAATGAGGCGGTGGCCTATACCGACGAGGCAGGCCGCCTCGCTGGTTATATGGGAGGGGAAACACTGGGATTATGTTTGTGGAGATAGAATAGAATTCTGAAGCAGATGTTGAAACCTGGACCATGTGAGACTGATGACTGATAACATTTCCCAGATGTTTCCCTACATTATTAGGTAAAATAGTTTCTGTTAATATTTTTATTTAATTTAATATGGGCACATTTGAGTTTATTAGGCACAGTCTTGACAACAGTGTATTTAGTTCTTGGTCAAAGCTGGCTAAAAATTAATGAATTTGAAGCTCTCTGCCCCGTTTGCAGGAAAACCCACAAACTAGGCGCTTTAGGCGTAAAGGCATTAGAGCTGAATGGAACATCAGAAAATTCTAAAGTTGCTGTAAAAACCCACCAGCAAACACTTGCCATGAGTCAGCAGCGTTCTGTTTTCACATCAGGATCATCACCAGTCTGCATTGTGAGCTCCTGCCGTACTTGTTTGTGCCAGTATGATGCGGAATAGATCTCAGATTGCATTCACAGCGGTCTTAAAACACCTTAAACGTTACTTGTTGAAGCCTGCATAAAATTTGCATTTTTTCCTATCAATCTACACTCACTAACCCAGAATCACAAAGTGAAAGCTTGCTTTTAGAAATTTGTGTAACTTTATCAATAATCAAAAGCTCTTGCTTAAAAAAGCAGTGCTGTGATTAGATGTACCCATTTTTGAGATCTCCCCTTTACTGACTGCATTCCACCTAGAAAGTCCATTAGCTCAGGCATAGTTTGGAAAGACACACACCTGAGACCAGGACTCATCACAGGGTTTACAACCTGCCACAGTAGCAGCACCCATCAATCAGGCCTCTATGGTAGAGCAGCTAGATGAGAGCAAGTTTACATCAAGACAGCCTGTTTGCTGTGCTGTAAGTCATGCGTCCATTTTTGAAACATAAGGACTACTTTTTCCACGGTATCCTCTCAGGGATTTATACAGATATAATTACACATGTAAGAAAACTAAGAAACAAATTAACACACCCTTGATGATGCAGCTGTCATCAAACAGTTAGGCAAATGTTTTTGTGATTTTGAAATGCATCTTTGAATGTATGTTGAGTATTGTTGAGTCCTGCTGATGTTTGTACTGCAGCTAGGCTTACCTGGTAGTAATGTCCTACAGGAGAGTGGGAACAGCCAGGTGGTGTTCATGCAGCTGGATCTGGCAAGCCTGAAGTCTGTTCGCAGTTTTGCTGAAACATTCCTGAAGACTGAACCCAGACTGGACATCCTCATCAACAATGCAGGTGAAATGCCCTTTTTCATAACGTGCATTTCATTTTTCAGATATTAGTTTTCTATAAAAACAAAATGGAAAAAGTGCAGTTAAAGAACACAAAATAAGTTTTGTGTGACTTAAGTAACTACAGTGTTTCACAAAGGTCTTGAACCACGCTGTGTTTCAGGTGTGATGGGTCCAGGGCGTACCGAGGAAGGCTTCGGCCTGGCCTTTGGGGTAAATCACTTGGGCCACTTCCTGCTCACCAACCTCCTCCTGGAGCGGCTGCAGCAGTGTGGTCCCAGTCGAGTGGTCACAGTGACTGGACTCCTGTACCGCTTTGGAAACATTGACTTTCCTCTCCTGGCTTCCAAAAAGGACTTAGTGCCAGGTCAGCTTACCTGGCACAACTTTCAGGCCTACTGTCACAGTAAACTGTGTAACGTGCTCTTCACCAGGGAGCTGGCCAACAGGCTGCAGGGCACCAAAGTCTCCTGCTACACCCTACACCCAGGTCAGTGCCTACTGCTACTACTATTGCTGTCTTGAAACAGTGTGGCTGCCAAAAACCTATACCATGTCAAAACAATATGTGGGACTATCTATGTACAAACTTTGCATGTGTTTGAAGCATTTTTTTCTTGTCAGGAGTAATCTACACAGACCTGTGTCGAAATTTGAGTCTATGGCTGCAGCTCCTTATGATGCCCTTTGCCGAGCTCTTCTTTCTGGACCCTGAAGGAGGGGCCCAGACCACTCTACACTGTGCCCTGCAGGAGGGCATCGAGCCTCTCAGTGGGCGCTACTTCTCGAACTGTGTGCTCCAACAAGTGGGAGCCAAGGGACGAGATGATGCCTTGGCAAAGAAGCTGTGGGAAGTGAGTGAAAGGTTAACTAACTTCTCTGAAGAGGCTGAATCCTAATCCAGAAACTCTCAGACTGTATGAATACTCACAGGCCTCTGGTCTTTTAATGTCTTATTGGTGGATTGTTGGTCTCTGCTTTTTTAAGGGATGCTTTTTTGTGGTTTCATAAGTTCAAGAGATAGAGGATTGCCCAATATGGTTTTGTCAGGGCCAGTACTGATTATTATTGATCAGGGAGACAGATAATGATATTTGAAACTTTGCAGAAAAAATGATAATCTTCTTCTTTTCCTTTCGGCTTTTCCCTTCAGGGGTCGCCACGTGGAATCAATTGCCTCCATCTAACCCTGTCTTCTGCATCCTCTTCTCTCACACCAACTACCTTCATGTCCTCTTTAACCACATCCATAAACCTCCTCTTTGGTCTTCCTCTAGGCCTCCTGCCTGGCAATGGGAAAAATGATAATCTTCTGGGTGAAAATTTAAAATAACCTAAAGATCTGATTGTAAAACTTTGAGTCTAAGCCTGATATTTCCTATGTGCATTTTACATTTATTTCTTTCTCCTTTTCCTATCTCTGTGTTACCAATTTCCAAATCTTCTTCACTACAGGAAGCAACAGTAACAGCCTCTGTACAGCAACCAACAGGCTGAAAATGGCAAAGTTTGTTAAGGATTTGGATTGTGCAGTAGGACAAGCCTGTGATTGTTTTGGTTAATCAGCCACCAAAACAGTTCCCCTGACCCCAGATTGCAGGAGCACTGTTGCTGCATTCTGGGCTTTACACTGCCCAAGATGATAATGATGAGTTTAAAGAAATACAAACAATCCAGAGCATTTGTCCCCCTCTGGTAAAATGATATTGAGGTGCACTCGGTCTGTTCTCATGCATTGACACAGTGCTGTGGAGACAGGTCTGTATATGGAACTACAAACAAACTTTAGCAGAAAACTTTGTTGAAAACAGATTTAATTAAAAGGGCACTTTTCAGCTTGTATCCTTCAGTGTTGATTGGCCCTTACATGTGATGTGTAACCAGTCAGATAGTGCTGTGGGCATCGCTTTGCTTGAGATCACACACTAGAGACAGATAGAGAGCAGCTTCTCTTTTAAAAGTAGCACATTTTTAAATTCCACTCTTTATTAGGAACTGGTTAAAAGGAAGGCCAAACAGGAGGTTTATGGATGTAGTGAAAGAGGAGATGAAGATAGTCAGTGTTAGAGAAGGGAATGCGGAGGATATGGTTAGATGTAAGCAGATGATTCGCTGTGGAGACCACTGAAGGGAAAAGCTGAAAGGAAAAGAAGATGATTAGGAATTGGTTTAAAAAAATAATGATAATGGCAAATACCATATCCAGTAAGTAGCCAGGCTAATAATTGGTCAGCTGCTACTTTCAATAACAGAAGACAAACTATTTTCTTTAGCTTCCTTGCCATATATTTGTGCTGACTTTATCAAATGGCAGACTTCCACAGAGAGATTTCACGATTGTGCTTCTGGTTGAACCACATTTTCTAAATGCACTTTATGAGGAAATGTTCTTCAAACCTTCCTACTGTCAATTACAAATTCCAGCTTGGCCTGATTTAATCTGCTGCTACCAGTGTTAGTCCAGGGAAAGAAAATGCAAAATAGTTTTAGATTAGCCCTGCTGGTGAAGTCATTCCAGAGCCCTGTGGAAATGAGGTGTAGTGCTCTTTCCTCAGTCATTGTTGCTTGATACCCACTGATGAGACAAAACATTGGGGCCACCTACCTAATATGCTGCAGTTACACTCAGTGTGGCAGCTCTGATTTGCCAAGGCCGGACTTCTGAAGGTGACCTGTGGTATCTGGTACCAAGTTAGCGGCAGATTCTTTAAGTCCTTGAAGTTATTGTTTGCTCTTACTCAGTCATTTTGCCATAACTGCTTGGCCCTCTTTGACCCTTGTCAAAGTAGCTCATTGCTAGTTCTTGCACCGACTGTCCAAGGCACCAACGGTGCCGAAGGACTAGTTGCCCATTTCTCTCACAACCAAGACTGTAAGAATGAAGTGTTCACTTCCTGTCTGATACGTCCCACACTTATGCACTGAGTTCATTAGATAACCAACATTTTTCGCTTTATCTGAGTGATCAGAATGATTTCACCTATTGGCGTATTTGTTGAAGGGCATATTTTTGGTAGTGAAATTCACCAAAGTAGGGCATTGAAATTCATCCTCTCATTTTTCATGTCTTATGTCATGTTTCTTCTATGGAAATGTTTACCCCACAGTGTTGTTTGTCCTTAGAAATTAGGGCTGTAGTCGTGTGTGTATTTGTCCCAAACCAGCTAGTACATTATATTGACTTCAAGAGGAGTTTAGATTCTTAACTTTCAGTTTTCAAAATATATTATTTTAAGCACTGTACCAAAAAGAACTGTGACTCCTTGATGTACATGGTGGACCATGAATTTTGTGTACCTTTAGACCACCACTGTAAAGTGTCCTTAATGAGCTTCTCTGTGGTTGGAGATGTTCCTAATAACTGAGAAATGTTAATTGTGTTGAACCTTTGCTAATAAAGTTTGGCCACTCTGGAATCATTATTATCAGTGATGTGTATCTAAACAGTTGTGTTTCTGTCCAATTTAACTGCTCGACAGTTTTCTACAGGTTTGCATGTGCTTGATTCTATCATTGCAGCTCGCCTAGGAACATTGTTTAACCCTGGTTGGTTTCAGTCAGAAATTTCACACATGAAAAATGTGTCACTCAAAATACCAGCTCAGCAAATGGTAACCCAACCCTAACTATCAGAATGACGTTGCAGGAATCGATATATTACATGGGACTTGTCTGTTAATCTCAATTCAAACTTTAATTGAACAGTGATAAATCTTTCTAGACAGAAAAGTAACTTCTCAAATTCAGACTCAAAGATCAAAATATCAATCAGCAAAATTCCCATGAAAAGAGGGCTGACCTAGAGAGAGATCTTGGAGGCTGAGAAGCATCTCTAAATCATTTTTTAGGGCTAAAAGAAGGCCAGACATTAGACCTAATTTTGTCTACTCTGGAGTTAATTGTTTGCATTGAATCAGCTTCACCCAGACCAAGAAGAAGTAACGCTGCATTCTTCAGGGACATACTCCACCCTCTGGTTTTTATCTTTGTGTGTATACTTCTAACCACACCTCAAAATTTTGAGAACTACTTTTAGGCCAGAGAAGATCAAGGAGTGCTAGCAGTCACTGACATCCCTCCACAGTCACCTGAGCTCAACCCTGAACATGAATGGGTCACTTAAAGAAACCCAAACACTCCTGGTGTGGCCGACTCATTCGCAGCACTGCACAGTTTAGGTGCCCTAACAAAAAAAGACCAGGTCCCATCTAGTCTTAAATTAGACACAGGACTGTGCACAGGTTGATAGGGGGATAGTAAGTCTGAAATACAGCCTGGAGCCTGGCTGTGAACAGCCTTAAAAGTAATCAATAAAAGCAATCTTAAACACACGGGTTACTAAAAGTGGCATGGTGTGATCTGTTTTTCAAGTTTAAGTTAGAAGTCTAGTAGCAGCATTCTACATGTAGGACAACTTCTGCAAGCTATAAAACATAAAACTTGTCAAATTGTGGTTTTTTTTTTAGATGATAAAACCAAAACTAGATGACTGCTGACTGATTGAAAGATGAGGCCAGGTTCATTGGCAGCAGATCTTGGTCCTGTCGGTTGCGAGGTACAACCTCTGTGGATTAGGCTTCTTACAGCACATCTCAAAAATGCTCAATTGGATTGAGATCTTAGTCGTTTGGAGTCCAGGTCCACACCTTGGGCTCATTGTTGTGTTTTTGAAGCCATTCCTGAGCAACTTTTATGGTGTGGCAGGGCACAATAACCTGTTCGGGAAGGGCCCTGCTATTGGGGAATTCTGTTGCTACAAGAGAGGTGTGTTGGCATCCGTCAGTGTTTAGGTGGGTGGTATGTGTCACAGTAACATGCATATGAATGCCAGGACCCAGGATTAAATAGAAGTACATTGCATTGTAGCAAGATGAATAATGCTTTTGATTTAATCTGTCAGTGGTTGTAATGTTGTGGCTGATTGATGTGTAACTAAGTATTGTCTCTGTAGCAATGAAAAGCGACTTGGAGTCTGTGTATAATCCACAGTCCAGAAAAAAGCCAAACAAATAGCAAAGTATTGCATTCTACCATGCAACATGCATAAAACATGTCACTGACACTTCTTTGTGGCTGTCATCGGTATGGCTGCCCACACTGTAGTGATGCGTTTATTTAAAAAGTCACATAAGTACCATATTCAATGTGCATCATGGTGCATAGTGACATTCTCTCTTGCTGTTAGAATATTAGGTAAAATTATATATATTTTATATGATAGAAATAGACCCTATACAGAGCCTAATCCTCTCCTGGCAAATCATGTCTAAACAGATGATTGTAATGTGTGAATTTAAAGACATTGTTTCTGTAAAGTACTAATAATCAAAAAGAAATGTAAATATAAATTTCAATCAACATTGGAAGCCATTTCACTATCATTTTGTCGTTTTTGAACACAAAAACCCATTTACTCGATGCTGGCTACATATGCAAGCACAAATGAACCTGTCACTGTACAGTGTGTCCACAAGGGGGCAGTAGCGTAGCACAGCTGCACAAATACACCACCTTGTCTCCTCATACAGCTCCTTGGCTGTTGTTGCTTGGAGCAAGGTTGTTGAGGACCTTAACCTAGCAGACCTATGGATTCTGTTCATTATGAGTGCTGATTATTAACACGGGTAGGCATGAAAGCCAGGTCAGTTGTGTGTGTTAAGAGAGGTGCTCTTGTAATTACTCAGTAGGACATTCCTCTGCGCAGGCTTCTCCTTTAACCTCAGCGTTGGTGGGGAGGAACACACTTCCACGATCGATTCCTATCTCCTCCTGCCTTCAACCATCACTCTGTCCCCTGCCTTCACCTTGCCACCTCCACTGTTTCTGCTGGCTGCTCAAAGGACCTCATAAACTTCAGTTGCAGTTTTAGTGACAATCTTCTTTATTAAGTTACAGTTTCACCTGACCTGGTCTAGCAAAAACTTTCTGGCTTGAAGTCAAGAAGTTCAATTCCAACCCAAACACATGAATGCAAAGTTTAACATTGAAATAGCCTGCATGAGAACTCCAGATAGCAAACTCAGTGGTATTGTGGAAAGAGATGCTGCCTTTACATTTTTAAAATGTTGTTTCAGTGCTGTTTGTACTGCAAACAGTTCCATCCATCTCTGTGGTGGTGGAGGTGAGTTGGAAATCTTTTATTAATCAGAGCAAACAATTGCGTGGCAGTTCTCTTACAATGAGTAAGAGATCTGTTAATTCACCACTTGGGATACATCCATCCATCCATCCATCCATTATCTATACACCACTTTATCCTCTGTTGGGTCGTGGTGAACTGGAGTCTATCCCAGCTGACTTAGAGTGAAGGCAGGGGACATCTGGTCACAGGGCTACGTATAGAGACAAACAATCACACTCACATTCACACCTACAAATATTTTAGAATCACCATTTCCCAGGGACACAAACCAAGGATTTTTTGTGAGGCGATAGTACTAACCACTGGTGCACCGTGCTGTCCTGACATTTAGAGGTTAGTGAAATTTAAATTGCTTCACAGGTGACTGAGAAGCTGACAATAAGACAGTTCACATGTAATTTATTGCATATGGCAAATAACAGTAAAATAAATAAATAAACATGTTACCAACCATACATATATGCTAAAGCATAAACTTATTAAATCCTGACTATTTGAAGTGGAAAATACATCATATCAATGCTTTATTTTAGCCATAGCAGTCAACAGGGTTCATCTTAAACTACTAAGTAACTCAGCTGAAATAGATACAAAATGGGCACAAATAAGAACATTAATTCAGGGGACTGACTGTTGATTAATATCCACTACTCCTCGTCTAATGTGATACTGCTGAAGCTTTCCATTCGTATATGACATATTTAAATTCATGGAACTTTTCACATCACTGGCAAACCCTGAGAGTCCCGTTAGTTTAAAAAAAAAAAAAAGTGTTGAAATGTTAAACGTTTGAGAAACTAGTTCATATCCATATCAGAAAAGGCATGTATTTGTTTTGCATGGCCTCGTCCTCCATCCTAACACTGGAAGAACTTCACCCCTCTTTTCTCAGCAGCTAGTACAGGATGACATTAGGCAGCTTTACGCTGCAGGAACTGGGGGCAGGTACGAGGTGGTCCAAATATTTACAGGAACAGCCCCATAATCATCCTTTTCAGCTTTTCTGTTTCCATGTCATGTTTGTTATGTTGGCCTGTAATGTGAATTTCACATTGTTGATGGTGATGTTGGAGAGGGGGGACTGCTACTGGATAAGACACAGAGAGGGCTTGTTGTCCACTCTGAATTTAATCAGTTAGCATTGTTTTCTGGAGGTTTAACCATTTAGCATAGAGTGCAGCATTACAGTTTTTCAGGGTCACTCAGAACAACCTATGTTGGAGCAGGTACTTATTTCTCTCAAAAATGACCCAGAAAGAGTCCTTCAGTGGAGGTTCTTGAGGTTGAACCTACGTAATGTTTTGGGCTGCCCTACAATGACCAAGTTCCTGTAGTGGAAAACAACCGATTGTCCTTTGACAGAAATTTAATGTGAAATTGTTAAACACTTGTTCAAATACAGTCGTCTCCACATTGCCCCATCATTAGTAAAAACCCCAGCTCCCCAAAAATCTACAGTAAGTGCTGAAGCTACACGTCCTGAAGGCTCATTTGATAAGAAAGCAGTGTTGTTTGAGGCCAAAGGTCTGCAGCTCAGGAGTGTGCATACCTCTTGCTTGATCTATAGTTCATGGATGTTCTGTCAGTCCTGCTCCACTCTCTTGTTTGAGAAGCAGCTCATTGATGACTTGTGTGTTGTGTTTGCTTTGTGCTGGCTCCACAGCACTGCAGTACTTAGTGAGTGGATTAGTGCATCAATTAGGCAGCTATTGGATGCACAGAGCCATGCAGATTGATTTCGATGCTGTGGGATCTGTGTGCAGGTTGTTTGTATGGGGACAATATCAACACATCTCGATGAAATCACCACTGACGTTTGCTCATTATGTTTTATTATATTACCATATAGATGGACATTTTCCGCATGTTTGCTGCCAGTATTTCACTGGGCAGAAGGACACAAGCTTACTTGACATACAGTAGTTAATCTTCCAGGTTAACAGAATAAATGCATTTGTACAAGTTATGTGAAGTAAATTATGAGTATCACGTGAAGTAGTACTAAACTGAGTTCAACAGGTGAGTCACATGGACAAAGTAAGTACTCTGATTACATGTTTAAATCCATGAAATTAGCATCAGGGAACTTCCTAGGGAGTGAAAGGTAGAACTTAGTGACATCGGGATCTGGTGCTTTCTTTATCGTTTAAGTGTATGGTGTCATCATACCACCTAAAGAATTTCTAAAGCCCTCAAACAAAAGGCTGTGGCTGCCTATGAGTCTGGCAAAGGATTTAAAAGATCTCTAAATGAAGTGATGACTGACAGTTTGTTCAGGACTGGCCAGTACAAAAAAATGGAGGTTTATGGAATGACCTAGTCAAAGCCCACATTGCAATCTCATTGAATTGTAGGGGGATTTAAGAAAAGCAGTAGATGCACTGAAACCCTCAAACACACTGAAGGACGTTTTCATGGAGGAGTGGTCAAAAATGTCAATAAGCCAATGTCAGACTAATGTGCAAGAGCTTTTAGACCAGGGCTACACTTACTGGTCCTAGAAGAATATGATGTCCATTGATATTTTTATTGAAATAATAAGTGCAGAACTCACTCTGCACATGGTATGATTTTATTTATTTAGTAGATTTATTTATTTGATCAGGGACCATGCAATTAACATAGAAATCATCTGATGTCTTGCATATAGAGTGCATGGCATGAAGCTAATCATATTAATATATTGCTGTATGTTTTGTGAAAATAAATATTAACCCTCATCTTCACCATTCCCATTTAGCACAGTGGATGAGACAATGATCCAAATTTTGAGGAGTTTCACAAGAGTGAGTGGAGTGTCGTCATGGAACATAGAATACAGTTCCATCTGTCCATAATATCACTGCATAAAAATGTTGTTTTTTTGAAGAATGTTGATATTTTTAAGAAAAATATGTCCCCCAGTAGTTCTGTAATCAGACCTCATAGAGTTATGGGCTATAGGTGGGAGGCACATAAACAAAAAGGCAAGTGTTGATGAACTCATATACAACATTAACCCTCCCCGTCACCTCTTTCCTCCAGCAGACACTCCTTACTATTTAGTGTGAGAACACACTAACAGACCCAGAACCACACGCACGCACACACACATACACACACACACCTACACACACACACACACACACACACACACACACACACACACACCACCACCCGTCCGGCCTTATCAGTAACAGCGGGGGGTGTCAATAAATAGAAGCATCCTCTGGGTCTTGTTATTTCCTCCGCTGCAATTAACATTCCCATCTGCTAACCTGTGATTAACGGTGTTTACCGATATGCTGCAGAGTGTTCGACTGCTTGAGTCACAATACACACCTTCCTCTCCATTTCCCAACCCCTCCCATATGCAGCTCAGGCTGTCAACACTCCCTATACATATGTAAACTGTTCTCCTGGCTCTCTACTTTGGCTGTGCTGGTGGAAAGTTGGTATGTAATGATTGTATCATCTTATTGTACCATATTACTGCAGATATATCAGCCTGATACTGAAAAAGCTCTAATAAAATGTTTACTCTCTAACTTAACTGTATTATACTGCTGTAGTAACTATTTTCTTCTCACAGATTTGCCTCTCTTGCCTCCTCTCCAGTCTGTTATGTCCCCCATGGATTTCTGTTGCTTTGATTTGGGGTACTTGCTGATATTTACTTCGGGAATTCAAATTTAGACAAAGAAGGTGGAGCTTAGGAGTCCCTCAGAGAGTCACCTTAACTCTAATCACTCCAATAACTTGTGCACAAGAAATCATCAAGTACAGGCAATCTGCATTGGAATTCACTCAGCACACTCATGGTCCACAGAAGAACTGTGTCTGAGGGCGACTGTCGGTCAGATGGGAGAGCATGTCAGTCTCCAGCTGTTTATGTGACAGAGTCCTTGGGCACGAGACTGAAACCCAAGTTGCGTGCGTGCTTGTGAGTGTGTGTGTGTGTGTGTGTGAGGGTGTTCTTGTACTTGCTCCATTGTGAGAACCATTTTCTGCATTTAACTATCAAAGTGAGGACATTTTTACAAAGTGAGGACATTTTGGCCGGTCCTCACTTTGAAACAGCCATGTTTGAGGGCTTGTTTTTGGAGAACAGGTATGAATTGAGGTTTGGTTAGGGTTAGGGTAAGGATTAGGGTTAGGCAATCAGTTGTGATGTTTAAGATTAGGGTAAGGCTCTAGGAAATGCATTACGCCTATGGATGTCCTCACTAAGATAGAAGTACAAACATGTGTGTGTGTGTGTGTGTGTGTGTGTGTGTGTGTGTGTGTGTGTGTGTGTGTGTGTGTGTGTGTGTGTGTGTGAGTGTGTGAGTGTGTGAGTGTGTGAGTGTATGTTATGTGTGAAGCACTTTGTAGAACCGAGATAAGGTCAAGTGCAGACCATTTACTCTGGCTACCAAACTTTGGCTACAAAAAATTACTTTGGCTATAAAAACTAAGCCTTTCCTAAACTTGGCTGCCATCCCTATCGAAGTTGTCTCATCATGCAGCTATACAGTGTTTCTATCACGTCTGCATTGCTCCCTGGAAATCCCATTGTGTAAACATGTCTACACTGCATAGTCTCAAACATACCAGCATTATTGAGTGCCTTTGTAGCTCAACATGTTGAGCAGGAGACCCATAAACAGGGGTTATAATCCCTGATGCAGTGGTCATGGGTTCGAGTCCATCATTGTCATTTGTTGCATCTCTGTCCACCACTCTTGTCCCCATGTTTGCTGTCTCTCTCTCCACTGTGCACTATAATAAAGACAAAAAATAACTTTAAACAAATATTTGAAAAAAAAACATACCAGTAGTACAGACCAAAAATATGTCATGCTGGGCTCTAAATATTTAAGACAAAGAATCAGTGGCAGCAACCAGGACCTACTCGATGGATCCAAAGCTGTAGCACTGTGTTCACAGTGTTCATAGTGTTCATAAGACATGGTGGAATTCTTGTCAGAGTACACCAGTCCAGGCTGAGTCAAGTAAATGCACGGGATGAGGATAAATTTGCACTGCCAAGTATTCCTGAAAATGGTAAAGAAAATGTAACCATGGCACACGCTGATGTGTCGCAAAGTTCAGATGATGAAAGGAGTGTTAATGGAGAGGAGCAAATCCCTGAAAACTCAGAGACAGATGAGAGAGAAAATATGAGACAGTCTAATGAGATGTATACTGATACAGCTAATACAGTGGGTTCTACTGATATCAAACTAAGAACAGGTCCCTCAGTCACATTTACAAACAGAGATGATGATGTTCAGCACATTGTTAGAGTTTAAGGCAGAGCAGGAAAAGCCAAGGGGCAAAACAAAAACTAGTACAATGTGCAGTATCTTGGACCTGATGGCAGTGAGGTTTGTCCCTCACTGCCATCCACTCACACTGTCACAGAAACACATCATAGATACTTGTATCTGTGACCATTAGCCAATGGTCATAGCAGGCGATGGGTGAGAGTTGGAATATAGACCACTGTTACGGCCGTATTCTGTGATGTGATATTGTTGTGTTTGTATTTTGGAGTTGTTTTGTTGTCTGGGAGTGGGTGTTCTGTGTTCTTGTGGATCTTTATCTTGTCCTTGTTTTCTGTGTGAGTCGTCTGTTCGTCCTGTTAGTTTGTAGTGTGTGGTCTGTCTGTGGGGAGATCTTTGTTCTGTCCAGGAGGTGTAATTGGCAGCAAGGCGGACAATGCTGGTTGGCTGTTCACCTTTTTAAATCTCGGTGGTCTGCAGTGGAGGAGAGAGCCATTCTGAGAGCAGCACCTTTATTGCTTGTTTTCCCAGACTCCAAACAATTTGATTAAAACCTGTGTTTTCTGTGATAGATTAGACTAGCTTTGCTTTGGTTTGTTAGACTTAGGTTTCTTTTTCTAGTACTGGTATTTTTGTTGGATAAGTTTTTTTTGGTTTGAGTACTAAAATGCCTCTTTAGTTTGAATCCATTTTTTTTTTTTTGTTTGAATGTAGAGCCCATGGAGTGGACTGTTTTATTTTTTAAAATATTGTAAATAAACCTTTTTGTAATTTTCATAGATCCGGCTGGCTGATTTGATGACTGGGAAAATATTCAATTTTTTTTTAAACAAATATTATGCTATGCACCTTCCCCCTGTCACCACCTTCATCAAGAGTTTTTCTAGGGTCCAACACTCTGCCAACTCTGTGTTATTCTTTCATATTATCATTAATAAGCCAGACTTTTCTGTTGGTAGAGCAGCTCATCTAATCCCAAAGAATGGCAGTCCACAGTTTTCCAGCACTGTACCATTTTCTGAGATCCTGATGTGCTGAATCTCAGGCCAGACATTCTGTCTTTTGTACAATGTGTCACGGTGTCCCTGCTTCTTGTCTTTTACAGGTTTTTGGGTTTTCTGGTTTGGCTTTAGAAAATTATGGCATGTTTGGATTTGTTGTTTTTCTCAGCATAAATAGGTTGTTAGTCTGGAATTTTTATTGTTATTATTATTATTATTGTCTTGATTTGTCCTGTGTTGGGAACATTTGCACATATAATATAGACTGAGTCACATACAACACTGACACAGTACATACTGTACTCAGTGGCCAACACTGAAATGACAACAAAGACCAATTTCAGACTTTGTGACAAATCTCTGCATCCTTGTGTGCAGGTGCTAATACAAACTTTAATCATGCTAAATCTTCATTTGTCTTGGAAGTGTTATAATTATCCTGCCTGTTACCCACTGTGTCAGGAACCAACATGACACAAATGTGGAGAGAGAGCAAACCTCCAGCATTCTAAAAGCCTCTTAAAAATACATTCAGTCATTGCACTTAGGTAAATGAGCACACGCTCATGCTTTTTGCAATTTGCAACAACCTAATGAGAAAATGCTGCTTGCTGAGCAGAGACTGTAAAATAACAACATACCAGAGAGGTTACTGCTACAAAAGCTATTAATTACATAGAAATGATACTGCTTTGTTTGTTGCTATGGTAACATTGCCAATTGCCAATTAGCTGCACAGACAAAAATATTTATCATGTGTTTATATGACTTCCATCCACTCAGTCACAACAGTTTTATTACTTGAGGGTCCTTCTTTATTGTTAAAGTGCAAGTACAGCACTGAGCTGAAGCTCCGTGTCTGCTTGGATTGATAAAACCAACAGATTTGTTAGTCACTGTTGTTCACCAACATATATCACATATAAGCTTCAGTGATAACTCCTGTGGACACTAATGCAATTAATACTTACTAACATTTCTTTGCATTAAAATAGCAAAAAATATTAGAAGCTGAAAACAAGCCACAGAGTCAGTCTTAAAAGACTGATGCCTGAAGCAGGACATGCATCTTCTTTGGTCATTTATCCAACTCTTCAAAGCCAGACCAACCTTTTAAAGTTGATATGACACATGTGTTACCAAACAGTTGATGTAGACCAATATTATCATTGTTTGTGCCCTTCAGACAAACTTAAGTACAAACAGAAACATTTTTTTGCTCTGCTTTTGTCCAGCTGCTTCTGAGAAAAATATCTGGCTCTCTACCTGCTAAATACTTTCCTGTTTTTTGGTATACAGTACAATGTACAATGTGGCTTAATTGGTGGGTGTTTATGGTGATTCAATGAAAACACCTATGACAAGGTTCAAAGTTTGATTCAGGAGTTAGTGCCAGGAGTGTGAAAAAAAATCTGCAAGCTACAACAATAACTGCATCTAGTAAAACATATTTGTTTCTAGGGTAAAAAAAAATGTGCTCTTTTAGATAATACCCCCCAAAAGTGTCTATGATACATTTTTATACCAACTTTTTAGCCTTTTATGTAAAAAACATGCAAAAATGTCAAAATTTTTTGTGACAATGTTTTTAGAAGTGTACTTTGATTGCAGCTCTGTGTCACCAATACCAAATGTGCAACATATTTTAAGGTTTCTGTCTACTAAGTATGATCTCTTGTTTAAAATGATACCTAGTTTTAAGGATTTCAGGTACTTTTCACTATTCATCTGGTGCAGTCTTTGAAGCAAGGCCCAGTTACAAAGACGTATGCAATTTTTAAAAATGTAAGTAAGATTTTGTTTTATTTCTTGTATTCTAGGCTAAGTATGATACCTACACACATGTATTATATGTCATTTTATTCAGAAGGACCAGAGGATCAAAATGGTGTACAGCAAAACATTTTCAGCTTCATAATATAAGAGTACTATGAGTCAATACTAACCCACCCCCCTTGATTTGTTGATGCGTGAAAAAATTATTGAATTTTCTAAAAGAAACTTGCATTTCTTCATTTTTCATTATTTATGTTTGAAATTCTAACTTGATAAGTCTAACTAGGCATAGTATAATGAGTTTGCATTAATTTGTTGATATATGCCCCCAGTAAAAAATGAAAGTTTTTTTAGAATTTTTTTTTTGGTTGCCAAATAAGTTTGTAAATTTAAACTTTGAGATTATTCTTCATCCTCATGCTTGTTGTTCTACTAAACTTAGTCAATAAGCCAATGTGTGTACTTTCTAAGACTTTGCTGTCATTCAGTAGTTTTTCTGGTGCCTTTTCAGATTGAATGAGCTGAGAGCATAATGCCAAAGCAAAAGAAAGCATCAAGAGGGGGTGGACGCCCGAGTGGTGATTACTCGAAGCTGTCATCTGAGGAAAAGAAGGAATATAACAGAAAAAAAAAGCATCAGCATCATACACCAGAACTACAGAAAGCACCTCTGGAAGCCATGATGAGCCTAGGCCTGTTGGAAGGCCACCTATCATAGGCTCTGCCATGACTCCAAACACCTTAAAACCTGAAAACACATATGAAAGACGCATATGGCTCATAGCTCCTAAATGAAACAAGATTGTGCATTTTTGACTTCAGATTTGAATTCCTGAGAAAATTCTACATAAGATGGATTTCCCTGATTACTGTGAAATTCAAAAAACAGTGATTTTGGCACTCAAATCTGACTCAGATCTTAAACCATGTCCTATGTGCTTCTGTTACTGATAAACAGGTAGATAAGCCACACCTTTCATAATATACTCTGTCATTTTAAACATCATTAATATAAGTATTAATGTTTAACTTTAAGAAAAACATCTTAAAACTATGACTTTGTATTTATCTACTCAATCTTATCCGGCCACTCTCCAGTTTTACAATATCCCTAAATTAACATCCATCCATCCATCCATTATCTATACACCTCTTAATCCTCATTAGGGTCATGGGGGGCTGGAGTCTATCCCAGCTGACTTAGGGTGAAGGCAGGGGACACCTGGACAGGTAACAGTCTATCACAGGACTACACATAGAGACAAACAATCACACTCACATTCACACCTACAGACAACTTAGAATCACCAATTAACCTCAGTGTTATGTTCTGTGGTGTGTTTGAGTAGGTAAGGTGGATTGTGTTTTTTCTTTCTCTCTTTTCCCTGTTCCCAGGTTATGCCCGGTGGGAGTGGCTTGGTGTACCTGTGGCTCCTTACAATCAACAAGGATGGCTAAATGATGAACCAACCTGATCGTCGTTGCCAGTGGGTCAGATCAGCTGCGAGAGTGTGGTGTTGGTGCTGATGTCTCGCGTTCCGAGGGTCTAATTTTAAAGGGCTGTGTGATAAGGTGCCCGCTTTGTATTTGTGAAACCTGCTTTGTGTTGGATTTTTTTTTTTTTTTTTTTTGGGGGGGTTCCTGTTTTCCAGTTTTCCTGCCTCTGTATCTGTTCCTTCTTTCTATTTGTGACTGGCTTCATCCCCTATTTCCCGGGGACGTAACACTGAGCATGTTTTTGGATTGTGGGAGGAAGCTGGAGAACCTGGAGAAATGTACAGGGAGAACATGCAAACTCCATGCAGAAACATCCCAGGAAGGCCGGGACACAAACCGGGGATCATCTACCTGCAAGGCGACAGTGCTAAGCACCGACCCACTGTGCAGTCCTACATTAACATTATGAATGAGCTCTCATTGTGGCACATAAGTGACATAGATATGCTTTTAGTTCAATTTTATTAAGTTTTCTTAAAATTATAGCTTTACATCCTAACCCCAGGGCACTCCACACATTAAAGATTTGTATAAAGAAAAACCTCTAAAGAAGTGGACTTTTTAAAGGTAATGTGTGTGTACATATATGTATATGTGTATGTGTGCGTGTGTTTAATGCCAAACATATAATAAATAACTGTAAGAATGCAGAACTGTTCATTAACATCATGGACATGTAAGCCTTATTGGCGAGATGACTCAGCATTGTGGTGACCTGGCCTCCTATTTGACACACTGGATTGCCAACCTTTGTCCTCTGACAGTCATCACGTAGGTCCAAACTTGGAAGTTCTCCGCTTTCTTCAGATATATGACCCCTTTAAATGGCTTGTACTTCTCTTCTTCGATTTCATTGTTTTATTTTCCAGCCAGTACACTTTAATGCTTTGCAGTTAGGGTTAACTACTTAACAAAATAACAAGGTTAAGTGCTGCAGAAGCCTTGAGACAGATTCTTAGTGCCTCAAGTGAGGATGAAAACAGCATAGGACAATGAAGATCACATGACTGAGATGTCTGACCATTTTGATAGAGAATCTATCTTTTTTTTTTTCCTTCTTTTTTTGTGTCCTGTCCGGCAACAGAGCAGGCAGAATGGGGATCTGGCTGCTGCATTGTGCCATACAAGTTTGCTTTTCCAAGGGGAGTTTATAAGTATAAGACTCCTCTTGATACTGTACAGTAATTTATTTAGTTTGAATACTTGTTGATTAGTTAAATATACATAAATTTGCCGGACCTGACAGGGGAAAGGCAGGAAGAGAGAAACGAGAAAAGAGGAAGAAAAAAAAACAACAACAACAAGGGGGGATAGTGAAGAGAAAAGGAATAGTGCAAGAATACTATTATCTTTCAAATGAAACCGACACAACAGACAACAAGCTAGTACACCTTAACAAAGACACACCGGAACGCATCCTACGGGTTTTGTTAGGAAACACAGCTAGTAATTATTCAGATCATCTATGTGAAACTATCTTTGAGGTCCCGAACATAGCAAAAGCGTGTTTCTGCACAAACATCTCCAAACAAGATGTGTGCCTAGCTTTCCTTTTAAAGTGTATGGGAGTAACAACAGATTTAAAAAAAAAAACACACTGACTAATGTACTATTCACATGGGATTAGTATTACCTGGGGATCTCTGGTATTTTGTGAATTGAAGTGTTGGTTGGGGAAACAATAAAATCAAAATGCAAAAAAGCTCATCATAGTCTTGCTGCATGAATGTTGCTTAAAGAGCACTTTTATCCCTTCAAGCTGTAAGTGAAGACTACCCTTTGTAAAGTCTAGGTCTGAGTAGAGGTATGTGTGGGTGACCCATGGCCACTTCAAACAGACACAATATAAAAACGTCACAGATGTTCACAGCTTGTTGATGTGAGACTCTGCACAGCTGCTGGTTTTCTCTTCTTTTCAATGAAAATTGATTGAGAAATTCCGCAAGAGCGGCACTGTTGATTAGACCCTGACTGTGGTGGGTGAAAAAAGCCAAACTTGTTGAGCCTGCATTCACAGATCGAAGTCAACATTCTGTGCAATTAACACCACACTGGATACACAATAGCTTGTATACAGGAGTGTCTCTTGTAGGTGTAGGGCTATTTTTCTGTGAGCATACTGCAGGAATCTGGTTCCATTTGTGAAGTTGACTTGTTTACACAGCTCAGAACCTGTTATTTTTCAATTACAACATCTGAAACAAGGTCAACAGTGTAGATTAAACAAACTCTTATAAGAAGTTAAGGTTGCCTTGAAAGTGTTTGTGGGCAATTAGTCAACACACACATCCATAAACAGAAAGAGAGCCAACGTTCAGACACATACATATGTACAGTTTATGCTGTCCATCCCAAAGTAGAAATCTTGAAATTTCACAGTCTGTAAATGTTGTGACCTTTTAAAAAACTCAAGGTTAGTGAGCTGAAGTTGCACTTTATCTCCAGCTGAGAACATATTCTAGTTTAGTTTCATTCATATTACATAAATGTTTACATTTGTAACCTCAGAGTACTTTATATAGTAAGTTCAAGACCTTCAAGAGTTCATTTTTATTGAAAGAAACTGCACAGATCTCCTCTTGAGCATCATCTGCAGTTTGATGAGTACCACGGTGGGTAGTGGCTAGCACTGTCACCTCACAGTTAGAGCTGTGAGTATGCTTGGTTGTCTGTCTCTGTGTAACCCTGTGATAGAATGGTGACCTGTCCAGAGTGAACCCTGCCTTCACCGTAAGTCAGCTGGGATAGACTCCAGCCCCCCATTGAACTCTTCCATAGGTGTTCAGTTACACTGAGGTATAATTCACATGATTTGTATACTCATCAAACCATTCAGTGACCACTTGTCACTTATATGGAAGAATATGAGAACTTTCTCAATTTTGGACCAAAGGACTATGATGCTGTCTGCATCTGTGCATCATAGATTCAGATACTGCTTTGGACAATCCTCAACACAATGTAGCCCTTAAAAAAAATGGGGAAATGCTTCAAAATTGGCTCACTGGAAATCAATTTCTGAGACAGTTTGAACAGTATGAAGGACTCTGCATAACATGAACCTCTATCATTACCTCCAAGAAAAACAACCCTTGCTTACTTTTAGGCACACCACAGAACAAATTAAGGTTTCGCTAAAGACCATGAAAGGAAGCCTGACAAATACTGGGGACACAATCTTTGGTCAGATGAGACTGAGATAAATTGGTTCAGTTCAGATTGTGTTGAGCTTGTTTGCTGTGAACTTGGCCAGTGAATGCATAGTTCTGATAGTGAAGCACAGAGGTGAGAGTGTGATGATACGGAGCTGCATGAGATATACTGAAAAATTAAAGATTTGAATCTCAGTATGCAATGTTCTTACCATGAACATGTATATGTAGTGCAATTGATGCTGAGCAGACTATTCTGTTCATTTAAGCAACTTGATAAAATGTTTTTTTAAAAAAAAGTCCATATCTAACTTGTTCAAATACCCCTTTCTACCATCCAGACGTTTGAAAGAACTGAATGACACATAAGTGTCACTTTTATATGGCTTCTATCCTGTACTACTTTATTTTATATTTAACCTTTATTTTACCAGGTAAGTTACTTCTTCATACCTCTTCTAATTTCCTGCTAACTGACTCTAATTGTTTTTTTTTTTCATTTTTTTTTTCATTTTTGGTGTAATAACCCACCAATGCCAGTTCAGTCTGCTTTGTACTCTCAGTTTAGGTAAGCCATCTTTGGAGCTATGCAACATGGGATGTGGAAAAGCTTGTGAAGAGAAATGTATAAGGAAACTGCATCTGTAGTACAGGATGAGAGGACCCTCAGCTGGGCTCCTAATTGCATTTTTCTTCAGAGGCATCCTTGCAGGTATTTGGATGAGCTATAAATCTGGCGGCTGCTCCAGATTAGCTCTAACACAAACACCTGGTGCGCCTGAGCTTTCTCACAATTTCCATCCACTGTCCAATGTCCTAGTAGAAATGTATATTGTGTGTCTATAGATTGTTTTTGTTTTTCTTCTTTTTCATCTGCCCCACTCCCTGCTTTGGAGGTCAAGGCTTTAATTCACATGCTGTATATTTGTCCAATGGTTATTTGCACTTTTTTAAAATCATTTGGGATATGAAGTTAGCAGGTAGTCATTTCAGGTAACATTCTGATGTCACTTCAGTTTATTACCAGAGAACTACAAAAAGTGGTTGTAAGTGTGTAATGTTTACAGGTGCGATCATTGGCTGGTTACCTGAATGTGCATGCCAGCAGTGGGGAGTGGGTCAGCCCATCTACTCCTCACTCTGCTCCATAAAAGCCTGGCTCAGACCACTGCACAACACTGCATGGCCCATTGAATAACCTCAGTCAGTCAACCCACCACTCTGCATGTTCTGCTCAGTCTTAGGTCATGCACTAACCATGGGTTTGCTCTGTACAGTCCATGACCAGTCCTTGCTTGCTTGCCTGCTTCGTTCACGCAGCGCTGCCTGCCAGCTCAGCCTGCCCGTCTCCTGGAATACACACCACTGCTTGGGTCAGCCAGATCACCTTGTCATCCTCCTCACCTTGCCTGCTCTGGTCACTGACGTCACTCCAGCTGCGACACCAAGTCTGCCATGCCACACTTCATCCACATCCCCTTCGCTCTCTCCCTGTCCGGCTGCCAGCTAAGTTGCACTCTCCTGTGTTGTAGTTGGTCTTGAGTTTATATTTTTGAGTAAAAGCTGCTTACGGTAGTTCCTGTATTTACTCTTTACCCTTTACGGCCTGAATTGCTTAATTCTTGTTGGCGCTCTAAGCTCATTATTTGTGCCTACTTTGCTTTCCTAGCTTGGTTTTTTACCAAGTCCTGGTTAATCCTCGTCTTGATCATTTGAATCTGTAGGAATTTATTGATCTGATTGTTTTAGCATACTGAATTCATAGTTTGTGGTCATATGTTTATGGTCAGTCTGGCCTCTGGCTGATAGCAGTCACTCATGTTTGCTTCAGGCTTAAAACACTACACTTTGCATTAGTCACTCTCTGTTTTCCTTTCTGCCCTGAGCGTGTTATTGTGTATATAGTCCATCCATTATCTAGCAGACCGATTAATCCTCATTAGGGTTGTGGGGGGCTTGAGTCTAATCAAAGCCGATTTAGGGTGAAGGCAGGGGACACCCTGGACAGATCACTAGTCTATCACAGGGCTACATAGAGAGACAAACAATCACACTCACGAATCTCCCCGCGCATGCCACAGGGAGAACATTGCAAACTCCATGCAGAAAGATCCTGCGCCAGGATGCAAACCTGGAATCTTCAAACTGTGAGGCGACGTTGCATATAGTCATTCACTGTAAATAAATCACTACTTTATTCAAAGTATCAGTGTGATGTTGTGTTTTTTTTCCTCTTTTGCTGGCTTTATTTGATAGTCACAGTTGTGAGCAGACAGGAAGTAGGGAGAAGAATGGGGAAGATGTGCAGGAAAGGGCTGTGAGCTGGAATCGAACCCAGGCTGCTACGTACACGGGTCGCCCACTCAACCAGCTAAGCTATCTTAGGCACCCCAGATGTGTTATGTTTTTTATCATTATGCGTGTGACACTATGACCTGCTCCGTAACAAAAACTTCAGTCATTTCAACCACAAAGACACACAACTGACCATTAAGTTTGAATATTAGTTTGAAATCAAATGGAAACATAAGACAGTTAATTGATCAGTCACATGGAAGTCAAGATCTGCTGGGTAATTTTCAAATGGCTTCTTGATCTTCTTTGTTGGTATCAATTCATACTTCCCACTACTAGGTGACGTTGTCACTGCTATTCCCTGCTTAATGTAATAAGTAAGAACTGGTGTTCAGCAAATATATGTTTTGCAAAAAGCACAATAAAATGTGTTAATTACATTTCAAATAGTAGTTTTTCTTTCTTGATCTTATGTATATTTCTCCTTGACAGTTTATCTTGTTCACATATTTCAAATTGCAATATATTTTATTCGTTTAAAGAACAACAGAAAAACAAAAAAAAACTGTCTTTTTGTCATTTACTTGGATGACAGTGTGCATGCAGGGGTGTTCTGAAGTTATACTTTTGTAAGGAACCTTGCTCAATGCATATGGAATCACAGGTCTATTCTGAAAATAATTGTTTTATTTTCTACAAAAGTTGAGAAATTAATGAACAAAAGCAAGCACCAAAGTTCTGGGCTAACGAGAGCAACAAAATTAAATTCAGACTGATAAAGTCACTTGACAAACCAGCTGACCAATAAAACCCCTGACCTGACAACCAAAGAACAAATGAGGACATATGACATACTTGCAGATCAGACCAGCCACACAAAAACGGGGCAACATCAAACCCTAACACATGAACAAACTACAAAGGAAACAAAACAGGATAGGTAGTCTACTAGTTTAGAAAGAAAACTTTGGTCTGAATTATATCCCAAAATCTATAAACGGCTAACTTAAGTGTGTGTAAGTGTGTGTGTGTGTGTGTGTGTGTGTGTGTGTGTGTGTGTGTGTGTGTGTGTGTGTGAGTGTGAGAGAGAGAGAGAGACATACATACATCCCGGTTTGAAAATCTGGCTCTCAGCAAGTGTGTGCATGTGACATCTCAGCTCTATCTCTCCCAGCACCATCCTAGCTGGGAATGGACAGCAGATGAAGAGGAGCCATCAATATCAGTCACTAGCTATTGATCACCTCATTGTGCATGTGTGTAATCTGGGTGGCAGTAGAAAGAAGAAGGGAGGGCTGAGGTTGATGTTTATTCAGGATCACAGGCCAACCCAGTGCCTGTGGCCAGCGCCTTTCATGGGAACAAGCAGCTGATGTCGATACTTGGGGACTTCGTCCGTTTAGTAGCTGTCAGTCACATTAGGCCCAAAGTGTGGGCCTAGTGCCAGGAGACTACAGTGTTAGTAGCCCAGAGTGAACTGTAGGGATATCTATTACTTTGAAAGACAATAAAGCATACATTTTGATACTACAATTTCCATGACATAGGTCAAATTTGCATTTCTTTAAAGATCAAAGAAGTGGCAAGACATCTGTGGTGTGGCAGTTCACTGCTGTCAAGTTAGAAAAGTGCGCTAAATGTTTGGCCATGTTAGTAGACTGAAATAACTGTAAAAATAACCATAAAATGTGGTACACTCATTTATGGTTTCACATAAAAAAATATTCAAGTCCTCACTATCTTCAAACTAATCGCATCTCACTAGCCTCAGCTGCTGATTATTGCTATCTAAGAATGTGTTTTCATGCTAACAAGTTACTGTACACATGTCTTCTGTTTGCTAGCATTTCCACTGTCACGTGCTTTTTGTTAGTATTTAACACTAGGCAGTGTGTTTGTGGCTGAGTGGGGTGTGTGATTCTGATTAAAAACTTTAAAATTGAATTTAATTGGGTAATTTGGATTAAAAAGTAATTAAAACAACAACGCCTCCTAGTAAGGACTAGGACTCGATAAAAAAAAAAAAAAGTTCTTAAAACCCAGGGGTGAGCAGTGAATAACAACAGAGAATGAAAAAAAAAAGTTTTTTTTTTTCAGTGAATTTATTAGGCCTAAAGATAAATTGTTAACATAAAAACGATAAAAATTGGCAGACTAAAAGTTCCTAAAATGAAATCACTTGAGAATTTGGAGATCATGGACTCTTCTTTGGTGGGGGGCCAGGGGAGCTTCTCCAGTCCCTCCGGGGCCAATGCGCGGCGCCTCGCGATTACGCAGCCTCTGGAGCCGGGTCTGGGTGGCTATGTCCGAGCCGCCCAGTACACCGCAAAATGCACGTTGAGCACCACCGTGCGTTCCAGACCTGGCCCCTCTTCCGTGGCTCCCGTGCGTCCCTCTCCAGTCATCCTGGGCTGCTCCGCGGTACCGGCCAGATCTGAGCGGGCTATCTCCCAGCCGCTCAGTCCTCGCACGTCCAGCCTTTCAGAGTGGGTCGTTTCCCCACGTCCGTCCTGCTGCTGTCCTGTATTGGTGCCGGTGCTGGGGTCCTTTGTTCGACTGCCCTGTTGTCTGCCGTGTTGCACGCTGGGCCGTTCACCCCCCCCCGTGGCTGCACTGTCTGATTGTCTCTTTTGTTTGCTGGAGTTGCCCCAGATTCAGGCCTGCGTAATCAAACTGATTGGCACCAGGTGCGCTCAGCCAATGTCCATAGTCTCCGTTCCCGGTACACACAGGCAGGTAGTGGGCGTGGCCTGAACCCATTCAGAAAAAAATGTACAAAGAAAAGCAACACAACAAAACATGCAATTGGCAAACAAACTCAGAAATCAAGCAAATATTCACGGCAAAATATAGAAAACCACACACAAAATAATCATGGCCAATAAAGATAAATCAAATAAATAAAAGGCCATATTCCCACATGTTCTTTACTCTCTTCAGAGAGTGTACACTTTTTTGTCTTGTTATTCTAAGTTGGAGATCTAACAGAACATGGCACATAAAAGTGTATGGAATCAGTCTTCTAATTCCATTTTATAAGCCATGAATGCTGTCTTCCCCAAAAACAGCGACCCAATCAACTCATAGTTTGTTTAATTGCTAAGCTACCTACAGTCCAATCATTTCAGAAGGTTGGAAAAAAACTGAACCAACCAAACAGCAACAGCCAGTGGCCAACATTAAAGCCACTGACAATGAAATGAATTTAACAATTACTTACAATACAATGGAAACTTTGGCAACTTGCCAGAATGGCAGAAACTTTATAGGAGCGGCTTAATGCAGCTGACCATTCAGTGGGTGTAAAATTGGATCCTTCAGTTTCAGAAATTTGTGGATATAGGTTGACACAGACGACCCATGTCCAGTGTCCAAAACTGCAAAGCAAAAGGGTTTTCAGTGGTTATCAACCATTCAACTGTTTCAGACAGATTGTGAATCCAGCTTAAGTACTGTCCTAATTATTACAGTCACAAAACTTCATAAGGAAAGTGTTGGTATGAAAGAATGGGTGAAGCAAATGACTAGATGTAGAAATATGCCATCTGCATAGAGACTGATAATATAATTTGTAATAGGTTGTTTGAATTTCTTTAATGTTAATTTTCTGATAAATAGTTGTTGCTAATAGTTCAAAGAAGAAAGCAATCTTTATTGTGGAATTTGCATCATTGTTGGTCGCCCTATGCTGAAATCTGGCATTGTTGTTTGACCACAATGACATGGACCAAAGATGATGGGGAGAAAATATTAACCCAGTGAATAATAAATGATTCTCCAAAGCCAAACCTCTACAATGTAGCAAACTGAAACTTCCAGTTCACCCCTATTAAGTTCTCTGTGAGTCAAAGTGTAATATTAGATCAGCACCTACCGTTAATAAGATCGGTTTACCTGCACTTGCAGTCAGATAACTACAACATTTGGTAACTCCATAAAAAACTTTCCTTTCTGTAAGTTGACACACTTTTGACACCCATATTGCACATACAAAAAATGAAACACACTCATTGTTTGTTTAGCGTTTGTTTGGGTACCTACAGCAGCTTCTCTTTGGTCACCTTTTTTTTTAAGTTGTATTAAATCTTTTTGTTTTACTGGTGCTGGATAATCCAGACTTCTGCTGATGTGATCATCTGGTTGGCTTCATCCAAAACATAATTCCAAAGAAGCAACCAGGCTTTTAATGCCAGAGTGACCCACCAGGCTATACCAGTTTTGTCATGTTAAAAGGCGTGAGGCATGAATTTTAAATTCAAATATTGCATGATTCATTTGACTTATACTAAGTGTTGGATATATTTTAGATTTTTAGATCAAACCAGTATATCAGCTCCTCTTTTTTCATAGTTTCTCAGGTCACTTGTAAGACTTGTTTGATCAGTGCAGTTGTTTTCATTTGTTACAACAGGCCTCGTTTAGTTCTGCTCATTTGACATCTTTAAATAGGCCGCAGAAATTAGTACTTGCTTTTGAAATTGGTGTTTGTCATTTATTGAGTCCATCTTCATGTATATTGCTTTGTCGGTCAGTCCTTACAGCACGAAAATGACTTTTTAATGTATGAGTCTGAGCCTTACTTATGGTAAATGTACGACGGTTGTATAGAGCTTTTTAACCCAGCTAGTTTCTACAAAGTACGTTGGCAATATGTTTCTCATTCATCTGCAATGGATTTGAGTAAATGTACTTCGTTACATTCCACCACTGCTTTCTATGGTTCTTTCCACCAAGTTTGTGTGTGAAGCAAAGTGCTGATTCATCATCTGCAGGCTTTAGGTTATAAAGTCCAGTGAAAACATGTTGAGATCTATGGGGTGCCATTTGTAAAGCAGCTCATGCTAAAATAACAGCAACATTTTGTCACATTTACCTGTAAACCATGTAAAAAAAAACAAATTGTGTGAATTTTTGCAGGTCACCTTTTTGGACATTACACCAATATATGTCATCTCATAAATAACTGAAATAATTAAATCTAAATAGTAAATGTCACGGATAAATGTCAAATATTAAATCTAAATCTAAATAATAATCTAAATCTAAATGCTAAATCTAAATCTAAATGTTAAATCTAAATCTAAATAATAAATCTAAATCTTAATTTTAAATCTAAATCTAAATCTAAATCTAAATGTTAAATCTAAATGTTAAATCTAAATCTAAACGTGAAATCTAATCAAATCTAAATTGACACTTCCTGGTTACAGGAAGTACCAAAATAAAAGCTTGGGGAGCTCGCTTAGTGATAGTGGGACTGTCATGTCCTGCCTTTGCCGTATCTCGGTTCCACTCGGTCACTGTCGCTACGCGCCCCGCGGTTACCACACATGTCGAAGGGATTCAGCTTTGGCCTGAAAAGTATTGGAAGGGCCGTTCTGGCAAGCTATGCAAGAAATGAACTCAGCGTCAGCTACGATGGCTGCTGCAGAGCCACAACAGCACTCGGTAAGTGTGTTTCTCGCCTAGTATTAGCTCAAGCAAGGCTAATTTGCTGTAAACGAGCTAACGTTAGCCCAGACGAGATTTGCTACTAGCGTCAGTTCACTTCATGCATAGTATAGTTGCTTTTTAAAATTTTATTTCTGAGCACACACGTTTTTACACATTGAAAGAAATGTCGCTAATGTGTTGACAACTACAGGCTGTTCGGAACTACGCTGCTCTTAGATCAGCCACACCGTCTGCCTCCACTTTGACATCCTACTGCGTGGTGTGCTGTCATACTGATCTGACCTAGATGTCTATTTGTGTTTTTAACATGACTTGTCTAATATTGCCACTTTAATTTTAATGTTGGTTTCATATTACATACATCATGTAACAGCATAATTACCGTGTTTCTGATTTTAATCATATTCTCCAGTGATGGAAAGAGTACTTGAAAAATCTGTACTCAAGTACAAGTACTGTTACATTGTAAAAATGTTACTCAATTACAGTAAAAGTACTGTTGCTTGAAAAGTACATCAGTAAAAGTACAGAGTATTAAAAAACTACTCAGTGTATTAGTTACTTTTAATGATGTCACCATCACCTCTCTAGAACTAGGGCTCCAAATGTTGCGTATTTTGCTTTGCCAGTAGTTAAAGCTATCAATTAATCATTATTAACTGAGAAGATATAAAAGACGCTGGGGTTAATTCTTTTTTTTCTGTTTGTCCTGTCCAGCAACAGAGCAGGCTGAATGGGGATCTGGCTTGCTGCATTGTGCCACACAAGTTTGCTTTTCCAAGTATAAGAACTCCCCTTGATAATGTTCAGTAATTTATTTAGTTTGAATACTTGTTGATTAGTTAAAATACATAAATTTGCTGGACCTGACAGGGGAAACAAAAAGGCTGGAAAAAAACAGAAAAAAAAACGACAAAGAGGGATAGAGAAAAGAAAAGGAAGAGTGCAAGAATACAATAATCTTTCAATTGGAAACCGACACAACCAGACAACAAGCTAGTACCCCTTAACAAAGACACAGCGGAAAACATCCTACGGGTTTGTTAGGAAACACAGCTAGTAATTATTCAGAACATCTATGTGAAACGAACAAACTGAGGAAACATGTCTTTTGACATTTTGGCACCAGGACAATCTTAACACCCCACAAGACAACATGGTTGCTATGTCCACATGCAGAGTACGTGCAATTGTGACTGTGATCATGCAACTATGACCTCTGACCTCCGTGAAGGTCAGAAGCAGGCTCGAGAGCCCACAGGACCCAGGCGAGCCGGCAGCGATCCCAGAGTAGAGCCCGAGGCCACCAAACCATGAGGACAACCACAGATCGGCCCGGAAGGGGGCAGAGGGAGAACCCGGCCAGGTCCCCCAGCATCCAGCAGGGCCCGGGCCCCAGGTGTACCAGACCGGCGGCCGCCGACCCCGCCAGTGGCCAGAGGCCCAGGGCGGGCACAGCCCTGGACCCCGGGCCCCCAGGCATCCAAGAGGCAACCCCCGCCCCCCCAGGCAGAGGGCTAACACCACCAGGGCCAGATGGGCCACCACAGCACGGCCAGTGCCTCCGCCGCAGCCCAAGATCCAGGGCACCCCCCTCCCTACCCCCCTCCACTGCCCCCTCTCCCCCCACCACCCACTAGTGCCCCCCACCAACCCCCTCCTAACATCCATAATCATTTACTCATTCACACACCCATAGTGCCCCATGAGGGCACCCCCGAAAGGCCGGGGGATACCGGGCCACAAAACCGGGCCCCAAGGCCACCCCCACCCAGATGTGGACAGCCGCATACCCGCAAAGACCAGCAGGCCCCCAGCCCGCAGCCAGCCACAGACCCCACGCCCATGGGATACCACCCCCTCCCGCCCCGCCCAGGTGGCGACCAGAAAACGGGGATGTGAAGAACCCAATTACCCTCACCTCCCCTGCGCATGAGTGTTGGTGAGATCTGTGTTGTTTGCAATTAAAATTGGGGGTAGTAGCTAAGCCGAGCCAGGAACGGGGTCAACGGGAGGTCCCGCCTACTCGAGCAGCCCCGCCCACCTTACACGGCATGCTGTGTCCCCCAGATGCAGTGTGTGTTATCAGTATTTTGCTGTGTTTTAGTGACTAAGTGTAATTAAAATTTGAGAGGTGAGCCATCAGAGGGTGTAGCGGATGGGGCCACTTAGATGGCCCCCTCCACCACACCCACACCATGAGCACACCTCCCATAACCCTACATGTGTGTGAAAGTGAGCAGAGGAAGTGAGGGGTCCGGGGATGAGGTCTGTAAGGAAGAAAACTTCCCCCCAGAGGGCAAACCACTAAGGGCAATAGGCACCCCCGTTTCCCAGGCGCCCCCAGTGCAGGACGAGCCAGGAGCAGCTGCCACCCAGACCAGGGCCCACAGCAACCGCAGCCAGAGACCCACCGACCAAAGAGGCATGCAGCCACCACACCTCAGAAGGCGGAAAGGCGAGGGAGGGCAGAGGGCAGCAGAAGAGCCCAACCCAGGGCCCACTCCCCTGGGCCCACCATCCCCAGGCCCACCGCGGCCGCCCCCGCACACACACACACATACACACACACACACACACACACACACCCTACCCCACACCCCACCCCGACACCCCTGCACCCCAGATCCCTGGGCAGCGGCCAGTCACCGACCCGAATCCGCAGCAGCAAGTCCGGGCCAACCAGGCCCCCCAGCAAGGTCCCCCCCACCCCCGAGGGAGGGGACAACCCCCAGACACCCGGACCCAGGGCCCCGCACCCCGCCCACCCCAGAACACCCCAGCCACCCGGCCCAGGCCGGCAGCCACTGGCCCAGGCCCCCCGGCAACCCAACCCCACCGCCGCCAGAAAGCCCCAACTGCTACCCCCACCACGACCCCAGACCAGACCAAGCACGAAGCCGCCCCCCAGCGCGGGAGCCCAGATCCCCACTCCAAGACAGCACCAAGCACCCGCAGTCTCCAGGCCCCCCGCACCGACATCCGACCGCCAAGGTGGCGAGGCCCCAATTCACCCCTTACATTAGGTGATGGAACTGATCACAGAGGACCAGAGGGAATGAAAATCAGCTAACTGATCCTTTGAACCTGCAGACATTGTCTTGAAGCTGATGTAGTCTAATAAAAGATTCCTAAAGTTGGCTTATTGTTCAATATTATTTTTGGCCTTTCCAATTTATAAGGATAGTTTTCTTTGCGATGCATAAGCTGGTGAGAACCATGCATACAGAGTTAGATCCTATGTTGATTTCAACCTCCACCTTCCGAACAGCCCTGGTAGAGACATTGTCAACGCATTAGTGACATTTCTTCAATGTGTAAAAACGTGTGTGCTCAGAAATAAAATTTAAATTAAAGCTGCAAGCAGCGATGGACGGGTCCTCGCATCCACGCTGGTCGGCGAATCCATGCACGTTCACCAGGTGGCACTGTGACTGAGAGTGTGTGTCGGCCTCTGAATCACATCTGGACCAGAGTTTAATCACACGTAAAATTTCAGCCAGATTGGAGCATGTTCAGACAAGTTATACAGCATTTCCTGCCAATCCACCACCATGTGGCGCTGTAACTCAGAGTGTATTTCAAACAGTGGATGTGATGAGGGTTGGACTCTGATCACTCATGAAAAGTTTCAGGCTGATTTGATCATGTAGAGTCGAGTTATACATCATTTACTGTCCATCCAACAGGTGGCGCTTCAACTGAGAGTGTCTGTTGGCCTGTAGATGTGATCAGGATTGGATTGTGATCACACATGGAAAGTTTGAGGCAGATTGGAGCATGCAGAGGAGAGTTATACAGCAATTGATGTTTCTTGGCGAAGCATCAAAACTCTAATGGTCGCCATGGCCACGCCATTTGGCTTCTGGTTAAACTTTTGATAACTTTTCATCACCAAGTCCTGCTGTGTGGACTGACAAAATTTCAGGTCTCCTGGAATTATCCCCTTGGAGGTATTAACTCTCAAAAAAGAGAAAAATCATCAAAAATCTCACAATTAATCCAAGATGACCGACTTCCTGTTGGGTTTAGGACATGGCTCCAAGAGGCTTTTTTGTGCGTCCTGATGTGCTCTATAAGCCTCCCAAATTTCATGGATGTAGGTGAAACGTGCTGGGGGGGCTGTTTGTTAAAAATACTGTAGGGGGCGCTATAGCATGTGCAGTGCCGAGATGCATACAGTGTTGTTCCTTGGGTCGATGGTGATGTGTGTGGTAATTTTTTGTGAGCATTGGAGTATTTCTAACCTGTCAAACAGCACTTTGTTTTGCATGGCGATATTTGGTTGCTACGGCAACAGCGTTGCATGAAATGTCACACCCTTCACAGTGTGGGATTGTCAAGAGGTGAAGACTCGACTGACCAATTTCCAGCATGATATCACCAAGTTTGGGGCCATTGTACCTGAAAATATAAGGCCTTAAACTTACTATTACCAACAGGTGGCGCTATGACCTTTGCAGAATTTATGAGTGTGGATGTGTTCAGACTGGACCTGGTGTCCATCATGTGAAGTTTGGGGCAGATAGGATCTTGTTCAGCCGAGATATGAATCGTTAAATTTTCATGGCGAAACATCGAAATTGGTTTGGCCGCCACAGACACGCCCTTTGATGACAAGTCACCATTTTCACTGGGATGCATCATCAATGTGTTCAGCCTGTTGTCACAGCATTTGAAGTGAATATGATCAACTGGGTAACAATAGGGCATGAAAGTGTAATAGATGTCTATTTCCTGAAACCACAAGGTGGCGCTATGACTGTCAATGAATATCCCTATGTGGATGACATCAGGACAGGACTGTCATCATACATGTAAAGTTTCAGGCAGATTGGAGCATGTTGAGAAGAATTAGACACCACTTCCTGTTTCATGGGGAAGGATCAGTTTTTTGAGGCTCTGCCATGGCCACACCTTTTGGCTTCTGGTTGAGTTTTTGATAAGTTTTCATCAGAAAGGTCTGGTGCATGTACTGGCCAAATTTCAGTTCTCTCAGACTTATCCACTAGGAGCTATTAATTTTGACAAATGTACAGCAAATTCAAGATGACCGACTTCCTGTTGGGTTTAGGGCGTGGCTGTGTTGACTTTTTGGTGTGTCCTGATGTGGTGCATATGCCCACCAAATATTGTAGCTGTAAATGAAACATTGTGGAAGTTGGCCTAATGACCACTTTTCAATTTTGCAGGTGGCGCTATAGAGCCATTTTGCCACACACATGCGCAACTCCCATAAAATATCAAATTTTTCGCCAGTCCTGATGTGCACGCCAAATTTCACGCGTTTTGGTTCATGATAAGGCCCCCAAAAGGCAATTCATTTGCCGGGAGAAATTAATTTGACAAATTTACGGCAAATTCAAGATGTCCGACTTCCTGTTGGGTTTAGGGTGTGGCTGTGATTGACTTTTTGATGTGTCCTGATGTGGTGCATATGCCCACCAAATATTGTAGCTGTAAATGAAACATTGTGGAAGTTGGCCTAATGACCACTTTTCAATTTTGCAGGTGGCGCTATAGAGCCATTTTGCCACACACATGCGCAACTCCCATAAAATATCAAATTTTTCGCCAGTCCTGATGTGCACGCCAAATTTCACGCGTTTTGGTTCATGATAAGGCCCCCAAAAAGGCAATTCATTTGCCGGGAGAAATTAATTTTGACAAATTTACGGCAAATTCAAGATGTCCGACTTCCTGTTGGGTTTAGGGTGTGGCTGTGATTGACTTTTTGATGTGTCCTGATGTGGTGCATATGCCCACCAAATATTGTAGCTGTAAATGAAACATTGTGGAAGTTGGCCTAATGACCACTTTTCAATTTTGCAGGTGGCGCTATAGAGCCATTTTGCCACACACATGCGCAACTCCCATAAAATATCAAATTTTTCGCCAGTCCTGATGTGCACGCCAAATTTCACGCGTTTTGGGATATGATAAGGCCGCCAAAAAGCCAATTTACTTTACGGGAGAAAAAAAAAAAAAAATTAAAGCTGCAAGCAGCGATGGACGGGTCCTCGCATCCACGCTGGTCGGCGAATCCATGCACGTCCACCAGGTGGCGCTGTGACTGAGAGTGTGTGCTGGCCTCTGAATCACATCTGGACCAGAGTTTAATCACACGTAAAATTTCAGCCAGATTGGAGCATGTTCAGACTAGTTATACAGCATTTCCTGCCCATCCACCACCAGGTGGCGCTGTAACTCAGAGTGTATTTCAAACAGTGGATGTGATGAGGGCTGGACTCTGATCACTCATGAAAAGTTTCAGGCTGATTTGATCATGTAGAGGCCAGTTATACAGCATTTATTGTCCCTCCAACAGGTGGCGCTGCAACTGAGAGTGTCTGTTGGCCTGTAGATGTGATCAGGATTGGATTGTGATCACACATGGAAAGTTTGAGGCAGATTGGTGCATGCAGAGGAGAGTTATACAGCAGTTGTTGTTTCATGGCGAAGCATCAAAACTCTAATGGTCGCCATGGCCACGCCATTTGGCTTCTGGTTAAACTTTTGATAACTTTTCCAAACCAAGTCCTGCTGTGTGGACTGACAAAATTTCAGGTCTCCTGGAATTATCCCTCGGAGGTATTAACTCTCAAAAATGAGAAAAATCATCAAAAATCTCACAACTAATCCAAGATGGCCGACTTCCTGTTGGGTTTAGGGCATGGCTCCAAGAGGCTTTTTTGTGCGTCCTGATGTGCTCTATAAGCCTCCCAAATTTCATGGATGTAGGTGAAACGTGCTGGGGGGGCTGTTTGTTAAAAATACTGTAGGGGGCGCTATAGCATGTGCAGTGCCGAGATGCATACAGTGTTGTTCCTTGGGTCAATGGTGATGTGTGTGGTAATTTTTGTGAGCATTGGAGTATTCCTAACCTGTCAGAAAGGGCTTTGTTTTTCATGGCGATATTTGGTTGCTACGGCAACAGCGTTGCATGAAATGTCACACCCTTCACAGTGTGTGATTGTCAAGAGGTGAAGACTCGACTGACCAATTTGCAGCATGATATCACCACGTTTGGGGCCATTGTACCTGAAAATATAAGGCCTTAAACTTACTATTACCAACAGGTGGCGCTATGACTTTTCAAAATTTATGAGTGTGGATGTGTTCAGACTGGACCTGGTATCCAGCATGTGAAGTCTGAGGCAGATAGGATGTTGTTCAGCTGAGATATGAATCGTTAAATTTTCATGGCGAAACATCGAAATTGGTTTGGCCGCCACAGACACGCCCTTTGATGACAAGTCACCATTTTCACTGGGATGCATCATCAATGTGTTTAGGCTGTTGTCACTGCATTTGAAGTGAATATGATCAACCGGGTAACAATAGGGCATGAAAGTGTAAAAGATGTCTATTTCCTGAAACCACAAGGTGGCGCTATGACTGTCAATGAATATCCCTATGTGGATGACATCAGGACAGGACTGTCATCATACATGTAAAGTTTCAGGCAGATTGGAGCATGTTGAGAAGAATTAGACACCACTTCCTGTTTCATGGCGAAGGATCAGTTGTTTGAGGCTCCGCCATGGCCACACCTTTTGGCTTCTGGTTGAGTTTTTGATAAGTTTTCATCAGAAAGGTCTGGTGCATGTACTGGCCAAATTTCAGTTCTCTCAGACTTATCCACTAGGAGCTATAAATTTTGACAAATGTACAGCAAATTCAAGATGGCCGACTTCCTGTTGGGTTTAGGGTGTGGCTGTGATTGACTTTTTGGTGTGTCCTGATGTGGTGCATATGCCCACCAAATATTGTAGCTGTAAATAAAACATTGTGGAAGTTGGCCTAATGACCACTTTTTCAATTTTGCAGGTGGCGCTATAGAGCCATTTTTTCACACATATGCGCAACTCCCATAAAATATCAAATTTTTCGCCAGTCCTAATGTGCACGCCAAATTTTACGCGTTTTGGTTCATGATAAGGCCCCCAAAAAGGCAATTCATTTCCCGAGGAGCGATTAAGTTTGAAAAATTTACAGCAAATTGAAGATGGCCGACTTCCTGTTGGGTTTAGGGCGTGGCTGTAATTGACTTTTGGTGTGTCCTGATGTTGTGCATATGCCCACCAAATATTGTAGCTGTACATGAAACATTGTGGCAGTTGGCCTAATGACTACTTTTTCAACTTTGCAGGTGGCGCTATAGAGCCATTTTGCCACGCACATGCGCAACTCCCATAAAATATCAAATTTTTCGCCAGTCCTGATGTGCATGCCAAATTTCACGCGTTTTGGAGTATGATAAGGCCGCCAAAAAGCCAATTTACTTTACGGGAGAAAAAAAATAATAATAATAATAATTAAAGCTGCAAGCAGCGATGGACGGGTCCTCGCATCCACGCTGGTCGGCGAATCCATGCACGTTCACCAGGTGGCACTGTGACTGAGAGTGTGTGTCGGCCTCTGAATCACATCTGGACCAGAGTTTAATCACACGTAAAATTTCAGCCAGATTGGAGCATGTTCAGACTAGTTATACAGCATTTCCTGCCCATCCACCACCAGGTGGCGCTGTAACTAAGAGTGTATTTCATACAGTGGATGTGATGAGGGCTGGACTCTGATCACTCATGAAAAGTTTCAGGCTGATTTGATCATGTAGAGGCCAGTTATACAGCATTTATTGTCCCTCCAACAGGTGGCGCTGCAACTGAGAGTGTCTGTTGGCCTGTAGATGTGATCAGGATTGGATTGTGATCACACATGGAAAGTTTGAGGCAGATTGGAGCATGCAGAGGAGAGTTATACAGCAGTTGTTGTTTCATGGCGAAGCATCAAAACTCTAATGGTCGCCATGGCCACGCCATTTGGCTTCTGGTTAAACTTTTGATAACTTTTCCAAACCAAGTCCTGCTGTGTGGACTGACAAAATTTCAGGTCTCCTGGAATTATCCCCTCGGAGGTATTAACTCTCAAAAATGAGAAAAATCATCAAAAATCTCACAATTAATCCAAGATGGCCGACTTCCTGTTGGGTTTAGGACATGGCTCCAAGAGGCTTTTTTGTGCGTCCTGATGTGCTCTATAAGCCTCCCAAATTTCATGGATGTAGGTGAAACGTGCTGGGGGGGCTGTTTGTTAAAAATACTGTAGGGGGCGCTATAGCATGTGCAGTGCCGAGATGCATACAGTGTTGTTCCTTGGGTCAATGGTGATGTGTGTGGTAATTTTTGTGAGCATTGGAGTATTCCTAACCTGTCAGAAAGGGCTTTGTTTTTCATGGCGATATTTGGTTGCTACGGCAACAGCGTTGCATGAAATGTCACACCCTTCACAGTGTGTGATTGTCAAGAGGTGAAGACTCGACTGACCAATTTCCAGCATGATATCACCAAGTTTGGGGCCATTGTACCTGAAAATGTAAGGCCTTAAACTTACTATTACCAACAGGTGGCGCTATGACTTTTTCAAAATTTATGAGTGTGGATGTGTTCAGACTGGACCTGGTATCCAGCATGTGAAGTCTGAGGCAGATAGGATGTTGTTCAGCTGAGATATGAATCGTTAAATTTTCATGGCGAAACATCGAAATTGGTTTGGCCGCCACAGACACGCCCTTTGATGACAAGTCACCATTTTCACTGGGATGCATCATCAATGTGTTTAGGCTGTTGTCACTGCATTTGAAGTGAATATGATCAACCGGGTAACAATAGGGCATGAAAGTGTAAAAGATGTCTATTTCCTGAAACCACAAGGTGGCGCTATGACTGTCAATGAATATCCCTATGTGGATGACATCAGGACAGGACTGTCATCATACATGTAAAGTTTCAGGCAGATTGGAGCATGTTGAGAAGAATTAGACACCAATTTCTGTTTCATGGCGAAGGATCAGTTGTTTGAGGCTCCGCCATGGCCACACCTTTTGGCTTCTGGTTGAGTTTTTGATAACTTTTCATCAGAAAGGTCTGGTGCATGTACTGGCCAAATTTCAGTTCTCTCAGACTTATCCACTAGGAGCTATAAATTTTGACAAATGTACAGCAAATTCAAGATGGCCGACTTCCTGTTGGGTTTAGGGTGTGGCTGTGATTGACTTTTTGGTGTGTCCTGATGTGGTGCATATGCCCACCAAATATTGTAGCTGTAAATAAAACATTGTGGAAGTTGGCCTAATGACCACTTTTTCAATTTTGCAGGTGGCGCTATAGAGCCATTTTTCCACACATATGCGCAACTCCCATAAAATATCAAATTTTTCGCCAGTCCTGATGTGCACGCCAAATTTCACGCGTTTTGGTTCATGATAAGGCCGCCAAAAAGGCAAGTCATTTCCCGAGGAGCGATTAAGTTTGAAAAATTTACAGCAAATTGAAGATGGCCGACTTCCTGTTGGGTTTAGGGCGTGGCTGTAATTGACTTTTTGGTGTGTCCAGATGTTCTGCATATGCCCACCAAATATTGTAGCTGTACATGAAACATTGTGGCAGTTGGCCTAATGACTACTTTTTCAACTTTGCAGGTGGCGCTATAGAGCCATTTTGCCACGCACATGCGCAACTCCCATAAAATATCAAATTTTTCGCCAGTCCTGATGTGCATGCCAAATTTCACGCGTTTTGGAGTATGATAAGGCCGCCAAAAAGCCAATTTACTTTACGGGAGAAAAAAAAAAAAAAAAAAAAAAAAAAAAAAAATAATAATAATAATAATAATAATAAACCCGAGGGTTTCAATAGGGTCCTTGGCACCGCTGGTGCCTTGGACAGTCGGTGCCCTGGCACCGCCTGTCCTTCGCACCCTCGGTGCTCGGACCCTAATAATAATAATAATAATAATAAACCCTAGGGTTTCAATAGGGTCCTTGGCAGCGCTGGTGCCTTGGACAGTCGGTGCCCTGGCACCGCCTGTCCTTCGCACCCTCGGTGCTCGGACCCTAATAATAATAATAAACCCTCGGGTTTCAATAGGGTCCTTGGCACCGTTGGTGCCTTGGACAGTCGGTGCCCTGGCACCGCCTGTCCTTCGCACCCTCGGTGCTCGGACCCTAATAATAAACCCTAGGGTTTCAATAGGGTCCTTGGCACCGCTGGTGCCTTGGACAGTCGGTGCCCTGGCACCGCCTGTCCTTCGCACCCTCGGTGCTCGGACCCTAATAATAATAATAATAATAATAAACCCTAGGGTTTCAATAGGGTCCTTGGCAGCGCTGGTGCCTTGGACAGTCGGTGCCCTGGCACCGCCTGTCCTTCGCACCCTCGGTGCTCGGACCCTAATAATAATAATAAACCCTCGGGTTTCAATAGGGTCCTTGGCACCGTTGGTGCCTTGGACAGTCGGTGCCCTGGCACCGCCTGTCCTTCGCACCCTCGGTGCTCGGACCCTAATAATAAACCCTAGGGTTTCGATAGGGTCCTTGGCACCGCTGGTGCCTTGGACAGTCGGTGCCCTGGCACCGCCTGTCCTTCGCACCCTCGGTGCTCGGACCCTAATAATAATAATAATAATAATAAACCCTAGGGTTTCAATAGGGTCCTTGGCAGCGCTGGTGCCTTGGACAGTCGGTGCCCTGGCACCGCCTGTCCTTCGCACCCTCGGTGCTCGGACCCTAATAATAATAATAAACCCTCGGGTTTCAATAGGGTCCTTGGCACCGTTGGTGCCTTGGACAGTCGGTGCCCTGGCACCGCCTGTCCTTCGCACCCTCGGTGCTCGGACCCTAATAATAAACCCTAGGGTTTCAATAGGGTCCTTGGCACCGCTGGTGCCTTGGACAGTCGGTGCCCTGGCACCGCCTGTCCTTCGCACCCTCGGTGCTCGGACCCTAATAAACCCTAGGGTTTCAATAGGGTCCTTGGCACCGCTGGTGCCTTGGACAGTCGGTGCCCTTGCACCGCCTGTCCTTCGCACCCTCGGTGCTCGGACTCTAAAAAGCAACTATATTATGCATAAAGTGAACTGACGCTAGTAGCAAATCTCGTCTGGGCTAACGTTAGCTTGTTTACAGCAAATTAGCCTTGCTTGAGCTAATACTAGGGGAGAAACACTTACCGAGTGCTGTTGTGGCTCTGCAGCAGCCGTCGTAGCTGACGCTGAGTTAATTTCTTGCATAGCTGCCAGAACGGCACTTCCAATACTTTCAGCCAAAGCTGAATCCCTCGACATTGTGTGGTAAGCGCGGGGCGCGTAGCGACAGTGACCGAGTGGAACCGAGATGACGGCAAGGCAGACATGACAGTCCACATATCTCTAAGCGAGCTCCCCAAGCTTTTATTTTGGTACTTCCTGTAACCAGGAGTGTCAATTTGCATATTAGCTAAATGTTTAGTTGGAACTGAGAGATTTAGATTTAACATTTAGATTTAGATTTAACATTTAGAATTAGATTTATTATTTATATTTAGATTTAAAATTTAGATTTAACATTTAGATTTAAATGTATTATTTAGATTTAGATTTAACATTTAGATTTATTATTTGGATTTGGATTTAACATTTAGATTAAGATTTAACATTTAGATTTATTGTTTAGATTTAGATTTAACATTTAGATTTAGATTTAATATTTGACATTTATCCGTGACATTTACTATTTAGATTTAATTATTTCAGTTATTTATGAGATGACATATATTGGTGTAAATGTCCAAAAAGGTGACCTGCAAAAATTCACACATTTTGTTTTTTTACATGGTTTACAGCTAAATGTGACAAAATGTTGCTGTTATTTTTAGCATGAGCTGCTTTTCAAACGGCACCCCATAGAGGTCAAGTGTCTCACTTGCAAACTTAAAGGCTTTTGATTTTGTTGGTCAAGCACAAGTTGTAACATTAGAGCTGTAAAATCCTCAAGCTCTCCAGCATGTTTCTTAGGACAAGCAATTACACACAAACACCTACTCTCACTGCTGGCTTTCCCAGACTCCCTGTTGACCCTTTTAGACTTCATGTACCTCTGTTTCTCCACACACACTAACAAATACACCTGTTTTCTGTGGACCTCCTCAGCCTGTCAGTGACCTTGCTTCTTTAAATCCATGACTATCCCATTTGAACGGACTGAGCTACTAGTTTTTCATTTACTGAAGCTCCACAGGGACTGTCGTGCCCAGTAGACTGTCAGTGGGTGGAATGTAGGCCATTCAAACTTGACCTCAGCAGGTCTGTTAAAGGGTTTCTGGGTCATGTTCATAATCAATTTTTCAATAAATTGTCGCTCTACTGAGGCTGATGTGATATCACGCAATACATATAGCACATCCATGCAGACACGACCTCATATAACATGTTAACTGAGGGCACCACTTTCAGAAGAGGGCTTATAAATTGCAACGAGAGGTTTTATTAGTTGTTGTTCAAGTCTGTTTTGCTTAAAAAAACTATTCTGATCAATGTAAGGGACAATGTACCAATTTTACACCTTCTTCTTATTATTATTATTATTTTAAATAATCCATATATTACAAACTGGACACATAGAGTTACAAAAAAAGGATTAGAAACAATTTACCAAGCAGCTATACGTATGTGCTTCCTTGGAAATGTACACTTGTGTCTCTCCGTATTTCATGACTTTTCTGTTTTGTTTGTGTCTCTCAGCTTCAGGACTAGAAACATGGATAGTGAACATACACACAGTTCCATTCATACTGACACTTACTTATTGCATGTTTCGGCACCAATGCTGGAAGGCATGCAGGAGTCAAAGCCCCTTCTACAGTCCTGCAGTGCTCACTTCAATGACAACACTTTTAATGATGACAGGTGAATCTCTTTGCACTGCTTGAGCTCAATATGTCGTAGACTTGATACTGTCATTGAATCAAAGGGCTGTGCAACCATTTATCAGATTTCATCATTTTTATTTTCTTTGACATTGATACTTTTGCCCATGTTAAATAAAAAAAACAAAACAAAATGTGTCTTTGTATGAAATGACAAAATGTAAGCATATTTAAATAGCATGAATTAAAAGCTAAAAGCCAGTCTATACTTTTGTCTCACTGCCATGTTTTGATTTCAAATTCAAATGCTAAAGTATCAAAAACAACATGAAAAAATCATTAATCTCTTTGACATTATTTACTGATTGGAAGCCCTTTAGAAAGGCTGCATTAGACTACTGGACAGAGGAACCCATCTGAGTTCAGCCTCAGTGGCGCTCTGTGAACAGTGTGATAACCCATCAAGCATCCAGGGATCACAACAGACCAAAATATATTCATTGTCCACAGACACAAGTGATGCTGCAATGATCATATTGTCCAACAAACACTTGCATACAGAGTTCTCCAGCCTCTGCAGCAGTGGGAGTCGTCCTGCTTCCTCCTGTCAACAGTCAGTGTCACAGAGCAGCGGCGGTCATGGCGGTTTTTGAATTAAAACTATGGCTCGGGGCACTTTGTTAACTTATTATGGAAAAGAGAGGCCCTCATGTACGCCCAACCACAGACACACACAAACACACCCTTGTGTCTTTTGATAAGGCTTGTACCCTTGTCAACGAGCACACATTTTAATTAGTGTTGATTGTTGTTGGCGTGTTCAATAGTTATTAATTAGAGCGGGGAGGGGTCCCAGTCTTGATTGCATGCCCGAAGCTGTGATGCATTGTGTTGTCTCACACTCCAGAATAACAGAGGTGCTGTGAAAAATCAAAGACTGGGGGAAGGGAGGACATGTGGGAGTTGTAACCCCTCAGATAATGTCTTCTTAACTAAGAGCACATTATTAAACAGTGAAATGTGGACAGGGGGTACTTCATCAGGAACGTATTTTAGGTTAATGTAGTGATCCTTTTTGGTAATTGGATGTTTTTGGTCAGAAAAATATGTACAGCATTTTTATATTGCCACATTGGAAAAACCTGCAAAACTGTGAAATTAATACAATAAATAATACAAAAGAAAAAAAGTCAATGTCTAAGAATTACTTTAGACTTAAGGCAATGACAACTAAAAATACAATTTAGAGACACTGAGGTTGTGACATAATGGCAAGTAAGCTGTGTGCGTTTAATAAAACTTTACATCAGACTTTTAGTTCACATCCAACTTACTACAAAATTGTCCATTTTCAGTCTATGCATGTGCAGTAATTGTGACTTTATTTTACAGTGTCTACCACAACTTCAAGTGGCATCAAGAGTGCTGCAGTCATTTGAAAATTCTTCTTTTACTTTTGGTGAATGTGGTCCAAACACATGTGGAGAATCAATTTAAAGTTTAAATACTGTTCTATCCAGCAAGGATTTCCATGGTAGCACAATATGGCTGGTTAAAAGTGTGGCCAATGCTTGAGACACTTGTCTCAGAGGTCAGATCTTTGCTGTAATATCTGGCGAACATGTAACAGAGACTTTTACTTGAGTCATGCCTTAGTTTAAAGACAGTTTAAAAGAAATCTCCCTTTTCCACATCATCACATGGGCATGTAGTGGTGTGTCTTCCTTAAACACATGTCCTCCACCAGAGGCTCTAATGTAAAGAGGAAAAAGATACTGTCGCAGTTTAAATTAGAAAGGCTTTAACACGGAACACTCCTGAACTGATTTGAGATAATTAACTGACTGCAGAAGCAGAGGAGAGCAGTGCCATAAAACTTTCCACTGTCATCACACCTGCATCCAGCGAGCTGAGGATGAAGACTGTGGACAGACTAAACAATGTCAACCCCTGGAAAAAACTGCAACTTACTGCTAAAGTCTTGCCAGTTGATGTCAACTCATCTCTACTCAGTATCCCTAGTACCACTATAATAGAAACAAATAAGCTCATAAATGCCAAAGCAACAATGCTGGAGATACATCAGTGAACAAAAGGTTTTATACACTTGTAAAGAGCAGATATGTCATGGCAGTCTTGAGTTCCCAATGACTCCTATAATTTTCTGTGATGGAATTATTGAAATCCATGCATCTTTGTGGCACACACAAAAAAGCACTTTCATTTATTTATTTTAGGCCTTCTGGAAAAATATACATACAGTAATACAAATGTTTTGTCATATGTCCTGTGGCCGCTTTTACCTAAAATAGGCTTTTGGTAGCTGTCTACAAGCTTCTGCTGTATTTTTGAGCACTTCTCTTGACAGACTTGCAGCTGTTAAAATTTGTTGGTTTTCTGACACAGATGTGTTTCTTAATCATAGTCCACATATTTTTGATGGGTTTTAATTTTAATTTTTATTTTGTTTAGGGAGACCAGTCTAAAAACTTAATTATAGCCTCATTTAACCATTTATTTACCACTTTTGATGTGTATTTGGGACACTGTCTTGTTTGAGCACAAATTTTACCGGCACCGAAATGAATGTCCAGAGCAGAATAATACCACCATGCTTGACAGTAAGTTTGGTCTTCTTGGAGTTAAAGCCTCACCTTCTGTCCTTCAAACATATTTTTGGTCATTGTGGCCAAATAGCTAAATTTTTATTTCATCCAACCACAGAACTTTCCTCCCAAAGGCCTTGGACCATGTGACTAACAACAAACTTTAGTTGACTTTTAGGGTGCTTTTTCTCAATGATGGGCTTCCTTCTTGCCTTACAGTCTCTCAGTCCATGGATGCTTGACTCTGGACACTGACACTAGTGTTCTAGGAGTTTCTGATTAATTGCACACCTGTTTTTTGGCGATTCTTGGTTGACTTTAGAGACTGCCAAACAAAGACTCACAGCTCTGGCTGATCCATCTGCAAGATCCCTCAAGAGCGTTTTCCTAGTTGCAAAGGAACAGCAACATAATGGTGGACCCATGCAGAGCTGACATTGGAAGACATTTGAAGGACATTTAGGAGAAGTAAGCATCACACAACACCGGTCCCAAGTGAGTGGTGGGCTTTAGAATACACCACAGCAACGTCCCAGAACAAGAGCCGGTGAACGTCACCAAAGCAGACATCCAATAAATATCAGGAATTAAGAGCTGGACAGCACCAGGACCTGACATGACCTGACATGATCTACTCTGACTGGTTAAAGTAAGTAATAGTGCTCCATGATCACCTGACAGCACAAATGAGTGAGCTGCTGCTAGCAACAGCTACTCATCAAGATGGGCTAACACATGGTAGGACAATGCTGATTGCTTATCCCCAAAGGCTGCAACACCTTCGAACTACTGGCCGATAACTGACTTCTTGACAACATGAAAGTTCCTCTCATACATCATAGTAGCCAAGCCTAGAAGGCATAAGTCAAGACAAACGGAAACCTCAGAAAGGCATGGGATAGGTTGAAGCACCAGTTACTGGTTCTTAGAGCAGTCACACTGTAAGACAAGACAGATTCCCAGGTCAACTGGATTGACTACAAGAAAGTCGACGGGACATTAATAGCATTCATAAAGAACTCAATGCAGCTGTAAAAAACAACGCTATATGCCAACTCCAAGGCCACCACACAAGTCGACATATATCAAGATGATGCACTGTTTCCACTGCTGTTCTGCATATGCCGAGATTGTTTCAGGCAGATCACTTCAAAGAGTGACTACAGATACAGAAACAGAAGAGGAGCAACCACCACCTATTAGATGTACGTGGATGACATCAAGCTAAATGCCAGGAGTGAGTGAGACATCAAATCGCTGATCTCCCTGATCAGGACCTACGCAAGGAAGTCGGTCACAGCCAAATACCTCAGGAAGGTATGACATGTGCTGTGTCAGTGGCATAACCTGCCATGTCAATGGCAGGTTATGGTATCGGGCCCTAAACACCTCAGAAACACACTACCTAACCAGATAGTTGCTCTCGATGGCATTGGCTTGGCCTCTAGTTCTACTGATAAAAAAAAAACCCGGAAGTTTTTTTTTGATCAGGACATGTCGTTCAACATACACATAAAAAAATGTTTGTGGGATGGCACTCTTTCCTCTATGTAATCTAAAAATCAAGAGCATATTGTCTTAGAGTGATGCTGAGAAACTAGCCCATGCATTTAGAACTTCTAGGCCGAACTACTGTGATTCCATATTGTCAGGACATCCCAATAATTCTCTTAAAAACCTCCAACTGATACAAAATGCTGCAACCAGAATTCTGACAGGAACCAGCAACAGAGATCACATTTCTCCTATATTAGATTCTCTTCATTGGCTCCCTGTAAATCCAGGAGAGATTTTAAAATCATGCTTCTCATATTACACTCTTAATGTTCAAGCCCCATCTTATCTCAAACACCTTATTGTGCCATATCATTCTAGCAGAGTCCTTCTCTCTCAGACTGCAGGTTTACTTGTAGTTGCCAGAGTTTCCAGAAGCAGAATGGCAAGCAGATCCTTTAGTTATCAGCTCCTCTGTTGTGGAATCAGCCCTTAGTTTAGATTCAGGAGGCAGACAACGGAAGGAACAACTGGAACAAATGTGGGAGGACATGGTCAAGGTATTCACAGTTGTAACGGAAGTATTCAAGGTACCTGGGGTTAAAGAAGACTCTTTCACCCCCAACAAGTGGTGGTGAGAGATTTTATGTTTTATATATAAATACTGCATTTTAATACTTTTCTGTGTAGCAAATGTACAGTACACATGAAAACAAATAGCTACTAACACATAGATGCACTCTATTTGTTTGTTTCCTCATATCATTGATTGTGTTTACATTAGCCATTAGCAGGAGTGTCCCAGTTGTGAGGCTTACCATATTCAGGATATGATGTTTACATAGAGCACAGAGAATTCTGGTTCCTCATATCCTCATATACATGATAAGCATGAGTATCCCAATTACTGATTATTGTTTTCTGTTCGCGTAGGCGCCTGTGATCTTCAGAATACCAACTGGCAATTTATTCTGACATTCCTGTAATTGTTAGCTAAACTATAAGTTAATTTGACTTTGTCTACTAAAAATGAGGTCACAACAGGCACAGAACTATTAAATGTAAACATCGCATTGCAGATTTGGTTTTTCCTAAAACTAGTGGCCGCAGATGAGAGCATCAAGAAACATTGAACACTATGAGCATGTCAGGCTACTGCACTGGACAAGGAAGCAGTGGTCAAAGATACACAGCTATGACTGGTAGGACAACATTATCCTGATAGAGTTCAGTGATCCCAAGTGGAGAGAATGTTTTTTTGTTTTAGTAGGACATCCTTTTATTAGGTATGTGACACAGCTGAACCATTTATGAGACAGGAGGAAGTAGAAGTGTGAGCACCAGTCTTAAATACTGTATTAATGAGTGTGATTATAATGTTGAGCAGTTGCATTGAATATTGTTTAGTTGCTAACTAGTTTGTGGTTCACAGAAGAACAGTCAAAATTTTGAATACAAGTTCTTGATGCAGTATGGTGGAGAAAGCCATGAGCCACAACTCTGAAGACAGAGAGAAGCTTCCACATAGTTTGAGTTTCTGTTCATCACTTAGCTGTCGCCATGCCTGCACAGGAAGTCAGCGGTAATCAGAAATAAGGACAAGATGTCTACCGGCAAGAGTATCCCAGTTCTTTCTAAGTACTTAAAAGTGGGATAAGGATTTATATAGGATTCTGAAACCAGGACATGATGCTTATATGCACAAACACAGAAACAGGGTACTTCAAAAACTAGATGATAGCCAGAATATCCAAGTCCTTGTAAACCAAGTTATTTAACTTATTCTAAAGAAATTCTGTTTGTCTTCTGTATTTACTGAGTGTGAACTGGGCTGATCAGACAGATTTTACAAAAATATATACTTATATAAATCATATTGTGTGAAAAGTTGTGGAGAGCATCTGCTAACTGTCCCAATATACACCACTTGCATGATCATGTTTTGTTTCCCCAAAGACCAAAAGTTAAGGTGGAGAGTGCAAAGTTAGCATTACCCAAGAAGACACATCAATGAGATATATGCCAGGTAGACACAAACCAGAATTATCTTTTGAAACAGAGCTTTCAAGCAAAAATTAGATTATCCAAATGACCATAATGGGTAACTCAGAGTATACAGGAATAAGCAAGCCACAGAAAAACACAGAAGAAAAAATTTGGTATACTATATTCATTCATTATTCATTGCAAGCAAATTTCAACATTCTCAGTAAAAGAATATTTGGAATTACGGCGTGATCATAGAACAAGCAGAAATCTGAATGCCTTTAAGAATTACTGAGTATAAAGTTAGGAACGTGTTTTTGCTGCTGTTGTGATTCTTTTTCTTCCCAGTCTGGGTTTCGCTAAGTGAACTGTGGTGCTACTGCTCCACCATCTGTCACTGATATGACAGCATTTCTGCAAAATTCTGTTTTCTAAGCCAATTTTTTCAGATTTATGTTTTTAGGCAAGATTTACGGTTTGGGTGTAGGGCTGACAGATTGATGAAAGCTACAAATTTAGTTGCCTTAATGTGGACACAGTCTGATACAGTGTTAAACATGTTAGCAAACGTTTGCCTATGCTAACATCCAGCAGACACAGAGTATTATTCATTTGGAGCAGCTTTGGCTCTTCATAATCTCCTCTTTAACTGTGTCTGTCTTGATTTATTAAAACTTGTTTGTAGAAAACTGGCTGGCTGGATTTCAGAATAAAAAGAGTCAAAGTTTGATGTTGAAAAGTGTTGAGCTGTGTCACAGTGAGTGTCACTGTGAACACTTGTCCCATTATTTATGTAGAAATATGAATCACTGCAGCTTTAAATTGGAGAAAATCAGTTACGTTTCCATGAAAACACCCATATTAGTCACTATGACTTAACATTATTGTGCCCCTTTGCTTTGCCAATTTAATTTTATTGTATTCTGGTTAAATTTCATAGTGACGTTTATTTGATGAAAATGACTTTTTGGGTCAAATGACCTAAAATGATTTAAAAATAGCAGGGGGAAGCTATTCAGAGCAATTTAGAAATGCAACAAAAGAAAACAACATAACAGCATGGCCTCAGTGTTAAAAGATATCTAGTGAAGCTGGGCTTGAATTCCCCTTTGCAGTCTATAGCTGTCCTCCAGAGCTGCACTCAAACTGACCTCCCTTCCCATGCTGTGGGACTGACACTTCATCAAGAGGCCTTGTGACAGAGCAGGAGTGACGAGGACCATCCCCCCACCCTGCCTCTTCCTCTCCGTCCTGCTCTTGATGTGCCTTTTGTTTGGTGCCTAACGACAGCTGTGATGGAACCGTCATGCTCTGTGATTACACCGGCCTGCAGCCAGGCCTCCTCTCTGCTGCTGTCGACGTTCTTCAGCTCATTCTCCGTCTCTGTCCACTCCCCACACCAGAGAGAGCACTGCAGGTCAAACAGAGCCTTGCATTCTCACCCTATCACCCCTGATCTCAGATGGCATCATATCCAATCTAATTTCAGAGGAGATCTCATGTGTTCTATAAATATGCATTTGTGTATATGCATGTATATATGTTTATGTATATGTTGCCATAAGCAGCAGATAGGGAGGCCCAGTAGCTAAAAATATCATTTTCCTTTGCCCAGGAATTGTCTGGAGGGTTCATTGGAAACTTGTGCAGCTGGGTGCGTTTCCCGCTGTTCGCCTGAACACATACCCCTCATTCGGAGACGGTGAGCAGCTCTGCCTATTAAAATGTAAATTCCCTCTCGCTGCAGCGGTGGCAGCAGCAGCAGCAGCAGCAACAGCAGCGACGGGCGAGCCCAGACTGGGCTGCAGCAGGAAAGGAAGGGGAAACTAGTGGGGGTGAGAAGTGTACACGCTATAGGCAGGATCTGTCTTTCACCACGCAGAGGCTCCCAGATAGGCAGCATGTGGCTCTATAATATGCTCCACTGGCCGGGCCCTTCAGCGGATTTCAAAGCTCAGGCAGGAAACAAAAGGTGACTGGGCCATTCCTCTGATGCAAGCTCACTGTAATCAACTTCACTGGCTTTACTCACGTCTGTGTCTTTTATCTTATATTAAAATGTTTCTTTTTTGGGGTTAATATTTATTTGACTCAGTTTGCAATTTTTTTTTTTCACAAATTAAGATTATTACATTTTATTCCTAGCACATATTTCAAAGGATCAACGCTTCATGAGTGATCATATCTTTCAGAGTAACAGTGTGTCTGTTTGAAAACTGGGGGACATGGAGGAGTTATGGCTGCAAAATAAGCAAACTATGCTTCAGCTTTATTTCAGTAATACGCTCCTAAAGGGTTTTTGCTGACAGGGCTTTGCATTTTGTTGTATTACTTTCAGCATCTTTAGATGCTTTTGCATGAAACAGACAAATTCAGACTTTTATTAAACAATTTTAACACATTATTATTGATTAGAAAACTCAGCCTCTCACAGTGCATAATTATTTTCAGCACTAACTACTCTTGATGCTAAATACAAATAAAAAAAATACAAAAATAAAATGCAGAAAAGAGATAGTTAGAAAAATCCAAATAATAAACAATGAAAAAAACATTATCTGTCTAATTAATAATGATAAAAGTACAAGCTTTGAATGGTACACTGGTTTAAGCATCAGCAAAAATAGGAACACACACACACACACACACACACACAAACAAACAGAAGAGCCCATATCAAAACATAAACACAGATTTAATGTGTAATAGTAAGTTTTTTTAAAGATGCCTACAAACCCCAGCAACAGAATTAAATAATTGTTGCAATGCTAAGAATACTTCAATAGGGTCTGTAAGCAGCCCTCTTTCTGGAATAACTGTATACGATCATTAAAAATGCCCTCTGATAAAATTGAAAGCTGTTATTAAATATTTAAACTTGTACTTATGTTTGCTTTAAATGGTCTGGAAAAACACAGGGGAGAAACAATTCATGTTTTTTTGTAAATATCTACTTATATGATACAGAATAAACATGTACAGAAAATAGAAACCTGTATTATATTCATGTGTTATTGTCATTATACTAACATATAGTGAGCTCCCTAGAAGTATGCAAAGTATAAACTGTATTTTTGTTTTATTCTTGTTTCCATTTGAGTGTTTTCTTACTGTATTGAACAGTCAATGATAAATGAACACTGAATGGAACAGGAATTGCATATAATTGCAGTTCCCAGGTGACTTACATTCTGTCCTTGGCTTAAGTTCATCTCCAGTGACTAAAAATGATGAGCAGAAATAAGGCCAATATATGAATGATAACCTGCAAACTGAAAGCACCTACCTTTGCTGTAGCTGGCGTCATGTTGGAGTTCCCAGCATGTATCACTAGATGGCGCTGCAATTATACTGTAAGCAGCTCACACACGAGCGGCCACATTCACAGCCTCGACCTGCATGTCCTCTACTTACACTGACCACAAGAAACACAGCTGGCTGCTCCAACTGTTGGCCTCTATGCTGAATGAAATTTGTATTGGACGTTTTTCCTTTTATCTGCCCAGCATTTTATTATGCAGCAAACAAACGGAGAAACCAAATAAAAAACAACACATGAAAATGTATTTTTAATAAACATCCATGATCACCAGACAGTGGTGTTGATTTTTTCCTATATGTGTTTCAGAGACTGTGGGGCCCCAGAGGGCTGGGAGGACACAGAGTATTGTAGCAAAAGCTCATTATTCCCTGAAACAGAAAGATCGCGTTGGAATTCACCTGATGCTGTCCAGTGTGTGAGAATAAGAAGCATTGATTTAGCAATAACAGGCTGATTTATGTGGGACCAAATGACAGTGGAACGTCTGCTTCACTGGCACAGCCTGTGTCCTTTCTCTGCCTTCAGAGGTGATTAGACACGTGTTTTTTTGGAAAATATGCAAGCATGTTTGTTCAAATTTATGCCTGAGCAATATGTATGTTTTTAAATTTGGATAAAGCTATTTTATTGTTTTTCCTAATGTACGAAAAATTCATGAAAACACCAAAACCAACAGCACATGTGTAGCTAAAGGCCAATAAAACTCATCCTGTGTAAATCACCAGAGGTTATAGTTTTGCTGCTGAAACACAGTCATGTCAGCAGCAATTACTAAAGGCATGGAACTGATCTAAACAGAGAAGTAAAGATAACATCATTCAACACATAGTTGGCCTCAGAAGAGTTGTTTCTGCCTCGTCTATAAGTTACAGTATTTATTTTGATCGTGTATGTGAAACATCAGTTAAATTCAAATAATAATAATAGTAACAATAATAACAAATCAAAAATAAAAAAAAATGAGAATGATTTGACTACTCCCTGGTGCATCTGGCTGTTTAGACAACAAATACTCAGATCATGACAGTAAACAAAGATGCATTTCACTCATTTCTGGAACACACTTGTTTCTGTTCGCATATAAAACCCAGCATGTGCCCTGGAATTCGATCAAAATTCACCCATGGATTTCACATGTAATTTGAAAGTATTTTTAGTGGATTTTACTGGTCATTACTTAATAATAGTGAATAATTGTGTAGTTTTATAATAAGCATGACAGTGTGATCGGACCTTGTTTTGACAGACTGCACCTCGCCTTTGGTATTTGACCATTGAATCACCATTTCTTTTAAAGTCCCCATAATGGAATGAGATCTGTGGAGGCAATTGCTTTCTCAATACTGATTAGCTTACACGTGGCCCGATAAAACTGCTGCCTGAACCTGCAAGAACCAGTAGACGTACATGTGAACTTATTTCTCCTACAGAAGAGGAGAGTACACATGGTTCCTATCTGCTATGATTAAAATATAGTGAATACATAAAACAAAACAACACAAAACAAAATGGTGTGATATCTAATTCACTAAATACATGTCCTGTTTACGTATATATATATACACACTGAAAAGCACAACTGAATTCTTGAATACATTATACCTGCAACCCTTCTGCTGCATTAAAGTTACGTCTTGCACAGGTTCATCAGTTCTTAGTATGGTTTCTTACATTATCCAAAATTATTGTTTTAAGTGAAATTACTACACAATCAATGGCACTGCAGTTTCATGTACAGATGCCCAGTTTGCCTTGTCCAGTGTCCAATGATCGAAGGGTCGGCGGTTTGATTCCCGCTCTCGCCTAGTGATGTGCTGTTGTGCCCTTGGGCAAGACACTTTACCCGCCTTGCCTCCAGTGCTGCTCTCACACTGGTGTATGAATGCGTGTGAATGTTGGTCGGAGGGGCCGTTGGCGCGGATTGGCAGCCATGCTTCCGTCAGTCTGCCACAGGGCAGCTGTGGCTACAAATGTAGCTTACCACCACCAGAGTGAGAATGTGTGAGTGAATGAATAATGGATCCATTGTGAAGCGCTTTGAGTGCCTTGAAAAAGTGCGCTATATAAATCGAAAACTGCACAGTAAGCAGGAGGTGGTCGGGGTGGATGGCGGGTGTACAAAGCTATCAAACATAAGACCTGACATCATTTCGAGAGTCCTATTTGTGGTTTAGGAACCAATAGCACTGGTGTACATGGTGAAAATTGTGTTTCTTGGTACAATAAAATAAGTCACCAAAAACGTTTCTGACATATATATATATATATATATATATATATATATATATATATATATATATATATATATATATATATATATATATATATATCCTCTTACGTTAAATTAACAAAAAAGTAACCTGGTTGCTTTTCTTCATAGCGCACTTACTTTACAAATTGTTTCAACTTTGGTGGTCTTCACTGCCCAACCACCAGAATGTTTCTGTAACTGGACTTCAAAGAACTCCTCACCTGTACTGAGCTGTCCCACAATTCCATCTACAAAATGGTCCTCTTCCTCCTCACAGTGAAATGGTTTATTCTCTCCCAGAGAGTTGAAAATTGTCCATCTGTCTTTTTCAGAGAAAACGAATTCCAGGTCTAACCAATTGTCAGGCCTTGTGTAATTTAAGAGACTGCTTCAAATATCTTTTAAGTAATGAGAAGTCATTTTCGTGGCTGTTGTTAGAGCGTATCGCACAAAGGCTTCCATTCTGTCTGAAATGGTACATTCAACCATGATGAGAGGAAAAAAAGAGATAGCCAAAGTCTGAATGACTCTAAGGCCTTTTGAACCCCCAGTCAAATATCATTGTGTGAGCTCCTCTCCTGAGTGGTAGTCACCAAATACTGCTGTTAGTACTGATTGAAAATCCATGAGGACCTTTGTGAAAGCAGCATAGTGCCCTTGAAAAATGATACAAAAAATGTCTCTGTCCTTCCTATCAAAATGTTGTGTCTGAGGTCTGCAGCACCTCGACTCCCAGCTCTCCTCTTTCAACTGAAAAAACCCCCAGAGTGGCCAGAGAGAGTTCATAGACAATTTCACTTTTATTTGAAATGACCGAGACCACGACAGTTACAATAGACTTTTAGAGGCCATCAAGGCTGTTCCTTCTCTCACTGATTTGTCATAGTTGTGTTGCTGTAGCGGTGTTTTTTTAGGTGTGTGTAATGTACTAAAGAGTCCTGTCTCCAGTGGATGGGACCAGATCACCATGGTCATTCATTTTCAGCAACTTTTTGCAAGTTTTATAAAATTAAGGATTTTGCTTTTACCCAAAATATTAAAATCTTACTGGTAATGCACACGCACTGTTAATAAAAGTTGTTGGGGGAAAAACTGTACAGAGGTGGCAGAAAGCTGTGATTTGAGAAAAAATATTGTGCATTGCACCCTATGGAGATATTTAAATTTATGTGTGACTTGATTTTCACATATGCACATATTCACATATTCACTATGCATATGCATAGTATCTCACCAACTCCCGGAAACTACCATTGACGTGTAAAATTAATGGTGTTCTCTTTTCAAGATTTATGATGCTCCTGCTGAATGTCAAATTTAAATGCAATCCATGTAATAAAAGCATGTCTAAAGGTTTTTTGCCCCCAAGTAAAAGTCAAATTATTTGAAGAGTTCATTTGCAAAAACAGATAACTCCGTTTTGAAAAATTTTCAGAAAACTTTTTTTATTGTTTACTTGAGATAATATCAAACTGAAGTTGAGTGGATTTGACTCAGTAGAAAAATACATGACAAAATAGAGAAAAGATTAATTATTAGTGTTATTATTATTATCGCAAGTAAACAATAAAAAATGAGTTTTCTGAAAACGGAGTTACCTGTTTTTGCAAATGAACTCTTCATTTGTGTAAAAATGAATTCTTGCTGAATGGGTTGTAATATATCAATGTAAATGCACCGTTCCCAGGTGAAGATGTGCTTTTCTTTCCAAATCAACAATAAGTTACAACTGACAAAAGCAAAATAACAAAACATAAAAAATTAACCCGAAGCTTACCAACTTCATGCCAGCCTTGGGCCCTATAAATTTAACTTCATTTAGAAGTTAATGTAATCTATTTATTATATGAAATTTGTTGGATATACACAATGACAAATAAAATCCTATATCTGTCTATACAGTCCTCAAGAATCTGATCTAGACTCTACTTCTTCTCACATGTATTCTCAGTGTTATATTTGGTCAGTTTAATCAGTCTCTATGTCTCACTGTGCTGCCCGTACACTATGTCCCGAAAATTCATTCTCCCTAGAAAAACAAAGCTCAAAGATTGAATATGCAATCATGGACACAGCTTTCAGTCTTTTAGACGTGGAATGTACGAGGTTCTTGAGTGTGGATGGTTCTACCTTCCCTACTCCCACACAGCCCGAGAGTTGAGATATTTCATGGTGGTCGTGGTGGACTGGTAAAGATACGACTGTTCAGGATTCCCCAACAGGTCTCCATTGGGTTGAGGTCAGGAGAGTTTGGTGTCCATTCCTCCTAATGCAGAAAGCCAGATAGAAGCCCAGAATACCATTACTGAGTCATACGGGCAGTGTGAGCAGAGGCACCGTCTTACATAAATACCAGTTCTGAACGTCTGTTAAACATTTTCCATTCAGTCACAGGCCTCAATTTTCTTCCTCCTGACCAAAACTGAAATTAGTACCTTTTCTAGAATGTTGTTGGTATAATATATAACTTATTAAAATGTAATATTGTGCATTAACAGTGGTACCTTGAGGCACAATGTGCAGCTCTGAGACCTGAAGTGGACATACCCCTCAAACCAAACTATGGGCTGTTACGAGCCAACCGCTAGGGGTTGGCTGGATGCAACAAAAATACCAGGTGTTATTGGTTTAGGTTAAAGGATTTATTGCTTAGTAGCAAAGGAACGTAAAAGTGACAATAAAACATAACACTGGTGGATGTTGCTAAACAAAGAACAGAATAAAACATAACGAGGGTTAACAGAGTTTGTAACTAAGCTAACACAAAGAAAACAACTAAACTCCCTAGCCAAACCGAACTACAGGAGCAACGCCCACCACCAGGAACAAAAACTAATACAAAGGGTGTACAAAACGAACTAAACAAAACTGGTGCCTCACACTCACTGGTTACACAATTCACAAAGACTCTAACACAGAATGGCTTCTTCCTAAAGTGGCAGGCTGCTGAATGGGAGCCCCAGTCTCTGCCCAACCGTAGGCTCCACACCAAGGTAGCAGCCGCCAACAGAAACCCAAGGTGTCAGCAGAACCCACCAGGAGTATCTACCGACCGAAGTGTCTGTGGTACCCGCCAACCCACCACACGTACCTGCAGACCGAAACACAATGAAGTACAAACAAAGTTCACACACAGAGAGGCACCAGGGTGGACCGGTCAAAGTACCAGCCACACCGACTAATGGCATGGTGGCAGCTATATAGTTTGCAGGTGTGGTGCCTGGCTGCCTCTGGTTGGTCCGAGGAGGAGGGGAGCTGGAGGGTGGCCCAATTAGGAAGGTCGAAGGGCGGGGAGAACCAGACTGCAGTGCAGGTCATCAGCTCTGGTCTCATCAGCTGGAATGGCTGGCAGCTGGGGATCCAAAGACTCTGCAACAACCACAGCCAAACTCACATATATTTCTCTCACACAAAGGCCCAACAAGACACCACCTCAGAACAAAATGGCACACCAATACTGGTGGCTGTAACAGGGCACTGAATTTCACTGCTCAGAAGATGGTACTTTTTCTCCATCATCTGTATGGATATGGTTGTTTTGGCTGTTGTGTGTTGGAAATAAGCAGAGTGGGCATTCATCAAAGAAAATCCAGTTCTCCCAGTCTTTTGAAGACAGTATTATGGATTTCTTTGCAAAGACCAGTCTGTTTGTATGTTGCGGGGTACGTTGCCTCTTGTTAGCTGTCAGTCAATGTTTCTGTTAAGTAACGATGCACTTTGCTCTTAGGAACATTTTCTCCGAGATTTTTCAGCCTGTGACTGAGTCACAGCATGACTGGTGTCTTTTACCCTCAGCCTTTCTCATCCCTTGGTTTTTGCAGTTAATCCAAATAGACATTCTGAGCTAGTAAGGACTTTGAAGGATCCTCCTTTGTTGTATCTTTGCCACCACTTCTGCACTCAGCGGATACTTCTGCCAAGGGCTTGATCTACCTGCTGACCAATTTTTCCTGTATTTCAAAGAACAATAACCTGTCCCTTAATCTCAGACTCTGAAAGAGTAACTTTTCCACCCTTACTCTTGGCCACGGAAACGTTTCCAAAATTTGGTTAGGAGTGTAATGCATTTTGATCAAGCAAGAAATTTATCGACTGGGACCTGACAGTTTGACCAGACTAACAACCAGACAGTACCTGATGGACCAGGTGGAACCAATTTTGGTGACAAACAATCAAACATGTTGTTCAGTGGGGAGAACAAATTTCTGGAACATGATGTAGTTTTCATTCTATAGTTTTATTAAGTAGAATGGCTGATGCACACGTCACCGTAGAAGATCATAAGCGAGAGTATCAGTCACGGGTGGGGGCTCGTCTGCTAGAATTTAACCCAGTGCAACATTCTGTGTGTGATTAGAGTCACTAAATGTAATCACCAGGTGTTGTATAAACCATGAATTAATTAAAGTAGATGTGACACGTTTCTCTATAGAAATCAAGGTACAAAGTGATGGAAAATGAAAGAATAAGCAATGTAAAGTCCCCATGTACTACCAGAGCAGCCTTAGCATGCCACACCTTAGCACTGATTCTCCAAGTCTGTGGAGCTCCACTGGAGGGGTGAACACAATCTATCCAAAAGATATTCCATCATTTGGTGTTTTGATGACGATGGTAGACAGTGCTGCATAACACGTAAGTCCAAAATCTCCCAAGGTGATCAGCTGGACTAACATCTAGCGACTGTGAAAGGTACAGCATAAGATTCACATAATTTTCAAACCCACCACACATCCACTGCCTCTCACATTTTATGGATGGTGTCATCAAAGGAAGATCATTCCCAGGAGGACAGAAAAGTTTAAGAAAAAGGTGATCACTTTGAACAACTTTGTATTAATTGCAATGATCCTTCCCAAGTGAGGAAAAAGTGGGTCTTAACCATCACAGCAAAATGGCCCCAGCAGAATAACAGCCACTAGATCCTCTAGCTGTAGGAGTCAAGGGTTCAGGTTTATCCTTGTTTTGCCACTCATCTTTACAATATAAATGCCTCTCTTAATGACATTACTTTAAATTTTACATCATTGTGTAGTGTTTTTTTTTTTTTAAATTCTGTTCTCAAATGATTAGACCTGGCCCAGAAGGAAATCCTACTCTCACCCCACCAGCCATTCATTTTGAAGAGAAATCTTTTCCAGAAAATTATCTGAATGCAGCGTGACAACACTGACATGAAACTTGTCCTACTCATTCCACTCATTTTTTAAATTTATGTTCCATTCCAACACTGTTTTTCATGGCTTCATTGTGGAACCTCAGGTTTTTACTCTGTATCAACAGCAACTTTAAACGTAGTGAAGAGCATTACTTGAGATAAGACATTCTAAGGTAAAATGGCTGAATTTTATAAAATACACACAAATATAAGTATATAGCTGAATATTTTGCTAGAGTAACGAGTAAATGTAAGTTGTTACTTTCTCCCTGTCAGATTAAAATATAATAAATGCAGTTTTTTATTATTCTAGTGTTATTTTCTAGATGCTGTATTGTCTAACAAATAGAGACTGACATCTGTAGTATCCCTGGACACTTTGATGCACTTTCTGTTGGAGTGCTGTGGGTCTGAACTAAGTTTGGCTGTCCAGCAAGAGCTTTAACTGAGGCCCCATCCACACGAAGACAAAACGCTTAACAATTTCAAAAACGATCGCCATAAAGACGAAGACGTCTCAGAAAATGTGTGCGTCTACATGAATGCACTCGATACGGATGGAAACGCTGTAAAACACATGGCAGACCTCTAGGGGTGCTGTAACGATATGACGGAAACATGCGCAAACAGAAGAAAAAACAGTGGGTCCTTTTCCAGGGTGTATCCATAAAGTACCGTGACGTGTCCTCGATAATTGTTTGTTCAACTCGGTAGTGATTGAGAAGGAGATTTTGCTGCAACAGGGATAGTAGGGTCACGAGCTTCATCAGCCCATTTGCTACACTGTACGCCGCCACTGTTGTCGTTGTCGCGTGTGGCGCATGCGTGTCAATGAAGTTATGAAACTGTGCATGCGTGTCAATGAAGATACGAAACTATGATGCAAGCGTATCTGAAAAGTGGCGGAGAGCCAGTAAACACGGAGCTGCGTATATGGCATTTCAAAATCTTTCCACTCTGGAACCTGGTTTCAAAAATGATCATTTACAGACCCCCAAAACGCCGTCTTCGTGTGGATGATACGCAGATTCGGCAAGAAACTTATGCATTTAGACCTCGGTTTGTCTTCGTGTGGATGGGGCCTGAGTGAACCACTGGAGGCTCAGTGACAACCACGACAGTTTTATTCTGTGGGCTTGACCGTACATGAATGCTGGAGCTTAACTTCCAGAAACACAAAGTAGTTAGATGTGAGTGTGACATGTTCAGTGCCAACCCAGAGTAGAATTATGTTTCTGCTGTGCCATATTTAACTGTTTGATGTTTTTGTGCTTACTGCTTGAGGGTGAAGCTATCTGTGTTTCACCTGGCTACAGTGGGCAACTCCGTCGTACCTGGAGCATACACGCTGTGCTACAAAATAATCCTGGCTCCCATTAGGAAACACCAATAAGCTCTCCTCATATCTCCTCCTCACTGCTGTTGCATGCATATGAATCTGTCATTAGTGCCCCCCCCACCCCACAACACACACACATTTCCATACCTACTCACACTGTGACACCCCTCCATCTGCGTTCCATCTTCTTCCATCTCTTCCCCCCTCTTTCTTCATGATGAGTTCAAGCCACATGGGTGGTGCAGTTAAACACCTTATGATTTATGGAGCTTTAATTTGGTTGTGGCCCCATCCATTGTTTTGCAGCTTGTGGTGCGGCAGGCTGCCCCGCTGACAGTAATTTCCCGCCAGTTGGGGAGGATTGTGTATCATGAGCTAATGGCGTCCTTTTTTCCCCCTCGTCTTTAGAGGAGGAAGGAGGTGTGTGTCAGTGTGTGAGAGGTTGAAAAGGCGAGCTTGTGTTTGAAATCAAGTAAGAAGATAGTGGCAGAGTCGGAAACAAACAGCAGTTCCTATTTAGTCTGCCAATTGCACTTGACGGCATTGTGTGTATTGAAATGAACCGGGCTGTCCGCAGCTGGAGGAGGGCCGGGGCTGGAAGTTGTTGAATAGATGGTAGCAGGTAATTACGGCAGCCCGTTGCCTGATTAGAGAATTGTTGTAGCTGAGCCCTCCCCATTCGCCTCAGATCTCCCTCACCTCCCTGTGGCCTCTCATCCTGATGGGAGTGAACAATTGAGCCAGACGCTGTTTGATTGCTATCACACACATTTACTAAACAGCAACTTCATGCACACATCCAGTCAGCTCACTAAGTTCAAAGGTTGCAAACTGCACAAAATCTGTTTCAGCTCAGTCCTCCTGAACACTGCGTTTATTTCCTCTCATTGTTTACTTGATCCAGTGTGATTTTATTTATTTATTTATTTATTTATTTATTTATTTTAGCTCTGTGAATCAGATCTATCTTCTTCTCTTTTTCAGAGTTTTACTGCCTGGGTTTGGAATTTTAGCATTGGGCACCAATGGTAATAATTCATTTTAGGGGTCTTGTATGTTCCAGTTAAGGAGCTGGAAGATCTACTGAAAATAAGTAGATGCGAACTATATGGAAAGGGTTATATAAAGCCCAGCACATTTTGTGTTAATTCTCAGTGAAATGTAAAGAAAAAAAAAGTTTCACAGTTCTTGAAGTCTGTGCAGAATGATGTAGAGTATGTTCCGAGTTTGACTGTTTAAAATCTGCAGAAAGTGTGAAGTTTCTCTGAACTCACGTAGTTGAAGACCTCCAGCAGGGTTTGTGATGTCATAAGAAGATCTGAAGCCAATCCTGTTCCAACACACTGACAAGACTTCAACAAAAGGTATTTCTTTTCAGTTGATTAGACAGGAAATCAGCTGCTGTATTTCAGCGATGTGTGCTGTGGAAATTAGGCAGAAACGTATAACTATAACTGTTGAGTCAGAGAGGTTTTATAGCAAGTAGACTTTATATTTATTTTCTTTGGGTTGTGTGGTCAGTTTAAAACTATAGCGTGCATATTAAAGATGAAAACAGTGACCTTGAAGTCACTACGTCCATTGCTGAAATCAACTGTTACTGTGACAACCATAGTGACGACACAAGTTTGGAATTTTGGCCGCTGGCATGTTCGTCTTTTGAAACCAGATGTCACAAGTGAGCAGGGGATCGGACTGAAAACATGAGGACACAATGCAGTGATATGGAACTCCTTATAACTAGAGGTATCTCACACTGATGGACAGTTATTCATGTTTATGGCACTTCTCCTTTAGCAACTTGAAATGTGCCTTTTATGTACATTCTATGTTGGAAGACAACAAACCAGCTGAAAACTACAGGTAAGAATGCAGCTGTGCTGCATAGACATCAGTTAAATAAGTGTTTACTGATCACCAGCTGGATCTATATTATATGACAGTTGTGCAAAATCATAATCAAGGTTTTATGTTTATTTTTCTAGAAAACTCAGATGAGTATCGATGACAGTTTATAAAGTACTTAGTGGAAAATCCAGGCCCCGTAAATTAAAGTGTTACTTGCACAGCTGTACAGATGCATTTCTGATCAAATAGTGGGACCACAATATCCACTACTGTTTCCAGACAAGGACATCCATGCTAGAAGATTCTGTACAGCCCAGACTTATGGCCATGGAGGACGGTTAGTTTTTAGGTCTATGGCACCAATGCAGTTGAGATGTGTATTATTTAATTTATGAATAGGTTGTGCGTGGTGGTGTAGAAAAGGATAGGGGAAGACTTTTGGTTTATTATGAGGTGACTGTGAACCTTGTACAGGTTTCTTACCCAACAAATATAGTGTGTAGTGCAATAAGGTTAAGGAAGACAATACCTGGTCTTCCTAATTGTGTTGTTATCAAATATTGAGCAGAATTTGAAAATGACTGAGAAAACAGTGTTCCTTACTTGCTTAACATTCTCCTATGGCAGCTGGATGACATCCTGCCTTACACCCTGCTTGTTTCTACAGAACTAGAGTTAGTTTAACTGTTTTTGGCAGTAAAACCAATATCTGAGCAAATGTGTGGGCAACAAATAGAAGCTTTTTACTCCGCCAAGGAACACAGCGAAGTTATGTGACGATTGCCGAATGTTTGTCCATCTGTTTGTCTGTTCACAACATTATTCAAAAATGGACGGATGTGGATGAAATTTTTAGGGAAGGTCAGAAATGACACAAGAACCAAGTGATTATATTTTGGCAGTGATGCAGCTTATAGTCTGGATCCACGGATTTGTTAAAGATTTCTCTATTGTTGTGAGATAGCAGCACAGCATCACTGTAACTATGACTACAAATGAACACTACCTCTGCTGACGATCACATGATTGCAATCTTACTACAAATTGACCATTGTGGACTTATCGGGACTTATCCGTTGGAAAGGATACAAGGAACAACTGATTAAATTGTGAGGTGTTTCTGAGTGCCATCAATTACCGTCGTCCGCTACATAGTTAGGTCACGCGATTCAGTATCCGTACATAACGTACACATGCATAACACAAACCTGTGCTCAGCGCAAGGTCATTCTGTTTGTGGGTAGCCTGCATCTACTACATTAAATGGCCACATTCTATGGTGCCATGATTTTTGATCATCAATAACTAATAAACGAATGCTACATTCTACAAAAAAAAAAAAAAATGCTGCAGAGTGCTGCACTCTCTGAGTGCTTTTCTTGTTTGAACAAGACCTTTTATCAGTGCAGAAGTAACATGGTGTGGTGAAGTTGGGTGAAATTATGCTTTTTTTGATGGCTGGTGAGGTTGTCCACTACCATATCTTTCACCTCGGGGAGCTGAGCTCGGGATGTCTCTGGCGTCCTATTACATCATAAAAGCACTCATTATTAACAGCTTAAGAATAACATTCAAGGGCAAACGACTTTGAAATGGGAAACAATGCTTTTTCTTTTCTCTTCACACCACATATTTGATTTAGCTACCCCTCAATAGTAATTCACTTTGATATGGTTTTCCACATAAACAAAGCTATGTGGCTGGAAGCAAGCTGCTGGCCGATGGAGTGTGTCGGCCATAAGAATCCATATCGCCACAGCTACAGAGTACTGTCTCTACAGAAATGGAAACGGTGTCATCAGCATTAAGGGAAGGGAATGCCCATGCTGATTGCTCTCAGTGTGTGTGTGTGTGTGTGTGTGTGTGTGTGTGTGTGTGTGTGTGTGTGTGTGTGTGTGTGTGTGTGTGTGTGTGTGTGTGTGTGTGTGTGTGTGTGTGTTAGTGAGAGAGACAGAGCCATGGGGAGAGAATGATTGTCTGTGTTTATTGAACTGTGTATGTGTTTGTGTGAATGTGTGTGTGTACATTCCTGCTGACAAGTCTCATGATAGCTTGGCTGTGTGCTGTGGACTGGTGCTCAAAGCGCACTCCACTAGATGGGCGACAGTGTGTGCTGTTAGCATTTCACCTTTAGGTTGCTGCAACAGTCAATCAGTCATTATGTGTGTTGGTGTTTTTTCCTGTAGAAACCTCAGGTAAGGAGTTACAAAAAATATAGAAAAGACAGTCAGCAACTTGACTTTGGTTTGTTAATGTTCCTGTCAATCATAATGCAATTAAAGCACCTAATTAGGAGCCCCTGTAAACACCATAATATTAATATGTTTGTGGGTGAACTAGCTCTACTTACAGTAAGATACAAAGACAAAAGAGTTGACAATGTGTTGTATATGGTGAAAACACATTTGGAAGTGCATTAGGCCATCCCTGAGGAAACTGTTTGACCTCAACAGTCAATTCAACACACTTTTCACAGCATCAAATTCTACATATCTCTTTGTTACGTGGCTTCACTAACATCCAAAGTCATCCTAAGTGCTTCTGAATCTTGCTGTGGCACCAAATGACCAGTTGCAAACATGACTAGGTCTTGAGCTGCTTATTTATTTATTACAAGGTAAACAGAGTGTAATATAGACAAATGTAGCATTAACTGCTGCAACCACAGCAGGAAGGAATACTGGCAAAAAAAAATCTCTGTATGTGAATTCGTAAGTAACCAGTCTTATCAATATCACTGTCCTATCTGACTAGAACAACAACTGTGTGTTCCATTTAGTTATCGTGTTGCTTAGATGTAGCCTATTCTTTAGGTGAAGTCGACATTTTAGCCTTATTGTTTCAACTAAGCTGTGTTGAATGATCTAAGGAGCAAGTAAATAACAAGGATTAAAAATCATTCAAACTGGTAAGTTGGCTCAAGAACTATAAGGCTTTAGTGCTTTATTCAGTCTCTGTATTATTATTAAAGCCTGCTGCTTATCAGGGAATAGAACATTGTTCTGAAATGGAGGACGAAAGACAACATTGAGACTATTATTGTCTCCTATCTATGCTCATCCAAAACTAAAGGGTTCAGACAATGTCTAAAAACCCTTACTCTTACTGTCTGTGTTGGTAAGTAAGTAGTGATTTTATACACACTGATCTGATATCTAGAACATAACCTGCTCTGGAGCATGTGTGTTTAAGAGCCATAAGTCAGCAATGACTTTTTTTTTTTTTTACCACATCCCATGTGGTCCCACTACTGTTTGACTATTTGATTTTCACTTGTTGACATAGGCGTCAGTTTAGGGGGGACGGTGGGGACGTGTCCCCCCCACTTTTTCTCAGGGGTCATTTTGTCTCCAACACATTCAAATTCTTCACATGTAAGCCGTTGTAAACCCAGTTATTTTCAGTAGTATAGAAAATTCCGATGCTCCTGAACGCACCATCCGCACTCGGCCGAGAGTTAGCACACCTTCGTGAGGTTAAAAAAAAATGTGCAGATGCTAAATTTGCGCCGTGCCAAGTGGAAGCTCAATGGCGTGCTGGGTAATCGGGAACACCGGGGATATCCCTGCATTGGTGAGGGACGCCTGCTTTTCTCATATGCTTCCGTGTCGTTGGTAAGACAGCACTTTGAGAAAATGTCGAAGAACGGCGGCAAAATGCCACAAACTGGGCTCGAACTCACAGCCACCGCACCAAAGGCAGAGGCTCAAGCTGTTGAGCTATCAGTACATACAGGTAAAGAGGTCTGTAGGCCGGTATAGTACTAATTCTCCCGGGCCAAAATTTTGCCCCTGCACGCCTCTGGCCGACCCAGGGTGTGCATTTCCATCTGACATTGGCTGTGGTCTCCACCCCCCCCACTTTTAAAAACAAACTGACGCCCATGCTTGTTGACTTGAGATTTCCCTCACTGAATGATTACGTTTCAGCACCAAAACTGATTGTTTAGGAAAACATGAATATTTTGGTTGGTAGTTTCATAATGATAACTATGGTAGAATCTTGATGGAACTAAGACACCCAAAACAATTTGGTTTGGGGTAAAATATGATCCTGTCAACGTACTTGTAACTTCTTGTGTATTTTCTGGGTTACCTTTGTAATGAGTCCTACCCCATGCATTTGGTTGATTGGCAGAAAAAGACTAATAGCAAAGCAACAAAATAAAAGGATTTGCTGATTTGAAACATATTTGTGATTCACAATCTGACAGAAAATACATTTCCCTCAAAACATAATCAAGAATGCAGTACGGAAATTTAATGCTTTGGAGAGAGAGTTGGTAGTTTGACAGCACTCAATGTACTGTAGCATTAAAAAAATGCACTAATACAGACATTTCAAGCAAGTAGCCCACCCGTAGCAGACATGGATTTAATACCCTACCTTTTCTTTGCCTCGGCCAAGAACTGATGCACTTAAAAAGACATTTTTATACCAAGCTGTTTCAAATTGGAATAAGTTGCCTCCAAACATCATTGAAACCATGCTGTATTTAAAGGTAACCTGAGGAATTATGTCACAGGAAATTAGACTGAAACAAATGGAACTGATGTATTTTTATTTTCATTTTATTATTATTATTTTTATTTTTTTACTGCTAATAGTATGTATAATGTGTAAACTTTGACAAATTATCTGCATTTGTAATGGTTGTAAGGACCCCAGGAAGAATAGCTGGCCGAAAGGTATAGCTAATGGGGATCCTAATAACTAACTAAATAAATAAATGCAAAAATTCAGGTGTTTTATGCAATTAGCACAGCCAGTAACTAAAATTTCTAGGAGACAACATTTTGATTAATTTCAGTATTTGAGACACTGGCCTCCTGAGTCTGGCTGACATTAGAAATTGGCTAGATAGAACTAAGTTCCATGTCACTTCAGCAGGAAGGAATCAGCATTGTTTTTTATTCACTGAACCACTAATTTCATAGATTTAATGACTGTGAGAATCTGGAATTAGTAAAATCAGAAAATATAAACAACCAGTGGGTCGGTGGTCAGCACCGACGTCTCATAGCCAGAAGATCCCTGGTTCGTGTCCAGGCCTGTGCCTGGACGCTGCATGAAGTTTCCATGTTCTCCCTGTGAATGTGCAACACGGTCTCACGGGGATTCGTGAAACTGTCATGTCAGTTTTTGTTTCGGTTTCGTGCGCACCAACACGATGTCGTCATGTTTTTCGTGCCGCTCACCACAAGCGAAACCCGCTGTGGTAATCACATCTGAAAGTGGTTTATACCGGCGGATTCATGACGATTTAAGCTGTCCATCGGCGTTTGCGGCCGCCACCGCCGCGGCCGCTGCTGCGGCCGGATGTCTGGCGGCCGCAATGGCGGCTGCGGCGGCGGCCGCAAACGCCGATGGACAGCTTAAATCGTCAGGAATCCGCCGAATTTGCATAGGAATTTAAAGAATGTCCGGCGGCCGCAGTGGCGGCCGCAAACGCCAATGGACAGCTTAGATCGTCATGAATCCGCCGGTATAAACCACTTTCAGATGTGATTACCACAGCGGGTTTCGCTCGTGGTGAGCGGCACGAAAAACATGACGACATCGTGTTGGTGCGCACGAAACCGAAACAAAAACTGACGTGACAGTTTCACGAATCCCCGTGAGACCGGGCTGGAATGTGTGAGTTTTCTCTGGGTTCTCTGGCTTCCTCCCACAGTCCAAAAACATGCTGTGGAGATGATGCTAAAGTGTGAGTGTGATTGTTTGTCTCTATATGTAGTCCTGTGATAGACTGTTACCTGTCCAGGTGTCCTCTGCCTTCACCCTAAGTCAGCTGGGATAGACTCCAGCCCTGCAACCTTAATAACGATTAAGCGGTCTGTAGATAATGGATGGATGGATGTGTATGGAATCCATGTGATGGGTGTGTCACAACCTTTTACTAACTACTGGTCTTTAGGATCTAGTCTCCCCATGAATGTCCTTGTGTGTTGGACTTGGAGCATTCCTATATTTGCTTGTGTTTTCGCATTAGCAGTGTCCTGCTTCCGGCTGTATGTTGTCATACTGGTTAATGTGATTCTACTCATTCTGTTTGATTTATTTTACTGAAGTTTTTTAAAATGTAAAAAAAAAAAAAACAAGTTTGCAGTGCTTTGAGCTTTCTCGGGCTTCACACTGATTTTACAAATCAAACCATGTCAAACAAGTATTAAAATGCCATGTTCTGTTCATTGGTAGTACATAAACCATTATGCACATGTAAGCTTAACCACAGAAGTTCAGATGACTGGATAAATTTCATTTACTTTTCTGAAAACAGTATGTCTTAAAACTTGATTTATTGTATACCACATTAATAAACACAAATGGGGCAGAATATTTAAAATAAAAACATTTTCAATACAATACAGTTAAATACATGACCACTACCTACTATGACCTCAATAAAAACCATGAAGTTGAATCATTACCTTACAGCAGAAACTGAGATTGTTTAACCTGAGAATTTATGGCAGAGCTGCTGTGTTGGATTGCACCAGACTGCACAGGTGTTCTCAATAAAGTAAATTTACATCTCACTGCAAAATATAGTTGCCCAACCCCCATGTGCTATTTATCATTTTATCTTACTACTCCCTCACTGCCAGATGTTAAAGAAATTCACTGATGTTACATATTAAACTAAATAATTTTGGCATGCATTTGAAGATCTGCACTGATGAATGAATGCACTGCTGCATTGTATGACAAGAGGTTGCTCAAAATTATACATTGTGCTAGGGCATTAGTCCTGTACATCCAGACAGGCGTGTTTATCAAATTTGATTTAGTCCTGAATCAGTCTCAAAAGGAATTCCTATTCTGAACAGTCTTTAGTCTACTCAGGTCCAGGGAGGGTCTAGCAGACACAGTGAAAAGAAGTGCAGTCGCAAGAGAAAACCTCCATACAACTGTACTCCATACTATCTTACACTCACCCACCCAAATCCTACCATGCACTGTATTTGGAGGTGATATATTCCTGCATAGCACAGTTCACAGCCAACAAGGCGATAAAATGCTTTGAATGTGGGAACCTTGGTGGAAACTCTGATTTTTGGGGAGTGCCGGAAAAGCCTTAATTCCCTTATCATTTTGTACATATAGGCTATTATGTCTTATAACACCATTTTAAGTTGTATTAGCAACCCGGGCACCCCCTCCAGCCCTACATAACACGAAGCTTCAATGGAAAGGCCCGTCCCACCATTTATAAAAGCATCTGCAAAAGCCCTACTTTTTAAAGAGTGCCACCTCCGAGAAAGCTGTAAGCACTGATCCCAGCTGTGTGTATTCGTAAGGCCTCCGGAATTAATCCTGAGCAATTTTTCTGCACCACTTGTGTCTGTGATAAAGGAAGCCTGAGCATTCAAATGGGCTGGGTCCCTGGTGGCATTAAGTTCTTACCATATTGGGCTGCAGTCAGGCCTGCAGTGTGAAGAGGCGACTGAAGCAAACCATTGAGCCTTACTGGGCTTAAAACTCTATACCTCTATATCTCCCCTCCCTCACACTCTGTGTCTCTTCCAGCCAATCTTCCTATCTCATAGATAAGAAAACAAACACAGCAAGTGAAGAAGTAGAATCCTTTTCAACAATCGATGGCAGCGTAAGGTCTTTTCTGTTATGGTGTGGCTCACATGCATTTACCTTCGTACCTTAACTAAACTAATTAAAGGCAAGTTAATTCAAGTGGTCATAATCTTCACAGGCCTTTTAAGGCTTTTTGTGACTTAGTTGCCCTTTTTCAATTTCACAGCTTGCCTCACCAATTTGAAGCTACTTATTGCATTTAGCATGGCTGTATTTTTAACCTCTTCAACCCCAGTGACCCAGTGACTGGGCCAGTCATTGCAAATCAATGCCATGCTGCCAAACTTGAGTCAAAAAACTTTGTGTTTTGTTTCTGGTGGCTATATAAAAGTTTCCAAATACTGTATATCAAAAGCTGGATCACTGGGATCAGAAATGCTGAGCTCATATTTTAACGTTTCCACATGAGAACTGAATTTCTGGTGGAGTTGGGGAGGCCTTTGACTTTGGCTTTCTGATTTTTGTCTGAAGGTAAAATTTGAATAACACAGCATATGCAGAAAACAGTAATACTAGGGGTCTTCAAATCTCACGTGGGCAATGATGGAGAAACCTGGAGAGCAGTGACTGGGAGGAACAGCCTGCCTGAGGAGTAGTGATCTGTTATTGAACTTCTGTGCTCGTTATTAATTGGCCATGATGAACATAATTTTCAAGCAAAACCTGGCTCATAAGTATACTTGGTTACCAGAGTACATTGGGCTAAAAGTCGACGATCAGCTTTGCAGCTATATTATCACACCTGTGGCCATATCTTTTGGATACTCTAATGAAGACAGCCCAGTCTGTGAAGTCATCATCTCACACTTCCATAAGAGGTTCTTTTGCATCCTGGGGGAAGCTAGGGACATGGAAAACATGTTAATTGCCAACAAACAGACTGTCTTGGGTCAGTTTGACTTATTTCAGTTTTTGTGTTCACCAAAGTACTGGTTATCCTTTCTTTTTCTTCGTGAAATTTTGTGGCTTTTCCTCATCTAGGGTCATGACCTTGTGTGTAAAATCTGGACACATTGATGTGTCGTGGAATGTCTGTGCAGAGTTTGTATACAAAGATGATATTGCAGGTCATTTTGACCCGGACACTTTAATGTGGGTAAGTAGTTGTTCAGATCCAAAATAAACATGCTTCTTTGGCAACAATGGAGACATTTCACACGATATCTTGTGTGATCCGATTTGACAACCACGAAACCAGAGCTGGTCGACGTGAAAGAGACAAACTAGCTGCGTCCAGAGATGTATGTTATAAATGGGTTGAAATTCTAACTTTGTTGTACAATCCTGGTCCCCATGTTACTGTAGGTGATCGCTTTGTTCCATTCAGGGGGCGCTGTCCTTTCCGGCAGTACTTGCCCAACAAACATGTCAAGTATGGCATCAAAATATGGGCAGCCTGTGATGCATAGAATATTGCAAGTGTACACTGGAAAGCTACCTGGAAGAGCATCTGAGAAGAATCAGGGGATGCATGTGGTGCTGGAGATGAGTGATGGGCTGCAAGGCCATAACATCACATGTGACAACTTCTTTACATCCTACTGCCTTGGAGATGAACTTCAGAAGAGAAAGCTGACTATGTTGGGAACAGAAGAAATAAGCAAGAACTTCCCAGTGAAATTTTCAAAATGCAGGGCAGACCTCTGCATTCCTCAACATTTGTTTTTGTTGAGAAAACAGTTGTTTCATACGGCCCATAGAGAAACAAGAATCTTCTTGTAATGAGCACAATGCACACAGATGCATCCCTGAGCACAAGGGAAGACAAGAAGCCATAAATGATGCTGGACTACAACTCCACCAAAGGAGGAGTTGACAATCTGGACAAAGTCACAGCAACATACAGTTACCAGTGCAAGACTGCCCGTTGGCCCTTGGTGATTTTCTACAACGTTGTGGATGTGTTTGCTTACAATGCCTAAGTCCTGTGGACTGAAATCAACCAGCAATTGAATGCCAGCAAAATGTACCGACGTCAGCTTTTTCTGGAAGAACTGGGCAACTCCCAAGATCCAGAGGCGAGCCAGGCCACCTCGATCCCCAGCATCATCCAACCAATCTGCAATGGATCCAGTGGACACAGTTGTCAAGAAATGGAAAGGATGCCAGGTCTGTCCCTCCCAAGAGGACAGGAAAACAAGTAACTCTTGTGTGAAATGCAAGAATTACATCTGTAGAAAGCATACAGTTACATTCAGTCCATCATGTGGAGAACATTGAAAATGTTGAACACTGAAAATCTGAGAAAATGGGACAAGTTAAATGAAAAAAAAGAACAAAGATGAAGAGGGAAAAACGTGAGCTAAATAGTTCTTAAATATAGTGTTGAAATTAAAAATCTATCGTATGTCTCTTTTAGAAATGTTTATATAATCTAACATAGCTTTTATTGGTTTAACCTGGTTTGGTGACTGTTTTGAATAGATTTACACAGTACGGGTCAAAATGACCCGCAACATAATCAATGTAATTTGTTTTCAACATAATACGAGGGGGGCTGCACAGTGGCCTCGTGGTTAGCACTTTCGCCTTGCAGCAAGAAGATTCCTGGTTCACGTCCCGGCTTTCCTGGGATCTTTCTGCATGGAGTTTGCATGTTCTCCCTGTGCATGCGTGGGTTTTCTCCAGGCACTCCGGCTTCCTCCCACAGTCCAAAAATATGCTGAAGTTATTGGTTACTATAAATTGCCTGTAGGTGTGAATGTGAGTGTGATTGTTTGTAGCCCTGCGACAGACTGGCGACCTGTCCAGGGTGTCCCCTGCCTTCGCCCGAGTCAGCTGGGATAGGCTCCAGCACCCCCCCCCCCCGCCCGCGACCCTAGTGAGGATAAAGCGGTGTATGGAGAATGGATGTATAATATGAGGGCTAAAGAAAATACAGTATTTCCATGCCTTTCCTGCAGATAGAGGTGTTTGCTCACATGCCCAGAGAACAGTGGGATTGTCAAGGAGTTTAGTTTTCCCCCAAGGCTCCAAGTTGAATTTATCTAACCCCAAATATGTCAGGTTGAATTATGAAGCAAAATGGTACAAGAAAGAATGTCAGATATTTTTTATCTGGAGCAACCATACAAACATGAGGTTTAGATTTTTTCAGTCATTGTAAAAATCATACACAGTAGCTTTAATGCAGAGTGGAAGCAAATGAATATAAAGAGTAAATAAAAGAGGAAAACTGTATTTTAGAAGTTAAGGAGAAGAGTGTTGGGTTTATAGGTGGGATTTGGTGTTTGTATTCGTGTTTTTGTGTGTGCGTATTATAGAGACTGTGGGCCTTGATGTTTCCTGTGGTAGATCTAAAATGTAATCACGGCAGCCCTCATATATGCCTCAGCTCTATAAGCTGCTGGGTTCACAGATAGTTGATCGAAGGCCGGAGAGCCAGCTAGAGATTGAGTCTTGGCCTGGCTTTGATAGATAGAGCTCTTTATTCAGACGGGGAGAAAAGGGGAGAGAGACATAGTGTGTGTTGTGTGTAAATGTGTGCGTTTTGAGGGGAGGGGGGCTGAAAATCAGCCGAGGCTGCAGAAGAGAGAAGAGGCAGCATCGCAGCTGAGGTGAAGGGTTTTTGGAGAGTGGGCACAATAGCCTATCACAGACAACCTGCCGTTGCAACAATCACACTGCTGCAGAATTGAGAGCTGCGATGGCGCTCAGCGAGACAGAAACGTATAAAACTCTCCAGCCAGCCCTATTATACCCACTGTAATAAAGCCCAATAGTCTGATAGCGCCTCTCCTCTCACTTTCAAGCTATAAAAGTCACCACTGAATGCCGCAACTGCTGCAGGAAATTTATGTCACACTGTTTATTTGTCCTTCCACACACTTGGTAAAGAATTGGTTCTCTTTTAATGCTATTTGAGTCCAGAGTAGTTTGAGACAGCTGCTGATTTTTCTTCTGCTGTTTACAAAAAAAGAACAAACAAACAAAAAAAAAACAGCTCTACTTTATTACCTATTAGTTGTTTGTTTGCCTACTGAATATAAAATAAAATAATAATGAATAAAAAGGAATTTGTGATGTTATAAAGCAGGTTCTGTATATTAGCAAATGACTCAAACAGACAAACAAGCTTACTGACACCACCTCTACTTTGATAATGATGATTACATACTTGGTGAACTAATGCCCATACATGCATTTTTACCCATAAGTAAACAATTGCCACTTATAATTACCATCTCTCCTATCCAAGACAATAAAAGTCAGTCAGGGGCCTAAGTAGTTTGTCTAAATGCAGTACTAACATGGACACTGATGCTGAAGATTGTAGGAAAATATCCTGTCATTTAAAAAAAGGAAATGAAATGACCTTGTGTAGCTGTGTATCTGGCCTTTCACTGTCATTTTATCAACTCTGTGTTGTGTGTGATGAATAAGATGAAGACAAATCTCTTACCAACTGGAAGGGGGTTTATTTCCATCAGAGCACTATTCAAAAACAAAAACATCAACACAGCAGCTTTTCATGACCTGGCTTCTTCCTGCACACCCTCTCCTCAGTGGGGCCTCGAGCAGACTGGTTAGCATCCATCATATTCAAATTTTTACAACTAATAAAGGACCAAAAAAACAAACATAAGTTATACTCTGAGTTACAATTTTATATTAGGAATATGCTATGTGGTATACAGCAGACATTTTAGTTGCTGTACTTATCTATATGATGGTAAGAACCGCTCAGCTAAATGAAGTGAAACAACAGCCCATTGTTACTTTAAGGAACAGGTGAAAGTGTCTTCAGTTTGCAAAAACTACCAAGCACAATGACATTGGTGGCTGATTATGTAGATCTCAAGTGTACTCTAACCCAGAATAATACTACAACATTTTATAGGGATCAGCACTATTTTTTTTTTGTTTAGCAAGACAAGAAGTCAAAACACACCTCCAGGGTCTTAAAGGGCACTTTGACCAAATAGCAGAGTGATGGAGTGCTGCTTTAGATGACCTGATGATGATGAACGTCACCAATCACCCACCTTTATCCAGATGGTTGGAGATGAGTTGGACCGCAGAGCGCCAACAAGTGCTCAGCATATGGGAGCTCAGTTTAGATTGTTGGAGAGGCTCCAATTGACAACCTCAAAAAGCTGGTTGAGAAAATAAAGAGCATGCATAGCTGATATGTTTGCTTCCGTGCATTAATGTACACTGGACAAGATTTATTAGTGTTGTGTTGAGCAGTCTGAATCACTTAGATTTCTTTCCCATAAACCGAGCCAGGGCTGCGTACAAACACAGATTTTTTTTCACACAGAACAGACTTCTAATAGACCATGAGGAGAAATTCACTGAATTTGACAGGTGTACGAGTAAAATCACATACTCCGCCTTTAATGTAGCATGCTGAATTATTTGCTCTGACCATGATCATGGTCACCAAAGGGTCAATGTATTAGACAATAACATAGATAATATTTCATCTTCAAAATTAACTAAACTTGGTCTGTAATGTTTACACCTACTGGTTTATGGTTTCCAGAGACGGGCATTTGTTAACCATGCACCAAAATACATCTTTTATAGCAAATTTGGAAATGGACAGCTAATATAAGTCTCAGAGCAGCACATTAATCTGTTGTTTAGAAGATGACATAGTCCTTGATGTTTTGAGGGAAGAGTTCAGCCAACCTCGACAAACTCACTCATTAAACTTAACATCAATCAGTGTCTCTCTGACCTGAAAAATATTCCGTTTAGCATTTAGTGTATGGAGAATACATCTGGAGGACATATGTACACAAATAGCTCTATCTGAGGCATTGCTGATTGGCCACTTAAATAGAAAATGATATGTCGATTGCAAACATGATGGCAATAGTGCATCAGTAGGAGCTGTTAGACTGTACTGCAGTGATGAAGTAAAACTGGAGGAAAACACTTTACACAGGCATGATGGCTGCTGGTTGAGCTATCATATGTCCAATCAGCAATTCCCTGACATCTGGGTACTAATAATTCATAGATAATATTCTGCCTGTCTGTCCTCTTTAGTTACTGTTGCTATGCTTGTCAAGTAGATTACAAAAGGCCTTTTTTCCACTTTGGATTACTGTACAACTTGGTAAATTTAACACAGTTGTACAAAATGCCCAAGATGGCTTGACACTTTTATCATTGGAACAACAGTTTTGTTGCCATTGGTGTAGCTGATAACCAGTTGGCCCACTTCCATTTTTCTGAGTTTTAAAACCACAGTGACTTAACTGAGCAGTTTCAATGTAATGTCTATTGAGAATATAACCAAATGTTATAGTTACATATTGTTCCACACTGCACATACGACACTCAACAAAAATATAAACGCAACACTTTTGTTTTTGCTCCCATTTTATATGAGATGAACTCAAAGATCTAAAACGTTTTCCACATACACGGTATCACCATTTCTCTCAAATATTGTTCACAAATCTGTCTAAATCTGTGATAGTGAGCACTTCTTCTTTGCTGAGATAATCCATCCCACCTCACAGGTGTGTCATATCAAGATACTGATTAGACACCATGATTAGTGCACAGGTGTGCCTTAGACTGCCCACAATAAAAGGCCACTCTGAAAGGTGCAGAATGATCAGTGCTGTAGGTGAGCTGGTGTGCTCCCATGAGCAGGGCTGGGTGCAGAGTGAAACTTAACAGATCGTTCTAAACCAGGGGTGTCAAGATCCGTTCCTGGAGGGCCACTATCCTGCATGTTTTAGATGTTTCCCTCTTCCAACACACCTGATTGAAATGATCAGGCTCGTTATCAGGCTTCTGCTGAGCTTGATGATAAGCTGATCATTTGAATCAGGTGTGTTGGAAGAGGGAAACATCTAAAACATGCAGGATAGTGGCCCTCCAGGAACTGAGTTTGACACCCCTGTTCTAAACATTCTAGAGGAATTCTAGAGGTCATTTAAAGACATGTCTGAGTTTGCTCTTTAATGAAATGAAGGTTTTTCACATGCTTGAGTTTGCTTGTCTTTGTTGTGTTTTTTTTTTTCCATTTCTCACAGTAACATGTTATTTACGTAAAGCTTCTCAACTTATCCTCATAAGAACAAGAAACTTAAAATACAAGACAAAATGTTAAGTATAACTACAAAAGAAAATATGGCAAAATTCAAGTAAAAAAATAGAGCAGATATGTAAAAACAGACAAATGGAGCAGATAAGTGTGACTGGGTCATGCAAACTATGACAGAAATGCAGTAAGCTAATTTGGATATGTTGTAGCCTGTAGTTCTGTTTGAACAGTTAGAAAATGCCTTCTGCTTTGACACCATATTGTGTGTTCAACAGTACATACTTTACAATGATGTTCGAGAAAAAGAACAGGCTCCACAGAATGTAGAGCAGCTTTTCTTAATAAATCACTGTGACAATTAATACGTTTTCAAAATCCACCAGTCAATCAGCAAAACCGTCTGAGACAGAAATGGACATGGACAGTATCAGGGGGAAAATATTTCTCCATATTCATTCATGTTTAGTAATATCCACATCACTGAGCGTGCAATATGCCAGATGATATGTTTTACACACATCAGGAAATCTAAAGCCGCTACTGCAGACAAAAGCCAAACAGGGACTCTGCATCTTCTGTAGAATAATCTACATGAGAAAGACGGCTGCAGCTCTCCCCCACCTCCTCGGCTGCCTCCCCTCTGCTCTTCACCCTCATGCCCCCTCCCTTCCCAGTTGGCTGACAGAGGACTCCACCTGAATGACATTTACAAATTACCCGGCCCAGAGTGCTCGGTCCCCTGACCCGTGAGCCTCTGCTCAGCACCCGGTGAGACTCACCAGCGCTTTGTCATATAATTACTGCAAATCCCCTGAAAGTAGCCCCCCTCCACCCACCCTCAACCACTACCAGCACCGCACACAAACTGCATTCCATTCCCTAGATGTATGCGGACAGATGCATGTAGGTGCATAAGAGCAAACTCATAGAGCTGATGAGATGTTAATATGTAATGAGCTGCTATTTGACTGACCACCATACTGACAGACTTCAGGTCAGAAACAAGCAAATAAAGCAGAGAAGTAACAGAACAGAAGAAAAAAGAGCAAACTTTAGGTGGACACTGGTTGGATTTCTATCCAAAGGTAGAATAAATGTCAATCCCAGAAACCCCAGACAATTAAAAAAAAAAAAAAAACGGAACCTGAAACAAATACCCTAATTCATTCAGGAACAGCTCCACAACTGTGAGACCACAATTAATGACATTTGAAAGGCCTTTGGTGAGAAATGTGAAACTCCACAAGCCTTTCTGTCCCTTTCACTTGACCAGAGTGAAATCAGAAAAAACTTTTGTGTAAATGTATATTTCTATGTCCATCTAATAGTAAATGTGGTGCTTTTCTACTTTGGCAGTATTCAAAGTATTTTACAGTGTTCCCCATTCACTCATCACACACACACATTCACACACCAGTGGCAGCACAGCTGGTATGTACTGCTCAAAAAAATTAAAGGAACACTTTGAAAATACATCATATTTCAATACTGGGGAAAACAAACTGGATATATATATATATATATATATATATATATATATATATATATATATATATTGATATATATTGATATGGACTGGATAATGTGTTAGGAATGAAAAGTGCCACATTGTTTGATGGGAATGAAAATTATCAACCCCTCCAGGAGGGCTAAATTCAAGACACCCCAAAATCAAAGTGAAAAACTGAAGTGGCAGGCTAGTCCATCTTGCTGAAATTCCTTGGCAGCAACTCAAAATGGTATTAAGTAGTTTGTATGGCCTCCATGTGCTTGTATGCATGACTGACGATGCCGGGACGAGCTCTGAATGAGACGACAGATGGTGTCCTGGGGTATCTCCTCCCAGAACTGGACCAGGGCATCGCTGAGCTCCTGGACAGTTTGAGGAGCAACCTGATGGTGTTGGATGGAACAAAACATAATGTTCCAAAGGTGTTCTATTGGATTCAGGTCAGGTGAGCATGACGCCCAGCTAATGGTATCAGTTTCTTCATCCTCCAGGAACTGCATGAGTTCTCTTACCACATAAGACTGGGCATTGTCGTGCACCAGAAGGAATCCAGGACCACTGCACCAATGTAGGGTCTGACAATGGGTCAAAGGATTTCATCCTGATACCTAAAGGCAGTCAGAATGCCATTGTCCAGCCTGTAGAGGTCTGTGCGTCCCTCCATGGATATGCCTCCCCACACCATCACTAACCCACCACCAAACCAGTCATGCTGAACAATGTTACAGCATAACATTCTCCACGGCTTCTCCAGACCCTTTCATGCCTGTCACATGCGCTCAGGGTGAACCTGCTCTCATCGGTGAAAAGCACAGGGCACCAGTGGTGGACTTGCAAATTCCTGTGTTCTATGGCAAATGCCAGCCAAGCTCTACGATGCCGGTCAGCAAGCACAGGGCCCACTAGAGGACACTGGGCCCTCAGACCACTCTCATTACATCTCTTTCTGATTGTTTGGTCAGAGACATTCACACCAGTGGTCTGCTGGAAGTCATTTTGTAGAGCTATAGCAGTGCTCATCCTGGTCCTCCATGCACAAAAGAGCAGATACCTGTCCTGCTGATCGGTTGAGGACCTTCAACAGCCCTGTCAAGCTCTCCCAGACTAACTGCCTGTCTCCTGGAATCTTCTCCATGCACTTGAGAATGTGCTTGGAGACACAGCAAGCCTTCTGGCAATGGCATGCATTGATGTGCCATCCTGGAGGAGTTGGACTGTCTGTGGAACCTCTGTAGGGTGCAGGTATCACCTCATGCTACCAGAAGTGACACTTACCCTATAGCCAAATGCAAAACTAGTGAAAAACAGTCAGAAAACATTAGGAAGGAAAAAAATGTCAGTGGCCTTCACCTGTAAACTCATTCCTGTTCTGCGGGTTGTCTCATTGTTACCCCTCTGGAGCACCTGTTGTTAATTTTTTGAAGACCAAAGCAGCTGGAACTGACTAAAAAGCCCCTCAGTTACTTACTTGACCAGATCAGTATCCCACATGTTTCACTGATTTGATGCAATACTTAGATTAAAAAGTGTTCCTTTAATTATTTTGAGCAGTGTATATTTGTTTCAGGTGTTAATGTGAAGAAGGCAACCATTTCCTAATTGCTCATCATAGATTTGGCGTATTATTTTACTGATGCATAAACTTTTCCAGTTAGCTGTAAGTATTTCTCCTGCAATATCTTGTGATTTTCTATTGAAATTTCCAATGCGTCCTCTGAGTGATATTCAGGAAAATGAAATTGAAAATGTTACGTTACACAGTAAAGTCATCATTTGTATTGCCATATAGCCTCTAACTTTGGGATAATATTTATAGACTAAACAACTGAACACAACACCAGATGTGGTGTTCAATCCCTGATCTTAATGGTATAGAAGCACTTACTGTCATTCCTGTGGGAACTTGAAGTACACAGATAACCACTAATATGATTTGATGTTTTGCACACTGTTAAGAGGCATCGACTGGCGTTAACCTTATGAATAAATAAATGAAATGATCATTCTTCACTCTCTGTTGTCTTACTGAATGTATTTGTTATTCTGTTGTCACATTTATCAGCAGGAAGCAATAGATCTCCATCACTCATACTTGTTTTTCTTCAAAGTAATTCTTTGGACTTTTTAGCCGGTGTTATATAGGACGGGGGAGAGAGCGAGACAGAAAATGCGGGGAGGAGAATGAGGGAAAGACGTGGCTGTGGGCTGGATTCAAACCCATGACCGCTGCACCAGAGATGATAGGGCCTGTTTATGGGTCACCCAGTCAGTTGCACTACAGGGACATCCTCATCACACATACTTTGTAAAACATATCACAGTTTGAGAAATTTACTTTATGGCACAAACTGGATTATCAACCAACTGTCATAGTTGAAGTATTTCTGTATTTCTTGTAACCCATTTCTTATGTTTCTGTTTTCTCCCTTTTCCTTTTGTCTCCTCTTTGTCCCCATTTGTTCTCTCTGTATGCCTCTGCCTGGGTTTGGCCATCTGTTCCTCTTCGCAGGCGATCGCCTTATGCACCTTAGGATCATCCACTAATCACCTGCTGCAGTATCTAAACCCCAGCTGCTGCTCCACTCTGCTCCCATGGTTGTACTGTCAACCAATAACTGCTTGTAGTCTTTTCTTCCAAGTATTTTGCTCCCAAACCGTCCTGCAGCTTCCTTTTGCCTCAGGTACCAATCTCCTCTGAGATTGTCCTCTCCCTGCCAGTTTTCTCCCACTACCAAGCTCCAGTCTGCACCTTACCATGTCAGACACCACACTGACCTCCTCAGGGTCTAAATGGTCAGTCAGCCACCAAGCCACATGCTCAGAGCCACCAGCCATCAAGTGCCATGCACTTAAGGATTTTCACACCAGCAACAGCCTCTTCATCTCTGGATTCCCTCTCCATTACACAGACTGTCTGCAATAACCTATTAAACTGTGCAACCATGTCTGTGTTCAGCATTTTAATCAAGAGAAACCATTCGCCACATCGCCTACATCTTGGGAAATTTTTCCACAAGCCAACAATTCAAACTGTGCAGCCTCTGTAGAGGTAGATGTTCAAAGTTGTACAGCAATATAAGTTGGAATACCCTTTCTTCTGATCACTGGCTCATTGCTATGTGGTAACTCGAACCAAATTACGTTGTTTCCAAAGATACTCATACAAAGATTTCCAAAGTATTTGTAATGTTCACAGAGGTATATAATATATACACAGTATGCTGCAGTAAAAGTGATTGAGGGCAACGTTACAGTTTGACCCAGTAATGGCAGTACTGTCTCACTGTCTCACTGCCTAAACCCAGACACAATGATACAGGTGTCTCAGTATGGCTTAAGCTGACTCAATGGGACGTGGAACATTGCTGGGTTCATCGATCCGTTAAAGTGACGGCATTCTGTCTTTTAGACCCTTTCACACACAGCTCTCTGTTCCGTTATTGTTCCTCGCGGCTGTATTCACACATACCTGCTGCTGTATTAAACAGATTCATAGTCAGCAGTTCCAAACAGCTGGAAGAAACAAGCTTCAGCTCCTCTTAAAATCTCGAAACAAAAAAGAGTCAGATTACATTTCTTGGTGAGTCTTAGTATTCTTTAAACTGTTGGTGTCAGTTTCATTGCAGTTTTGTTACAGGAAGTGCAGAGATCCAGGCACAGACAAGGACACAACAGAACAAGAATAAAAGTTTCAACAGTTTAATTACACAATGAACAACATAAACTGTATAAGAATGTCTGGGAATGGGACAAGGACGACACTTGTTGGGAGGTAGAGGACTTACACAAACTGGGAAACTGGCACACAAATCTACAGAAACCCACAAGGAACACACAGCTGGAAACAAAGCTCTAAACAACAATACAGACTAATTATGAGATGCTCAGATTTTCAGAGCAGAGGAACTAACCAGGACCAGGTACCACTAGGTGAGGAAAACTTGCACAGGACAGAGATACAGGAATTACTCATGGAAACATGGAAGCCTATCTACTGGACAGAAATGTGCTTCAGCAGCGCAACAAACAAATTACTACAAATAATGATTGTTCTGTAAGGGGATGCAGAAATACACAGTGCTTATTCACACGTTTAGCAAAAGCAAGAATAACACTCAGCACCACAACTAAATTACTGCTTAGTTGACAAAATAGTGAGGGAGAGCATGACGGGAGGAATCCCAGAGTGTGAGTCTTCACACGGCAACGGGCACAGAGAGTGAGGGATGGCAGGCAGGAATCCAGACAGGTGTGGATAGAATGCAGCATGAGTCAGGAAGAGGCACAGAATAACAAGACAAGGGAAGTAGTGGCTAATCAGAGCAGAGACAAGTGAGCACAACTCAACTGAGGAGGCCTGGGTTGACTAACTGGTTGCAATACAATGGTCTGAAATCCAATAGTGAACCAAACCCTTCTTTTATGGCAGGTGGTGATCAGTGAACAGGTGAGGTACGCCCCATTACAGGTGTCTTCACTCAGCTGATTATCCAGTCAGAGCTGCAGGAAGAAATACATGCATACCCACCTCACTCACACACAGGTGGAAGGGAAAGGGGGGTGAACTGCCAGCTAAGCAGTGACCAAGGTAGAGGGCATGACAATATTATGATAGACATTTAATTTTGTTGCCAGATAAATTTGAAATGGTAGAGCAAAGTGCTTGAAAAAAGTGGGTTATGATTTTGGCACATGGACACAATTTAAGATGTGTCTGTGATGTTTTTGGATGAATATCAATGCAAAATGTGAAGAAATCCTTCAAATCCCCTAACACAACTCAAAGTACTGCTGCACGTTCTAGTCTATCTGTTAATGTGACGACTCACTTCACACTTGTGCCATGTTGAAAGTTATATGGAAACGTTACTAGGTCCAACCTTGTAAGATTGCCAGTACAGCTTCTACAGATTGAGCGATCAGGGTGTGCATTCAAAAATGCAACCGACCCATTTAGTAGCCATCAGACTAACGCAGGAGAGTGCATGTGTTAATGGGCTTTTATTTTTACAGTAAGGCGCTAGCTTTGCAGCAGGTTAGAGGTTCAGAGCAATGTTTTTTTTGTTATATTGAAGGTTTGCTCTGCAGATACAGATGTACCTGAAGCTGCTGATGTTAAGGTTTTAGTTTTTGTGCCATCAGACGCCTGGATATTTGGTTTCATGTTGTTTTGTTCTGATCAGCAGACTCACACTTTCTGAAAAAAACTGTACGAGCCAAGGAGAGACAATAACGAAACCTCAGTTTGTTCCTAAAGGAGGAAAATTAATATGTATTTTTATCCTTCTGTCTTAGCGACTAGCTGTCATCATTTCATGGTTTTAATTTCCAGCAAAGCCGCTCATGGTTTGTGTAAAGCTGTTTTATATCCCGTGATATCAGGTTTGCTTCTGACGGGTACCTCAGTGACTGGCTCACTGCTACAAAAAAGATAATTCTTGTATAAATATGTTTGTAGGGGGGAAAAAAGAATCAAAGCATGAGACTGAAGATGCAAAAAGGTCAAAAAACTTCCAAATTGTTAAGTCAGAAGCCATGACAAAAGTCTCTAATTTGTCCAAACTCAGGATTAGTTCAACTGAACTGGACAATCCAAATCTACTGTTCCACTTTCGGCTGCAGAACAGTGCAGCGGTGCGTGCTTCATTTTTACATGCTTATTGTGATAACCAAAAGCACGTGAGTTCTTCACTGACTAGTTTGGGGCTGTTGAATGAAAGTAGAATGTGCAAGATCAGACAAATGTGAAATGTATGAGTTTGCACTGAGAAGTATTCCATTTAGAAGAAACATCTATTTTTGACATTTATAAATAACTGTAAAATATGATTGAAGATTAACTGATAGTTTGCATCTGTTGTTATTAAGACTATGCTCTGAAAAGATCAAAAGCAATATAAAGTTAATATATAACATAATCTGCCTTTTATAATTGTTAGATAAACAAGTTGTGTGTTTGAGGATTAGATTAGAAACAATTGGGCCAACTGAATCAATATGTAAGTATTTTCTTTGCAAAGCAAGAAATCAGCTTTACATTACATTTACATGACATGGATTTGTAATCAGTCACATTATTGAAGTAGAGTTATTAAAATAACTGCTCATGTCCAGCTGTGATTGACTTGCTGCAGCATTTGTCCAGCCTTTCTCTCCCTTCTCTCCCTGTCCTCCTTCGTCTACAGAGGAGCATATGTATCTGTGATGTCTGGTTGTTGCTGCCTCTTTGTATCTGTTCCTTGATTGCACACGAGCAAGAAAATGAAAAGGATAATCTAATTGAACAACTTTAAAGCACGTTGTCCATTCCATGTAGTCCTTTGGAGCGGCCCTCATTTTGCCGTTGTTACCCAGCCAAGCGTGTCTGCGCTGAAGGTCAGCTGTCTGCCACCGACAACATGCACGAAATGTAAAATCAGCCTCCCCCTCCCTCTCTTCCCTGTCCTTTTTTCCTTCACTCTGCATCTTGCACATCTTTCTTCTCTTATTGGGTGCTCATCCTAAGCCGAATCCAAGCACAAACACATCCGCAGACAGTTGGTTTTGACTGTGTGTACGTGTTTAAGTTATTGTAGGATCACTGGGTATTTTTGGTTCAAGTAACACTGTGTGCTCTTTTTTAATATCTTGATTTTGGGGTTTGCATTAGTTTTCTAAAGTGTAATGTTTCACTGATAATCTGGAGAACATTTCATGTTTTGCATATTTTTGTTCAGATTGCTTCTTCCTTTGTTTTCACATATATAATCATATAATACACTCGTGGGCTGCAGTCCCTATTTCAGAGTGTGTTAAGTTAAATTGTGTGTGTGTGGTCTGATAATCCAGATATTGCTGTTTTCCAGTGATTTTACATGCAGTGCCTTGGTCCTCACAAGTTCTTACTGTGTGTAATGACATCATTTAATATTTTATTTTATTAGTCTCCCACACCTACTTCTTAATATTTTAGAATTTTCTGTGATATTTGAGCAATAAATCTCATGCAACATCCAAATATAACAAGAACACACTTTGTTATGCACTGTATCATGTACAACTGTGTGTAACAACTAAGTCTGATTTGATTTTGATTTGATTTGAACACAAGGTTGCATTTGCTGGTGTAGTGAAACATGTTAAAATGCTTTTTTAATTTCTTGTCTTCATAAGCTAGCTGTCGTTCATACTGCTGAATAATAAAACCACCCTGAATGACACAAGTGACACAAGATGAGAGATTTCCCAGGCAATTATGAAGTCAAACACAGTCTCTCTGACTCACACTTGGGAATTTCCTACAAGTGCTTACTACACTCATTCTACATGCTTATATTCCAGTAAAAAGAAAAAAAAATTGCCATACATGGTCCTCTCAGCAGCCTCCTTGGAACTTTCAGTTATATCAGACAATCATTCTCAGCAGATGGAGCATTTTAAGGACTTTTCATGTATGTTGATTTAAAAGTTGAGGTTGAAAAGTTCATGCGTGTCTTCAAAGGATGGAGTTAAAAATCACTGTCAGTACACATTGTTTTTTAACTTTAATTCTGTCCATATACTGGTAATACATATAAGGTAGATTTACAAAAACCTCTACACATTACTGTGGCATGTGGCACTGACACCTGGCATAATGATAGCCTGGCATTTTATTACTGTGGGTAGGACAGCCCAAAACTTTATGAAGATCAGATACTAACATAGCACAACTTGTTTGGCGACATACTCACTAGCTGAAGTTAGTTTAATTTTATCGGGTAGACGCACCTCCTGTTCCATCATGCTACAGTCCTACATCCCTGCATCCAGAACCAAAACAGGTAAAAATGGTGGCTGTTGTGGAATGGTCTGCCACCAGAACTTTCATTGGTTCATAATGTTGTGACTCCGTCTGCCAGCCAAAGGCCAGTGATAATCAGACAGCTTTTTCAAACATGTAGTCAAAAATCAACTCTGGATCAAAAGTTGGAGTCTTGAAAAAGGCTTCAAGAAAGAGTCTTCAAGCAGTCTTCAGAGTCTGATGTGAATAATGTAAATTCAATACTGGGGCTTTGAGAACAAACATGAGCAAAATCTAAAAGATTTTAACTGACTACACAAAGCAGAACACCATCTACAATACCTATGCAAACTTCTAAACACTTCTCTTCCATTCTGGAAAGCCACAACCCCTCATCTTAAGACCCAATCAGGATGTATATGATGTAACCATATCAGAAGTTTAACCACCTTCTGTTTTTTTTTTTTAAGTTCTGCTAAGTTGGTATTATTTCTGCTTAGCTCAGCGTGACCTAGGTTTGAACTCATGAGTGCAGACGAAGAGAAGGCATGAACTTCTTGTCTTATGCATTATATGGGTTCCACAGACTTCTGTTAAATTGTCACTTTCCACAGGATTATTTAATGTACTCACAATTTCAGTTGACACGTTAGAGGCTTCAATCTTATCGCTGTTTGTTCTAAAATTTGATTTACAAATCTTATTTGTCAAATTTTACCATTTGTTCAATCTTAAAATGCTGCAACAATACAGTGTGTTGCCTGTGTATGTAGTGGATGCTTCCTTCTGAATGCTAAAGATGACACTATGTCCAAGTAGGTAAGATCAGATTTTTTTCTGTGGTCTGATCAGTCTTTGTCGGTTTCAGCTAGTCTTCAGGTGTGTTCAAGGCTTTAGCCAACTCTAGCCCTAGCCTCAGAGTCCCAGCCTACCTGTCACAGAAAATCAGTGGAAATAAATAATTGAAAAAAACCCCATAAAATTCGAAAAGCAAAACCACATATCATAGACAGCTGGGGCAATACAAATATATACTGTCAGCCACTGCATAGAGATGTGGTGTCTGGCTTGTTATTGAGAGGAAAAGGCGTACAGGTGTCTGCAGGTGAACCCGGTGCTTTTGCTGCAGCTCTGCATCTTTGTCCATCTCTCTCTCTCTCACTCTGTCTCCTCCTCAGCTCTCCATGTCCATCCCATTCTGTGTCTCTGCACACAGAGACACATATTTAAGTCTATTCACCATCTCTCTGAATGAGATCTCCTACCAGCGAGAGTAAACAGTGTCTGGCGGAGAGACAGAGAGGCATACAGACTGGGAGATTCACTTTCCTCTATTAGCATCTTGTCTGTCTCAGTAGGGAACAGAGAAGTCCAGAGTGGAGGATGCTGGGATAGCCTGCCTCAACCGTCAGCCTTTCCTTTGCTCTGAGCCACAGAGTTTAAGGGCCTACAATCCCTCTTTTTTCCCTTTTCTTTGCATTTCAACTTATCACTCACTACAGTAACTTCTTGATCACGCTTTTTCAAGCGGAGTGTCGAGAAAAGTTGTCAGCTTTCATGTCCTCCTCAGTATGTATTTCTGTTCCGCTCAAGTGCAAAAAACTTCAGATCATGAGTTTACAGGGGCCTGGGCTCGCTCTTCAATTCACAGAAACTCTCTGGCTCTCATGAGTATGTGTGAACTCGCCCTTATCTGGAGCTCGTTTAATTTCACGATACTTTTTAAATGTGTTTTCTTTCTTTTTTAATACTTAGATTTGAGTAAGCCTTTGATCTATTTATGTTCTCACTCAAACACTTTCCTCGCTCCTAACGATGAAATACTTGAAAGCAGCACAGCCAACTAACTCTATTATTTGTTTTACATCAAAAAGTTCCATTAATTATTCCATTAGCTGAAAGGCAAGGGGCTGCAGGGAGAATGAGACAGAAGCACAGTGAGAGAGAACATTTTGAAGAGACTATGAGCCAAATGCCTTTGCTCTTCCAATTTTTTCCTGAAGGAGGGATGAAGGTGCGCTACAGGGAAACTGTCTTCAGTTTGACCGATGTGTTTTTCCAAGTCCACTTTCAAGGAAAAGTAGAGGTCCTCTGCACAGCATTATAATTCAGTATAATGATACATCATGAAAAAAGGATCTGACAACAAAAACTCTGCTCCAGAACAGATTTAACTCTGGCTCAAATCTATTTATTACTACTGGAAAACATATTTTGCCTGTTATTCAATGATAATTTTAATTGCTGATGGCTTGTGCTGAAATCTAGTATAGCTTTGAATATATACATTTCAGATTATTTCCATCTTAAAAATGTCACATATCTATACTTTAAAAGTGACAGAAAAGCACACTTCAAAAATAAGCAAGAGCCAGAGCAAGTCCTGTAAAAACAGAAACCTGTAACAAAACAAACAAAAGCCAACAACAACAAAAAACAACAATGAAGTCATAAACTTATCATTTCCATTTATTTTTTCATGGGAAGAGAATAATATGGCGTTTTACTGAATTTAATCAAACTAATTAAACTTCTTTAGATTTATGACAGACAGAGAATCAGATGCAGACAGTAAGGACACAGCAGATGAGTCGATAAAACAAGATTTATTATAAGAATTGTACAAATCTGCAGATCACAAGAGGGACAGACGCCACTAAGGAAAGTGCAACGCTAAGCAGAGTACAGGAAAGGACAGGACAGGACTGGGACAGGGTAAAAGGCTACTTGTGCCAAAGCTACAGAGCAGGACAAGTATGTTCCAAGGAATCTATACAAAGTTACCAAGGTAGGAAAGATTATAGAGATCATGCAATGCATATATAGTGCGGTACATACAATAAACACAATACTCTGAGACAACAGAACACCAGTAAGGCGACACACTACTCTGATAACGCATGGAGAGAACACTGGAGCAGAATACACAACCACAGCCACATTACACTACACATTCAAAAGCAAAACGACAACAAGACAAGAAACTAGAACTCTATTTAGCGAACTGCCAGAGTGAGGGAGAGTGGTGGAGGGAATGCAGGAGGAGGCGTGTGGTATAGAATAGAATAGAATAGAATCACTTTATTCATCCCCGAAGGGAAATTCATAGAAGGAAGGTATGGAAGGAATAGTCCAGTCAGCTGGTGATGGTGGCAGAGGTAATCCAGGAGGAGGATATTAATGGGAGAACCAGGTGGTGGTGGCATGCAAGGTGAGGCAGGAAATCCATGAAGGCATGATGGCAGGTGGAGACTGGCAAAGGTTGTGGCAGAGAGAATATTTGGTTATACCTCACTCACACCCCACATGAGGAAATGGAGAGGAGGGACAGGTAGGGGGAAAGGGAAAAGGCTTTCCTTTTTAATTATGCACATTCTTCCTTGTCAAAACCTATTGCAAACAATGCAGTTTGATGGCATTTTGACTTAGTGCTGTGTCTCCTGCTGCATTGTTGGTTTTACTCCTCTTTATTTTTTCCCTTTATTTGGGTGTTGTTTCTGTTCTGACGTAAGATTAAGAATTTACTTACTTACTCACCAATTCCACAGTTCAATGAATGTATCTTCTGATCCCCAAAAATGTTACAATCACTACTTCAGCTGCAAGACTACATACGTTCACAACAACATAAGGCATGGCAGTTAAAAGAAAGAACCTCTGTCAAATGAAATAAAAAGCCTGTATGTGCTGACCTTCATTTGAATGTATAAAAACCCATCTAAATTTCTACAGTTTGATAGAGCTCTTGTGTCACCAATTGTATTTGTATGCTTATGAAATAAATTCAAATTGAATTTTATAAGTATTTATCCTCTGACCTCTCCTGGACAGTGAAGCTCAACACCACCTCTTGGAAGGAACACATCTATGATTGGTTAGATGCTGATTTTTTAAAATTTGGCTCCAAAACTTTCTATGTAAGAGAAAGTCACTGGAATGCATAGAAGAGGGCTAGAGAAAAAAACTGGGTTCTTTTATGATGGCTTAAAGAAATGTATGACTTAACTTTAAACTAGGGCTTTGTTTTCCTATGTTTTACTTAAAGTTGGACTTTCTAAGTTAACTTTAATAGCACAACAGTGCGAATATTTTTATGAGCTTTGACTCTTAGTGTTTTTACTTCGGCACACTTTTGCAACACAAATCTGCCAAAGCGCCTCCTTGTCTCTGTGTTCCTGAACCAATTCATCCATCAGATCATCACAGCTACACATCCTACAGCAGTCTTCCCCTCCTAAAGGCTACGCAAGTATCATTTTGCTTCTGCTAAACAGGTGAATTTACAAATTATAATTGGTTTTCCAATTCCAAAATAATTCTAAATTCATCAATTTTCTACCAGTTGCTTCCAGCGACAATCACAGTTCACTAATTTATCTGCAGTTATTCATTCATTTATTCACTGTTTGTTGTTGTTACATCATTGTTGTTTATTGTTTGTACATAGTATTAGTTAATAAATGTTTGTGTATAATTAGCATCGGTGCTACCGTGTATTTCTTTGTTTTGGGAACGTCAGGTCAATAAAATCAGAGTTTACAACTTTTGATTATGAGACTGATCAGTACAAGTAGATTTGATTAATTGATTATTAAATCTGAAATATTCTAGATAAAAGTCTCATAGATTGCCTAGATTAAACACCTAAGTGGTATCCCTGATAAATGAGCGTAGTTTTTACCATGAAGTGTAGTTTTTACAATTATGTGGTGAACCTGCATTAGGCTACACATTTTTGCTACATAAAAGCATATTTCCACGTATGAAGCTATCTCCGTTATATTATTACATACGTGTCAAAGTAACATCCACATGAATGTGCAGGATCCAAGGTTTTCCTGTAGAACATTGACCAAAGCATCACACTGCATCAGTGATTTGTGTTTTTCCCATCTTGCAGCCTGCTGCCACCTCTTTCTCATGCAAATGATGTACATGTACCCAGCCATCCATGTGATGTAAAAGACAATATGATTCATCAGAGCAGGCCACCTTCTTCCATTGCTCCAAAGTCCAGTTTGCCTGTTGTACAAGCTTTTGATCACGCACAATAAAAAATTATTATTAGAACAATTTCAGGTTCAGGTTAACATCAACCAGTGTAGTGCTGATAAATTCTGTTCAAACCCAGTGAAGACATAATTTCCATATCTTGATTGAATTAATTGTAATAAATGGACAAGATTAATCTTGTATATGATAAACTGTCATATTGGTGTGACTGAAGGAGAAAGTTATTGTGATTCAGGGAAGGGGGCTCAAAAAGAGAAAGAGGGCGGTGACAGGCGAGGTCGAGCAGACGAAGAAAATCTAATGTGAAAATACAAATGCAAATGTGTTGAGGAAAGGAGGGAGTTGTTGAGGTGGGGGGTAGTGGTTAGCAGTATTTCTGCTGGCCCTAATCTTCCCTCGGCGGGGCCCAGATAGCAATCGTCTAACAGGGGGCCGACGCTGGGGCTCCTTTGAAATGCAGAGCAATTCGGTGTGTAAATTGGAGGCACCCTAGCGATGCCAGCAAATGACACGTGGTACTTCCAGCCCTCAGCGCCCATCCAGGGGTCACAACACCACAAAGTAAATCTTGCACATCAGACAATTTCATTTTCGGCACAGAGGGGACAACTTCCGCAATACCTGGATCCTTTCAGATGATAATGTCCCCCTCGGAGGCGTATCATCATTTAGATTTTCTTATTCTGTTTCTCTCTTTGCTGGTTTGTAAACTTAGCCTGATGATCAACAACAGTTATGATTTTGGCTCTGATTTTTCACGACACCTTTGGATATGGATTTTTGTAATAGCCTTATAGAAACACTGATGAACTGAACTTACAACCTGGAATCATATGGATCCTTTGCTTGTTTACATTTCTTACTAGTACAATGTTAAATACTAGTTGGAGGCACATTATACATTTATTAGGCGGTGCCAGAGAGATGACAGGAAACACAACAGGGAGAGATGCAGACAAGTCGAAACTAGCAACACCTTCATCCATCAGAATCAACTTTTTCTTTTTCAGAATCAACTTCAAGAAATTGAGGAAAACAAGTGTGGTCTAATCATCCCCCCCCCAATGACAGTAGATTACCAGTCTTGTGGCTAATACTCTGAAAATGTGGTCAGAATCCACAAGAGAAAAGTCAACCAAAACTCAGATTTGAGGCATCAACTGTAAAGAGCCTTAAGTTCATACATGTAGCTATGAACTACAAAGAGGTATAAAAGTTAGCCTGCTGAAAATTTTTGTGGCTGCACACACATCTCAGCAAAAGGTGTAAAGAAATGGATATGAAGGGAGTAATTACAAACAGAGGCTGAGGTCTACAAAGAGAGTAAAATATGGAGGATTTTAGGGAGGATCTGGGGCTATGGAAAGCCAGTTTGATTTTCTGAACAACCTTCAAAGTCTTCCTCATCAAGAGCTGATAACATAAGCAATGACTTTTGAACTCACCTAAGTTATGAAGGACAGCCTGATTTAGATGGAATGAGAAATGAACCTGATGTGTCATCAACCAGCTTGACCGCTTTCAAGCTGTTGAAGTTCATACAGGTAAAGAAGCTCTCTGAAATGTTCTCAAACTTTTGGATTGTTCTCTGGATTGCTGGGATTCAGCAAGTTACACTGTCCTCAGCTGAGATGAGCTTTTCAAAAGTGATACTCTTCGCAACCCTCAGGTAAGCAATGTCTCAGCAGATTGACTGTACGTATGAATATCTGTGAGTATCAGCCATGAGTTTGACAGTCACTATGACAATATCATAGTGGGCATTAAAACAAGACACCCAGGAGAGAGAGAATCTATAAATTGAGAAATGTTCAACATCAGTAACTCTGTCATTACTAATCTAGAGTGCTGTGTACATGTTTTTTTTAAACTATGTTCATCTTCTTTGCTCTTAAGATCTCTTAATAGCTAAATTTTATTTATAATATAATAAGGTGTACTAATACTGCATTTGTGTGCACTTTGCATGTTAGTAGTTTTATGACTTTATGAAATGTCAAATTTTTCTTTATGTGCTTTACAGAATATTTAACTCCTTTTTTTTCCTTTAAAGGGTTGATTCACAAATAGCACAAACAGTATTACCTCATCAACAGTAGTTTCAGGTACATTGTTATTTGCAGCAGCCCAGTATTAAATTAAAACTATAATAGCTAAATTGGTCTACAGACATTATTTTCGTGAAACGGGCTGTAATGTTGTGAAATTTTTATGCTTTTTAAAAAGCTATTGTTGTGGCGGGACTCATCGCTTTCTAAACAACAGAATAACCAGAGCTCTGTGGATAGTGTTTGCACAAGTGTTTAATCAAAATGGTCTTTACCAAAACCTAACCAAGAAACCACAAAATCACAAATGCTCGTGATTTAAATAGTGTTAATCATTTTAATACTACACCAACAAATGCAGTAGCACCAACACTAAATCTTTCCTTTGTAATAAGAATGTATACACAGCAAAACTGTCTCTTGAACTGTTAGTTGTCTATGTGCTGCACAATGTTTTCACCGTACAAGTCCAATGAATATAATACTTTCAGACCTTTAGTCCTTATTAGTAAAAAGTGATTGTTGAGGTTTTAAAGTGTTTGGTTAAATTAAATATAACAATTAAACAGATACTATCCTATGTCCTTGATAAAGACCTGAGGTATACAAGAATCATGATGAATCGTACATTTGAATGTAGTTGTATCATTGTTCCATTATTTTCACTTTAAGCTTTTTTCTAAGTGTTATTCAAGCTATGTTTGCCTAATTTTATTTATCTGGCTGATAAATAGATCTTAAAAGAGGAAATGGAAAGCCAACACCACTTCTCTTTCACATTTCCATGCTATCAACAAACTCTAATCCACCACCCTCTCCCACTTTGTCTGCACCCTGCCATCCTTTGTGTTCCAGCCCTGCTGTGGCTGGCCATGCACTACACTGCAGCTGTTCCGCTAACTTACCAAACCAAGCCCTTCTTCCCATGGTTCTCCACTCTCAACCTCCTTCTTAGTCAGTCCATTACATGGCAACTCATGTTCCAGCACATGTTCCTCTGCTTTCTCCGTTTCATTGTATTTCACAGTGGCTTACACTGGCCCATTCACTCAATGCTAACAGTCACGAAGCTGCCTCATATTGAGCGAGTCCGTGAAAATAATATCTAGTGATTTTCTCTCTCTTGGCTTATGTAATTGGTTCACCCGCCATGAGGAAAAGATGGTGATGGATGCTTTAACGTCATGTTGGAGACTGAAGGTAAGAAATCTTCAGTTTGAAAAGGAAAATAAGCTAAAATCTCATGAAGCACTGGAGCTAACAGGCTCATAATTAGAAAGAACACACATCAAAACATACAGTTGGAAAAGAAAGAACTATAATTGATGACAGTGTGATTTAAAAAAAGAACTCCTATGCATGTAGCTATGTTACTAGCCTGGATGAAGTAGAATATGCTGGAATATGCTAACAGGGATCTAGCTTGGTCCCTGTTACCATCCTTCCTCACCTCCACCATTCCCTATTCCTGCACTAACACTTGTCCACAGCCCCCACATATAGATGGAAAGTGACACCGTGATTGTGTGCGGGAGCCCAGCCACGCTCAGATGAGGGTGTCACTTCTGCCTAGTCTGATTGCCACATTCGGTGGGCATGGCTGCGAGGAGTTAAATTGAGGGAGAAAAGGTCAGGAGCCAGTGGTCATCTGCTCTCCCTCTCTCTCCCCCAAATTACTTGTCCTCCAGGAGGGGAATGAAAACAGACAGGGCCCAGCCCAGGCACCGGGAGTCTGGGAGATGATCGGCAAGACCGGCAAGCCCCAGGGAGACGAATGTGAAAGAGAGATGGGAGTGAAAAATAAAGGAGTGGGACGATGAAGGTTGGGGGGCATCAGGTGTGTGAATCAGAGAGAGGAGCTACTAAAGGTGTCAGATTCAGACAAGTGCATAGAGCAAGCAATGCTGCTGTAGGAAACGGACAGAGGGTCAAGGAAAGAGTGGCGTCCCAGCGATAGTGGTGGAACGTCTCAGTGCACAGCAGAGGATCTATTTCAGTCATGCGTGTTTGGTTGTGGCATCTTCAGGGCTGCAAATCACAGTCCATCAGGGGTAGATTACCATCATTCAAAAAGCCATAAAGTTTTCTGAATCTGAATCAAGGCAAAGTAGGCAGCTGCTCAAAGACCCCAGGTCAATGGGGTCCCCAAAAATACCCCAGGTTTAGTCCACTGTTTATGCCTCCATAATTTGATTAATGAAATTATCACATTTCTAATTTTAAAATATTAGGAATGTGGGCACCCAGATAGCTCAACTGGTTGAGTGAGTAACCCACGTATGCAGTGGCCTGGGTTTGATTCCAGCTCCCGGCCCTTTACTGCACATCTTCTCCCTACTTTCCTGTTTGCTTATTCACTCCACCTATCAAATAAAGCCAGAAAAGTAACTTAAAAAAAATTAGAAATGTGACTAAGGCTGTGATGAACTTTGTTACCATATTAAAATTTATTCTGACCAGCATTAAGGCGGAGAATATTTTGTTTTCTAAAGTAGAAGAGGGCAAATAGTCACATGCTAGAAGCTGCTAACAGTACATTTTTTGCTAATTTAGCTTGGAAAAAAAGACAGAACAAAACGTATTTAATAAAAATTGGCACTATGTCACTGTCGATTGCCCTGTCTGCAGTATGACAGTACTGTCATTGACCAAGCACTCACTCAAACCACTCCACACTGACTGACCAACTATCAAAACATTCATATTAAACACTTGAAATAACATTTCATTAGTTAGTATAGTATAGTTAGTATAACCAGCACTGCTAAGAGAGAGGACTCGCTCTTCATGTCCCTGAATATACCAAACTCTACAACTACAACTGTATACTATTTTATTTTACAAACTAATCTAATATTTGATTTTTCTATTAGTTAATTATTAATGTGATATTGATTAAACAACAAATGGATCAAAAGGTATTTTTTATTGCTCAATTAATGCAACACATCCAAAATGAATATAAAATAACCTGCCTCATTAATATTTTATTCAATCATTTAATCCTCAACATCTAATTCCCAGATCAGTGCTGTTTTATGATCTTTAAAATATTAATAGATCCTATTTGTCAGATGCCTTATCAGAAACATACTGGTCCTCAGAAATTAAAAAAGACATGTAGATTAGTTTTTAACCCCTTTCCTGAACTAGAGAATCCTGCTTTTACTGAGGTAAATGACTGAAAATTTCAAATTGTTATGACATGGATTCATTTCATTACTGTAGTAACACACAGTGAGAATAATCACTGGAAATGTAGTTTTGCCTTAATTACTGTGATTAAACAAAAGTGCATTTGGGATCATTATCTGGCTGAAAGGTCCACCTCTGCTCAAACTTTGGGACAATTGGCTTCACATGTTCTTGAAACAGTGTTTAAAATCATGCAGAATTCATGTTTGAATTATTGACCTCAAGTTTGCCCACAATGAAACAGTGACGTACCCCTAACCAGAACACCATGCTTCACAGTTGATGTCCGCAGGTTGTTGTCTGCACCAAACATATCAATTGTTACTCTGGAGGAACAACTCTGTCTTTGACTTGTCTTTCCATAGCACATCATTCCAAAGGTTTGCTCTTTGTCTATAAAGTCTATGGAAAGCTATAAATTTGCCCTATACTCTTGCACACATCCCATGCAGTTCAGTATATCAGTATGTATACATCCCATTTGTGATTGCAGACACTTACATTTTGACAACAGCTGCAGAATTACCTGAAGATCCCATGATGAAAGTTTAAAATGTTCTTCAAACAGCTTGCTCATATGCTGCGTTTTCTAGGTCTGCCTGGAAAACGCAGCATATGGAAAACTGTCCTCCATTTGAAATCTGCACCAGTTGCAGGTGATTTTTTTAGTGGAATAAATTAGTTCAAAGAATTTGAAGATCTCCTGCCAGATTGATAATCATTTACAAACGTTTTTTTTGTGAGGGCCTTTTCTCAGCACTATGACACCACATGCTTCAATAGCAAAGAGAACAGCAGAGCTTTGATGTCATGCAGTTCAATGAAACAGGTTCAACCTATCACTCCCTAAGCAAGATCTTTTTATTGGCATCTAGTCTGGAGTCCAGATTCTTTATTTTCTTCTTTTTTTACCTGAATGTGTGACAATTGTAAGGTTGTACTTCTTTCAAAGCTTTTCTGAATTTATTCAAATGAGAAAAATCTCTATAAACGTCAGTTTTATGTCCTTATTAGAGTATACCAGTTGTATCTGTAGGCTCCAGTTCAAACACAATCCAATGATTGCTTTCAACAAGGGAGATGTATATATTTTTTCAAAACTAAGCTTCCAATTTTTTTTTAATTATTTTCGTTCCAGAGGAGAAAGTGCATGCACTGACTTTAGCTAAATCTAACATTTGTAATAGATGTAGTGTGTCACTGCAGTTTCATTCCTCCAACTCCTTTATTTGTATTTCTTTTTTGCTTTTTACATGTGATTTAAACCAACATAGTGTGGTTCCTGTCAACCAAATAATGTTCCAGCTTTTGTAATAAAATGTTATGATCAGTTCTGCATTTTACACCATTGATATGTGTTGAACGGATACAAAGATGAGTCAACTGTCTGAGGCAATTAGAAGATCATTGGTAACTTACACCAGTGCTATTTTTGTACTATGATGCATTCTAAATCCTGACTAAAACTTCTTCAGCAAACCATTTCTGTGTAAATAGTTCACCTGGAACATAATTTTCAGGCATTTACAAAATAATAGGGAGGTTAGATATGGGTCTGGACAAAACACCTGGATTTTGTAAGTAGTGGTTTAATTACAGCAGCTGTAAAAACCTGCAGTACATAGACTGTTGAGACAGACTGATCTGATTTCATAAGGAAGTGTTTATTGAAGGGAAAACATCCATGAGCAGTCTAGTTGGGACGGGGCCTAACAAACACAATGATAGTTTAGATAAAGCAATTCAGGAAGCTATTTCAGAGGGATCTATAGGAGAGAAGCAGTCCAAATGTAAGTTAGATTTTGGGGATATTTCTGATGCCACTGTACGTTATCGTACATTTGTGATAGTTCAATCTTCAATTTCAATATATTTGGAAAATCAGACTTATTTGTGAGTGTGATTACTAAAGCTGAGCTCACACAACACTGGACTGCCCCTGAGTCAGTAACAATAGAAGCAAATATGTCTGATTTAATTTTGTTTTGTAAGAAATGAGAGCTACCAATACGTCTCTGCCAATAGGAGCTCTGGTTGAATAGTACTGCAAAATCTAACAACAGATCTTGGCTGTAGTTTTAGGCTTGTGTATTACTTACTCTTGCTTGCAGCAAACATACACTACCATGCAAAAGTTTGGGGTCACTCAGACAATTTCATGTTTTCCATGAAAACTCACACTTTTATCCATGTGCTAACATAACTGCACAAGGGTTTTCTAATCATCAATGAGTCTTTCAACACCATTAGCTAACACAATGTAGCATTAGAACACAGGAGTGATGGTTGCTGGAAATGTTCCTCTGTACCCCTATGGAGATATTCCATTAAAAATCAGCTGTTTCCAGCTATAATAGTCATTTACCACATTAACAATGTCTACACTGGATTTATCATTCATTTACTGTTATCTTCATTGAAATAAAATGCTTTTCTTTCAAAAGTAAGGACATCTCGAAGTGACTCCAGACTTTTGAATGACAGTGTATATACTGCTAGTGGGAAGTATACAGAATTGTGAAATCTAATGTCATACATCTGTAGCTTTAGATGAATTTACTCACTATGCCCATGGTAGACATTTTTGCAATCAATTTTGCCTCTCAGGTCAATTACGTCATTTAAACAAATAATCCTAATTGGTGTACCATGCTCAGTTATGCAGTGTGACTAAAAGCTCTGGAGACAGCACAAACGACTCAAATAAGTAGCTCAGTTTCTTCTCAGTATTGTTGTAAAACTGAATTTCAACTGCAGTTTGAACAGGTGGCATGCTATTATTTAAATAAGAAAGAGGCTATTCTGAGAAGAAGAACTGCTTTTTGGTCTCAAAAAACGTGTTAAACAACATTTCGTTGGAAATTGACAGTCAAAACCTCCCTCCCTTTCCCTCCAGCTTACATTCCCCAGTTTGTTAGAGATCTGAATCCTAAACATGTCTTGTACTGGGCGGACTGCTGCAAAACACGGTGAGTGTAAAATAATGGTATAAACCTACTGACTGTACTGTGTGAGTTGACCTATTTTACATAGAGACTCTCCGTGATTATGGAAATCATTGGGTACAATATATATTTTAAATTCATTAATTCAAAAAAGAAATACATTTACTGTTACTAGAGTTGAATAAAATATTAGACTTTTCCCTTTCACAACATTTTTAAATTTGTTTTTAAATTTTCTAAATCTATTTACAGATGAGAGACAAAAAGAAGGGAAAAACTAGATGAAAAGTGTTTATGGTGTGGGCTAGAACGCTTCAGCTCTTGGTGCAAGTCTCTGAACTCTAAACAACATATAAACAACATTGTACCAAAAGATATTCTCTCATTTGGTGTTTTGATGATGGTGGTGTACAGCACTGTCTAACACGGTGGTCCACAGTTTAGCATAACTGTTCAATTGGGTTGAGTTGTGTTGACTGCAAAATCTATCAATCTATCTTTAAAAATGTCGATATGGTCATCTGAGTCTCTTAGTGTCATGCCCTCACACCTTTCAAGAGTGGCACTGAGTCCATGTTGGACCATTTGTAGAACTTTTTTGGTTAGCAGTGTGCTTGGAAACTCTGGAGATAGTATCAAGACCCTGAAACAAAATGATTAAAAAGAACTTGCATCCATACAGATCAGGTTATTTAAGTATGTCTGTCTAGAGTAAAGCTGTTGATACAATCACTATACTATGATGGTAGTAAAAGAGACACAAAAGAACTGGTAAGGCAGCTTTGCAGTTTTGAATGTAGAACTTACAGTTGAAGGATGTGTAGCAGATTTAAAAGAAGACTTAATGCAGATGAAAATCAGTTTTTTATGTGTCCTAGCTAAGATCAGCTCCACCATCTGAAAATACAGACAAACAACATAGAACAAATACAAAACTAGGCATCTCAAGAAGAAGACACAATGGCATATGCTATACCTAAATCAGTGACTTAATGGGACCAACACATGAGGTTCTAAAATACCCCTAAAAACAAGCACATTACAGAGCATGCTTTCAACTGGAGAAGTGGAACCAAATTTTTTAATTTTCTGTCCAGTTACAGGATGTTCCAGGCAGAAGGTGCAGCATGTGAAGACACTTCTACCTCATTCAGTGAAGTTCACCTCGCTTTTCTCTATTTATTAATCGAACATTTTCAGTGTTCGCCCACCTCATGATCCCCTTATCTTAAAATCACTGAAATGTATCCTGCCCATAGTGCATCTACCGCAGAACAGACATGCTCTCCTCCTTTGCCTCCATTAGGTGGCGCTGTGTGCCAGCTCCTCTTTTTGACACCCTCCCATGATGATGTTCCTCACATCACATACAGTATGACACAGCTGCCAGCCTCTGGTGTTGTGTGGGTGAGCACCCATGGGGGCTGCTGCTGCAGAACGTGGGGGCTTACAGTACAGGACTGCTAACAATTAAACTAAAATGGCATCCTATTGCCGTCCAGCCGCTCTTTGCACCGGGGCAATTAACCTGCTAATAAAACAATGAGCACAAGTCCCCCTCCTCATGCAACACACACACACACACACACACACACACACACACACACACACACACACACACACACACACACACACACACACACACACACACACACACACACACACACACACAGCCTCCTCCTTCACTGGGCTCATAGCCCCTCAGGCCATAGGAGAGCCATTGGATTAGAGGATGCTAGCAGAGATAGTTTAACGTAATGAACCATCAAGATGATGACTATTAAAGATGATTTGCAGTGTTCCAGTGCAGGGAGGAGATAGGAAGAGCTACCTGAGTTTGGCTGACTGATAGTGTTAACTCTTTATTCTCTCATTGTAGGGGAGATAAAGATTAGAAAGCCCTTTTTCTTGAAATGATAAATGGAGCAGGCTGGTCTTCACAGGTCTGAACAGTAGAAGCAGTTTTCAGAGATATGGCACATTAGGCCGCTAACCTGTGTGCTCTCAGTATGCATCTGAGGGCCAAATGAGTTAAATATTAAATGAGCAAAGTGGGAACAAAATGTTTTCAACCCGGTTTCTGCACAATACGTGTATACACACACCACACACACGTATGTACAACTAGTGTGTGTGTGTGCGTGTGTGTTGTTAGATCATCACCTTAATGAACCACTTTGAGCAACTGATTTTACATTTTGAGGCTTAAAGTTTACACTTGGCCTCCAAAATATAGTCAAAGAACTAGTGCAAGTGTTCTGCTATGGCTAAAAAGGATGTAACAATGCTGAGCTTCATTCCTGTTGCATCACATTTCATGGCTTGCCATTGATATTTTAGGACTATGTTCAAATACACCACTGTGACTAACTCAGCGCTATAAGGCAGTTATTTACTGTCTAATTTAGAATACTGGAAGTGAGAACTTCATTGTTTGTTATTTTCAAAATGTCGATCTGTCCTGGTGTCTCTGATCCACAGAGCCCACGGTTGTTCATTTGGCCTTACAATTGTACCGCTATTACTGATTGGATTTGGATGTGTTATTTCAGGCAGAAATTCCAAGTTATCAAGAGGTAACTGAAAAGCTCAATGCACTATATTTATATATATATATATATATATATATATATATATATATATATATATATAGACACACACACATATACATAGTTTTTGAGGGCAGATTTTTGATTTCAGATGTGACCGTTACGCTAGTTGTTGTAGTTACTAAAGCTCAAAATGCCTGCAGGGTTATGAGTCCTGTTTTGTTCTGATACGGAGACATTTTGCAGCATGTACTGTACTGAACCCTCTACATGCATTCCTGCTGGGCCTCCTGTTGTGATGCAGCCCCTCACCACCGTCTGCAGACCTCACTCAATCTCTCAATATCTTTGCAAGCAGAAGACCAGATTGAATTTTCCTCCAGAGTCTCCTGGGATGAGAGCAGACGTCACTGGAGGATACTTCCTTTTTTACACCTCCTGATGTGGCCCTATAGATGCATGCCTCAGATATTTCTCCACAGACGGGAGAGGAGGCGACGGCTGTATTGCGGGAATGCTCTGGATTCACTTTAGATTTTTACATCCAGTCAACAGTGGGAATTTGATGATAAACAAAAGAAAGTCCATCTGGCATGGAACGCAACGTCCTCAGAGAGCAGGAGCGTGCTTTCTAGATTGGAGTTCTTATAGCTGATCCCCAATGTACAGATAGTCACACAAAAGGAACAAAGCGCTCAGTGTTTGCCTCTACATTCTTTGATAATTTCAGAGCTAATTTTCCCCATTGTCATTCCAGCTACCACTGCACCCCCCCCCCCCCCATCTCTCTCTCTCTCTGTGTATGTGTGTGTGTGTGTGTTCTGTAAGTAGGATAGGAGAATAAATATTTACCATCTGTGGTGTTTTTTCCTCCCCTCTCTCTCTCTTCAGCACACAAGATTCCAGCACTTTTTTCTTATTTCTTTTTTTTTTTTTTTTATCAGTACTGGAGTTCAGCCATGGGCCTTTTTAATTTTCTGCTTTTGTGTTTTTAGCTTAGATTGACAGGCTGCTCTCTCCCTGGAGCATTGTTCTATTAATCTGTTTAATATGCTACAGAAACATTCGAGTGCTGGAACAGGCAGCTGGGGTAATGGAATCGCAGCAGGTACAGGCGGGCTTGCATATCTGACGACTGGTGAGGGGGGCAATAGAGCCACAGTAGTCGGCTCGGCATGGCGTAGTAACAGTGTTTGAAGTCCCCTCATCCCTGCCCCCGCACACCTTATGACCTTGTAGACCGACAGGCAGATGGACAGAGTGAGTCCTTTCACGTATTGTTGCTGGAAAGTAAAACGGCTCCTCTCATCGTCGCTCATCACTCGCCATCAGCCATGCAGATTCTTCACACGATGCACAGTTAAGAGCAAGCTTCACTGACTTCCAATGTGCTATCCATGAGCACTGAACTGGAGCGGGATGAGGCTAAGAGTGAGGCATGTGCATTGAGAAGTGACTGCCAGCTGAGCACTATATGTTAAAAATGGTAGGTAAATGCCAATGTATAATTGTAAATCCCCCCCACCCCCATCCCTTCCTCCCACCCCCTCCTGCTGAGGCAATGAGTTGTGGTTTAATTAACTCTGCCTTAATGGGTGCACAGCTAGACAGAGGTGGGGTGGAGGGGGGCTGGAGGTCGCAGGTTTGCAGCATGTGGCGCTCCGTAACGGTGCTGTCCCCAAGAGATAAGCTAAACTGTTCACTTCCCTCTGAGAAAAAGCTCCCGCACCTCACCCTGACATTGTGCCTGGGCTGCAGACAGTGGACACTGTGCAGACACGATGACAGTCCAGCTCGTAGGCTGAAGAGTGAATAGAGCAAGCAGGGTGCTAATGACATAAGAGCGAGATAAGTATGCACAGGAATTCATCCTCAAAGTCTACACAGAGTCACAGACAAGGTCTAACCTCATTTTATCCTCCATGTAACGCACAGAGCGTAATGTGCTCATACTCTGACTTAGGTTAAGCTTTTGATCAGGCTGTTATCCTGGACTGGCCTGGGGATGAAAAACAAAAGAGTCACAACTGGATTTTCAGAGCACGATGACACTAAGAGCAAAGATATTCTGGGGAAAGGATTTGTCACTTTTGCTTTTCCTTGAACTGACAGAGAAGACCTAAAAAAAACAAAAGTAAAGGATTCCTCATTATTTGTCTGGCATGTGCGTGTTCAGTCTTGTGATTGATTTTGGAGGGAGATGAAAATTACATGTACGCTTAGCATTAACAGAAGCTTTTAGTTCCAACTTTTAATGAGATGAAACTCTAATCCACACTTTCCACCTCTCACTCCATCCCAGACGTTTTTGTCACAACACTGTGTCCAACTCAGGGCGAATGGGAAAACGCTGTCGCCTCATATCTCCTGCGCCACTGTTTGGTTCTATTAACAACACCTCTCTGCCTTTATCTCAGCCACGTAACTGAACCTGTATATTCACCATTACAAGAAAAGCTACTGTGCCAAAAAGAAATTAGGTGGTCTGATGAAAAGTGATTGGAAGGGAAGTTGTGAAGCTGCAAAGGGGTCCCAGATCAAAGCGAGTCACTGGTAATTAGAATACATGCTGAAGAGAAGCAGACGTCGGCAGAAATCAGGATTTTAGCTGGAAAATTACCTGTTGAGCTGTTCAAATAATAAATGAGAGCCATGTCTTGGTGAAGTGGGGAGACAGAGACGTGGAGCTCTGCGAAGTCAGGCTCACCGGTCGCCTTGCTTTCCCAAGGCAGCGTGACAGACATGCAAGGAAAGACATAATCTCACCTATTTTCAGTTTCCTTCTCTATATTTCAGCCTGCATTTGTGGAACTCTTTCTGCACCCACACCCCATCCCCTCCAAGGACAATTTTCTTTTATGGCTTTACTCGCTTTTGCAGCATCTTTTGTTGCTATCAGCTTTTCTGGTCTTTGAGTCTTAGCTGCCTCATACATTGGATTCACAGCTTTTTCTGATATCCTCTGTGATAGATGACTTTTAGCAATCAGTTTAATGTCAGAAAGGAGCACCATGGGTCACTTATACCCATCAGTGCAACGTTTTCAAATTAACTGATCTCTTGGTATATTTTCAAAAATGAAACACATGGGAGACCATTGAGAGCTTGCGTAACTTTTTGTCGCAATTAAGACAACATTCCTGAAAGCTAGGGGAAATGATCAGCCTGGTTCTGTCAGAGCTCAAAGATACACCTACAGACTGATGCTCTTTTATTAACACGTCTGTTAAAGTCTTACACAAGTAAGACTACTCTTTGAAGCAGTTGTTCTTTAAGATAAACGTCATCCTCAAAATGCTTTCCACAACCACAAAGCTAACATGTTGATCTTCAGTAGGCATATGGTCGGTGATATTCGTCGCTTGATTTACATTGTTGACATTACTTGGTTAACACTAAGCATCAAAATAAATTTGATAATTTGGTAAATTTTATCCTGATGATGATGCTAGAGGAAAAGTCATTTGTGTTTTATGCATGTTGATCCAACTTTATCTCTAAAACTTGTGCTTAGACTAAAATTGAAAATAACTAATGTAAAAACAATCACATGGTAAAGATAAAATTCTTCACTTGTTAATCTGGTCTGGGTTCTGCTGCTGCCTGAATGTCTTTGCAGCTGCACATGTTCTGTATAACTAAACTCAGAGAACTCTCACACACAGGATCATTCACAGCTGAGGTAGAAAGAGACACCAGTGCTGCGGTTTCACAATGACTTGGCTTTGCCTCCCAGGCAATGTTGTGGGTACCAGCATGTGTGTTTACTTGTTCACGGGGTTTGCAGTGGCAGTCTGCGACTCGGCGCACTGTAAATGTCACCCGTCATCAGGCGTTTGTGCAGTGCATGCCCTTGTAGAAAGGGGAAAGTGCCGATGTTGCAGATCCCAGGCTTTGATTTAGACACGAAAGGCAGGCCGGCAGCAACGCACTGAGGCATGAAGGTAAATTCCCATAATTCACAGCTGAAAGGTTATCCAGTGGTGCGCTTTGCTCCTCCCTCATGTTAGTTGCTAACAAATGTCACCTGATTGAAATGAGCACATTTATACATTGTGTGTGTGTGTGTGTGTGTGTGTGTGTGTGTGTGTGTGTGTGTGTGTGTGTAGGTAATTATAGGGGTTGTGGGGACCTAATGTCCTCACAACCATAGGAAAACCAAAAGAAATGTCATTTGTGGGGACCTCATTTGGGTCCCCATGAGGGGAAACAGTGTTTTCTTGGCCATGTTGTTGTTACTGAAAAAAGTAAAAGTGCAAAAACGTTTCTTTAGGGTTAGGCATTGTTTTGGTCTGGGTTAAGGTTAGGGTTAGGGCTAGGGGTTAGATATGAATGGGAGTCAATGGTAGGTCCCCACAAGGATAGGAATGCACAGTGTGTGTGTGTGTGTGTGTGTGTGTGTGTGTGTACGTACAGCTCTAAAACAGATATACTGTGTTTTGTCTGTATGAGGATCTCATACAGAGTAAATTGCAGTGTTGGTATGCATCAGCATAGATAAATAGAATAGCATAAAAGTCTTTCATAGATGTCCAACTTTGTTGAGACCTGTGAAAGACTTTTGACTGCAAATGCCATATCATGCAGTGTTTCCCCTCCTATATGACCGACGAGGCGGGCCGCCTCGCTAGTATAGGCCACCGCCTCATTACAATTTTGCCGACATTGCCGCCTCACTGGTCCGCGCTAAAAAAAAAAAAAAAGTAATGCTAAATTTTAGAAAGCATTGACACATAAGTCCGGTATATTCGCCGCTGAAATCAACAAGCCAGAATGGCAGCCTTTTCTCGCTGTGGCTGAAGACAGCAAGGCACATCCCCATTGCGGACAAGAAGCAGCAGCGCTCTATGGTTTCGTTTTTCAGGGCTAAAAGCAGGTGTGTATCACAGACATATGTCAAATTAAGTATCAAAACTATTGCATGTCATCAAAATAAAGTGAGCAACGCAGTGTAAGCATCGATCTCGCTTCCTTTACTGAGTTTGCTTACTGTTTTGTTGTCCACGGCGATACAAATTGACAGTGACTGCAAAAATGGCTCCAGTTAAAACATTTAGGCACGACAAAACCCGTTCTCACGAACGAGACAAATGATTTCAACGGAATATAAAGTTCCTAGTTTCTTTTGATAAAATGATTTATAGAGTGCCCGAAATTATATCATTCAATGGCAAAACAAATTCTGTAATCTCAACGGTTCAGCGGGCCGTTTTGATATCTGCATAAGCATTTTTCAAAATAGAACAACACTGCCAACGCGATTATAGAAACACTATACACCCATGGAAAGCTTAGATTGATCAACATTAATCCCCACTTATATTTGATTTGCCTCATGTAATAAGGAGAGCATGTGTTCAAATTTGGTGTTTGTGTTTTCAAGAATGTTGACTTAAAATCTTTAATTCAGCTGCCTGACACCTATCACAGTGCAAAATTATGTATTCTAACTCAAGGTTAACAACTGGTATTCTAAAGAAGTTATTTCTTTGTTCAAAAAGGTAACAGTTTTGAAAACAGAACTAACTCCTTCAGAAAACCAGTTGTCAACCCAGAGTTGAAGTTTTCTTTCACATTTTTAAGTAAAATGAAGGTCATGACATAACCTTTTTATTATAAATAAAAATGAAGTGGGAATTTGGTACCGAACATGTAGTTGTTTTTAGAAAAAAAGTAAAAGTCACCACTTGATTCCAGATTCAAGTCCTTTGTCATCTTTTTCAAATTTGTAATAAGAACTGATGTGGCATTTTTGAATGGCTTGTGGAAATCTGACCAGAATATAATATACTGGACTAGTTGACATGTGTTGATCGCAAGGACAAGTGGGTTTATATTTGTCAAATTTTCTCCCTATCACTAATTTTTAGAAAAGAAACATGAAAATTTTATTTAATTTAGTTTTGGAAATGGCTACAAATACAACAAAATGTGCTCCATATTGTGCCAGAATGCCCCATTTTGCATCTTGATTTTCAAAATTTTTCCGGGGGGCCATGCCCCCGGATCCCCCTAGTCCCTTAGACCACCCAGAACTGTTAGGGTTACAGCATGCTGTTGCACCACAGTATCCATTTTATTTCCATCTGTTTCCTATTAGATCACACAAGGCGGTGCACTGCTCCCTGACTGCAGTCAGTCCTTGTAGTGTATGATGCACCAATATTTTCAAATCTTGATGTGAGATTGAAGAGAAAAATATCTGAGAAGTACTCCTTGTTTGAGTGATGCATCCTAATTTACAAATCCGTTGACATTTTAAAACTCATGTAGTCTGAGTCATGAGTTTGGAGAGGCCTGTGGGGGAGAATGGAGAGAACTGAGATAGGGGCTAGCAAGTCAAGGGCAAACGGGTAAGTGGAAGGGGAGCAGATGTAGTAGAGGCCAGGTTGTTGTAGATGGAGTGTTCTTCTGTTTGGAAAATGATAGGAAAAATGCTCATTTGTTGACTGTGAAGGATTGGGAGCTGTGTTCCAGAGACTGAAGAGGTTTCTATTTTCAGAGAATTAATACTTTGGTTTTTCCAGAGCTGAAATGTATTAGTTGAGAGTAATAGGTGGATTAGGCATAGGGGAGGGCATCTTTGAAATGCTGCAGGTGATCCTTATAGAGTTGTGGATGAACTGTGAGACATGTTTGATTGCGGAGCTTTTCTAATTGACGGCCACAGGTTTTCATCTGGTGGAGGTCGGATTTGTACCAAGTAGTAGAATGACTGAGGAAAACTCTTTTGGGGTTTCCTCAGTCACTAGCACACTAGCACAGGGCAGGTGTTGAGCTATAAGGAAAGAACTGTCGGTAACAGTCAAGGAGCTGGGGATTTGAGGATGGGGTGGTTTGTAGCCAAGAGGGGGAACTTGTACGTAGCAGCGAGATGGAGCCACCTAGCATTGTGGTTAGGTGCCAGCAGGTAACACAGCAATCAGGAGTAATAATTTGGTAGAATTTAATGGAAAAGTAGAGCTGGACCAGACATAAGCTGTGCTGAAGTCAGAATCAATAAAAGTTGCTATCCGTGCAAAGAAATGCAGAACTAAGAATCACATGGAAAGATGGTGAACAAACAATGCCAGTGAGTCTTACATCCTACCCAGGTCATGTGCAATGGTATCTAAATTGCAGCCATTGCCGATAAAAATGATGAACCAAAGCGTAAAAACAAGACCCAAGTTGTGCTAAATTTGATGTATATTTTGTGATGTCTTTGTTTTTGGTTTCTGGCTTGTTTTAGGTGAGGTTTAGATGACACACCTCAGCTCCACCTAGGTTCAGTCATATCAGTTTCTTAGCAAAATGGTGAAGGTGCTGTAAACAAACTGGAGCTTCAGCGTTCTTCAGAAATTTGGGGGTGATTCATCATAGGTTTGGTCAGCTACGATGGTAGACTCCAGGAGAGAGAAGAACCAAACGTGCCTTTATTTATACGAAAATGTCACTGATGATTAGCTGGATTTTCACAAAAGAATATGCATACAGACAAGAGCAGTTTTTCAATTCTGCTCCTTTTATTTCTTCTGCTCGCACCCTCCCTTTCTCTCCTGGAGTTAAATGAATATCCACCCCCTCAACCACACACACACAATTGAAAATATGGCATAAATTTTACATGACAGCCCCCTGCTTCATTACGGCCCATGAGTTATTAGCTAATTTGCGGCTGTGAAATTTCCAACCACTATGAGTGAACTGAGGTGTCAAGAGTTGGCTAAATGTGGTGTGTGGAATTTGATGTTTGATGGGCACCTTTTAGATGGGTGTGTGTATGTGTAAGAGAGTGTAGGGATGTAGTTCAACCATGTGCAGCAACACATTGTTAAAGTGACACCACATTCATGTCATACCTTCAAATATTTAGTATCAAACTGCATAAAACAACAAAAATAATCAGTTTTATTAGAATTGTTTTTTTCTGGAAGTTGAAGTGAAAGCTGGAAAGCTGTGTGTTAAAATTTTTATTTATTTTATTATTTTTTTTAATTTAATCATCATGCTTTGTTCATTTTGGGGGGGAAAAACAAGAAAGATTTTTGCTGTCTAAGCATAGCCTTTAGGCTTAGGTGTCTCACTAAAAAGAAAATAAAACAACACAAATTTTTCTGGTTGTTCCTCCTGATGTCTGTGTTAGCCCACCCAATTTTCTGTTTGTATGGAGTTGCTCATTTTCATGTTCAACAAGGGAGTACCCTCAGCTTCCTCTAGTGCCATCCTCAAGCCAAAATATTGACTAATAATGGTTATTTTCCAATACCCACACATGCATCATTTAGGTGTGCACTCATTTACAGAGGCTTTTACAGAGTGCATGTAGCTGACAATGGAAATGTGATATCAAGGTCCCAAACGTCCGTCACAGCTTTAATTTCCTGAGAGCATCTCCTTTGTGTTAAAATCTCAGTTTTCAGTTGGTCAAGGTAGAAGGCCCATATGTGGACATATAGCACACTAAAAAGCGAATTTTACAAAGGCATCCCAGGCAACAAATGGTAAATAAAGGCAGCTGCAGGATTTTGTGAGGAAAAAAACAAACCCTGAATAATCTAAATGAGAATGTTTTAACAAGACCCAAAAAAGGAATGCTAAAATTACAACAATGCAGAGATGCAGGGAATCACAAAAACAAACAACTGACATAAAATGACTGGACTATGAATATACTGAGAAGTGATACAGTGGGTACGGAAAGTATTCAGACCCCTTGAAATTTTTCACTCTCTGTGTCATTACAGCCATTTGCCAAAATCAAAAAAGTTCATTTTATTTCTCATTAATGTACACTCAGCACCCCATCTTGACAGAAAAAAACAGAAATGCAGAATTTTTTGCAAATTTCTTAAAAAAGAAAAACTGAAATATCACATGGTCATAAGTATTCAGACCCTTTGCAGCGACATTCATATTTAACTCACATGCTGTCCATTTCTTCTGATCCTCCTCGAGATGGTTCTGCTTCTTTATTGGAGTCCAGCTGTGTTTAATTAAACTGATTGGACTTGATTAGGAAAGGCACACACCTGTCTATATAAGACCTTACAGCTCACAATGCATGTCAGAGCAAATGAGAATCATGAGGTGGAAGGAACTGCCCAAGGAGCTCAGAGACAGAATTGTGGCAAGGCACAGATCTGGCCAAGGTTACAAAAGAATTTCTGCAGCACTCAAGGTTCCGAAGAGCACAGTGGCCTCCATAATCCTCAAATGGAAGAAGTTTGGGACGGCCACAACTCTTCCTAGATCTGGACATCCAGCCAAACTGAGCAATCGTGGGAGAAGAGCCTTGGTGAGAGAGGTAAAGAAGAACCCAAAGATCACTGTGGCTGAGCTCCAGAGATGCAGTCGGGAGATAGGAGAAAGTTCCACAAAGTCAACTATCACTGCAGCCCTCCACCAGTCAGAGCTTTATGACAGAGTGGCCCGACGGAAACCTCTCCTCAGTACAAGACACATGAAACCCTCATAGAGTTTGTCAAAAAACACATGAAGGACTCCCAGACTATGAGAAATAAGATTCTCTGGTCTGATGAGACCAAGATTTAACTTTCTGGTGTTAATTCTAAGCGGTATGTGTGGAGAAAACCAGGCACTGCTCATCACCTGCCCAATACAATCCCTACAGTGAAACATGGCAGTGGGAGCATCATGTTGTGGGGGTGTTCTTCAGCTGCAGGGACAGGACGACTGGTTGCAATTGAAGGAAGGATGAATGCGGCCAAGTACAGAGAGATCCTGGAGGAAAACCTCTTCCAGAGTGCTCAGGACCTCAGACTGCGCCGAAGGTTCACCTTTCAACAGGACAATGACCCTAAGCACACAGCTAAAATAACAAAGGAGTGGCTTCAGAACAACTCTGACCGTTCTTGACTGGCCCAGCCAGAGCCCTGACCTAAACCCAATTGAGCATCTCTGGAGAGACCTCAAAATGGCTGTCCACCAACGTTCACCATCCAACCTGACAGAACTGGAGAGGATCTGCAAGGAAGAATGGCAGAGGATCCCCAAATCCAGGTGTGAAAAACTTGTTGCGTCATTCCCAAGAAGACTCATGGCTGTACTAGCTGAAAAGGGTGCTTCTCCTCAGTACTGAGCACAGGGTCTGAATACTTATGACCATGTGATATTTCAGTTTTTCTTTTTTAATAAATTTGTAAAAATGTCTACATTTCTGTTTTTTTCTGTCAAGATGCGGTGCTGAGTATTAGAAACAAAATGAACTTTTTAGATTTTGGCAAATTGCTGCAATGACACAGAGAGTGAAAAATTTCAAGAGATCTGAATACTTTCCGTACCCACTGTATGATAACAACACTCAGGTAAACTAATGAGAGTGAAACAGATAATCATTAAAGAGGAAACACATGCAAAGGAAAGAAGTAAAACTACTAGATACACACAAGGTAAAAAAAAATCCTACCAGAATAAGAGCAGACATAACAAGGAGTGACATGGTATTCACATGGAGGTCAACCTTTCATAGATGATATTCAGGGCAGGGCTGCACCTCAAACACTGTGTTTCCTATCGTACGTCTGTAAATGCCTACCTGCCCTGTCCACTAGTTCCTTCTTGTGTGTTGGGGAAAAATAAATCACTAAAATGCAGGAAAAAAGGAGACATGGCATAGACCATGACAATTTAGTGGCTTTGAAACAGAAAAATTATACATCCCACGACAGCAACCTTTTTGGCATCAAATAGCTCATCAAAAACAAACATCAATCTGATAACAATGACCTACTATGACACAACACACCACATTTGGGAGAAAGTTATTTGAGTTGTACTTGAAATTTTCTGCATGGCCAGTTGGGGATGTAGTAGAAAAGGCAATCTATACCTGTGGTGTAACCACACACCAGGGGGGGATATTTTCACTTCAGTTCTGGGGAACTGTTGTCCATCTTTACTCTGTAATTTGCACACTAAAAGGTAGAAAGCAAGCATCAGCATAGACCTATGGGCTTTTATGCAGCTCCGTTTAATATATATTTTGGTTAACTGTATTCCTTGTCCCTTATCTGATCTGTACTGATGTCAGAATATCCCAGTGAACTCTGATAAACATCCACACACACTTGCAGTCTTTAGAGGCACTTGGGTGCTACGGAAATTAGTGATGTGACTCTTTGAAGTGAATGATCGGAGCCGGTGTCAGATAGAAAATTGATCCCCAAGGGAAAGTGACCCGCAGGTCACTTTTCTATTATAGAATTCTGACCCCCCCTATGGAAAAGTGACCCACCCCCAATTATTCTGTAAAAAATTATTTAGACACATGAAATTAAAATAATATTATTGTATTTTACAAATACATGATATTTTCAATATTGCAATAATAATTATATCTAATAATAATATATAACATTATAGGAAAAATCATGAGGGCCCATTCTTTATAGCAGGGGTCTCCAAACTATGGCTCGCGGGCCTCTACATTTGGCCCGGCCCCCTGAACAACATCAGAGACGTATTATGTTTTTTTTTGTTTTTTTTCAGCCTGGCCACGCCATCGAGACTAATACAGGCACAGAACATGACATTCTACTGGAACCTACAAAAGGTTCAGTGTTTCCTCTAGGACTTTTTTCTTTAGGCAGGAGGCTCCCCGCTCACCCCCCCCCCCCCCCCCCCCCAGCACATGCATGCACACATGCATGCGCACCCGCGCGCACACACACACGCACACACACACACACACACACACACACACACACACACACACACAAAGAGTAGATACTGAGAGCACCACAGTTATCTGTAGATTACCTTAGTACTTGTGAGTACCCGACACGGTGCAAGACTGCTGTGAAGGTGGAGACATGCAGCCTTGGAGTATTTGCAACGATTAAAAAAAAAATTTAAAGGAGCGGCGCTGGAATTTTAGTAGCATTGGGCTGCAGAATGAATGTTGTGGAAACCCTGGGATTAAAAGGAAGGAACACAAGACCTTTGAGACACTGCTCATATCATTTAAGTCAGAGATTCTGCTCTGAAAACTAAGCTGAACTTTTACCTGTTAAGACTGTGCACGGCACAACAGAAAATTCATGCTCCATGGACTTTTTTTCTGTGAAGAACCCAGAGAGGGTTATTTGGTTATTATTTATTTCATAAATAGTGTTATTAAATATTTCTTGACTTTTTTTCTGTGAAGAACCCAGAAAGGGTTATTTGGTTATTATTTATTTCATAAATAGTGTTATTTATGTCATTAATAGTGTTATTATATATTTTCTGACTTTTTTCTGTGAAGATCCTGGAAAGGGTTATTAATATTTGGTTATGTGTGGCTTTCTGGAAAACAATGTTTACGTTTAGGCACCCCTGAGATCGTCACACTTTTTCTGTTACAAACTGATCCCAGCCCCCCACCAGAGAAGGGAAAAGTTATGTTGCCCTCACAGGAAAAAGTTTGGGGACCCCTGCTTTATATCATATAAGAGAGACTGGATGAAAACTTTACAACACATTATTGAAAATAACCCCACTAATAAACATAGTGGGGTCAATATTCTATAGCCTGGAAAAGTGACCTAGGTTACAAAACATTAAATAACGAACATAATACATGGTGAGGTCAATATTCTATAGCATGGAAAAGTGACCTAGGTTACAACACGTAAGTATTATAAACACAAGTTTAAATACTTTATTCAACTTACCCTAAGTTATAGGCTATGATGGTGAAAAGATGTTTTTTCTAGTAAGTAAGTATAGCAGAACATTTTTATTAGCAAACTTTAAAATTTCATATAGGGGGTCACAATTCTATGGGGCGGGCCAGTTTTCTCTACTAGAAAAGTAACCCTGGGTCAGAATTCTATATAGAAAAGTCCCGGAAGAGCAAAAGTAACAATCGATTAGATTTTGGAGGTGATCCGAATCACCGTGTGGATCCAGGATTTTTTTGAAGGACTCTGTACAATTGAGAGATGGCCGCCATTGTTACTTTTGCTCTTCAGGGCATTCTGTAAAAATTTGGTGAAAATCCGTCCATAACTTTTTGAGTTATGCTGTTAAAAGACAAACAGACAGACAGACAGATGGTCTGGCGGAGGTCTGCGCTCTCCGAGTGCTTTTCTAGTTTTGTTTTCTTTTGTGAATGCAATGCTCTGCCGTACCTGAATGATCCTTCTGGTGGATTTCACCCTGGGACTTTTCCCATTTTTCCATTTTGCTAACTGCAAAGTGAAAGGCTTAATATCAGTTTCATGTAACACAAACAAACAAACAAACAAGCAAACAAACAAAAACAATTGATTCATGAAAAAAAGTGTTTTTTGAAAACTCCAGGGAGCTTGCTTAGGTACCCTGCTACACTCTGTTTTTTTTGGTAATTTGTGTAAATCCTCATTTCCACAAGCTTCAGAACAAAAGTGGAGAGCAAACTTTGCATGCACAATAGTCCCAATAATGGAGAATATAGCAGGTTGAGGTTGAGGTTCCTCAGTTAAAAAAGGTCAGGAAGGCCATTTAAATTTTTTGAGAGCTGTCTTAAAAAGACATAAGTTGATATAAGTTATAAAATATAGAATGTGTTCAGTGAACAAATACAACTAAAGAACGCCTTGTTTATAACACAAATTCATCTCACAGGATCCTGGCAAGAGACTAACATTGATCATTTCCTTGCTACATCTAGGGGATAGTCCTGCTTTATTGGTGGTCTTCGGTCTTCAAACCCTATAACGCAGAGTTAGAGAATATATCAATGCATATGCATGTGGGTTTAAGAAAAGAAGTACTAATGTGTTGAGGTAAAAAACCTCCCAGTCCCCCTGATGTGTGAAACAAAAGACAGAGTGCTCAGTGCAGGCCCAGCGTCCCACTGTGGGAAAAGCTTAGCTGGAGCTCGGGTCAGCTAGGTGAGGGCTGTTCAGCTCGGCTGCAGCCCAGGGCCGACCCCACTGCTGCCAGCCTTCCAGGAAATTACAGCGGGGACCGAGAAGCAGCTCCTGCTCTCCCAGCTCTCTGCAGTACACACACACACACACACACACACACACACACACACACACACACACACACACACACACACACACACAGAAAGTGTGTGTGTGTGTATGTAAGTATAATCACAATATAGGTACTAACTGTTCATTGTTAGGAAATTTACATGGAACCGAATCTCAGCCCAGTTTAAGCCTGTATGAGTTTCACAAAGATGTCACTCATCTCTCTTTCTGAGAGACATTAAAACTAATGGAAAACAAAGGAAAGCTGTGTATTTGTGTACTGCATATTCTAATCCTGTGACTACATCTGCTCTATTCTACTTTTCCTTTATTTCATCTCACCGTGTTTTTCTCTGTAAGATTTGTTTGAGATGAAAATGGAAAGTAGAGGAGATGAGCATGAAAAGCTGCATTCAAAACAAACATCATCCATCACCTGAATACATGTCTTCACAGAGGAGTGCATCCCAACACACACATCCTCATTTAATAACAAGTTATCAGATCAAACTATTCTGCTTGTACTCAGTCCCTAATGATTGTTATTACTCCGCCAAGGAGGCGGAGCCTTGGCAGAGTTATGTGACAATCTGTGTTGGTTTGTCTGTCTGTCTCTTTGTCTGTTAACAACATTACTCAAAAATGGACTAATGGATTTGGATGAAAATTTCAGGGAAGGTCAGAAATGACACAAGGACCAAGTGATTAGATTTTGGCAGTGATACGGCTTATAGTCTGGATCCATGGATTTGGTAAAGATTTCTTTATAATTTCAATCACTGTAACCATGACAACAAGTGAACACTAGGTCAGCTGACGATCACATGATACAAATCCATCATTGTGGACTTATCAGGACTTATCCGTCAGAAGTGATCCAAGGAACAACTGATTAAATTGTGAGGGTGTTTCTGAGTCCCATCAATTCCTCCACCCACTACACATTTAGGTCACGCAATTCAGTATCCGTAACTGTGGCGGCTGGTGAATTTTTCTCTTGGGGGGCACATTTAATTTACCAAACCAAATAGCAGAGTCGGCAACACCGGAATACAAGAATTGATGTAAATTATGTTCACAATCATTTGATGTGCTATTACTATGCACCACTATGAGGGTACACCTAAGCACTATTGCTGAGTCAAATAGACAATTAAATGCACGTAAATGTTACCAGCTAGTAAATTTGAATTTATCTCCCCAGTGTTTGATATGATTTGCTCCAGATAAGGTGTAATTGATACACACAAACCCTTAAAATCTCCTTTTCTATAATTAAACAAATTAAGAATGTATTAATATGCAAATCTATTTTTTACTTCAAAAGTAAAAAAAGAAAATTCATTTTTCCAGCTTCAAAGAGTGCCAAGTGCTTCTTCTGTCCAGCAAAATCTTTGGAACAACATATTTATATTTACATACTCAAATAAACAAAAACAAATCCATACCTGTGAAACCAACAAACATTGGACACTTTGTTAAAAAAAACTAACTATAGGGCTTAGAGCAGACAGTGCTTCTGTGAGCTAACTTTTACATTAACAACCTTACATGACAATGAGAAAACAGCAAATCTGCATAATTAAGATCAAAGCAATAAAAATTTGTCACTTTGCCTGATAAAAAATACTGAAACCATGAGGCATGATACTATGTATAACTGTGCATGTGACAAATACAATCTATCTTATCTTATCTTAGGCTTTGAACCCAAAGTGCTTCTGTCAACTAACATTAAATATTTACAATGAAAACAAAGAAAAACTGTAATTCCTCAGATTTCAGAACATATGAAGATCAACAGGCTTTCAGTCTAAAGTGCCACTGGTGTCATCTAACATTTCTATTTACATTATTAAATGACAAAAAAGTAAATCCTCACATTTTAGAGATTAAAGCCAGCACCTCTACATCTGTGTTATTTTTTGTATGCAAGTTTTGATCTTCTGTCTTTGAGACATGCAAATTTCTCAATGACTCTATGGTTAAAATCTGGGGTCTCCCTGACAAGTTTCTTTTCCATAGAGAGCATGGCCAGTGCATTAAGACGATCCTGCGACATCGTGTTCCTGAGGAAGGTCTTGATTCTTTTTAGTGTTGAGAATCACCTCTCAGATTCAGCTGTCGTCATTGGAGTCGTGATGAGGATCTTCAGGAGAGACACAGTCTCTGAGAAGGTGTCCTGAAGATTGTTGCTCATGAAGAGCTGGTACAGAGCCACAGCAACTCCTGAACTCTGTGTTGCTGAAGATGAGCGACAGTTCAGCGCAGGCTGACCCGCAGGGTGCGGTCAGAGTGCACCCTGCTGTCTCCTATCTCTTGTATTGAAGAGGAACGAACTGCACGTGTCAAAGTTATAATGAGAGTCAATGGGGAAAAATGAGTGCGCCTCGGCCGGATATATGTCCGCTATTAGTAATTGTAGACAACATCAGACGTTTCTAATCTGACTTTTTATTACAAATTAAACATTTTAGTAACTCTTTACAGGCTCTATTATCCATTTTGCTTGTTCAAAACATAGGATATACATGTAAATGTAATTTTAAAAATGTTTTATTAAAGGAAGGGCTGTGACTCTACATGATGTGAGACAGAGAGGGCGGCACCCTAGCGCCCTCTACTGACCAGCCGCCCCTGAACCGTGCTTAACGAACACATGTGGCATAACACACACCTGTGCTCAGTGCAAGGTCATTTTGTTTGTGGGTACATCCATAATAAATGTGCAATTCCATGGTGTAAAGATTTCAGCCATTGGAAATCATACGACTGAGCTGCCTCGGCAGAGTACGGCACTCCCTGAGTGCTTTTCTTGTTTTTGTCATGTATCTAAATTCTTTCGAAGTGATCTAATGATCATGGCATTACCTTACATGTTTACATTTGACCTGCAGATTCTGATCAGCATGTAATCTCCTAAATGATGTCCACAAGTCTGCAGCCTGTAAATGAACATACTGACACACACAAACACACCTGCTGTGGCTGTCCCTCAACAACTACACAAATTTACTCAAAACATTTATAGAGAGTCAAATCAAGAAAATAATGAAACTGTTTTATTGTTGTTTATCAGACTGTGAGGACTTCACATCCTGACATAATATTTTCATAATACTCACATCCCACTTCTCACAGTTCTGGTGCCACTAAATATATGAAGAATGAAATTTTGTCAAGTCTCAGATCATACATTAAGGTCATGCTGGTGAAAGGAGCAGCCTCATGGACTGTAAAATCTGGCTGCAAAAACTCAAAGTGTCTTGAATTTGCGAAGTTATCGTTAGCTACATTTGCATGACATCAGGGCAAGTTGGGATGATTTGGAAATCTGTAATACATGGCTCAGTGGTGTAGTCTAGTTTTTTCTAGTGGGTATACTCCGACCTCATAAACCAAAGCCAGGTCAGGTTCTCATATACAGTGCCTTGTGAAAGTATTCGGCTCCCTTGAACTTTTCAACCTTTCGCCACATTTCAGGCTTCAAACATAAAGATATAACATTTTTATTTTTCGTCAAGAATCAAGAGCGCGTGCACTCACACACACTCACACACACACACACACACACACACACACACACACACACACACACACACACACACACACACACACACACACACACACACACACACACACACACACACACACCACCACCAACAACAACAACAGTAGCTCCTTTATTTCAAACTACCAATTAGATACTTATAGACATTATAGCGTCAGCAGCTCCTCCTCCTGCCATCAGGTAGAGCTGATGTTTCCTCTTCATCATGTGCAGAGTTTTGTTCATTTATTTTTGTGCAAAAAAGTTTTATTGAAATATTAAACAAAAGTAAGAATGCCTGTTTTTGTAACAAAACAAATGCACAAAATGAGTCAATTATAAGGCTTCTCATAAAAACACTGAATGAAAAAGAGTTTGTCAAAACACAAATGATTCATATTTGCCTGGTTAGGCTAAAATGAGGCTACAAACAATAATAAATTAGGAGCTGTTTGGGAGCTGAAAGAACCGGCTTTTCTTTGGAAGTCGTGCCAAAAGCTCTCTGAAAAGAGCCGAACTTCCATCACTACTGTCCTCCTCTCTGTCCCTCACCTCTCAACTGGTTTTTGAAGGCAGAGCTGCGATGCAATGCAGTGATGTCATTGGCTGAGCAGCATCATGTGGGATGCCTGAACTCGTACATAATTGGTCTGTGTGTTTCTGAGCTGATAGACCAATGATGAACACTGGAAAGCTACACTGGTAAAACAGAAGCGACCTGTCAAATTTACATCCGTATAGACGGCGTCTGGGTCCGAATCCTTTTCGTGAGCACTGTTCTCAGCCATACACCTTCCCCCGCCCCATCCAGCTTCACCGCTTCCTAACACAGAGAAGATGAATTTATGAACGGGAAAGCAAACGTTATGTCAAAAAACATACTGATACATATGTTTGCACATTTTTAAGTCTATACGGCATATACCTGCGTATCACGTAGACTACACCACTGACATGGCTGACTAAAGTCTTTGTTGCAACAAAAGATCATATAAAAAAACTTACGCATATTTCACTTTTCAGGTTTCTGAGTCTATTTTTCAACCCCTCTCTGGATGAGTGGTGGACAATGAGAATACTAATGAATTTTCAGATTTATTACCCCTCGTGTTGTCTTAACATCCTGTACACTCCCCTTGTCCTAAGGGTCAAAAATGATCCACCTCCACTGAGTCTCTAAAATAAAATAGGTTAATTTTATTTTCAGAATCTATTTTACATGAAGAACCAACCTGTCGTGCCTTGTACACTTTGTGAATGTCTGAGTTTTTTGTCCTTCAGAGGACAGAAAAACTGTGTTTAATTTACACAGGTGTTCAAAGAGAGTCAGTACAAATGCTTATTTTGGAGCATTGTATTGCTTTATATTTTTGTTTTGCTAATGTATGTACTAATTCCTTTTGCTTGTGTATTTCTATTTTTTATACTCATCATCAGTGTAACTATCCATTGCATTCAAAGGTTGAAAGTAAGAAATTCATAGGCAGCATTCCTTGTTTGAACACCTGTATGTGTGCATGTATTTCAGAAATTGATGTGTTTTCTACATACTTCATTTTGGACAAAACTAAATTTCAGCAGTATTTATTGAATACAGTCCTAAAAATGGCACCCTGTAATATGCAGAACTACATTTACCTCATCACATCCATGATAAGACTCATGCTTTGTAAGCAGCGATTATAATATATTTAATAATTAATAATAAATAAAATACAGGGGCTGCACAGTGGGTAGTGGTTAGCACTTTCGCCTTGCAGCAAAAAGATCCCTGGTTCGCGTCCTGGCTTTCCTGGGATCTTTCTGCATGGAGTTTGCATGTTCTCTCTGTGCATGCGTGGGTTTTCTCCGGGCACTCCGACTTCCTCCCACAGTCCAAAAATATGCTGAGGTTATTGGTTACTCTAAATTGCCCGTAGGTGTGAATGTGAGTGTGATTGTTTGTCTGTATATGTAGCCCTGTGACAGACTGGCGACCTGTCCAGGGTGGCCCCTGCCTTCGTCTGAGTCAGCTGGGATAGGTTCCAGCACCCCTGCGACCCTAGTGAGGATAAAGCGGTGTATAGAGAATGGATGGATGGATGGAAAAAATACAAAGTTGGCGAAACTACTTTTTCAACAAATAATATGTTTTTTAAATTTTAAGTTTAATTCATAATGTCACCTGACTGACTGAGCATATTCTTAAAAAAATTACAGATTTGTCACCGTGCATTTACAAGATAACTCAACAAACACCTTTGTAAGCAACACCTTAAACATGCCATATGCCTAGTTGTTTTGTTGCTCTTTTGATGTAGTACTAAAATGTACTTGATCAGTTAATTTAAGGACAACTCATTTTTCAACAAGACAACACAAAATGTGCTCTCCTGAATATTTGCTTTGCAAATTACAGACAGAGTGACTCAAAGATTTTTTTTTGAAGTTCTGGACCAGCGTCTTGTGATACCCTCTCCATCCCTTTGTTTCTACGTCTGAAAAACTTTCCCCTGGCAAAGTCACGCTCTCACTGTGACTCTCTTTGCTCTGCTCCACAATCCCATTTCTTATCTGTGTCTCCCATGTTCAAGAGGACCCTGGCAGTTTAGCTCAATCCTTTGAAAACACTGATATTAAACGAGAGAGATGCTGAGAAGAAAGACGGGGACGCACCCCGCCCACCCCCTCCATTTACCCTGTCTGAACCTTCTGTCCTGCCAGCAGGTGTGCATGTGTGTGTTTGTGCAGATGTGTGTGCTTTTTCAGGTGTGTGCGTGTGTGCTTCTTCCATCCAACTATCCACACACATCACACACATACATACAGTTTGTAAAATACTATTAAATTCATCGCCATTGTTGTTCAGCTGCACGCACACGCACACACACACACACACACTGAAAGAACATTAATCCTCCAATCTACATAGGCACTGGTCGCCTCGGGGGCTGGTGAGGAGGGGGTGAGGAGAGGGGGGGGGAGGGAGGCTCTCCAGCATGCCGTGTGATCTCACATTGTTTTGTGAAAATTGCAGCCTCTGATGATGGGAATTTCATTTCGCCACCACACGAAGTATAGGCAAAGGAGGGGAGCAGGGAAAGGAGGGGAGAGAGCAGCAAGAAAAAGGAGGTAAAGGAAGAAGAAGTGGAGAGAGGAGAGAAGGTGCTGCATGTGGATGCAGGGAGACAGGAGGAGAAGGAAACAGTCTATAGTGAAAATGGGGTTAAAGATGGAAAAAAGGAACGGAGAAGGGAAGTGAAAGAAGTGAAGGGAAGAGGGGAGAGAAGCAGAAAAGGTGTGGTGACGATTAGGAAAGGGTAAGACTGGAGGGATAGATGGGCAAAAAGAAAAACTAGACAAGGAGGGAGTAGTCTGAAGAAAGCAAAGGGAGAAGATGTCAGGAGAGAAGGAGGTAGAGTGTGAATGGAAAATGGAGCGAAGGAAATCTGGGAAACAAAAGAGAGAAGAAAAATGTGGACAGGGTGGAGGAAGGATGGGAAGAAGTGAAGCTAGAAGAAGAAGGAACATGTCCGCCTGACAGAACTGAGGGATATGGAGTAGGAATGCAGACCAGGATTAACATGTGTGTTTTGGGAGATGAGGGCAGGAGTGGCAGAGGTGAGAGATGGAGGCAAGAATGAAGCCAAGGAGGGATTTAGGGGGGGACAGGAAAATACAGGAGGACAGAGAAGAAAGAAGGTAAAGAGGGATGAAGGGAGCAAAGTAGAAAAGTCTTAGTTATTCTTTCCTGACTCTTTCACATCTCCTTCCTGTCCTTTATAACCTCATAAAGAAAGAAATTCCCTCGGTTTGGAAATCAGCCTTTGTTCTTCCCTTATTAAAAGGGAATGACCCAGCGGTTTTAACGAATTATAGACCAATATCTAATCTATCAGTGCTGGTCAAAATTCTCGAGGCTCTTGTGAGTGAGCAAGTAAAGACATTCCTGTACTCCAACACTGTTCTATCAAAATATCAATCAGGCTTCAGAAAAAAACACAGTACCATCACAGGTGCAACGAAAGTGATAAATGATATTATTGTTGCTCTTGACAAGAAACAGCACTGTGCATCACTTTTTATTGATCTGTCTAAAGCCTTTGACACTGTTGACCATGATATTTTAAAACTTAGACTTATTCATTCGGGACTCTCAGAGCACGCAGTTGCTTGGTTTGCAAACTGCCTCAGTAATAGGACTAAGCACTATAGTGCATTAAATATGACACTCTGTGCTCCAAATATGTTACTGTCCACAAGGGGGTGCCGCAGGGCTCTGTATTAGGTCCCCTTTTATTCATTATTTATACACTGCTCAAAAAAAATTAAAGGAACACTTTGAAAATACATCATATGTCAATATGGGTAAAAAACAAACTGGATATTAGCATTGATATGGACTGGATAATGTGTTAGGAATGAAAAGTGCCACATTGTTTGATGGGAATGATAATTATCCACCCCCCAGGAGGGCTAAATTCAAGACACCCCAAAATCAAAGTGAAAAACTGATGTGGCAGGCTAGTCCATCTTGCTGAAATTCCTTGGCAGCAACTCAAAATGGTATTCAGTAGTTTATATGGCCTCCATGTGCTTGTATGCATGACTGACGATGCCAGGATAAGCTCTGAATGAGACAACAGATGGTGTCCTGGGGTATCTCCTCCCAGAACTGGTCCAGGGCATTGCTGAGCTCCTGGACAGTCTGAGGAGTAACCTGATGGTGTCGGATGGAACAAAACATAATGTTCCAAAGGTGTTCTATTGGATTCAGGTCAGGTGAGCATGGGGCCCAGCTAATGGTATCAGTTCCCTCATCCTCCAGGAACTGCATGAATTCTCTTACCACATAAGACTGGGCATTGTCGTGCACCAGAAGGGATCCAGGACCACTGCACCAATGTAGGGTCTGACAATGGGTCAAAGGATTTCATCCTGATACCTAAAGGCAGTCAGAATGCCATTGTCCAGCCTGTAGAGGTCTGTGTGTCCCTCCATGGATATGCCTCCCCACACCATCACTGACCCACCACCAAACTGGTCATGCTGAACAATGTTACAGGCAGCATGACGTTCTCCACGGCTTCTCCAGACCCTTTCATGCCTGTCGCATGCACTCAGGGTGAACCTGCTCTCATCTGTGAAAAGCACAGGGCACCAGTGGTGGACTTGCAAATTCCTGTGTTCTATGGCAAATGCCAGCCGAGCTCCACGGTGCCAGTCAGCGAGCACAGCGGGCACTAGAGGACACTGGGTCCTCAGACCACTCTCATTACATCTCTTTCTGATTGTTTGATCAGAGACATTCACACCAGTGGTCTGCTGGAGGTCATTTTGTAGAGCTATTGCAGTGCTCATCCTGTTCCTCCTTGCACAAAGGAGCAGATACCTGTCCTGCTGATTGGTTGAGGACCTTTGACAGCCCTGTCAAGCTCTCCCAGACTAACTGCCTGTCTCCTGGAATCTCCTCCATGCGCTTGAGAATGTGCTGGGAGAAACAGCAAACCTTCTGGCAATGGCACGCATTGATGTGCCATCCTAGAGGAGTTGGACTGTCTGTGGGACCTCTGTAGGGTCCAGGTATCGCCTCATGCTGCCAGAAGTGACATTTACCCTAGCCAAATGCAAAACTAGTGAAAAACAGTCTGAAAACATTAGGAAGGAAAAAAAATGTCAGTGGCCTTCATCTGTAAACTCATTCCTGTTTTGCGGGTTGTCTCATTGTTACCCCTCTAGTGCATCTGTTGTTAATTTTAGGTTGATGCTACAGGTACGGACCCGTACCTGTAGCATCTGTACTAGAGGTACGGACCCGTACCCGTAGCATCTGTACTAGAAGTACGGACCCGTTAAGGTCACTAAAGAGATGGCGCCGGTTAACTACTATTTGCTGCACATTACAGGCAGTTTATATGAATGACTTTGACGGCGAACATTGTGTAATTTAACCAAAAATACACCGTCTCCTCTCACACTTTAGACATTGCAGTTTTTACGCTTTTAGATGCCGTGTCTAAACTGTTTGAAGTCCAGTTCCTATTAAGTAGTTTACCGCGTTCAGTGGTGGAAGCGGCTGACGAACTCCATTGCAAATGTTCCCATTTAATTTCGGACGCTAATTTACAAGATAAAGTTAAGGATGTCGAATATGAAACAAACACTCGTGAATGGTGAGGAGCAGCTCTTTAATTCGGCATGAATTAAAAAAACCCACAAACTCGATTTACTGTGATATTGTGAGATTTGTTTGTGGTTATGTAACTTAGCCATTCAACAGAGTCCGCTAACATTAAAGTGACTGTGATAGTGTCTGTGTTGACAGACGTAGAAAATACGTCAGGGTTTTGTTTAGGTTGTTAATATGTAATAGTCTGTCGCTACTTTTGAAGGTAAAAAAAATACTTGTAGTTTGCTGGCTGTTAGTTCCGCCATTTGTTTTATTTGCTGTTTGTGCTTTATTAGAACAGGGTCACGTGAATAAAAAGTTTTGCTATTTTTAATAGTAGTGCTGATTTCAACCCCCAAATCACTGTCCGTGAAAAAGTCAGATAATGATATTTATAAGACATTATGCATGATAGAAAAGAGAACAGTAGATGACTGACAGGACAGGCTCGGCACGCAGAGCACGCAGATACACCTCGAATCACGGAAGCGCCTTCATCACTCGGATTACCAAGCCGGCTCATTAATATTTATGTACGTCGGATTACCAGCCAATCACAAAGCGCGTTCATCAGCCGGCTCATTAATATTCATGTCCGTCTCATTAATATTTATAGCAAGGGAAAGTGCCGTATCCGTAGGCCACAGGCTACGGGTACGGGTCCGTATCTGTCGACACTACCTTAATTTTATGAACACCAAAGCAGCTGAAACTGACTAAAAAGCCCCTCAGTTACTTACTTGACCAGATCAGTATCCCACATGTTTCACTGATTTGATGCAATACTTAGATTAAAAAGTACAACCAGAAAAGCCAGGAAATAAATCCTATGAGGAAATAGTGAAAATATTGAAGAACCACTATGCACCAAAGCCACTGATTATTGCGGAAAGGTTCAGATTCCATAAAAGAAACCAAGAAGATGGTGAATCTGTCTCACAGTTTGTAGCTGTACTCAAGCAGTTGTCTGAGCACTGTGAATTTGGACATTCACTCAGTGACACATTACGTGACCAGCTAGTATGTGGTCTACGCAGTGAGGCTATCCAAAAGCACTTGCTAACTGAAGCTAACTTAACCCTGGACAAGGCAGCTGAAATCAGCACATCAGTGGAGATGGCAGCAAAAGAAGCACAGCAGCTGAGTACATCAACACAAGTGCACAGACTGACCTCACAATCCATGAAGGATGCAGCATCTGGACAACTGTGCTACAGATGTGGAAAACCAGGACACCAGGCCAAAGAGTGCTGGTGTAAGGACTTGAACTGTAGAAATTGTGGTAAGAAAGGCCACATTGAACGTGCAAGCAGAAGTAAAAAGATTCAGACAAACAAACAACACAAAATGGAAAAGAAAAGTGATTTTCACAAGAACAAAAAGAAACGTGAATAAAATGGAACAAGAACAGGATGAGAGCAGCTGTGATTCAGACTCAGATGAATTACATGTATTATCTGTCACAGACAAGGATGATGACGGATACTGGATCCCACCGCTGTTGGAGAGCAAGCCAGTGCGTATGCAGATTGACACAGGTACACGTGTATCACTGGTATCAGAAATTCTTTACAAAGAAATACTGCAGCACCTCCCACTCAAAGAGACAAAGCTAAAGTTGAGAACATACACAGGTGGGCACATCCAAGTGCCCACCTGTGTATGTGGGCAAAATTGTTGGTACCCCTCAGTTAAAGAAGGAAAAACCCACAATTCTCACTGAAATCACTTGAAACTCACAAAAGTAACAATAAATAAAAATGTATTGAAAATTAAATAATCAAAAACAGCCATTACTTTTGAATTGTTGATTAACATAATTATTTAAAAAAACAAACTAATGAAACAGGCCTGGACAAAAATGATGGTACCTCTATAAAAGATTGAAAACTATTTGACCAGAGTGACATGATTAACTCAGGTGTGTCATTTAATTGACATCACAGGTGTTTCCAAACTCATAATCAGTCAGTCTGCCTATTTAAAGGGAGACAAGTAGTCACCCTGCTGTTTGGTGAAAAGGTGTGTACCACACTGAACATGGACAACAGAAAGCGAAGGAGAGAATTGTCCCAGGACATCCGAAAAAAAAATTATAGACAAACATCTTAAAGGTAAAGGCTATAAGACCATCTCTAAACAGCTTGAAGTTCCTGTGACAACAGTGGCTCATATTATTCAGAAGTTCAAGACCCACGGGACAGTAGCCAACCTCCCTGGACGTGGCCGCAAGAGGAAAATTGATGACAAATTGAAGAGACGGATCGTTGGAATTGTATCCAAAGAGCCCAGAGCAACCTCCAAAGAAATTAAAGGTGAACTCCAAGGCCAAGGTACATCAGTGTCAGATCGCACCATTCGTCGTTGTTTGAGCCAAAGTGGACTTCATGGGAGACGACCAAGGAGGACACCACTGCTGAAAAAAACTCATAAAAAAGCCAGACTGGAATTTGCAAAAATGCATGTTGACAAGCCACAAAGCTTCTGGGAGAATGTCCTTTGGACAGATGAGACCAAACTGGAGCTTTTTGGTAAGGCATATCAACTCTATGTTCATAGACTCAAAAACCAAGCATACGAAGAAAAGAACACTGTCCCTAAGGTGAAACATGGAGGAGGCTCAGTAATGTTTTGGGGCTGTTTTGCTGCATCTGGCACAAGGTATCTTGAAAGTGTGCAAGGTACGATGAAATCTGAAGACTATCAAGGCATTCTGGAGAGAAATGTGCTGCCTAGTGTCAGAAAGCTTGGTCTCAGTCGCAGGTCATGGGTCTTCCAACAGGACAACGATCCAAAACACACAGCCAAAAACACCCAAGAATGGCTGAGAGAAAAGCGTTGGACTATTCTAAAGTGGCCTTCTATGAGCCCAGATCTGAATCCCATTGAACATATGTGGAAGGAGCTGAAACATGCCATTTGGAGAAGACACCCATCAAACCTGAGACAACTGGAGCTGTTTGCTCATGAGGAGTGGGCCAAAATACCTGTTGACAGCTGCAGAACGCTCATTGACAAATACAGAAATCGTTTAATTGCAGTGATTGCCTCAAAAGGTTGTGCAACAAAATATTAAGTTATGGGTACCATCATTTTTGTCCAGCCCTATTTCATTAGTTTGTTTTTTTAAATAATTATGTTAATCAACAATTCAAAAGTGATGGCTGTTTTTGATGGAGAACTTGGCAGCATGAAAGACATCATGGTTAAGCTGACAGTTAAGATAGACTGTACACCCAAGTGCCTAAAGGCTAGACCTGTCCCATATGCCATAAAGCCAAAAGTTGAGGCTGAGCTTGATAGGTTAGTCAAAAGTGGAGTGCTGGAACCAGTGAGCACAAGTGAATGGGCTCCACCTATAGTCCCAGTGATGAAGAATGATGGCACTCCAAGGATCTGTGGTGATTTTAAAGTCACAGTAAATCCAGTCTTAGCTGTAGAGCAGTATCCTTTACCGCTCATCGGCGACCTTTTTGCAGGCCTGGCCGGAGGTCAGAAGTTTAGCAAGATTGATTTGTCCCAAGCTTACCTGCAAATGCATGTTGAACCAAGGTCACAAGAACTCCTAACTATTGTGACACACAAAGGACTGTACAGGTACAAGAGACTCCCTTTCAGGATCACTTCAGCTCCCACGCTGTTCCAAAGAGCGATGGATCAGATTCTGAGTGGTCTTTCGGGAGTTCAGTGTTACCTGGACGATCTGCTCATTACAGGACCTGATGACCAGACCCATCTGAGGAACCTGGAAGCAACACTGAAACGGCTGGAGGACTACGGCTTGAAAGTTCGGAAGGACAAGTGTGAGTTTTTCCGTCCATCAGTTGAGTATTTGGGACACGTGATTGACAGCAAAGGTCTCCACAAGGCGCCATCTAATGTAAAGGCTATTGTGGAGGCTCCATCACCCACAAATGTGAGTCAGTTAAGGTCGTTTCTTGGATTACTGACTTATTATGCAAGATTTGTCCCTAACCTTGCAAGCAGACTGGAACCACTGCACAAGCTGTTAAATAAATCAACGAAATGGAACTGGACTGAAAAATGTGAGAACACGTTCAAAGATGTGAAGTTAGCCCTCACTAAATCCGAGGTGCTTGCTCACTTTGATCCTAAACTGCCGATCCAACTAGCATGTGACGCTTCACCCTCTGGGGTCGGCGCAGTTGTGTCTCACATAATGCCTTCAGGTGAAGAGAGACCTATCGCTTTTGCATCCAGAACTCTAAGCAAAGCAGAAAGCAACTATGCACAAATCGAACGTGAAGCTCTGTCTATAGTGTTTGGAGTAAAGAAATTCCAACAGTCTCTTTTTGGCAGGAAGTTTGTGTTGCTGACGGACCACAGACCACTTACCTCCATTTTTGGTCCACACACTGGCATTCCTTCAATGGCTGCCAGCCACATGCAGCGATGGGCTCTGCTCTTATCGGCTCATCAGTATGAGATCAAGTACAGAAAGTCGGACCAGCATCAGAACGCTGACGGACTCTCCAGACTACCATTACCCGCCAAACATGGTGAGCATGCACAAGCGGAGATTTTCTATTTTAAAGAAGTGACTGCTGCCCCTGTAACCTCTGCTCATGTAAAGAAAGATACCCACACTGACCCAGTTCTTTCTGAGATTATGGACGTTGTCACTCGTGGAAGGGGAGGAGAGATGACACCAAAGTTACAGCCTTACATGGTGAGACGCAGTGAACTTTCAGTACAATCTGGATGCTTACTGTGGGGCTATCGTGTCATCATTCCACCGCCATTAAGAGAGAGAGTGCTTACTGAGCTCCATACTGGACACTGTGGAGTGGTGCGAATGAAAGAAATTGCACGTAGCTACTTCTGGTGGCCGGGGTTGGACGCAGCTATAGAGGATAAAGCCAAGTCCTGCTCTGATTGCCAGAAACTGAGAAACCAACCACAACTTGCTCCCTTACATCCGTGGAACTGGCCAGAAGAACCATGGCAAAGAATCCACATAGACTTTGCTGGACCACTGGAAGGTCACATGTTCTTAGTAGCAGTTGACGCTCATAGCAAATGGCCGGAAGTTGTCGTGATGAAAAAGACTTCTTCTGAGAGAACTATTGAAGAGCTCAGGTCACTGTTTAGCCGTTATGGTCTGCCCAAGCAACTTGTTAGTGATAACGGCCCACAACTGGTATCTGAGGAGTTTGAAACATTCATGGAAGAGAACAGCATTCAGCATATCAAGTCTGCACCCTATCATCCAGCTACCAATGGGCTTGCAGAAAGATTTGTGCAAACCATGAAACATGCCCTCAAATCATCTCCAAGCTCACAGTCTCTCAACCGCCGATTCAACGCTTTTCTGTTGTCATATCGCAACACGCCTCATGCAACAACCAAAGTATCACCGGCTTCAGCCATGTTCAAAAGACAGCTCCGCACCCGACTCGACCTTCTGAGACCCCAACACACCAAAGATACTGTGCGCCTTCAACAAAAAGCTCAAATAGAAAGACGCGCCAGAGCTAAGTTCCAAAGTTTTAAAACTGGAGGCAAAGTGCTTGCTCGGAACTACACACAAGGCGTGAAGTGGAAGCCTGCAATGGTTATTACAAAAACAGGTCCAGTATCGTACACCGTGGAGACTACTGATCATCTCTTTTGGAAAAGACACGTTGACCAGCTTCTTCACTCTTCAGGATCATCTGAGGACGCACACCCTGCAACATCCCCTGTTCTGAATCGAGTCTTTTGTCGGGAACAACAAAAACAACCAGAGGACATGGACAGTGTTCCTGGGACACCTCAGCCCACACAGGTGCCTACTGCAGACATTGTTCCCAGCCCAGGATTTGCACCATCCTCACCAAAAGACAGTATAACAGAGTTACCTACAGGTTGTGTTCTCCCACGAAGGAACAGACGACCTCCGGAGAGGTTAACATTGTAGTTCAGTAACTGACCCATTTTATTGGGAAAGAATGAATCCCTGGGTACAGTTCGGACTGAGGTAGTCTACCCTCTTTCCGTAGTTCAGGCAAGAGTTCCAAAAGCGATAAAATATATTTTTTTTAAAAGTCAAAGAGCTTAAGAGAAAAAAGTTAAGAAATTCAAATGTGTTTTTTTTGTTGATAAGGGAACTTCAAAAGTAAAGGGGGAGGGATATGTTATGTATTTGCCTTTGACATTTTGACAGTTGTCCCTCCTGTGTTGCCGTACCTCACGGACGGCGTACCACCGACGTGTGTGAACTGTCATGTTGTTGGTTAAGCTGCAATACACCATGCTTGAAGTTGACCAGGTCTCTCGGCTCTTTTATTAGTTATATACAAGCAAGTATATAACAAATGTTATTATTGTTGTTCTTTTTATTTATTTTCTTATTCTTTTTTCGTATATTAATCATGTCTTAACTGTGTGATTTTATAACTGTTTTGTATCTGCTGCTACCTATCTTGGCCAGCACTCCCTTGGAAAAGAGGTTTTTAATCTCAATGGGATCTTTCCTGGTTAAATAAAGGTTAAATAAAAAAAAAAAAAAAATTCCTTTCTGCAGTACTGCTATCTTCACCTCTTTCCAAACCTCTCTGTCCCCCTTTACTTTTTCTTTTTCACCTGCTTCAGTCTGTACACCAGTCTTTCTCTCCTTTGTTTATCTGTTTTGGATGGCTTCAGTCTCCATTTTTGTACACTTTTCCCTACATCTCTCCCTGAATATCTCCTTTCTGTCTCCTTTTCTGCCTCCTGTTTCATATGTTTCCTTGCCTCCTTTTCCCTCTTTTGCCACCCAGCTCCCTTCATTTGTTCCATCCTCTGTTTCTTTACCATCTGCCTACATCTCCTTCCTTCTTTTCCTACTCTCAATCCTAGATTCCTTCACCTGTTTTCATAAACCTCTCTGTATCTTGCCATCTTTTTTATTCCAAACTATCCCTTTTTACTTCATTCTCTTTGTTTCCCCAACACCTCTTTCCTTCCAGCACTGCTTTCTCTTTCTTGCTCCTTCCTTCCTTCCTTCCTTCCCTCCTTCCTTCCTTCCTTCCTTCACCCCGTCTTTGCTTCTTTGCTTGCTCTCCCTCTTCCCAATTTTTCCTTCACCTCCTTAGCTGAACACCTTTATTCTGCTACCTAGCTTCCATCCTTTGTTTTACTTCCCTGTATCATCGTTCTCTTCTGCTTTCCATTAACATCACCTTCTTTTACTTGCTAGACTCCACCTTCTTATTTCCCTCCTCTCACCTTTCTCCTCTTGAGTTTCCCCCAGGTTCTTCCACCATCATTTACTATTTCAGCTCCTGCCTCCCCAACACCTCCCTCCTTCCTGACTCCCCCCAGCCCTTCTCCGTGAACCTGCCTGCATTATATCCTGAAGTAAGAGGTAATGGAATGGAGGGATGGCATCCTCCAGCTGGCTACCATGCTGACATGTCTCATCTCATAACTGTAGATGGAGGGATACACAATGTTGTTGATCCACATGCAAGCAAATATTATGCTAAAGTGATTGGCTCTCATCATGCTCTAACCCTGCAATGATGCTGGAAAACAGCAGAAGAGAAAGAGAAAGTCCCATCTCTGTCCCCGTCCCCTAATTTGCATTGCATGCTGAAATGCATGAACCAGGCCCATTAACTGAGGGCCCGTGCTGTGTTTTGGTTGTAAGCGAGGGGAGGGGGGCTGTCATATCTTTTGATTTGCTTGATATGAAAACAGTGGTGGTTTGCAATCAATGGAACCTGTGGTTTATTTGGGGTGAAATGAGATTTTTTATTGGGATGTTTGCATCTCGATGCAATTTGCCAGCTTTATTGTGGCCGACCCAGGAGCATCCTCACTTGATTTTACAGTAAATTTGTCATGGGGCCAATACAAGAGTTGAAAGTGAATATGGTTATTTATTTACATGCGCACAAACAGGCACAGTTTGTTAGATGCTTGTGATGATTGCTGGAATGGAGATCCCAGCTGCCTATATGTGCATGAGCCTGGTGTGACGGCAGCCTATCAGAATGATTAGGCGGAGGGAGGGAAGGCCTACCAGTTGGTCTACATGTCACTGCACTAGGGAATATAATTTAGGATTTAGTGGACACCGCAAAGGTTTGTCTCACTTTAGCTCAGTGAGTGAACTTTAGTGTGTTGCTGGAAAGTGATGCTGACCACTTTAGTAGTTTTTTTTGGAAAAAAAGAAAACAGGAGAGAAAGATAAAAAGATTTTTAAAAATGTTCTGGTAATTTTATATATATATATATATATATATATATATATATATATATATATATATTAGTGCTGTCAAATGATTACAATTTTTAATCAGATTAATCACAGAGTTGCTACAAACTAATTTTGATTATCACGATTAAATATAATTCATTTTTAATCTAAAATAATCGTATTTCATTTTACATTTGCAAACAGACTCAAAAAAGAAGAGAATATATTCGCACTTAAGGTATTTATTAAACACCTTTCAAGGTTCATGTTAGAATCTCAGACTAACGGATGCTTCGTGTTGTTGTGGTACTTTAAGCTAGAAGTGGTTAGGTGAAATGAAAACTCCTTCCTGCAGAGTGTGCATATTACTGGATGTCAGTAATATTACTGGATGTTATGTCTTGTTTTTGGGGTTTTATTTGTATTCAAATTTCCCACTGAGAGGGCCAATGTGCTGTTTAGTAGGGCCCGACCGATATGGATTTTTTGAGGCCAATTCCAATATTTAGCAGAAAAAGTTCTGATAACTGATTATTCGGCGGATTAATTTAAAAATATATAACGAATAAAATAACTTCTTTTTTGGTCTCTTAACGCTTATAACAACAAAGAGATGAATTACAGGCAGAACATTTTACTAACCTTAGAAAAAGATTTAATCTATAAATGAGTTATGAAATACATCTCGTCTGATACTTCTTGTTGCTGCAAATGAGAGGTAGGTTTTAAATATATGCTGTATTTAAGCAACATATTGAATTAAGTTACTGTAAAACATTATTTCTGCACCCCTCTGATGCCCTTTAACGTTCAGTCACATTTTCTTTATTCTCTCTCTCTTACTCTGTTATTTTCTTTGTCATGAAGTCATAACTGATATGAACCAAAATAAAAATCAGAGTATAAAGCAGAGTATAAGCATTGTAGTGCAAAACAAAATAACCAGTATAAAAACTGTATCAGCTGGGGGGGGTGTTATTGCACAAATAGGTGGTAATTTATTATTAAATATTGTCCATATGAGAAAGGGCACTGATAAGAGGTTGTCCATCAGGAAGATATTCCGATATTGTCCGTGGGGTGTGTGGTCGGGGGTTATTTGGCATTTAGCAGTCTGATGGCCAGGGGGAAGTAAGTCTTTCTGAGTCTGGCTGTTCTGCAGCGAATGCTGCGGAACCTTCTACCAGACGCCAGGCGGGAGAACAGTCCATGCTGGGGGTGGGTGGGGTCAGAGAGGATCCGGTGGGCTCTGGATAGACAGCGGCTTTCTGCTGTGTCCTGGATGGTGGGGAGTGGGGTCCCAATGATCTTCTCCGCTGTCCTCACCACTCTCTGCAGAGACTTCCAGTCTGAGGCCCTGCAGCTCCCAGACCAGACGGAGATGCAGCTGGTCAGCAGGCTCTCGATGGTCCCTCTGTAGAAGGTAGTTAGGATGGGAGAGGGGAGGGAGGCTCTTTTCATCTGCCACAGGAAGTGCAGGCGCTGCTGTGCCTTCTTCGCCAGGGAGGTGGTGTGGAGTGACCAGCCGAGGTTGTCAGTGATATGCACCCCGAGGTACTTGGTTGTGCTCACGACTTCCACGGCTGTGTCGTTGATGCGGAGGGGTGTGTGGCTGGGTCTGGATTTCCTGAAGTCCTCGATGATCTCCTTAGTTTTGTCGACTTTCAGGATCAGGTTGTTCACCTTACACCAGTCCACAAGATGTTGCACTTCCTCCCTGTAGGCCTGTTCGTCGGGGTGGGGGGTAGCTTTCCTTGCAGGGTTGTTGTTCAGAGCTTCAAACCTTCCAAAGAAGTTATTTAGCTCAGTGAGGAAGCCGATATCATCCTGACAGGGTGTGGATGTGGCTTTATAGTCAGTGACAGTCTGGATGCCCTGCCACAGTTGTCTGGTGTTGCTGGGGTCCTGAAAGAAGCCTTGGACCTTCTGACTGTGGGCGCGCTTGCTTTTCTGATGGCACGGTTCAGATTTGCCCTCGCTGATCTGAGTGCCGTCGCATCACCAGATTTGAACACAGCATTGCGCTCAGTCTGCCGATGAATCAGTTGGGCCATACTGTTTACCGTCTTCCATTTCGAGTTGCTTGGTTTTGCCACGACTGGATCAACTGCCCAGTTCCGCATGCACAACGGTAAGTCTACTTGGACAAACTGTCCAAAATGCTTTGCCAGAGACGTTTCAGGGATTTTGATTCATTCTCGCTGCAGATGCATTAATTGCAACTATACAACTATTTTGAAAAGCAACATAATAAATACATTTGTTACTGTATTATATTTTCTTTCAGTGAGAATGTTTTATGTGAATATTTTGCAAATCACAAACATTTCAGTGTCTCAGTTAAATGTTTATTGATGGTCTTTTCTGAAATTATTTCTGATCTTGCGGCCCAGGATGCACCTGGAATGTATGCAGCATTATTTTACACTTGATGAGGACATGACATGTTTATTTACATTTAACTAAAACCACCAGATGGAGTCTAGTTACTCAAACAAACAGCAAAAAACAGCCTTTGGACATACTTCAATCAATGTTCATGCTGTCACAGTACTCACCGGGGGGTGAGAGGTCGATGCATCAAGCTGTGTCTAGATTTACCACTGATAACATGTTTGCACAGAGATATGAGTACATATTCTCAAATACGCATTAAATGTCTGTTTGTGCTTATTAGATCTGTATGAAGAACAGCAAAGAAAAAGACGTACTGTGTTCATTGGAAGGTTCTCCAACAACAGAAGAGCTGCTTGTGTATGATTGTTCTCCACTGTTTATAGCACCTGTGCCTCTAATTTATCAAATATATCTGTCAACCATTATCAGTGATATCTCAATTATCCGTGAGGTCATATTGAAACAGACTTTACAAACTGAAGATACTTTAGAATTGAAAATAAAACCAAGAGATCATTCAAGTATATGATCTATCATGAGTTAAATGCTTCAGCTTCATTATCTGAAAAAACAAACAAACAATTGTTTAAAAGTCAACTTTGAATTGAGCCACAATTTTACGGACTGTAAAGTCTACAGAATGATCCCATTTACATTTACTCCTACCATTTCACCTACAAGTGGCCCGACAAAACAATATCTTTATGTGGGGAAAACAGCATATTCTTGTTTTTTTGTGAGAACATGGCATATACACATCTGGTATTTTTATAATGTCTGCAACATGAGCAACTGTGCTTTTTTTTTGTGTTACGGCCACCAGTATTGGTGTGCTGTCTGGTTTCTGGGGTGATGTCCTGTTGGGCCTTTGTGTGGGGGAAAATTACATGTGTGGGTTCAGCTGTGGTTGTTTCGGAGTCTCTGGAACCCCAGCTGCCAGCCATTCCAGCTGATGGCACCAGAGCTGACAACCTACACTGCAATCCGGTTCTCCCCGCCCTCTGACCTTCCTGATTGGGCCACCCTCCAGCTCCCCTCCACCTCTGACCAACCAGATGCAGCCAGCACCACACCTGCAGGCTATATACCTTCAACCATGTCATTAGTCTATGCAGCTGGTATTTGTGACCAGTCTGCCCTGGTGCCTCTGTGTGTGATCATTGGTTTGCATTTTGAGGTGTTCTGGTCTGTAGGTACGTGTGGTTGGGTTGGTGTTTACTGCAGATCACTTCAATCTGTAGACACTTGTGGTGAGTGCTACAGACAGTGTGGGCTTAGTGAAGAAGCCATTCGAGTTCTGAGCGTTCGTTACCTGTGTGGTCAATATGTGTGCATGTAAGGCACCAGTTTTGTTGAGTTTGTTTTCGCACACTTTGTATTAGTTTTGTTACTGGTGGTAGGTGTTGCTGTTGTACTTATGTTTGGCTAGGGAGTTCAGTTGCTTTGTCTTGGGTTTAGATAGGTTTGGGAACCCTGTTAGTCTTTGTTTTGTTAAATTCTGTTCTTTGATTTAGAAACACTCACCAGTCTTGTGTTCATTGTTGTCACTTTTATGTTCCTTTGCCACTAAGCACTAACCTCAACCACTAACATCTGCATCCAGCCAACCCCGAGAGGTTGGATCGTAACAAGTGGGGGCTCGTCCAGGATCTTAATGGTCCTGCAGCTGAAAACGGTAAGGTGATTTTTATTGCTTAGTATGTTATTTGATTTTGTTGTTTGGTTGTGGGTAATTGGCTTAAGCAGGGTGATGGACTTGTGTACAAAGGGGAGGGATGTTACGGCCATGAGTATTGGTGTGCCATCTGGTTTCTGGGGTGATGTCCTGTTGGGCCTTTGTGTGGGGGAAAATTACATGTGTGGGTTCAGCTGTGGTTGTTCCAGAGTCTCTGGAACCCCAGCTGCCAGGCCCCTAGAGGTTGGATTGTAACAACTGGAAACCACTTTGGGTCAACTCCTGTTGTTTTTGAATGTGCCTTTTTAAATAAATTTGAATTGGCTTGACTTATTTCACAGCAGTTTCTTGCCTTTATTTCTTCAGAGTACAAAGCATGTCCACTTGGTTCTTTCTCTTGGCTTCCTATGCAATTATGTGAGAAATACCTATGTACAGTATGAGTCTACAGATATGATGGCAGCTTTTTGAAGTTGTAGCAGTGTTCCCAGCTAAATACTGACAGCAGCATAGCAACATGCTCTAATGATAAGGCTGGACAATTTCAGGATAATATTTAACTGCCATTGTTCTGACAAAACTTGTGATTTCCTTTACACTATAAATATATATATTTAAAGTCTAGCTTCAATTCTATATTCACTGTGTAGTAGATTTTAATATGTGATGAAGCATTACCACAAAATGCCATCAAAAGCATAACTGTTACACAATGAGGATAGAGTGACTTTATGAAATCATTGGAATGACAGGTAATACTCTGGACCTCTGCAGCTTTTGTTATTGTCTAATTGTTTAAAATCACAGTTTCAGCTTGATATTAATTAATTGTTCAACCCTAATGGCAAGGTTAGCATGCAAACAGGCCGTATTTACCATGTTAATGATACTAGTGCTGGATATGGAGCTGATATTGATGGCATGTGGTGAAAAACAAAAGCAATGAACAAACTGATATTTTGACCAGAAAATGGTGTTATTTGAAAAGGCAGAGAAAGTAGTTACAAACCACCCTGGACCACTAAACATGAGTATCAAATAGCAAGCCAATCTGTCCAGTAGCGAAGAAGACATTTTACTCTGAGTCACAATTTTTAACCTATTGGTGGCAGAAGATGAAAACCTGGGGAGATCTGATCAAACCTCTTGATCAGCAGTTGTTGGAGTTGTTAAACAACTTAAGGACTTTTATATGGTAATTTGAGATGCATCAGAGTGTTGTTAAGTTCTCAACAGTGGAGAGGGAAAAGTTTATAGTTTTGATATTGCATGCTGAATTTAATTTTTAATCTTAACTGTCTGTGACTGGATTGCCTTAACTTTGGAAAAGGTCAGAAATGTGAATGGATTCTACTTTGTCTCAGTGTGTTGTGTGTATGAAACTGTACAAAACCCAGCAGAAGCAAGAATGAATTTCACTGCAGAGGAGACCCATCGTCCCAAACCTCTCAAGCAGTTCTGAAGAAGAGCCCAATTAAAGAGCAATATTTTACAGGGTTTCTATTTTCTTTGACAATTAATTGACAGAAGAGAAGGGGCTTAACAATCTATAAAGAGTCTGGGTTCATTCTGAAGCCAAGGTTTTGCACATATAGTAAACTGATCCTGCAGCTTTCTTAGTTTGTCCAAATCACTTAATTATAACTAAAACAAGATTTTAAACCATGAAATAACTGAAATTTACATTTTCTACTTTTTAGTGTTAAAAGATGGAAACAGAGTGTGACTTAATTTTGAAGATGTATTTTTCAGTATACAAAAACTCTATACTTAATTTGTCAGTTCCCTGCATGATTGGAATGTTTTTTCTGATTCTGTTTGTGGAATGAGGCTGCACAGTGGACTAGTGGTTAGCACTTTCGCCTTACAGCAAGAAGATCCCCGGTTCAAATCCTGGGGTGGGCCTGGGATCTTTCTGCATGGAGTTTGCATGTTCTCCCTGTGCATGCGTGGGTTTTCTCTGGGCACTCCAGCTTCCTCCCACAGTCCAAAAATACACACGTGGACAAAATTGTTGGTACCCCTCAGTTAAAGAAGGAAAAACCCACAATTCTCACTGAAATCACTTGAAACTCACAAAAGTAACAAATAAAAATTTATTAAATTAATCAAAATCAGCCATCACTTTTGAATTGTTTAACATAATTATTGAAAAAAAACAAACTAATGAAATAGGGCTGGACAAAAATGATGGTACCCATAACTTAATATTTTGTTGCACAACCTTTTGAGGCAATCACTGCAATTAAACGATTTCTGTATTTGTCAATGAGCGTTCTGCAGCTGTCAACAGGTATTTTGGCCCACTCCTCATGAGCAAACAGCTCCAGTTGTCTCAGGTTTGATGGGTGTCTTCTCCAAATGGCATGTTTCAGCTCCTTCCACATATGTTCAATGGGATTCAGATCTGGGCTCATAGAAGGCCACTTTAGAATAGTCCAACGCTTTTCTCTCAGCCATTCTTGGGTGTTTTTGGCTGTGTGTTTTGGATCGTTGTCCTGTTGGAAGACCCATGACCTGCGACTGAGACCAAGCTTTCTGACACTAGGCAGCACATTTCTCTCCAGAATGCCTTGATAGTCTTCAGATTTCATCGTACCTTGCACACTTTCAAGACACCCTGTGCCAGATGCAGCAAAACATTACTGAGCCTCCTCCATGTTTCACCGTAGGGACAGTGTTCTTTTCTTCGTATGCTTGGTTTTTGAGTCTATGAACATAGAGTTGATGTGCCTTACCAAAAAGCTCCAGTTTGGTCTCATCTGTCCAAAGGACATTCTCCCAGAAGCTTTGTGGCTTGTCAACATGCATTTTTGCAAATTCCAGTCTGGCTTTTTTATGAGTTTTTTTCAGCAGTGGTGTCCTCCTTGGTCGTCTCCCATGAAGTCCACTTTGGCTCAAACAACGACAAATGGTGCGATCTGACACTGATGTACCTTGGCCTTGGAGTTCACCTTTAATTTCTTTGGAGGTTGCTCTGGGCTCTTTGGATACAGTTCGAACGATCCGTCTCTTCAATTTGTCATCAATTTTCCTCTTGCGGCCACGTCCAGGGAGGTTGGCTACTGTCCCGTGGGTCTTGAACTTCTGAATAATATGAGCCACTGTTGTCACAGGAACTTCTAGCTGTTTAGAGATGGTCTTATAGCCTTTACCTTTAAGATGTTTGTCTATAATTTTTTTTCGGATGTCCTGGGACAATTCTCTCCTTCGCTTTCTGTTGTCCATGTTCAGTGTGGTACACACCTTTTCACCAAACAGCAGGGTGACTACTTGTCTCCCTTTAAATAGGCAGACTGACTGATTATGAGTTTGGAAACACCTGTGATGTCAATTAAATGACACACCTGAGTTAATCATGTCACTCTGGTCAAATAGTTTTCAATCTTTTATAGAGGTACCATCATTTTTGTCCAGGCCTGTTTCATTAGTTTGTTTTTTTAAATAATTATGTTAATCAACAATTCAAAAGTAATGGCTGTTTTTGATTATTTAATTTTCAATAAATTTTTATTTATTGTTACTTTTGTGAGTTTCAAGTGCTTTCAGTGAGAATTGTGGGTTTTTCCTTCTTTAACTGAGGGGTACCAACAATTTTGTCCACGTGTGTATGCTGAGGTTAATTGATTACTCTAAATTGCCTGTAGGTATGAATGTGAGTGTGATTGTTTGTCTATAAATGTAGCCCTGCAACAGACTGGCGATGCAACCCCAGTGAGGATAAAGCGGTGTATAGAGAATGGATGGATGGCAGGTCCAGAGTTGAGCATTAGAGAAAAGCCAAGGCTGGGCAGGTAGCATGTACGTCAGAGAGTTTGGAGTAAAAATGATATCCAGATAGGGAGCAGAATGGAGCATGTTTTGTCATGGTTTAACATCGAATGGTGAGAAGAAACCATAGATGGAGATGATTATTGGCTGGTAAAGTTTGGTGTCTCTTAACTGTTTTGAATTTTCGCTGTATTTTTTTTTTCATATTTTTTCTTGTTTTGTTGGCTGCTGATGGAGGTTTCTGCTGGAAGAAGAATTTATTCAAGAGAACAGCTTTTTTCATTGAGACAGAAGAAATCTGGACAATAACATCCAATTCCAGTGGACATCTTGAGGTGCAAAGGTGAAAGCTAGGAAATGGAAATACAAGCCCTTTCTTCCATCAGTCATCATGGGAAACGTCAACTCTGCCAAACAAAAGTGATGAGTTGGAGACACTGGTGACAGCTGACAAAACATACTATGAATGCAGTCTCCTGTGTTTTACTGAGACCTGGCTGAATCGAAACAACTCAGACTCAACTGTGGATCTACCTGGCTTCACTCTCATAAGGTCAGACAGAGATACTAAAGCTAGTGGCAAGAAGAAAGGAGGGGGTCTGGCTTTATTTGTTAACCAGAGATGATGTAACTCCTCACATGTAACTGTTAAGGAGAAGTTGTGTTGTCCAGATACTGACTTGTTGGCAGTTGCACTTCAGCTATACTGTGTTCCAAGGGAGTTCAGTCACATCATAACAATACTAGTATTCCATCCAAGGCAACTGATTTGGTTCCGTGTGATGTTTTGCACAATACTGTTGCTAGGATACAGACTCAACATCCTAAGGCACTTGTAATATCAGGAGATTTCAATCATGTCAGCCTCTCCTCTCACCTGACTGGATTTACACAGTTTAACTGCCCTACCAGAGAGAATAAAACTCTATACCTGCTGTATGCCAATGTCAAAGAAGCTTACAGAGCTACTGCCTTACCACCATTGGGCAGGTCAGATCATAACTTGGTTTATCTGCAGACCTGTTACAAACCTTGTGTGCTGAGACAGCCTGCAACTAAAGTCAAAATCAGAAGATGGACTCCTCAGGCTAGTGAAGCTTTAGGGGCACAAATCAAGATCGGATAGATGTTGATTATCTTGCTTGACAGTTTCAGTGAGCACTCTTGCCTTCCTCAGAAGCGTCTCATTGACAGCCAGTGACGTGACAGCCAGCAGATTTTTGACAGCCGGCATTTGTGGCACGTCCAATAGAGTCACCAGATCCGCCGGGCCAACCACACCCACACCGTAATGGCATGTCGTGGTGACCCCCATGGTGCCAACCACCCCATCGGCATGCCGCATCCCCCACCATCCTATTTCTGGAGTACGGTGGCATAAAGCCTCCCTCGTCACTGTTCATGGCCCTGTCCACACGCCTCCTGATCTCCACTGCCTCCGCAATCCAATGCTGGATTAACATCTATCCAATCTTGATTTGTCTGAACAAAAGAACTCAAAACTAGTGTACTAACAAGAAGAAAAAATGAATGTTTTTGAGACATGTATCCACAACTGCAGCCACTTCCCTTCTAGCACCTGTACCCTTCTCTGTCACAGAGACAGGGGTGATGTTGGAGCTTCAGAGACTTTGTTCTGGGAAGGCAGCTGGCCCAGGTGGTGTGTGTGTCCAAGGCTGCTTAAAGACTGTGCTGCACAACTGTGTCAACCTCTCCACAAGATCTTCAACCTGAGTCTACAGCTGGGGCGGGTGCCTGCTCTATGGAAAACATCCTGTATTGTACCGGTACCAAAAATCAAATGTCTGACTGAACTAAATGACTACAGACCTATTGCCCTGAGGCTTGAGGTCAAAGACAAACTGGATTCCCTGCAGTTTGCATACAAAGAACACATTGGAGTGGATGATGCCATCCTCTTCATGCTTCACCGTGCCCTGTCTCATCTGGAGGAACCTGGGGTTTATGTGAGAATCATGTTCTTTGATTTTTCCAGATGCATTCAACTCCATCCAACTCACCATCCTCAAAGACAAGCTCACAGAGATGGGAATGGATCCTTCCTGTGTTTCATGGATCCTGACAGTTTGTCAGACTGAGTAACTGTGTTTCTGGGACATTGAGTAGTACTGGGGCTCCACAAGGAACAGTCCTGGCTCCATTCTTGTTCACACTGTATACATATGACTTCAAATCCAGCACTGAGTCCTGCCACATTCAGAAATACTCTGACACTGCTATCGTGGCATGTATTAGCAATGGACATGAAGAGCCGACTTTATTGCCTCAGAAGACTTTGATCATTAGACACGTCAGATGTTTTATCAGTCTGTGGTAGCAAATGTCCTGTTTTATGCTGCAGTCTGCTGGGGAGGCAGTATAAAAAAACAAGGATGCAAGACTGATTAAAAAAGCTGCCTCTGTGATTGGAATCAGATTGAACACACTGGAGGATGAGGTGGAGAGATGGGCACTGAGCAAGATGGAGGTCATTCTGACAAACCTGGATCATCCCCTTCACATCTGTCTCAATGAACGAAACATCAGTGGTGGACGGTTCCTATCCCTGCACAGCAGGACTGAAAGATTCACGAAATCTTTCCTACCATCAGCAATTAGATTATTTAATTCAAAAGTAAACAGGTGAGACCCCAGACAATTGAATATCCCTTCAGGAATTAATAAAGTTGTTGTATTGTATTGTTGTATTGTAAGTCAGTTCTTGGCGCTGGTGTCCTTATAGTGCTGATTGTCTAGTTAAAGCAATGCACACACATCCACACACACACACATTCAACCACAATCATACTCTCATAAGGTGGAAGGTGAAAGGAGGAAGAGCTGCCAGCTAGGTAGAGGTGGAGGGCATGGCAAAAACAGTATCACCATGTTAAAGGGTATTTCATGGTGATGAACCCAATGAGAATATTCACTAAATAAAGAACAGTTTTGCTAAGCTTGACAGCATTTTCTTCTTATAGCTTTGCAGCAACATAGCAATGGTCTTGGTAGCCGCAGGCAGAATAAAAGGCTCCAGAAATCCACTGCAACTGTCAACAGGCACAGTTGATTAACAAAGTAGTACATTTATCAGTTAAAAATGTAGTTATTTATACCTTAAAGAGCTGGCGCAGACCAAAAACAGAATTAAAAGAGAGAGAACGTTGGTTTTGCAAACACACTAAGACTACAGACACCTATCCAAGACAACACTAGATGTATAATGGGTAAATAATAAATAACAGTTTGCTAAGTTCATAATGTCCAGTTGATGATGGATTGGAAGAAAATACAAATGAATACACAGTAAATGCACAATTGCATAGTATTGCTATGGTATCCACCTCCAGCAGAGGAGTGGAATGTGTGCAGGTTCAATTGATAATCACCTGAGTGAACACACCTGCAGCACAGAGTGGTTCACCTGCAACCCATCTACCTCTGCCATATATGCCTGACTCAGACCACTACTTCACCCAGGTCTTTGTTCTGTCTTTTCCACGTGCTTATTCTGCATGTTGACCTGTTGTCTTTTTATTTTTATTTTTTTATTTTATATCCCTTATAGCAGGGAGGGAATTGCCCAAAATTTATAAAGATTGTGCACTTTGTGATAAGTTTTTGCAATTTAGCATGAGGCTAGGTTTAGGCATAAGGTTTTCAAAAACAACCGCATACACATTATTAGTAGCCCCCTATTGGCCATTATGCACAAAATCCAACATGGCCACCATCAGAAGTAGAAAATATATCTCCGCTACTGTTTACACTAGATCTGTGTATAATGCCTGTTCTGCCTCTCCTACACATACAGATGGTAGACCCTTATGTGGTTAAGGTAGTGAAGCGCCATCTGCTGGGCTTGTTCGGGTAAGGCGCAGGAGCTTAATAAAGTTATCAGGTTTTGAATCATCCATCTTGAAGCTGTCTCTCAAGCCTGATCTGTCTGTTCCACAGTGCTCTGCAGGAAGTATAATCTAAGTTTGTTCGATTTACCAGATATTTGAACCACTGTCGATATCATTTAGCTGTTAGAACAGCAGAAGAGCATTTTGAAGATGTCTATTTAGACTTATTTGATTTATTGTGTCTGTATTTATGCAGTCATGTTCGCTGTAGTATTCTTTAGTTCATTTGTTGTAATTGTATTTTAAGAGTAATTTGTATTTCCTTTGTATTCTTTTACAGTTTTACAATCGGAGTTTGTTTGTCTGTGTGTTTGTCTGTTTGTCTGTTAACAGCATAACCCAAAACGTAATGGACGGATTTAATTTAGTTTTAACAGTTTGTGCACAAAGCATAACATGCATGTACAGTGTAACAGCACAGTGTTTTGACGCACGCACATAACGGTAGCATTGCGCGCGTGTGTGACGGTACCGTACGCATCGCCGCCGGTTCGTTTTGTCAGTCCCGACTCACTCGGGCAGCCCAAACCGGCCGCACGGAATTCTGCCGTCGCCCGGGATCTTTGTGCACAAAGCATAACATGCATGTACAGTGTAACAGCACAGTGTTTTGACGCACGCACATAACGGTAGCATTGCGCGCGTGTGTGACGGTACCGTACGCATCGCCGCCGGTTCGTTTTGTCAGTCCCGACTCACTCGGGCAGCCCAAACCGGCCGCACGGAATTCTGCCGTCGCCCGGGATCTTTGTGCACAAAGCATAACATTCATGTACAGTGTAACAGCACAGTGTTTTGACGGCGGCGCCACCGCACGCACGTAACGGTAGCCTTGTGCGCACACGTGACGGTACCGTACGCGTCGCCACCGCTTCGTTCCGTCGGTCCCGACTCGCTCGAGCAGGCCAAACCACGGAATTCGGCCGTCGCCTGGGATCGATCCGGCGACCTCTGTCTGTACAATTGAGAGATGGCCTGGCGGCCATCCCTCACAATTGTCCTTCGACCTTCAAAAAAATCCTGGATCCAGACGGTGATCCGGATCACCTCCAAAATGTAATCGATTGTTACTTTTGCTCTTCTGGACATCCTGTAAAAATTTGGTGACAATCCGTCCATGACTTTTTGAGTTATGCTGTTAACAGACAAACAGACAGACAGACAGACAGACTCCGGTGATTACATAACCTCCTGGCGGAGGTAACTAGGTGAGACCTCATCCTGTCAGGGCTAAAAATGTTCGACAATCGACCAGAAAATTATTTATCATGGAGAGCTAGCTTTCGTGACTCCATAGAGGGGTTGAATCTCAAACCCAGTGAGGAGCTAGACTTACTCACCAAGTGGCTTAGTGGAGAGTCACTGCAACACGCAAAAAGAATTAGAGCAGTCTACATCGGCAACCCAGCTACCGGCCTGAAGATGGTATGGCAGCGACTGGATAGAAGTTTCGGTTCTCCAGAGGCCATTGAAGCCTCTCTGTTCAAAAGACTAGAGGACTTCCAGAAAATTCAAAACAAAGACTATAAGGGACTGCAAGAACTGGCAGACTTACTTCTAGAAGTTGAGGCGGCTAAGTCTGAGGGATATTTACCTGGGCTCACTTTCTTCGACACAGCTAGAGGAGTAAATCCCATAGTGGAGAAACTTCCATACAGTCTGCAAGAACAATGGATGACCCAGGGGTCAAGGTACAAAAGGGAACATCTGGTTCCATATCCACCTTTTTCATTTTTTGCTGAGTTCGTGCAAAATCAGGCTGACCTGAGAACAGACCCCAGCTTTGCTTTCCAGGCTTCGAGCATAACACAGCGAAGAGAGGAGAGTCTTCCAGCAAAACCATGGAAGATGAAAGCTCCTGTCTCAGTCAACAAAGTGGAAGTAAAGCACCTCCCTTTAGACCCTGACAACAAACCTGAAGAGGACCCAGACAAGCTATGCCCTATTCACCGTAAGCCACACCCCCCCAAGAAGTGTAGAGGCTTCAGAGAAAAGCCACTTGAGGAAAGGAAAAGGTTTCTAAAAGAACATTTCATATGTTTCAAATGTTGTGCCTCAACCGCTCATCAAGCAAGAGACTGTAAAGCTGACATCTGCTGTTCAGAATGCAAGAGTTGTCATGTCACAGCTCTGCATGACGGTCCACCTAACCTGGCAGACAAGCGGTCCAATTCACCTACCACGGAGCAAGGCGGGGAGCAATCGGACCAGGCTGACACGTATATAGCCACTTCAAGTTACACAGAGATCTGTGGAGAGAACCTTAAAGGTAAATCCTGTTTCAAGATGATTCTGGTAAATTTTTACCCACAGGGACGCCCTGACAAGAAGAAGAAAATGTATGCGATGTTAGATGACCAGAGCAATCTATCACTAGCAAAGTCTGCCTTCTTTGACATGTTCGGCCTTCAAGGGGATGCTTTCCCCTACACCCTCAAGACATGTTCTGGCACAACAGACACCACAGGGAGAAAGGCCAGTGGTTTCATGGTGGAGTCTGCTGATGGTAAAGTACACCTCTTACTACCTACGCTAATTGAGTGCAACCTCATTCCCAACAACAGGGAGGAAATTCCTACACCCGAAGATGCAAACTACCGTGAACATCTGAAACCGATAGCTGACAAAATCCCACAGCTTGACCCCTCAGCTGAGATACTCTTGTTGATCGGTAGAGACTTAATACGGGCACACAAGGTACACGGTCAACACAATGGGCCGCCGAACGCACCGTATGCTCAACATCTTGATTTAGGATGGGTTATTGTGGGTGATGTGTGTCTCAAGGGAGCACATAGAGCAATTGTAAACACTTACAAGACCAGCATCTTGGAAAATGGAAGACCCAGCTACTTCCAACCATGTGAAAGCAGCATGCATGTGAAGGAGAAATTCAGAGATGAAGTACGTAGACCTCTTCCTGAGACGCTGGATGTATGCATCTTTGGTCTTTCAGGGGATGATGACAAACTCTCACCCTCAGTTGAAGATGAAACATTCCTCCAAATAATGAACAAAGAGTTCTTCAAGGACAATTCCAATAGTTGGGTGGCTCCTTTACCATTCCGTAGCCCCAGACAGCATCTACCTAACAATTGGGAGCAAGCCCTCAACCGTCTTATGTCTCTTCGCTGAACACTACTGAAGAAAGCGGAGATGAAAGACCACTTTGTGGAATTCATGAAGAAAATCTTTAGCAACGGACACGCCGAGCCTGCCCCTCCATTGAAGAATGACCAAGAGTGCTGGTATCTACCAAGTTTTGGAATCTATCATCCCCAAAAACCAGGTGAGATCAGAGTCGTGTTTGACTCGAGTGCACGATTCAACAATGTGTCTCTCATTAATGTGCTGTTACGGGGTCCTGATCTCAACAACAGTTTGGTTGGAGTACTTATGAGGTACAGGTGCGAACCAGTTGCAGTCATGTCGGACATTCAACAAATGTGCCACAGTTTTATGGTCACAGAAGATCATCGCAACTATCTAAGATTCTTGTGGTTTTGTGGGAAATGGTGTGTTTTATAATTTGCTAAATGTGCATATTAAAGAGTTGTATTGGTTCTGAGGAATAGGAAGGTGAAGAGCATCATTACCACGGTGTGACTGTAATGAAACAAAGAAGATGAGTCCAGCTTTATTTTACTTATTACTCATGTGATTAAAACCAAGGATGATCAAGACATAAAGTGATTGATAATCAAAGTACAGACAGTTTTTGATAATAAAGGTACAGATAGTTTTTGACGTAAGCCATAATCAGTAAAGAACATGAGCTTGTTGTGTGTGCAGTCTCTAATCTTGCTTTGCAGCGGTGAAGTCATTCCTATGTGAGCGATAATGACAAAACATCAGCTGTGACAGAGGACAGCGGAACAACGCAGCATCGGAAGGGGCGGCCAGCCTAGATAGATAGCTATACACACTGTTAGAGTATAAGAAGACTGGGTCAGGAACAGTTAGCAGTCTGATTCCATCCGAACTGACTGAACACTTGTTGTCGGTTAGGGACAGAGGATTCAGGCCCAGAGCTCTGTAGCGCACATTCAATTTTGCTGTAATAAATACTTTTGATTTTAAGAAGAAGTCTCCTGACTACTCCATCAAAAGAACTGGGCGGAAACAGCCTTACACATATTTCGTTGGTTTGTTTAATTGTAGGATAGGCTGATTTCCAACAGTTTCATGACCATAAGCTTGATGGGGAAGTGGTAGAGAACCGCATGAAGGTCCACGTGTTTGGCAACTGTCCCTCAACGACAGTAGCTATGTATGGGCTAAAAAGGACTGCTTTAGAAGGAGAGAAGGAATTTGGTGCTGAAGCTAGATGTTTCGTGGTACGTCACTTCTATGTGGATGATGTATTGAAATCATTTCCCAGTGCAAAAGAGGCAACTGATGTACTGAAAAGAGCACAAGACATGTTGGCCCAGTCCAACCTCAGACTCCATAAAATCGCATCCAACAGCCCTGAGGGCCTTTCCAGAAGAAGACCTTGCCAAAGGCCTGCGAGACCTAGACATCGGTCGAGATTCTCCCCCTATGCAACGCAGTCTTGGTCTTGGTTGGGATCTGTCTACAGACACTCTTACCTTCCGTGTAGCAGCCAGTGAAAAGCCCTTCACACAACGTGGTGTACTGTCGACCATCAACAGCTTGTTCAACCCTCTCGGATTTGCTGCGCCGGTTAGCATCCAAGGCCGTTCTATCCTGAGAGAAGTTACAACCGGAGCCTGTGACTGGGATGCACCACTTCCAAAGGAAAGACAAGGAGAATGGCTGCAATGGAAGAACTCGCTACAAGACCTTCAAGGACTGAAGATTCCTAGGATGTATACATCACTGCCATTCTCAATGGCTCAGAAAAAAGAGATGTATGTGTTCTGTGATGCATCTATCAAGGCTATCGCAGCTGTTGCATATCTCAAAATCACAACTGCAGAGGGACAGAATGAAGTGTTTTTTTTTTTCGGCAAAGCAAAACTGGCTCCAAAGCCTGACCTCACAGTTCCCAGACTTGAGCTTTGTGCGGCTGTACTAACGGTCAAGATGGCAGAGACCATTCTAGAAGAGCTGGACACAAAAGTGGATGATGTACAATTCTTCTTGGATAGCAAGGTAGTGCTCGGCTACATAGCCAATGAGTCAAGATGATTCTACATGCATGTACACAATCGAGTCCAACGCATTAGGCGGTCCACAGGTGTGAACCAATGGAATTATGTTCCTACTGACCAAAACCCAGCTGATATTGCTACAAGGGCTATTCCAGCCAATCAACTTGGACTCTTCTGTTGGTTGACTGGACCTGCTTTCCTCACTGCCTCATCAGAGAGTCATTTGTCTGCAGAAACTTTTGATCTCATAAATCCCGGAACAGATGTAGAGGTACGACCAGCAGCCACTGCATGTGTTACTAAACTCTCAGTGGAGAACCTAGGCACTGCATGCTTTGAGCGTTTTTCTAGTTGGACATCTCTCTTAAGAGCTGTGGCTAGGCTCTCACACATTGCGCATTCCTTCACTGCAGCATCGAAAGACAGCACCTGCGTAGGGTGGCATGTGTGTGAAAAACCACTAACTAAAGAGCAGCTTGACCACGCCAAGGTGAGAGTTATTCTTAGTGTGCAAAGACACTGTACACTTGGGCCCAAGTGTACAGTGAAGAGGTGCACTGCATTAAGACTGGAAGGACTGTTCCAAAGCGAAGCCCCCTCAGCAAACTCTGTCCTTTCATGGATTCACATGGCCTGCTCAGAGTTGGAGGACGTCTCTCAAAATCAGGACTGCCATCTGATGAAATCCATCCAATACTTGTTCCTGGCAGGCAACATATTGCTACATTGCTGATCAGGCACTTTCATGAGAAAGTTCGCCATCAAGGTCGGCATTTCACAGAAGGCGCCATAAGAGCGGCCGGATTTTGGTTAGTTGGAGGAAAACGATCTATCAGCAGTAGAATCTTCACCTGTGTGACTTGTCGCAAGCTACGTGGCAAGCAAGAAGAACAGAAGATGGCAGACTTGCCTGCTGATCGTCTGAGTATGGATACCCCCTTTACTTATGTAGGGCTGGATGTGTTTGGTCCTTGGCTCGTAACATCACGAAGGACGAGAGGAGGCCATGCAAACAGCAAGCGGTGGGCCGTCATCTTCACATGTATGAGCTTACGGGCAATACACATTGAAGTGGTGGAAGCAATGGACACCTCCTGCTTCATTAATGCTCTGAGGCGTTTTTTTGCAGTCAGAGGTCCAGTGAAACAATTGAGGTCAGACTGTGGAACTAATTTCGTAGGAGCCTGCAAAGAACTTCAAATCAGCTCTGCAGGACACAACAACAAGCAAGTTGAGACCTTCCTGCAAGAAAGGGAGTGCACATGGCAGTTTAACCCGCCACATGCCTGACACATGGGTGGGAGTTGGGAGCGCATGATCGGGATTACGCGGCGCATCCTGGATGCTATGCTCCTCAGACATGGAACTGTGAAACTGACCCACGAAGTTCTCATGACATTTCTTGCAGAGGTCACTGCAATAGTGAACACGAGACCTGTAACTGCAGTCTCAACAGATGCAGATCACCCACTCATTCTCACTCCAGCTACTCTGTTAACCCAGAAGATTAGAGTGCCTCCTTTACCCCCAGGCCAGTTTGATGACAAAGACCTCTTTAGACGTCAGTGGCGACAGGTCCAGAGTCTGGCCAATACCTTCTGGGAACGTTGGAAAAGAGACTATATCAGTAATCTGCAAGGACGGCGCATATGGAAAAATGAAAAGCCAAACATTCAGGCAGGAGATGTTGTTCTGCTGTGAGACAAGCAGACCAAGAGGAGCTATTGGCCTATTGGACTAGTTATGGACACTTTTCCTAGTGATGATGGAAAAGTAAGGAAGATCGAAGTGAAGGTCATCAGAGACGGTACAGAGCGACTGTTCCTACGGCCTATTTCAGAGGTTGTCTTCCTCACTTCTAAGGACTCTCATAAGTGACTGTATTAATGTATCTGTCGTACTTTGCATAGTTATATGTAATGTTTCAAGTTCTGGTTGGTTTGACATCTCATTGATGCCAGGCGGGGAGTGTTCTGCCTCTCCTACACATACAGATGGTAGACCCTTATGTGGTTAAGGTAGTGAAGCGCCATCTGCTGGGCTTGTTCGGGTAAGGCGCAGGAGCTTAATAAAGTTATCAGGTTTTGAATCATCCATCTTGAAGCTGTCTCTCAAGCCTGATCTGTCTGTTCCACACTGCTCTGCAGGAAGTATAATCTGTAAGTTTGTTCAATTTACCAGATATTTGAACCACTGTCGATATCATTTAGCTGTTAGAACAGCAGAAGAGCATTTTGAAGATGTCTATTTAGACTTATTTGATTTATTGTGTCTGTATTTATGCAGTCATGTTTGCTGTAGTATTCTTTAGTTCATTTGTTGTAATTGTATTTTAAGAGTAATTTGTATTTCCTTTGTATTGTTTTACAGTTTTACACGGCTTCCATTAAAACACCTAAAGTCAGCTCCTGTCTTGGGTTCTTCATGGGAGAGTGTTTAGGCCGCTGCATAGCTATGTACGCAAACACATAGCGAGGGCAGTAGAATGCCACTTTTTCCATGTTTTTGGGGATAAGCAGTCTATTTCTGAACTTATTACTCTGTTATAATGTCATTTTCAAGGTCAGAGGCTACTTCATCAATGTTATCAACTCCGCCAGTAGTAAAGACCCCCGCTTGATGTTTGAAGGCACAACAACTCCATCCTCAGCAAACCACCTTGACACAGCAAGGGCAAGTCCCCTCCTGACATCCATGACACGTTCATAGGACACTGACATTCCCAATGAATAAAATGTGTTAGTGCGTTTCTGGCGATCATGTGCATGCAGTTTCAGTCCAACATAGAGTGGAAAGGGTGTCTCTCTTTCCTTCCTCTGATACAGAGTGAGAGCATTGCTTGATTGTTTTGCTGCATTGCTGCATATCAGCTGAGAGATTGTGCAGGCGACTCTGGTCTTGGCTCTACTGCTGTCTTGATCCTCTTCCATTTGTGCCTCAATACAGCTCGAACCTTGGAGTAATATGTCTAGATGGGTCAGTAGCAGCTTGACAATTGGCTCACTTAGACAGTTTGAGTTGAATGATCCATTGAACGGCATCTGTTGCAAAAGGATGTATCTGCGCAGCATGAGACCCACTTCAAATATTTTTTTAGCCTCATCTTCAGTCACCAGAAGATGAGCAGTCTGTGCTAAAGCTGCTCCAACTGCCTTTTTGTGAGAGATGTAAATGTCCAACACGGTCTCACGGGGATTCGTGAAACTGTCATGTCAGTTTTTGTTTCGGTTTCGTGCGCACCAACACGATGTCGTCATGTTTTTCGTGCCGCTCACCACGAGCGAAAGCCGCTGTGGTAATCACATCTGAAAGTGGTTTATACCGGCGGATTCATGACGATCTAAGCTGTCCATTGGCGTTTGCGGCCGCCGCTGCGGCCGCCGCTTCGGCCGGCGCACATTCTTTAAATTCCTATGCAAATTCGGCGGATTCATGACGATCTAAGCTGTCCATCGGCGTTTGCGGCCGCCGCCGCGGCCGCCATTGCGGCCGCCGGACATCTGGCCACAACAGCGGCCGGATCACATCTGAAAGTGGTTTATACCGGCGGATTCATGATGATTTAAGCTGTCCATCGGCGTTTGCGGCCACCGCCGCGGCCGCTACAGTGGCCGGATGTCTGGCGGCCGCGGCGGCCGCCGCAAACGCCGATGGACAGCTTAAATCGTCATGAATCCGCCGAATTTGCATAGGAATTTAAAGAATGTCCGGCGGCCTAAGCGGCGGCCGCAGCAGCGGCCGCAAACGCCGATGGACAGCTTAGATCGTCATGAATCCGCCGGTATAAACCACTTTCAGATGTGATTACCACAGCGGGTTTCGCTCGTGGTGAGCAGCACGAAAAACATGACGACATCGTGTTGGTGCGCACGAAACCGAAACAAAAACTGACGTGACAGTTTCACGAATCCCCATGAGACCGGGCTGAAATGTCACGACCCTCAGAATATTCAGACCAATCAGGTCCTAACTTCTCTATAAGATGTTCTTTGAACCTTGTTTGGTGCACATACACCCTGATCCAGTCAGAGCCCATTTGCTCGAGACAATGATCATAAAGCTTCCTCATGTCAGCAAGCTTAAAAGCAGAATGCTTTAACTGCATGAATGCTACAAGCTGAGCAATAACCAAGGGATCGTATGTGTCGAGGATGGTAGAACTTTTGTCTGCATTTAGCGACTTGGACTTGGCTGCACGGGCATCATTCTTTAGCTTTGTGTAACAGGATGCGTGATTAATGCACATCTCCTGCCGCGGCATCCTCTGCATTGATAGCACTGTTCAATCGTGCATAAAGCACCCAGTTCTTTGAATCTATTGCCCATTTGTAGAGTTTTTTGCCACAGTTATTACTCCTAGCTGTGTAGATTTGTTCATCACTGTCATCTTGGAACTTCTCACAGCAGACACATTGCAGATTTTTGCCATCAATGCTTGTATTAAAACTTGACCTGGTTTTTTTCAGACTTAAAGTGGCCTCTTCACTCTCCAATTTTTCCCTTGTTCTCTTGTCCAGTGCTCGTTCTGAGCACAATATGTGAGCGGAAGTGTCCTCGGCATCCATTTATGATACTTTGCTTTACTTTTCAGCAATGTATTGGCGATCCCTGACCTATCGTCTAAACACTCTAAGTTCAGTCCAAGTGGTAAAGGGACAGCATTATCAACAAATTTGTTCAAATCACTTTCAAGGGTTTCATATGCATAGTGATAACACTCCTTCTGAAATGGACATTGCAAATATTTGGTATTAGATTTGTCTTGGCACAAACAACACAATGCCCAATCAGTGTGCTTCCTTGTAAGTACAGGATGATCAAAAGGATGTTTGTCACTCATGATGAAAATAATTGCTAAATAACCCTGGATTCTTAATGTCTTGAGTGTTTTCATTTGAAGATGTTATTTTATGATGAAGGTTAGGGACCAATTATTTCTATGCAGCTTAGTACCAGAGTTATGGCTGTATTTGGTTGAAAATTACCTTGAATATAGCCTAACCTTGAAAATGATGTCAAAACAGACAAAAATTGGTTCAAAAATGGATTGCTTGACCTCCACAACATGGAAAAAGTGGTATTATACAAGGATCTAGTGCTAATAAGAGCTGAGATTTTCAATTTCTGATAGTGACCATATTGGATTTTGTGCATAATGACCACCAGATGGCTAACCTAACTTGTATGCGGTTGTTTTTGAAAACCTTATGCCCATACCATACATCATGCCAAATTGCAAAAACTTGTCACAAAGTGCACATTTTTTTAAAATTCCCTCCCTGCTATTATTAATCCCACAAAATAAATATTCTCATTACTAACTATAAAAACTTAGCATTTTTAAGCCAAATAAGATAATGGAATGTTGTATGTGCATCATATAAAAGACTATAAGTGCTACCATTCTGAAATTAAATACATAATTGACCAACTCACATTCATTCATTTCATTTCCTTTATTTGTTTTGGAGGGACACTGCACATTAATAAACATTTTATAAAAATGTAAATGCACCCGAGTTAGCCAAAAGGCTAGTTTACATCGGCTGTCCCCCCTGCCGGAACTAAAAGGCCAGTACCTGGTAGGGAAGAAATAACAAAGATATACAATATATACAAATGCAAAGTGCAAAATACCATGCTGATCAATAATAAAAAATACAAGGAGATACACATTAAATAATAAGCTTGATACATAGTATCGTACTATGTGACCCAGTCTCATACTCATACTCTCTCATAGCGTATATAAATAATTTACACGTTTAGTACGCTAAATTTCTACCTAACATATATCATATACATTCAGTTACTGTTATGCTTAATGCTCGGGATCGGAGAAAAGGAAGAGGAATTCAGGCTCCAGCGGCTGTAGGATTCAATGTTCACATCTTTGATTATCGATTAGCCAACTCTTAAGTTTGCTTTTGAAGGAGATGTATGAGCTGGTGTGGGAATATGGCCTTTTTATTTACTGTGATTATCTTTATTTGCATGATTATTTGGTGTATGGTTTTCTTATATAGTTTGTTGTGAAATTATTGCTTGATTTCTGTTAGTTTGCCAAATTGCATGTTTTGTGGTGTTGTTTTTCTTTGTATATTCTTTTTTTGTTTCTAAAGGAGTTCAGGTCACACCCACTACCTGCCAGCGTGTAGCAGAACACACTGTGGACATTGATTGAGCGCACCTGGTGCCAATCAGTTGATTACACAGGACTGAACCTGGGGCAATGACAGCAAACAAAAGAGACAATCAGACGAAGACCAGAGAGCAGGAAAGGACAGAGAGAGGAGGAACGGGCAGCGCGGCAGCGGGGCGAGCCGCAGGGCGCGCGGCGGTGAGAGCCGCAATGGCGAGCCGCAGACGGAGAGGCAGTGCAGCGGCGGCAGAAGGAGCGGTGTACGACAGCGTGCAATGGGCAGCACGATAGATAACCGGGCAGAAGCGACAGTGAATGGCGGTCTGTAACGAGCACCATGGAAGACCATTAGGCTGAAACAAGGGCGCACAGCACCAGCACAGAGGCAGGACGACCGAAGAGCGAGAGAGAGACGCCCGGGAGCCGTAAAGTGGGGCCAGGTCTGGAACGCACGGCGGTGCTCAACGCGTGTTTGCGGCTTACTGGGCGGCTCGGATATAGCCACCCAGACCTGGTGAGTCGCCACACACGGGAGGGATACGCATGGGTCCTGTTATTACTTCCCCCACTGGCAGATCCTCTCTTTCTCCCAGGCTCCAGAGCCTGCGTGATCGCGAGGCGTAGCGCCGTGGCCCCGGAGGACTGGAGAAGCTCCCCTCAACCCCCGTCAGAAAGAAGGCCCCGCATGACGAGTCCAGTGGTCACCCATTCCGTAGTGACTCTATTTTAAGAACTTTTAGTCTGCTAACTTTTTATCGTTATTTTTAACGTTTATTTTTTTGGACAAATAAATTGATTGGAATAGAGAAAAACTGTTTTATCCTCTGTTGATATGCACTGCTCACCTCTGGGTTAAGAACCTCTTTTAAAACGGGTCCTAGTCCCTTACTAGGTGGCGTTGTCAGTTTTAATCGTTGTAATTCAACTATTCAATTTAATTCTATTTTAAAGGCGTTAATCTGAGAGACATAGTCCACTCGGCCATGACACTGGACTCTCTGATGCTTTGTGGGATCTTATTCCACTCTTGGGCTGTCTTGTAGGAGAACACAGACTGTCCAAATGAACTCTTTTGGAGAGGAATTTTACAGTCACCTCTGACTGCTCCTCTTGTTACAGTGGTTGTTGTGGATTGAAAGTGTATTAAGTCTCAGAGCAGAGGGGGTGCAGAGCACTGATGTATCCGGAACATTAGGCAACAATTTTTAAAGAAAATGAAATTTTCCCAGCTTAACAGTATGTATTTTTGTAATATAGTGCAGTGATGGTATGCTCTAGATTTTTTTTATCCAAGATTTTGAGAGCTTGTTTATATAGAGACATGACTGGTGTTCAGGTAGTGCTGTTAGCAGTGAACCAAGTGGATAAGCAGGAGTTTATATGGGATAGAATAAGAGAGAACATGTACATTTTTGCAGCTTTGGTAGTCATATGATTTCTAAGATGATGGAAATTTGCCAAAGCAGACCTTACATTTTTACAGATCTTGGAGACATGATTTTTAAATGTGAGATTACAGTCAATCACAATGCCTAAGTATTTGTATTCCTTTACTATTTGTATTCTCTGTCCAGCAAATAACACTTCAGGTTCTACATATGCTTTATTTGTTTTATGGAAGAACACAGCAACTGTTTTTAGTAGTGTTGAGTTGTAGGCAACAGTTGTTCAGCCACTCACTTACTGTGACCATGGTATTTGTGAGTAGTATAGCAGCTTCTCTGTGGTTTCTACCTTTTACAAAAATGACTGTGTCATCCACGTACATAAGGACTTCACAGTCCTGGCACGCGGACGGCAGGTCATTGATGTAAAGACTAAAAAGGATTGGGCCCAAGACTGATCCTTGTGGAACACCTGACATAAGGTTTTTATAACTGTACATTGAATTTTAACACACTGAGTTCGATTGGAGAGATATGATTTAAACCAAGTAGATGTGGATATAGAAAAATTAAATTGACTTAGTTTAGCCAGTAAGACATTATGATTGACTGTGTCAAACACTTTCCTAAGGTCAAGAAAGACAGCACCAACTACACCACCTCGGTCGATCAAGGATTTGACCCTCTCGGCGAAGTAAACAGTTGCAGTTTCTGTGGAGTGATTGGCCCTAAAGCCATGCTGCATAGGATGTAATAGTTGATAAGTATTGAGATAAGAGATTAATTGTTCTGCCACCAATTTTTCAATTATCTTAGAAATAACAGCAAGTATACTTATGGGCCTATAATTCGATACTAATTCATGGTCACCACTTTTGAGGATTGGAACAATACCATCTGGTTTCCAATGTTCTGGAAAACCACCCTGACTCTTTGAAAGTGAAATATTTGCAATGTGAGTTATGTTTCTTCACCAGAGGGCACAAGTCCTTGATCATAGCAGAGTCAATTTCATACACATCTCTAGATTTTTTGGTTTTAAGTGAGTCAATTACTTTTTGCACTTGTGATTCTGTCACCTTTTCAAGGTTAAAGCTATTTTGCTCTGAGTTTGGAGCAGTGATGGTGTAAATATAAGGATTTGTAAAGCTGCTGGCAATGCCAGCAACAGAATCAACAAAGTACTCATTGAAAGATTCAGCCACCACAGACGTTTTTTTATTAAGTTACCATCAATCCTTAATTCGATCTGTTTTCTTACATTATTTTGTCCAATTAGTTTCTTAATTTCTTGCCATATGATTTTGGGGTTTCCTTTAGAATTCTCTATTATTTCCAGAAAGTAATTAGGGTCCGAGCACCGAGGGTGCGAAGGACAGGCGGTGCCAGGGCACCGACTGTCCAAGGCACCAGCGGTGCCAAGGACCCTATTGAAACCCTAGGGTTTATTATTATTATTATTATTATTTATTTTTTATTTTTTTTATTATTTTTTTTTCTCCCGTAAAGTAAATTGGCTTTTTGGCGGCCTTATCATATTCCAAAACGCGTGAAATTTGGCGTGCACATCAGGACTGGCGAAAAATTTGATATTTTATGGGAGTTGCGCATGTGTGTGGCAAAATGGCTCTATAGCGCCACCTGCAAAATTGAAAAGTGGTCATTAGGCTAACTTCCACAATGTTTCATTTACAGCTACAATATTTGGTGGGCATATGCACCACATCAGGACACACCAAAAAGTCAATGACAGCCACGCCCTAAACCCAACAGGAAGTCGGCCATCTTCAATTTGCTGTAAATTTGTCAAAATTAATTTCTCCCGGCAAATGAATTGCCTTTTTGGGGGCCTTATCATGAACCAAAACGCGTGAAATTTGGCGTGCACATCAGGACTGGCAAAAAATTTGATATTTTATGGCAGTTGCGCATATGTGTGGAAAAATGGCTCTATAGCGCCACCTGCAAAATTGAAAAAGTGGTCATTAGGCCAACTTCCACAATGTTTTATTTACAGCTACAATATTTGGTGGGCATATGCACCACATCAGGACACACCAAAAAGTCAATCACAGCCACACCCTAAACCCAACAGGAAGTCGGCCATCTTGAATTTGCTGTACATTTGTCAAAATTTATAGCTCCTAGTGGATAAGTCTGAGAGAACTGAAATTTGGCCAGTACATGCACCAGACCTTTCTGATGAAAAGTTATCAAAAACTCAACCAGAAGCCAAAAGGTGTGGCCATGGCAGAGCCTCAAACAACTGATCCTTCGCCATGAAACAGGAAGTGGTGTCTAATTCTTCTCAACATGCTCCAATCTGCCTGAAACTTTAAATGTATGATGACAGTCCTGTCCTGATGTCATCCACATAGGGATATTCATTGACAGTCATAGCGCCACCTTGTGGTTTCAGGAAATAGACATCTTTTACACTTTCATGCCCTATTGTTACCCGGTTGATCATATTCACTTCAAATGCAGTGACAACAGCCTAAACACATTGATGATGCATCCCAGTGAAAATGGTGACTTGTCATCAAAGGGCGTGTCTGTGGCGGCCAAACCAATTTCGATGTTTCGCCATGAAAATTTAACGATTCATATCTCAGCTGAACAAGATCCTATCTGCCCCAAACTTCACATGATGGACACCAGGTCCAGTCTGAACACATCCACACTCATAAATTTTGAAAAAGTCATAGCGCCACCTGTTGGTAATAGTAAGTTTAAGGCCTTATATTGTCAGGTACAATGGCCCCAAACGTGGTGATATCATGCTGGAAATTGGTCAGTCGAGTCTTCACCTCTTGACAATCCCACACTGTGAAGGGTGTGACATTTCATGCAACGCTGTTGCCGTAGCAACCAAATATCGCCATGCAAAACAAAGTGCTGTTTGACAGGTTAGAAATACTCCAATGCTCACTAAAATTACCACACACATCACCATCGACCCAAGCAACGACACCGTATGCATCTCGGCACTGCACATGCTATAGCGCCCCCTACAGTATTTTTAACAAACAGCCCCCCCAGCACGTTTCACCTACATCCATGAAATTTGGGAGGCTTATAGAGCACATCAGGACGCACAAAAAAGCCTCTTGGAGCCATGTCCTAAACCCAACAGGAAGTCGGCCATCTTGGATTAATTGTGAGATTTTTGATGATTTTTCTCATTTTTGAGAGTTAATACCTCCAAGGGGATAATTCCAGGAGACCTGAAATTTTGTCAGTCCACACAGCAGGACTTGGTGATGAAAAGTTATCAAAACTTTAACCAGAAGCCAAATGGCGTGGCCATGGCGACCATTAGAGTTTTGATGCTTCGCCTAGAAACATCAACTGCTGTATAACTCTCCTCTGCATGCTCCAATCTGCCTCAAACTTTGCATGTGTGATCACAATCCAATCCTGATCACATCTACAGGCCAACAGACACTCTCAGTTGCAGCGCCACCTGTTGGATGGACAGGAAATGCTGTATAACTGGACTCTACATGGTCAAATCAGCCTGAAACTTTACATGAGTGATCAGAATCCAACCCTCATCACATCCACTGTTTGAAATACACTCTGAGTTGCAGCGCCACCTGGTGGTGGATGGGCAGGAAATGCTATATAACTAGTCTGAACATGCTCGAATCTGGCTGAAATTTTATGTGTGATTAAACTCTGGTCCAGATGTGATTCAGAGGCCGACACACACTCTCAGTCACAGTGCCACCTGGTGAACGTGCATGGATTCGCCGACCAGCGTGGATGCGAGGACCCGTCCATCGCTGCTTGCAGCTTTAATTTGCCTTGGCTTTCCTAATTTCTCTGGTCATTTGGTTTCTTAGTGATGTGAAGAAGGAACAAATATTCTCATTACTAACTATTGTAGGAGACCTACGAAGCTTGCACTCATTTATATAAAAGGGGCACCACCTCTTTAGAGGAATTAATTAATTAACATTAATTAAAAATTTATTAATTTAAATTTTGATCAGTCTTATATCTTAAAGGCTTGAATCCTTGGTTAAAGGGACCCACGTTCTTCACAATGAAACACACAAGGCTTTAATTTGATCTAAAATGAAGCATTTATTTACTATTCTATGGAATAACAGCAGTGAAATCCTATATACAGTGCATATGGGTGTGTATGTGCATGCGTGACTACGTGTGTGTGTGTGCGTGCGTCGGTCTGTGGAATGTGTGTGCGTGTGGAGTGAGGTTTGTGTGTATGTGTGTATGAGAGACTGGAAATATGGTGAGAGAAGAGCCAGATAACTAGCCTCACGAGGTAAACGGTAATTTGAATTAAAAAGGTAATGATTGGTAAACGAATAAACAGCTAAATGAATTAGTTAATCACGTAGTTAGTCACATCAAACCTCTGATCAGACAGAGAACTCAGCTGGTCTTACGGTCAGAACCGTCCGTCGGAGTCTCCTCCTGGCTTGGACTTTGCAGCCGGGATGCTTCACAATGCACCTGGACTTGCTGGTTCGGAGCGGTGTGTCGTCGTTATGGTGATGCTTGGATGTCCCCCCTGTGTGGATCGGTTCAGTTGCCGGAGATCTGATCCAGCAGATTTCCGGTGTGGTCCGTTTGATGGAAAAATTCACCTGATCAAAAAAGAATGAGGGCTCTCGTGATGTTTTAGCAGGCATTAGCCGGATAAAAGAATGGATAAACTGTAGAGCCCAAAATTTGAAAAATGTAAATCGGTTTTTAATCAGTTCTTTATCGAAATTCGCTAATAAAAAGAATAAGTTCGGCTTAAACTGAGCAAAATGTCTCGATTAATGTTACAAAAATTAAAAGATAAATAGTTGACAAACTTTGATGATGAAGGAGAAGATGAGGAGCAACCGAAGGATTCAGAGTCACTGTGGCCCTACCTAAAGTTATGAGTTTTTGTGAAAAAACGTTGAAAAGTTATGTTTTCAGATGCCTACTGTGCCCGCCCAAGGCGAAGTTTCTGTCAACTTCAAAGACGTCAAATACAAATATGAGAACTCATATACAGGTGACTACCGAATATGCACAACCAGCAGCAATTAGCTAACCACCACATGTCAACCGCAGTATAGGATGCACACACAAACGAGCTACTTTTCAACATCTAAAATTTGCGTGGCAGTAAATTAAATTTCGCGTAAGGTTGTGGTGGCAGTGTGTGAATGTGTGTAAATTGGGGGATTAAATAATTAAACTGATACATATAGGAGGGAAAAGGTATGGGAGAAAACTTCATTATTAGTCCCTGAATTTTTTTGGTAATTAAGTCGGTTCAATGTGGAGAAAAAAAGTAACTTGAATGTATTAAGCTACTTTGGTCATATTGCTGTAGCTTAGCTTGCTACATTTCTGTGGGTCATAGCTTCAGTGTAGTAAAGCCTGATTTAACACGGAGTAGCTGGTAGCTTGGCTCATTATAGTTTCCAATTAGCTTGCCCAACACTGCATAAGAGAGAGACAGTAAAGCAATATATTTTTAAGTCCACTTTACTTTGTGTCATTTTGGTATAGCTTGTACAGGTGGTGCTTGTGTGTTTGTAAACTTTGCTGTGCTGATTTTTCACATAATACAACTTAACCTCCATCCTTACAGCAGCTGCAGGACTGCTTTGAAAGGACTGACTGGGACATTTTCGATCACCCTGACTTGGAGGTGTTCACAGACAGTGTTCTGTGCTACATCAAAAACTGCACAGACAATGTCACAGTGGACAAGACCATCCGGGTGTACCCCAACAGGAAGCCCTGGATGACCCAGAAGGTCCAGCAGCTGCTTAAAAACAGAAACACTGCCTTCAGGTCTGGTGACAGCGCTCTGTACAGTGCAGCCAGAGCCAACCTGAAGAAAGGCATCAGAGAGGCCAAGAGGGACTATAGGAGGAGGATTGAGGACCACTTGGAGAGCAATAACAGCAGACAGGTGTGGCGAGGGGTCCAGCACCTCATGAACTACAGGGCCAACACCAGAGCTGCTGAGGGAGGAGCCTCACTGGCAGAGGAGCTGAACAGCTTCTTTGCCCGCTTTGAGACAGGATCCCCGGTTTCAACTACATCACAGCCTGCGGTCCAGAGCAGCACCAGCCTCACACTGGAGGAGCACGACATTAGGCACATGCTGCGGGCGGTTGAGCCATGGAAGGCGGCTGGACCCGATGATGTCCCTGGACGGGTGCTGAAGGACTGCGCTGACCAGCTGGCTGGAGTGTTCACCAGAATCTTCAATCGGTCCCTTTCCCAGTCCGTCGTCCCACCCTGCCTCAAGTCCTCCACCATCGTCCCCCTGCCCAAGAAGCAACACATCTCCATCCTCAATGACTACCGTCCAGTAGCTGTCACTCCAGTGGTGATGAAGTGCTTTGAGAAACTGGTACGGGGTCACATCACCTCAATCCTCCCCAGACGTCTCTATCCCCACCAGTTTGCATACAGGGCCAGAAGATCGACGGAGGATGCTTTAACTACAGCGCTTCACATGTCACTGTCTCACCTGGAGCAGCAGGGGACATACACGCGGATGAGAAAAACCTTGTGACATTGTCAGGAAAGCAAAAGTGCATGCAAGGTTATCCACTGGTGGTAGGCATCTCACAAGTTGGAGGAAACATGGAAGTCTTCCCTGACTAGACTAGATTTTTTGTAGGGTAGAGAGTTGGTGAAGCTAGGGTTCTCTCTTAGGTAACTTGTAGACATTTATGTCTTGATTCAGGTTGTTGTTGCTGGTGGAGCAGTTCAGTTAATCAGTGGTTAACTCAACGGAATCAGATATGGGGACTAGTCACAGTAAGGAGAGGCTTAATGTGGACACGGATTTAAAGGTCCTTCTTGTCATTCTCAAAATAATGACTAGAATGCTAGGAATATGAACCAATTTGATAAATCGGTTCAAATGGCCTTGCCAGAGAAGGGAAGTTTTTGGAGCAACTCAAAACATTAAAGGAGGCAAAAGAAAGAGCAGATACAGGAAAGCATGCAACCTTGGCCAAGAAGAAAAAAACAGTGTAGACATGAGTCAAAGCAGTCTGGAAAAGTGTAAAGTATATGAAGACAGTAAAGAAGGAAGTGAGGAAAAGTAGATTTCCACAACAGAGGGCAACCATGTGTGCTGATCCCTGGCACTACAGACTCTAGGCACATCTCCCTGATGTTATTCTGCTGGGGTTTCAGCTTTGGCCTCCTCCTGTAGCTCCTATTGCACTCAGTAACATTGTCCTTCAGTTCCTTTTATATTTTATTCAGTTCCTCCCGGGATCTTCTGAAGGTTACCTACTTCCTATTCATTGTTGTTTTAATGTCTTGACCAAAGGTTTGTTGATGACGAAACAGTGCACTGTCTTGGTTGAGATCACACTGTCCACGCAGAAAATAACAGTTTGTAATGCAGTCTGTCAGTCAATATCTGCCCTCTCCAACAGCCTTACAGAGAACATCCCAGTCTGTTACCTCAAAACATCCCATCTCTGGTGATCACTGGTTGCTGCTGAACTGCAGGAATGTAAATGGGCTTGAGATAGAAAAGGTTGTGATCTGATCTGTCCCGAGAAGGGAGAACTTTGGAGTTGTGCAGCTTCATAACTCAACACATAGTTCTAGTGTGAGGTGGCTTTGAAGTGTACTTAGTACCAGATCATCTTAAGCCAAAGGTCTAAACAATGACCTGATGGTGGCAGTCATGAAAATAAATGCTAAGAGACATACTGATGTGCCTTTTTTGAGTCCAGCATCCCATTCCTGCTATACCCTCTGTGTAAATTTAATATGAGAACATCTGAACAGGAGCCTAAAGGATCATTTGTCATCCATCACTCAAGAGACAAGCTCTTCATAACACATTTAAAAAATTACTTCTAAATTATTTTTGACAGTAAAAAGCATGGAAATATAAACATTTATATTTAGATCTTATGGTTAAATTTTAAAAAAAATTAACACATTACAAATTCAACTGGAGCTTCTTAGGTATTTTCTAGTATTGCTGTTCAAACACAGATGTGAGTTGTGTGTCCCATTGTTCCGCATTAGATCATCAGGTTGATATATTACAGCACCGACTAGGCCTGTACCAGACTATTTATTCTCCAGCATTGATTAATGAATCCACAACATAGCAGCACCACCCTATTGTATGCATGTTTGTATGATTATAACCATTTCAGTGTGACCTTGATGAAAAATCATTACACTTTCATGCGCATTAAACACCATACATGTCCTATCCATCTTTTGGCTAATCATTATCTATTTTTGCTACCGATGCCAGTGCCTGGGCTTGTTTCCCATTAGAAAAGGTATATGTCACACATTCAATCTTCACTGGTTACCTGCAGAAAGAAGAAAGGAGCACGGAGGAGTTGAATAGGTAAAGGTACAGCAAAGAGTGGAATAGACAGAAATAGAGAGGGAGGGAGGTGAAGAGGCAGTGTTAGAAGGCTGGCTATTTTTCACCTGGGTCCATGGTGAAGTTGTCAGGCGGGAGTGTATGTGAGCCCGCCGGATGATAATGTGGCATGACACTTCTGAAATGAGAGCCGGGTTGCCATGGTAAAAAGCGGGGAGGGACAGTCTCTCCAGGGCCCAAAATAAAACAAGCTGTAAATGATGTTTGATTAGGATTTAGATCATGGAACTGTTCAGGACGACCCCTTTGTCGGCTGCTTGCTCAGGCCTCAGAGGCTTTTTGTTATGTTTGACTCTAAGCACCATCATGTGTATGTATTTAGTGTGTGTATGTGTGCTGATTGAGGCGACACAGACATACGGTATCTTGATCTAGTGAAAAAGAGGACAGTATATTGCACCTACTAATTTCATCAACTTGGATGTAGTTTGAGTAGATAGGGACACATGTACTGCACAAAACTGTTTCATATTCAAATGTGGCCATTAAAGCTGCTGTCCGGAGTTTCCGTTTGTTTTCAATTTATGTATCATTTTTTAACAAAGCTTAAATGTGTTAGTCTAGTTCGATACTATAATATAAAGTTAGTATAACGCGATATGAAAATTTATTCCTGAGCTCCGCCTTCCTCTCATAGACCCCCATGTTATTCCAAAAAGCGCCGGTTGCTGCCGACCAATCAAGTTCGAGCTTCAGCTTTGTCATGCTGTCAATCAACGGTTACGCGCACAGCAAGCAAGCCCATGCAGAGGTGGGCGAGCTACGCACTACGCAACCGCGCACACATTTGTTTTGCTTGTGGAGGAGAGATCATCAGGGCTCAGCAACTTACAGAAAAGTTACCAATCCCACGGCTTGTCAGGCCAAGAGACTGCAGGACGTTTTTTGGCTCGGGGTGCTCGCGTCGCTCCCCGACCACGGCCTCCATAGCCCGCCTGCGGGCTTCGTTTAGATGCCGTGGTCGGGGTGCTCGCGTCGCTCCCCGACCACGGCCTCCATAGCCTGCCTGACGGCTTCGTTTAGATGCCCGACCTCTGGAGGAAGATGTATGCAATTCTGAACTCTAGATAGAAATAAATAAACAATGTAACACATATACACGCGTAAATGCACTAAGTTTGATAAACAACGTCATTGAGAGGGGTACACAAGTGTAATCACATATTGAAACTTTACTCGTTCGTCCTAGCAGATTCATGTTATTTTGGTATTAGGACAAGTTAGACTCAATACAGCATTCTAACGTAATTCCTTTATTATTTACTAAATGTACTAAATGCAGAAGAGGGGAAAACAGCAAAACAGGCCATATGCTGCAGCACTCTGGGCACTTCTCTTATGTACTGCGCGCGTGCACAAATAAAGGGGCGAAATCAGAGGGAGGGACGGTGGGACCAACAGCGTTTTGGGAGACGCTACGATTCAAACTCCGGACAGCAGCTTTAAGCAGGACAAAAACATCACAACTGGATGACAGCTACATATCCTCCTTAATACTGTATCACTGGGACATAGGCTTATGGTGTCTAATGTGTTTATTAGACACAAAGCAACCATCATCTGTTAGCTTTACCAGCTCCTTAGATACATCTCTATCTCTAATTTTAGCAATAAACCTGCTGTTAACAGAGTTTCTTAAAACAGTAATGTGTGGTTATTCTACCAGAGGCCCTGGTCATATTCCTTATTGTTTTTTGGTGTTAAATGAGGAAGAAAAAAGCAGGACAATAGTGAATCATGCAGTTGCTGCAGATTTGTCAGGTGTACATCCATGATGCGAATCTCCTGTTACACCACATCCCAAAGGTACTCTATTGAATTGACATCTGGTGACTGTGGAGGCCATTGGGGCACAGTGAACTTATTGTCATGTTCAAGAAACTAGTTTGTGCCATGGTGCGTAATCCTCCTGGAGGTAAAATCAGAGGATGGGTACAATATGGTCATAAAGGGATGGATATGGTTAGCAACAATACTCAGTACCAGCCAATACCACCACCAGCCTGAACCACTGCTACAAGGCAGGATGGATCCAGGCTTTCTTGTTGTTTATGCCTCATTCTGACACTACAATCAGAATGTGGTAACAGAAATTGACCAGGCAATGTCTTTCCGATCTTCTACTCACTGTACAATTTTGATGAGTCAATGCCAACTGTAGCCTTAGTTTTCTGTTCTTAGCTGACAGAACAGACACCTTGTGTGGTCTTCTGCTGCTGTAGCCCTTTTGCTTCAAAATTCAATATGTTGTGTATTCAGAGATGGTCTTTGGCATACTTTGTTACGAGTGGCTATTTGAGTTATTGTTGCCTTTCTATTATTTCCAACCAGTCTGCCCATTTTCCGCTGACATCACCAAAGCATTTTCACATAGAAAACTGCCACTCACTTGATATTTTCTCTTTTTCAGGCCATTCTCTGTAAATTCTAGAGATGGTTGTGCGTGAAAATCCCAGTAGATCAGCAGTTTCTGAAATACTCAGACCAGCCCATTTGACACCAATAGCCATGCCATGTTCACCGTGAGTTAAATTATGTCTCCCCCACTCTAATGCTCAAGTTAAACTTCAGCAGTTTGTCTGCATCATATCTATATACATAAGTGCATTGAGGTGCTGCCATAATTACCTCCGCCAGGAGATTATGTAATCATTGGAGTTTGTTTGTCTGTTAACAGCATAACTCAAAAAGTCATGGACAGATTTTCACCAAATTTTTACAGAATGTCCGGAAGAGCAAAAGTAACAATCGATTAGATTTTGGAGGTGATCCGGATCACCCTCTGGATCCAGGATTTTTTTTGAAGGACTCTGAACAATTGAGAGATGGCCTGGCGGCAAATAACTCCACTAAACTTTTGCTGAATATCGGTCATACTCAACATTTTGTTAAACTAAATTCAAAGTCAATGTTTTAAAAAGCTATTTTCCAAATTATATTAATATATTGTAAATAGAGTGTTCTCATGAATTTTAGGTTTCACTTTTCATTGCAGGAGAAGCTTAGTGTCACAACACTGGAAATGAAACTGAAAGCAGTTTACCTGCTATGAAATGTCAGTAGTCAATAGCGTCTGGTTTAACACTCAGTCCAACCAGAAAAGAAAAGAGCAAGAATTACATGTAAATTCTTGCTAAACTAAGTGGTTCTTGAATTCTGCTGCCATACTTACTACTTCTGCATCATTCAGCCATGGCTAACTTAGTATAAAATATCAAAAACACACTTATGCTAACGTTGTTGTGGAATAGACCAAGGGTCGGCAACCTTTAACACTCAAAGAGCCATTTTGACCCGTTTCCCACAGAAAAGAAAACACCGGGAGCCGCAAAATCCTTGTGGAATTTAAAATGAAGACAACACTGCATATATCACTTTTTACCTCTATGCCCTTGTTAATTTTGACCAGGCGTAAACTAACCGTGACGTCACCCGTTGGTTTCAACGCCGAGAAAATGAAGCCCGGATTTTGCTACTTCCTGCTCACCGTTTTGGATTTTTTGGAGCCAGTGACGTAAAAAGCGTCATCAAACAGACTGGACCGGAGAGCAACTAGGGGCAGGATTGGCTGAGGACTCTCTTATCCCGCCCACATTTTACCGCAGAGGCTTCTGTTGCTGTCTATCAAGTATAGCCACGCCCCCTGGCTCCGCCAACTTTAACGATTTATTTAAAATTCAGTATTGATTTATTTTAAGATCGGCCACCTGATCTCTCATTTTGACCATGAAAACTAAAGGGAAAAAAATCCTAAGCTGTAGAAAATCATTCTATCAAATTTTATTTTTTCCAAAAATGAATTGGGGTCTATGGAGCAAAAGCTTTTTGGAGCCAACCCTAGCAGACGGCGTGATATTGCAAGTTTTTGACACTTCCGGGTTGGCTTCAATTCTGGAGCCAGATGCTATGTCCACTATTTATACAGTCTATGATTTTGACTAATTAATTAATAAAAAAATAATGCATTAAAAAATAATGTATTTAACCGCACCTTTCTCAGTTTCCAAATTTCTGGCACACCGATAACACTGATGAACACTCCAGCCAGGTAGGTAGCGCTAATGAACCTAAAGTCTGTTTTCCAGCCGTGAAGAAGATTCACAGGATGCACTGTCAGCGCACAACAAAGTTTGGTGAACAGTGATTGAAGACGAGAACACTCTGAGTTTGTTGAGCAGAAAGTTTCTTTTAAAAATCTTCCTGATGGCAGCTTGGATAAAAACATGGTTATTTGGAAATTGTGCAACAAATACTTTTCAGATCACCGCAGCACTTCAAGCCGGTGTATCCATCCCATAACAGACCACTTTGAGATGTTAAAGGTGCTTGAGTATACAAAAAGCTTTAAAATATTGAATATAATCGCTATACATGAACTTTGAGTTTGCAGTAATCTGTAAATGTAGTAGACAGTTCAGTCATCAACCAAAACTTATTTAAATTGAAAAACTTTGCTAATTATGTCAGATATTTCTATTTGATGCCATCAGTCGTGATTAATTAATTACAAAGCCTCTAATTAGATAGGTTAATTCTTTAATTGTGTCCTACCACTAATATTTATCTTACCTGGTTAATGTAATTTTTGCTCCTGGACCTCACATGTTACGTAATGTTAGCTGAAAATCAATATTTTGCGAATGTCTATTTAACTTGTAAAATCTATTATGAGTTATCTTCAGCTAATAACTTTTCTCCGGTAAGTCGCTGCCCTATTTTTCCAAGACGACACTCCTCTGACTCTCTGACCTGCTGCCTGGATGCTGGATGTGACATCGAGCCATGCTCTCGCAAGTAACGTCGTATTAACCTGACGTATCAAAGAGTAGATCCTGAGCAAGACAATTATCCGTAGTTTACCTTAGTACTCACGAGTACCCGACACAGTGCAGGACTCTGCTGTGAAGGCGGAGACGTGCGGCGGTGGTGTATTTGCGACAATAAAAAAGAAAGAAATTTTAAGGAGCGACGGCTAGGATTTAGGAATGGTGGCCCACTGCTGCTGAGTGAATGTAGAGCAAACACTGGGATCCGAAGATCAACAGGACTCCAAATGACTACACGCAGGCGGCGAGTGTCGGAGATTGACGGCTGGGACGCCTATTTTGACGGACAAAAATTAAGAGTTTTTTTTTTATTTTACGATTGCCATAATCACCATAGTCTTCAAATTTAGAATTAAATTTTAAAAATTAACAATCTAAAATAAAAGAAATTTTAATTCGATAGCCTGCTGATTATCTATTTTCCAACCCGACCCCTGGAATAGACTTAGATGGCTTTATTAATCCATCTATCCATCCATTCTCTATATACCGCTTTATCCTCACTAGGGTCGTGGGGGGTGCTGGAGCCTATCCCAGCTGACTCGGGCGAAGGCAGGGGACACCCTGGACAGGTCGCCAGTCTGTTGCAGGGCTACATACATAGACGAACAATCACACTCGCATTCACACCTACGGGCAATTTAGAGTAGTCAATTAACCTCAGCATGTTTTTGGACTGTGGGAGGAAGCCGGAGTGCCCGGAGGAAACCCACGCATGCTCAGGGAGAACATGCAAACTCCCTGCAGAAAGATCCCAGGCCCACCCCGGGATTCAAACCAGGGATCTTCTTGCTGCAAGGCAAAAGTGCTAACCACTAGTCCACTGAGCAGCCCGCTTTATTAATCCCCAGAGGGAAATTCAGTTGTTACAGCAGCATGAATATTCAATAAGGGGTCAACAAGACAACACAGAATACTGGGGTAGGATATAAAGTGAAGGTAAAATAAAATAAAATAAGATAAAAAAATATATGTAGGCAATGTAATATAGAAAAAATCCACAGATTATACAAGAGTAATGCAGAAATGTGAAAATGATAATGTGCTAGATGTGCAAATGACATGAGTAGGTGCAGACAAGTTCACAGATATAATGAATGACATTAGAATGTACAGTATCTCGTATGTACAGTGGTATTGGCAGAGGTACAGAATCCTTTTTTGCTCTGCCAGACGCAGATGCATTGAAAAGTCTTGTTGCTGTGGGAAGGAATAACCTCCAGTACCGTTCTTTGGTGCAGCAGGGTTACATCAGTCTGTTGCTGAAGCTGCTCCTCAGATTGTCCACAGTTTTATGGAGGGGGTGGGAGGTGTTGTCCATGATGGCTAGCAGTTTGGTCAGCATCCTCTGGTTCACCACATCCTCTAGTGTGGCCAGCTGACAGCCAACCACAGACTGATAGAACATCAGGAGCATGTGGTTACAAACACTGAAGGACCTGAGCCTCCTGAGGAAGTAGAGCCAGCTCAGGTCCTTCTTATAGACAGCCTCAGCCTACTTTAAAATCCTTAGAGTAACTACATCTTTAATCCATCCTAAAATATCAACATCTGGCATCATGTCGGCAATATTTTTCAACTGTGACATTAGTATAACTCATCTTTCGTGGTGTAGTTGCAGTGCTGTCCGTTCTGGTACTGATTCATTTTTTCATTTTTGCTGATTAGTTTACATCAGATTTAGTTACAGTTCTCCTGCAAATGGAGACAAAAATTTTAGCTCACACCATCAAACATTTCCATTTCTGTCATATGTCTATAAATGCCAGTTAGCCCTTCACACACATTTGTTTTATTTGCCATGCTTCACCCTCCCTTCATCATCTTCTGCCTCCTTTCTCCTCCCTCTCCTCTTAGATTGGGGCCTGCCAGCCTGCTAGCTGCTGCTGATCCTCAGCAAAGCCTTCTCCAGAATCACAGCTACTCGCCTAATGTCTAATCAACATCACACTTAGTATTCTCACTTAACAAACAATCGTGCATGTCTCATTGGTGATGTGGTCCTTGATTGTGAATTGTAAGCTGTGCAGCTGGAGCGAAAATGTCCTACAAAAGTTTCAGTCCACTGGTGCGGAACAATTGGGCAGTGACAGGGACATAAAAAAGGTTATCTAGAACTTTAGTGGTTGCATGTTATCTTTGTCTTGCGCTGGACTTGGATTATCAGCAAAAGAATGTTATACTAGCCTCCGAATACCCCATAGTGGTCAAATATCTAGTGCTTGGTTTTTCACAAAGCTACCTTCCCCTGATGATTCTAAATATTGTCCTTTTCAGTATGTTTTTTTCCTCCATCTTATCTCCTCTGCTTTCTTGCTTACTGTGCCGTCACTGCTCTGTTTTGCCCTCTTGACTGTATCTTTCTTTGTTTTAGTGACTCCAAATATCTTTCCTTGCACACATGCTCACACACAAACACACTGATTTAGTAATGTAATCCTTATCATCCACTCTCTCATCTCCAACCACACATTCTGTTCAATAGACCATAATAGGATAGAGGTGTTGACGTCAGCCACCATTGAGAGAACATTGTGATGTGTTCCTCCTTTTGTGCAATCTCTCCACTGCCTCGCCTGCTATGAACAGACAAGGGTGAAATTTATTCGCTCTTCTTTTGTCTTACAGTGTCTGCTATTCATGGCAGGGAGAGCCCTCCAGTTTTCCATTCAGTTCCTCTACTTCATTTTTTTTGGTTATGAAGATGCTCCTTACTGCAGATGAAACCTTGATGGTTTTCATCATCAGCATTGTTCTTTACATCTGTTTCGCTGACCGCAGTAAAAAGATCTCTAACAGGAAAAAAAGCACCAAAAACAGCATCAGCACTGACTGAAAGTGGCTCCTTTAGCCTTGACGAAAGGATAATTTGTTAAAGATGACACTTTGAGGTAAAACACATCTTGAATTTGAAGTTTGCAGTGACATCATTTCAAAAGCCCTTCATGGGATATGTAACATTGCTTGCTATTAAAGTGATTCCAGAATTCCAGCATTTGTCATTTTACATTAATCTTCTTCAAAGTTTTATTCAGACATACAACAGAGAGAAGACACGAAACAGTGAGTCACAGTACACAAGTGATTGCCATTGTAATTTTGTATGTGTACATTCAGAGTTCTGCTGTGTTAAAAATGTTTTTCATGTTACTAGATCCATTTGAACAACACGGTCACTTCAACTTTCACAGAACAGTGACCAGTGTGCTTGTTCAGACAGGAAACCTGCACGTTCAGATATTGTCAGATTAGTAGAACGGGACACATGTCTGAAAGGAGCAACATTTAGTGTAGCAATGTGATGTGTTCAAGATGTGATGCAGTTTAACTGTTTTTCCTTCAGTCTCAAGTGTCATACATTCTAGAATGAGGCAAAGCTGCCTTTTGGAGATTAAATAGCCTCCTTTTTGCAAAGCTGCAGTAAGGCTGCAGTGAAGTAAGCTGTCCACGAGAGATTCATTCAGGACAGGTCACTGGACTTAATCGTTGGCAGGATCAAGATATGACCTGTGATATACTGCTTTCTGAAGCAGTATGCAGACTGCAGCTGTACTGTTTAGCTGTGCAAACAAAATTTGATTTTTTTTAAAAAAGTGAGTTGCCTCTGATATCAACAAGGAACACTGCTGGGAATTCCTACTAAATTCATACAGACACAACTCTTCTTGGTCTTTTGATTAACATAGATGTTACCTTATCATGTAGTGTAAAAGCTAAAAGTCTGTCATCATAGAGAGGGGCATTGTACAAGAGAGTCTAATCGTGTACATTTTAGGAGAAAATCTTCTTAAAATAAGTCAAAGTGTTGCTCTCAGTCACATAAATGTTCCGTGACTGAAGTGCATTTTCAGGTGTAATTTCAAGTGTGTCCAATTCAGACAAAATGGTGGCCAGACATAATACACAATTATTATGAATATTATCACAACACAAGTACTGCTTGCAAAATGTGTTGTTTTTAGGTCCGATGGACTTAATTAACACTTGACCTTGTGGCTATATCAACTGCTAACATGTAAAATATACTCCCTACTGCTTTTAACTGCAAATGACAAGAAACAATACAGGCCTGACGGGAATCTTACCAAACTCTCCCAGCTTTCCACTGCTGTTCTATTCATTGAGTGACTGAAGCCAGTTTCCTCTGGTCCACTTCTCCTGTCACCAACTGGAAATTTCAGTCATTTAGATTAACCACGAGAAACAGACAGTATATAAACCAAAAATACCTCTAGAATGAGGGTTATAATTCCTAGTCCATTAAAGAAAACAAAACATTGTTCTCATTTGCTGCTGGAATATGCTGGCAGTTCAGTAAACTAAACTGATTACTCCTGATGTAGTTTCAGTTGGAAAGAGATGCACCATGGCTCCACAGAAAGTGTATTAGTTTGAATCTCAGCTCAAATCTTACTTGTGCTATAATCCACTACACATGACTCAAAGTGCATTTTTATGCTCCAAGTCTGTTTCTCTGTGTTTTACAAGGGCAGCTACAGTGATTATGTTCTGACCACTTCCAACACTCCACTGGAAGACAATTTAAGCTCTTGCTTTGCTAAAGTGCTACTCATTCTACACCTCCTGTTTAGATACAACCTACAACTTAAATATCCGTCTTCCAGAAATGGATGCATTTAAGTGAAAATCAGACTGAACTCAAAACATCACACATAAATGTCCAGTCCATTTGAAGCCCTGGGGAAGGCTTTCAGCACAGAGTCATTCTCAGCCACAGCCAGTGTGATCTGACAATCAAGCAGGTCATTGTCCTGGTCTTGGGAGCCCCGTGGAATGACAGACAAAATCCAGGCAATGATGGTGTGATGATGGATACCTGGAATCACGTAAAACAGAAAATTACGTAGAAAGTCTAAATATATGCTGCAGTGGGTTTAATTAAAGTAGGTGGAAGGTAGAACTAAAATGAATGGGCTAAATAAATGTAGCCCAGGTGTAGTGATTGAAACCAGTGGTTGGCCTGTAACAGACTGGTTTCACTGGACACAATGGAGACCAAAGATGCCAGTCCAAATCGTACTTTATTCAAGCTGTCAAACTGGCAAAATAAATCCACACTGTCTTTATCCTTAAATGCACACCTCAGATCTCAATGGCAATGGCACTATATTGCATCTTGTATAATTCAGTCATTAAATTCAACTAACTCCTTAGACCTTTATCTATTTTATAGTTTCACCCTGAAAAACACTCCCAAAATAAGTCAGAAACAGCTAGAACACAGTGAGGTTAAATGACTGTGGATTCTATGGATCAGAGACCCATTAAAGAATTTCTCCTTGTCCTTATCTCCATGCCCAATGTTAAATATATCTACAGTGATGTTGTTGAATCCATAGCTTTAAATGGCATTACTTGCATTTTTATTACTGATACAACTTGATAGTTGTCCAGAAGCCCCCAGGGTGTCAGGGTTGTCATTCTGTCATATGAATCTTCTCCACTGTGTCAAAATGGTAACGCTTGGTAACTCTGGTTATACCTGTTGCTGTGGCCAAAAGATGTGCATAATCATCATGCTATGAATAGGTGCTGAGCACAATTTTTAGGAGCCAAATACTTTTGTCCCACACTTCAGATCACTTCCATTCAGATTTTCACCCTGAAGATGTAGAACTCCGCATTGACACTCTAACCCTGGGGAATGAATTCATGTTGTTGAATGTTCAAGAAATCAACTATTTTCTTTGAACTATCCTTGCGTGATGTACCTTCTTGAGTCTTGGAAACTGAGTGACGTCTAAGTCAAGTCTAAGTGATGATTCTCTGCATGGAGGTTGGACCTGTCCTGACAAAGAAGATGATGTCTGACCGCAGCTCCAATCTGAGATCAATGGTGAAATTGTAAATGCATACTCACAAAAAATGTGTGTAGCAAAGCACCGCAGCATTTTAAACAGACTTGTGAATTATTTTTTGGTGACTTCTATTAGACATTGAAGTACAATGCCCAAAACATATCTTTGAGGGATTTGAATGTAATTAGCCTTAAACGTGTTTTCAATGAGCGTAAAATGAAGTGCAAACTCAGGGAAACATTTCTGAATATGAAGTACTTTTACAAGTGTAATGTTAACAGTGTTAGAGACAGTGATCTCATCTGATGAATGTACAATTCAAACTGGGTTTTTAAACACGAGAAGCTCAATCTTTGTCTGAGTTAGTGAGTGCAAACCTGTGGGTGCTTGGAACCCAACATCCATTCCCATCTCCACCCCAGTGCCTGATGGAGTATTGCTATCCCATCTTTCTTATGTGTTACTTTTCAATTTATAGCAGAGAAGCAGAGTCTGGTCCCTGCCGTCCTTTTGTAAAGGAGATGATGGGAGTGAAAGGAAGATGGGATGGAAGGGTGAACGAAATAATTGACACTGACAGAGAGCAGTCAGCGTTGATTAGTTCAGCCTTGGTAAGCAGTTCATTAGCAGCCTGGGTTAGAGGGGAATGGCAGTCGAGAATAAAAGATAGTGGAATGTACAAGATGTGCAGAGACACTCATGGAGACACTATATCTGAGGACTGATAACTAAAACTGCATTTTGGCACCTTGGTGAACTTAAGTGATCAGAAAATAGTCTGTGACATTTACTTACAGTGACCATCTAAAAGTTTTTTCAAGGAACCAAATACTTTTCATGTTATTTAACATGACTTCAACAACCTACCAGCAGCATGTCATGTTTCTGGGAATGGCACAGACATGATAAGAAGAGAGACAAAACATAGCTCCACTGACATTTGTCTTATATCCCATTAACACCTGGCATTAACATGTGGTCTGCATCACTGACTTATCTGGGTTTGGAAAAACACACGTTAATGCAACATGTAAATGCACACAGGACACACTGGAATCAGGGTAACCACAACATATTTGCAAATGTACAGGCTTGCTATACAGCAAACCAAATACCTAAGGAAAACCTCAGTTCAAAGGCCATCTAACACTGATGTTTTTCTACAAACTCAAGGAACCCAACACTAGCCACAGGTAGTGACATTAACATTAGCAATGAGGAAAAGTTATAGACCATGACTGCCTGCTTACCTAATTGATTTGCTTACTAAAATATGAACAGGGATGAACAAGACCACAGGAATGCAGTGAAATACAAAATGTAAAAGGCAATGATCCAAAGATCAGATGTGAGTGTCCAGATAGTTTGATTCACTGAGTGTAGACTGCACATATAAGCCTGCCATAAGCCATACATTTCATATGGCTTTCTCCATACCTCCCAGTGTCTGCATGTTACTGTTTTCAAAATCTCATTTTTACGGGAAACAACAACGACCCTAAGGCTAGCAACCTACCACACTGAAACTTTTAAATGTTGTCAAGATTTGAATCGTGTAGTCAGGTGGCCAGGCCAGTTGTTGTCAAAGAAATGTCCATTTTAATCACAGTTCCTGCCTCCTCTGTCACTATTTTAGGGAACACCAAACCACATCCTTCATTTAGCGCTGATCAGTCCAATTATAGTAACAAGTATCCAGATAAAGTTTCCTAAAATGTTTGTCATTTCCATAGAATGGATGTAAAGATGGATGTACCATACATCAGGCATTAGTTTGCATTGGAACCAATTTTAAGCCTAGTAGATGGGTTTATGATTAACCATATCAATGCCATTAGGAAGCAGGACCTTTCAGATATGGATAGTGGGACTGAACTGTGGTAGTGACTCTTGAAACCTGATTGGGGCGTACAGCATCACTGGAACATCAGCCAATGGGAAAGGTACACTGTCTACTAAATGCTAACATTTACTTTACTATAAAGGTGGATACCAGATTCCCAAGAGAGTTTGTTGCTGTAGAACAATTACCTCAAGATCAAGGCGACTGAAAATCTCTTTTAACCTTCTACTGGGAACACTTTCAGATATTTTTGCACTATGTGTCAACTATGTTCGATTCTGTGTTCTTCTCCAATTCTCCAATTCTCCAATTTCATTTGGCAGACACTTTTGTCCAAAGTGACGTACAACCCAAGCAAGAATTCAGACATAAGGAAAAAACCTGTAGTAAGTGCAAAAAGTGCTTCAAGTGTGATTGGTCAAAGGTGTTGCTATCAAGTTGCAGAAGAATTGCCCCCCCCCCCCCCTTCCTTTTTTTTCAACTTTGTCAGCGCTAAATAAGTGCTGGGTTTTGGACCACCTGACTTATTCTACCCCTAAGTCAGATTAAGTGCCTAGGTGTTGTCTGAACAATTGAGTCTTCAATTGTCTCTTAAAAGTAGAAAGGGACTCAGCAGAATGCACAGAGTTTGGTCATTTGTTCCACCATTTGGGAACAACAGAGGAGAAGAGTCTGGCTAGAGATATCGAGCCGTGCTGGGCTGGAAGCACCAGGCGTCTCTCACATGCAGAGCGAAGTGGGCGTGAAGGGGAGTAGACCTGGATCAGGGAATCCAGGTAGGCTGGGGCCGTTCTTGTAAATGTTTTGTAAGCCAGGAGGAGAGTTTTGAATTTGATTCTGGCTGCAACTGGAAGCCAGTGAAGGGAGATAAACAGGGGAGTGACATGAGCTCTTTTGGGCTGGTTGAAGACCAGACGTGCTGCTGCATTCTGGATCATCTGTAGAGGTTCTTAGGCTTTATTTACCAACTCAACCTCACATCTTTACAACATGACCCTATGTTGTGGTCAGTTGTCACTGTTTGCATGTGGTCTGAGAACACTCTGTTCAGGAGACTCCAAAGCTGTTCGTGGTGTTTAATGCTTTCTGAAGAACATCACTGCCTTTGAATTTCATCACCAGTAGCACATTTAATAAAGCATGCTCTCTTTGAATCCTCTTCCCTTAGCCCCTCTTTTTATTTCCTTTTTTGTCAATTTTTTTGTCAGTAGTAGCAGATTTAATACCTGAATTTGTGTAATTAAGTTCAGTCTTTTATATGAACAAATATTTGCTTACAGCAACCCTTGCGCAGATGACACTGTCTACTTTTTCTTTTACTTTAACTACATACCACAGCTGCCCTCACAAGGTTTAATGCAGTATACATAAAACTGGGACATACTAATTCATCATATAATTACGCTTTAAACTTTGACCGTTGCAGTCTGCAGGGTGAACTGAGCTGTCAGCTGTCTTGGTGTAGCTGCAGAGAGGACTGTAATTCAGAATGGTCAAAAAAGCAAACTGGCTTACGTACTGTAAAATTCAAGTGGATGTAATAGGACATTAAGGTATGTCTTGACATCTTACATTTGGGATGCTATATAGCAGGAGCATGGTAGCTTGAGACTGCAGTCACTGTTTTTAAAACAAGACTGCCATACGTGCAACAAAGAAATCATCTATTAATATATAGCATTTAAAAAATATATATATAAACTGAAGCAGATTATTTCACATTCTTGCCAAACTAATAAAACGGGCAAAGGTTAAAACTAAAAATTAATGTGAAAAAATAATAGGTTTGTACTGAATATCCATAGCCTTTAGGGTTTTCCCATATGCAGCACACTCCAGGGGCTGAATTTTCAAAATTGCTTTTAAAACATATAGTTAGAAAATAGAGTGGAAAACAAAAAGTGCCTGGGAGGGAAAATGTAACAAAAAACATCTGGAGATCAAGGCAAAAATGGTTATTCTAAAAATTCAACAAAATAAGAATACAAGTGTAGCAGAAAGTGTAGAAATGGCAGAAACTACACTTTGTCATTAAAATTACGCTCGTTAATTTAGGGGCACCATCCTCAGCTTGTTTGAGGAAATTATCAATTTAAGGCAAGTCTGAAAGAGATTTTGATTAAAATGAAGTTGATCAGTCTCATTCTGAAAGTCGTAAACACTGATTTCATTGACCTCCAGTTCTCAAAAGAAGAAAAATACGCGTAGAACCGATGATTATTATACACAAACATTTATTCACTAATACTACAAACAATAAACAACAATGACATGACAACAACAGACAGTGAATAAATGAATGAATAAATGCAGATAAACTAATGAACTGTGATCGTCACTGGAAGCAGTTGGTAGAAGGTGATGAATTTAGAATGACTTTGAAAACTGGAAAACCAATTGTAATTTATAATTCACCCATTTAACAAAAGGAATGTGATACTTGCATAGCCTGTGTAGTAGTGGAAGGAGGCTGCTGTAGGATGAGTTGGTTCAGAAACAGAGACAAGGAGGAGCTTTGGCAGATTTGCATTGAAAACTGTGCCAAAGAAAAACAAGAAGAGTCAAAGCTCATAGTTATCAAGAAAATATTTGCGATGTTGTAGTTCTTAAATAATTCAGAATAATTGCATTCTTCGAAGAGTCAATTTTTCTAAGATCCTTTGTTACAAACCCATTCTTACAAGCCCAGTTACAAAACCAAGTTGAATTGTTGTAAAAGCCCAAGTTACATTCTTTTTTTTTTTGAAATTCTCTTTTTATTCCATAAAGATGTCAGCAGATACACATTTTTTTTTTTTTTTTTACAAATGTACATTGCAAACTATTTTTCAATTTTATACATGGACAGACATACACATGTATAAAAATAATATATAAAAAATAGAACATATACATACACACCAGGAAAAGAAGAACTGGCAAGACAAAAAAAGGATCCAAAAAACCACAACACAGCAAAAACAAATAAACCTGTGTAGCAGAGAACCAGGGGCATCGCATTACAACTTAAATTATGTCATTTAAAGTCTGATCTGTGTGGGCTGATAAACTCAGTCCAACCATTCCAACATTTCTTAAACATATCTGTTTTGAGTCTCAGTGCAAATGTTACTTTCTCCATTACATAAATATCATAAACCACATTAAACCAGTCTTCTATAGAGGGTGGGTCTTCACATAGCCATATTTTTTGTAATGGCTTTTTTGCTGGCAACCAGCAGAATTCAAGACAAGCACACACGTGGACAAAATTGTTGGTACCCCTCAGTTAAAGAAGGAAAAACCCACAATTCTCACTGAAATCACTTGAAACTCACAAAAGTAACAATAAATAAAAATTTATTGAAAATTAAATAATCAAAAACAGCCATTACTTTTGAATTGTTGATTAACATAATTATTTAAAAAAACAAACTAATGAAACAGGCCTGGACAAAAATGATGGTACCTCTATAAAAGATTGAAAACTATTTGACCAGAGTGACATGATTAACTCAGGTGTGTCATTTAATTGACATCACAGGTGTTTCCAAACTCATAATCAGTCAGTCTGCCTATTTAAAGGGAGACAAGTAGTCACCCTGCTGTTTGGTGAAAAGCTGTGTACCACACTGAACATGGACAACAGAAAGCGAAGGAGAGAATTGTCCCAGGACATCCGAAAAAAAATTATAGACAAACATCTTAAAGGTAAAGGCTATAAGACCATCTCTAAACAGCTTGAAGTTCCTGTGACAACAGTGGCTCATATTATTCAGAAGTTCAAGACCCACGGGACAGTAGCCAACCTCCCTGGACGTGGCCGCAAGAGGAAAATTGATGACAAATTGAAGAGACGGATCGTTGGAATTGTATCCAAAGAGCCCAGAGCAACCTCCAAAGAAATTAAAGGTGAACTCCAAGGCCAAGGTACATCAGTGTCAGATCGCACCATTCGTCGTTGTTTGAGCCAAAGTGGACTTCATGGGAGACGACCAAGGAGGACACCACTGCTGAAAAAAACTCATAAAAAAGCCAGACTGGAATTTGCAAAAATGCATGTTGACAAGCCACAAAGCTTCTGGGAGAATGTCCTTTGGACAGATGAGACCAAACGGGAGCTTTTTGGTAAGGCACATCAACTCTATGTTCATAGACTCAAAAACCAAGCATACGAAGAAAAGAACACTGTCCCTACGGTGAAACATGGAGGAGGCTCAGTAATGTTTTGGGGCTGCTTTGCTGCATCTGGCACAGGGTGTCTTGAAAGTGTGCAAGGTACGATGAAATCTGAAGACTATCAAGGCATTCTGGAGAGAAATGTGCTGCCTAGTGTCAGAAAGCTTGGTCTCAGTCGCAGGTCATGGGTCTTCCAACAGGACAACGATCCAAAACACACAGCCAAAAACACCCAAGAATGGCTGAGAGAAAAGCGTTGGACTATTCTAAAGTGGCCTTCTATGAGCCCAGATCTGAATCCCATTGAACATATGTGGAAGGAGCTGAAACATGCCATTTGGAGAAGACACCCATCAAACCTGAGACAACTGGAGCTGTTTGCTCATGAGGAGTGGGCCAAAATACCTGTTGACAGCTGCAGAACGCTCATTGATAATACAGAAATCGTTTAATTGCAGTGATTGCCTCAAAAGGTTGTGCAACAAAATATTAAGTTATGGGTACCATCATTTTTGTCCAGCCCTATTTCATTAGTTTGTTTTTTTAAATAATTATGTTAATCAACAATTCAAAAGTGATGGCTGATTTTGATTATTTAATTTTCAATAAATTTTTATTTATTGTTACTTTTGTGAGTTTCAAGTGATTTCAGTGAGAATTGTGGGTTTTTCCTTCTTTAACTGAGGGGTACCAACAATTTTGTCCACGTGTGTATATCTTAGGGTAACCAATGACTTGTGGTGGAGTCTTACCAAAGTAAAAAACCTGGAAACAAAGTTCAATCTTGATTCTTAAAACCTTCTCCATGTTATCTCTGATCATCTTTCAGAAGTTGTGAATCCTAGGACACCCCCAAAACACATGATGATGGTTCGCCCCCAAATTTCCACATCCTCTAAAGCAAGTAGCCTCCCTCTCCTTGAATCGTTTCTGAGCTGGTGTTATAAAGAATCTGAGCATATTCTTCCAGTTAAACTCTCTCCAAGACAGTGAACTGGTTGTCCAAGTTACATTCTTAATAAAGCAAAGTTTTTCAAAAGCCCTCAAAAAGCCAAGTTGCATTCCAGTGAGTTTCCTCTTTATAGAAAGTTTTGGAGCCACATTCAAATAGCATCTAGCCAATCATGGATGTGTTCCCCCCAAGAGGTGGTGTTGAGCTTCACTGTCCAGGAGAGGTCAGAGGCCAAATACCTTCATAACTTACTCTTAGTTCATTTCTTAAATGTAGAATTCCAATTGTTCAATATTTATGGTGATCACAGATCTGAAATCTTCTTTTCTTTTTTCCTTTTGGCTTTTCCCTTCAGGGGTCGCCACAGCGAATCAATTGCCTCCATCTAACCCTGTCTGCTGCATCTTCTTCTCTCACACCAACTACCTTCATGTCCTCTTTAACCACATCCATAAACCTCCTGTTTGGTCTTCCTCTAGGCCTCCTGCCTGGCAGTGGGAAACTCAGCATCCTTCTACCAATATATTCACTCTCTCTCCTCTGGACATGTCCAAACCATCTCAGTCTGGTCTCTCTGACTTTATCTCCAAAGCCTCTAACATGTGCTGTCCCTCTGATGTACTCATTCCTGATCCTATCCATCCTGGTCACTCCCAAAGAGAACCTCAGCATCTTCAGTTCTGCTACCTCCAGCTCTGCCTCCTGTCTTTTCCTCAGGGACACTGTCTCCAGACCAAACAACATGGCTGGTCTCACCACAGTTTTGTAAACCTTTGATTTCATTTTAGCTGAAACTCTTCTATCACACATCACACCTGACACTTTTCTCCAGCCGTTCCAGCCTGCCTGTACACGCTTCTTCACCTCTTTTCCACACTCGCCATTGCTCTGGACTGTTGACCCTAAGTACTTAAAATCCTCCACCTTCTTGATCTCTTCTCCCTGTAACCTCACTCTTCCACTTGGGTCCCTCTCATTCACACACAGATACTCCGTCTTGCTGCGGCTAACCTTCATTCCTCTCCTTTCCAGGGCAAACCTCCATGCCTCGAGCTTCTCCTCCACCTGTTCCCTGCTCTCACTACAGATCACAATGTCATCTGCAAACATCATAGTCTATGGAGACTCCTGTCTAACCTCGTCTGTCATCCTGTCCATCACCATAGCAAACAAGAAGGGGTTCAGAGCTGATCCCTGATGTAGTCCCACCTCCACCTTGAACTCTTCTGTCACACCTACAGCACACCTCACCACTGTCTTACAGTCCTCATACATGTCCTGCACAACTCTAACATACTTCTCTGCCACTCCAGACTTCCTCATACAAAACCACAGTTCCTCTCTGGGCACCCTGACATAAGCTTTCTCCAGATCTACAAAGACACAATGCAGCTCCTTCTGACCTTCTCTGTACTTCTCTATCAACATCCTCAAAGCAAATATTACATCTGTTGTACTCTTTCTTGGCATGAAACCATACTGCTGCTCACAGATGTTCACCTCTGCCCTGAGCCTAGCTTCAACTACTCTTTCCCATAGCTTCATCGTGTGGCTCATCAGCTTTATTCCTCTGTAGTTGCCACAACTCTGCACATCTCCCTTGTTCTTAAAGATGGGCACCAGCACACTTATCCTCCATTCCTCGGGCATCTTCTCACTATCTAAGATCCTGTTGAACAACCCAGTCAGAAACTCTACTGCTACCTCTCCGAGACACTTCCATACCTCCACAGGTATATCATCAGGACCAAGTGCCTTTCCACTCTTCATCTCTTCAATGCCCTCCTCACTTCATCCTTACTAATCTTTGCTACTTCCTGGTCCACAACAGTCACCTTTTCTACTCTTCGTTCTCTCTAATTTTCCTCATTCATCAACTCTTCAAAGTACTCTTTCCATCTTCACATCACACTATTGGCACCTGTCAACACACTTCCATCCTTATCCTTTATCACCTAACCTGCTGCACGTCCTTCCCATCTCTGTCTCTCTGCTTTGCCAACTTATACAAGTCAGTCTCTCCCTTCTTGCTGTCCAACCTAACATACAAGTCATCGTAAGCCCCTTGTTTGGCCTTTGCCACCTCTACTTTCACCTTACGCTGCATCTCCCTGTACTCCTGTCTATTCTCTTCAGTCCTCTCAGTGTCCGACTTCTTCTTAGCTAACCTTTTTCTCTGGATCCACTCCTGCACCTCCTCATTCCACCACTAAGTCTCCTTATCTCCTTTCCTTCCAGATGACACACCAAGTACTCTCCGACCTGTCTCCTTGATCACATTTGCCGTAGTTGTCCAGTCATCTGGAAGCACCTCCTGACCATCCAAAGCCTGTCTCAACTCTTTCCTGAAAGTCATACAACACTCTTCCTTTTTCAGCTTCCACCATTTGGTCCTCTGCTCTGCCTTTGCCCTCTTCATCTTCTTCACCACCAGGGTCATTCTACACACCACCATCCTATGCTGTCTGGCTACACTCTCACCTACCACTAGTTTGCAGTCACTGATCTCCTTCAGATTACACGTCTGCACAAGATGTAGTCTACCTGTGTGCTCCTACCTCCACTCTTATAGGTCACCCTATGTTCCTGCCTCTTCTGGAAGAAAGTATTCACTACAGCCATTTCCATCCTTTTTGCAAAGTCAACCACCATCTGTCCTTCTGCATTCCTCTGCTGGATACCAAACCTGACCATGACCTCCTCATCATCTCTGTTTCCTGCACCAACATGTCCATTGAAGTCTGCACAAATGGCAACTCTCTCACTTCTAGGGATGCTCTGCATCACTTCATCAAGGTCCAACCAGAATTTATCCTCCTCCAGCTCACATCCTACCTGTGGCGCATACCCACTAACAACACTGAACATCACACCTTTGATTTCTAGCTTCAGGCTCATCACTCGATCTGACACTCTTTTTACCTCCAGGACATTCCTAACAAACTCCTCCTTCAAGATAACTCCTACTCCATTTCTCTTCCTATCTACACCATGATAGAACAACTTGAACCCTGCTCCTAAACTTCTAGCTTTACTACCTTTCCACCTGGTCTCCTGGACACACAGTATGTCCACCTTCCTCCTCTGCATCATGTCAACCAGCTCTCTACCTTTTTCTGTCATAGTTCCAACATTCAAAGTCCTACTCTCAGTCCTAGGCTCTTGGTGTTCCTCTTCTCTCTCTTCCTATGAACACACCTTCCTCCCCTCCTTCTTCGACCAACATTAGTCCATTTTCCACTGGCACCCTGTAGGTCGACAGCACCGATGGCGGTCGTTGTTAACCCGGGCCTCGACCGATCCGGTATGGAAGTCATACATTTGATTTGCATGTTTGATTTGGCCAAAGCTTTATGTCTGATGCCCTTCCTGCTACAACCCTCTGTATTTATCCGGGCTTGGGACCGGCACAATAAGATACTGGCTTGTGTCCCCTTGCGGCTACATTATCACAGATCTGAAATACACCAAATAAATGACTGAAATGACGCCAAGCACAATATGTTTGTCTCATATGGCTCTTGAGATAATAATAAAATGTGTAAACAGATGAATAAAATTACAGATTGTAGACTTTGCTTTTATCTAAACCTTAACATGGTTAAGATAAAAGCATATACATTCACTAATAAGAAGAAAAAGAAGACATAAGGAGAATTCATAGAGTAAAAAGTCTTTCTGTCTTTTTGGCTGTTGTCTGTGACAGAGAGAGAGAAGGGGATATTTGTGTATCATGTGTGTGCATCTTCTGCAGACACTTCAGATTGGATGTGTTCTTCTTCCATACTGGTACTGATCAACCTGGTATCAGAGACTGAGTCCAGATCATCACTCCGATGGTGCTGCATTTCCTTAATGTTCTGAGTTAAACTGTTCAATTCATTCCTTCATACGAAATTCTGCATGTTAGATATTGAAACGAGGAGGTCAGAATGCCAATCCTGCAGAGGTGTGGTTTTCTTCACAGTTGACACTTTATGACCCTTATCAGATTCTAGTGGAGGTAGGAGGCATCCTGTTGTCTCCACAAGTGCCATGAGTGGTCCTTTAGTGGTAAACATCTGATGAGCAGATGTTCCATGTGGAAGTGAATTTGTGGTTAGCTGTCTTCTGAAATGGTATCTTACCAAATTTACAGCTATGGGAGAGATTCTTTGGATCTTTGTCTGTTGCTCTGGAATGTTCTGCTCCTTAGTACACTGCAAAAGGGAAAACAAAATCAAGTCTAACAGAAACACAAGGAGACTTATAGGAAAGAATGCAGGCAGGCAAAGGGAGTTGAGCCCAGAGGCAGGGAACAGGAGGTGTGGAGGTAACTATCATATAAGTATGGAAAGAAATGATGCAAAACCTTCAGACATGTGCATGTATAATCCATCCTTCCTTTGTCTATACACTGATTAATCCTCACTAGGGTCACAAGGGGCTCAAGTTTACCCCAGCTGACTCAGGGTGAGAACAGGGGACACCCTGGACAGGTCACCAATCTATCACAGGGCTTCATATAGAGAAAAACAAGAATTTTTTCCTCCTACAGTTCAAAGATGGAATTTGTTGACTTGTTATTCTCAATGCATCTAGAGGATTGCAGGTAAGTATGAAAGTTGACACCTCCAAGTCTGAGACTTCAATCTTCAAAAGTCGTCCGAAAATTTGTCTGTCTGTAAATAGGTTTTCAAATGTGTAAAAAAATCTGCCAATCTGAAGAAAATTTGTACATGTAATAAGATTTGTCCATGCATACAAAGAGTTGTCCATGTGTGAAAGGAGTTGTCAATATGTACAAAGACATTCGTAGTTGAAAAATTTACGTATCCCGCAACACATCAGCAGAAAATGCAGACAAATCACTAGTTACGAGTCGTTCGGTTTCACAATTGGCTGTTTTATTACATGTGACTTTTGCTACACTTCTGCCGTGAGTGAGATTCGTATCTGAAAAACTTTTGGGTTTTAGCTCCCTGAGCTCAGGCTCACAGGCTCGTCCATGCTGGCTGCCTTCCACTCTGCTGCCCTGTAACTCGGCAGTTCCCGCCGTCTGCAAGCCATCAGGCGGTGCTATGCCTCAGAGTCTTTGAGCGTTTGCGACATTGTTTGGCAGGGTGTCTTCATGAAAGAGTTTGCTCAGTGACTTATAAACTCAGCAAATGTAAGTTGTTCACATGTACCTGCAATATTATATTTTTAGAAGGCTCAGCAATAGCCTGCCTAAATATACAAACTGCAAAAACATTAACATGTACTCACGGTGTGCGATCGGGGCTCCATCTTGTCCACAACCTGCCCCACAATGTCGCGAACGCTCAAAGACTCTGAGGCATAGTGCCGCATGATGGCTTGCAGACGACGGGAACTGCCAAGGTACAGGGCAGCAGAGTGGAAGGCAGCCAGCATGGACGAGCCTTTGAGCCTGACGTCAGGGAGTGTTGAAATATGTGACTTGTAGAGAAGGATTTGTGCACCTGTAAATATGATTTGTGCACCTGTGAATATGATTTGTGCACCTGTAAATATGATTTGTGCACCTGTAAATGTGATTTGTGCATCTGGAATTACGATTTTGTGAATGTGTATTTTTGTGTTGTATTTGTGGGAAGAAAATAAATCGACACATACAAGAAATTATTTTACAAGTACACAACTCATAGAGTGTGGGAAATCAGATTTGCTGATACACATACAAATTCAATGTACACAACTACATATTCGATGTTACAGGTGCTCAAACATTTTGCACCTGAAATAGCTTCACAAACGACTCATAACTGGTGATTTGTCTGTATTTTCTGCTGATGTGTTGCGGGATATGTAAATTTTTCAACTACGAATGTCTTTGTACATTTTGACAACTCCTTTTATGCATGGACAACTCTTTGTACGCATGGACAAATCTTATTACATGTACAAATTTTAATACAGATTGGCAGATTTTTTACACATTTGAAAACCTATTTACAGACGGACACATTTTCGGACGACTTTTGAAGATTCTGGTTCGCATTGAAAAATCTCAGTTCACATAGACATATTCTTTTACACATGGACAAATCTCACTTCAGACACATGGATTGAAATACAGACAGACAACTGTCGATTCGCATTGACACATAGTTTTGCTACAATAATACCCACATACTTAAAGAATGAACACAGTCAGTTGAAAATCCTTCTTAGTATAGTTATAACAAATGTGAGTACGTGTGCCCATTCACCCTTGACTGACAATATCCTCCAGCAGACAAGCAGGTCCACCTTCTCCACCTGCCCCCGACTGTCCAGAGAATTAAAACACATCTCTCCCTTCTTTCGCTCCCAGCCATGCTATTTAAAGTAATTAACCTTAATTTGCCCAAAAAGAGACAAATCTGTATTAGACAACTGCCTCTTAAGCAGAGGCCCAACCACTGACTGCCGTCCATCTCCCTTCGCTCCTAATGGGGTCTCTGCTTAATCAAAATTCAGCCATCAGATCTTGATATTGAATCATCTTTTAATTGGGAGCTACATTCTGGTTAATAGTTTTATAATTCGCAGGCTCTAATAGTCTCACCACTGGGATCCGCTCCAGTTTTTCTTGCTCGGTTGAAGCTGCCACAGCGGTAAGGACTTTTACACTCACAAAATTGCACATGCACACAAGTATAAAGATATAGTATGTGTGCATATGTGGACTGTATACCCTTTTAGTCTTCCACGAACACAACCACTATCTCATCCTGCCCCTTCCATAGGTGGCTTTGCTTGTAATTCCACAAAGGCAAGGTTATATAGGATCAGTAAAATGAGGTCAAATAATCAAATAAGACTCATCCACAACCCCGAAGACTCACCAAGCTCACCTCTATATTTAGCTGCTGTGTAGTTCATTCTTGTAAAGTGTGAAGAAAAGAGGGACTTTTACTGTGGCTGTACTGATGGGGAAGTTTGCCTGTAGGAATATGTCTCAATTCCTAAGAGATAATCCCAGTTTTTTTCAGATTGCAGTCATCCCTTGTGTGGGCAGGTTATAATGTGCTGATTTGTGCTTAGCGAAATTTGTAGATCATCATATGGAAATGACAGCTGATAGGAAGAGCTTGCATTTCATTGAAAATGTGTTTTGCTTTTTCCATTGTTTCTTTCCAACAACTGACAATTATACAATCCCTCAAAATTGTTAAGGGAAGACTGTGGTAGCAGTTAATGAGAGAAGGGCAAACAATTGCAGATCTGTTATGGAATAAAAACTGAAATCCAGAACATGAAGCTTTGGTCCATGCCCTTGAACCTTGTTCTTGAACGAAACAGCACAACACTGGTTCACTTTCCAAATGAGTCCATATTTTCTTAGACATTGCTATTTGCAAATAAATCAACTTTAAAGACCTCCTCCTGGGAAAATCAAGTGTTTTACCTTGTTAACAAGTCCATATGGTGCAGTGAAATAAGTGATCGATGCTATGGCAGAGAAATTTCACTTTGTGTATACAGTGAAAGTGTTTTGATGACAGTCTTTAAAAACACAGGGGTTGCAGGATTTCATACATATGAAACCTATGGAACCAAACCTGTCTACTTTGAGTGTGGGGCTTTCTGTATCCATGTTCTTCTACAGAGTCAGTTTCTGGTTTGGACATCTATGGCTGAAGTACCCCAGTATTACAACTTGCTAATGTGTAGTGCAGTTTTACTATGTGGTTGAACCAAATCTTAGGTGAGCTGCTGCTCTCCAGCCGTATATTGACTGAGGAGGGAGGGGTGGGTGGAGACAGGGGTAGGGACTTCATAGATCGTAGCATTCTAGAGACCTTTTCTTCATATAATAAACTTTTAAATATGCAACTTTAACACACAGAGATTAGTTGTTTGTTAGAGGTTAGAGGATTTTTAGGAACCATGTAAAGGACAAATGCAGTGATCTGCTAGATTCAGGTGTTGTGTCTGCAAGTTATTAATATATGATCAATAGCAATCAGTAAGTGTTTTTGACAAGTCTACAAGCTGGCTAGTTTTTCAGCTAACTGAAAGTGTTTACTTCCTTATAAACTCCCTCTTGATCTGTATCAACATGTGCACAGTGGTAGATAATCTTCTGATACATGTGGCTGCTTCTTTCATCAATTTAAAGGCAGAAATGATTTCTGGATATCTTGCAAAATGGAGACATACAAATAAGAATTAAATTTTGACCTTTTCCAGCTTAAGGTAAGCCATGGCTCTGCAGAAAGAAGGAAAATTACATTACTAATCTACGATACCCTGCCCCTGTTCTTCTTCCTCCTTCTCCCTGTTTTTCCCTCTTTCTCCCTACTTGTCTATCTTCATCTGTCTGTGTCTGTTTTGACCTGTCTGTCCCTCTGGCTCCTCTCTGTCTGTCTCTCTGTCTCCCTCTTGTCTCTCTCTCTCTGTCTCCTGTCTCTGCCTCCTGTGTCTCTATCTCTCTCTCTCTTTCTTCCTGTCTCTCTTCTCCCAGCATCTCCTAAGCTGCCTGCACTCTACTGATTGCAGCGATGAGATTCAGCTATGATGAGTAGTTGAATTAGCTCACTCAATTCACCTGTCAGTTATCACCTCCTGCTACATAAGGCCGATTCATTCATTCACTTCCCGCCAGACCGTAGACTGCAACAGCCTCATGGACCCAGAGATGAGATATGAGAATACGTATGAGATTGAGAATGACACATTTAATTTGAATTTGTACAAAACATGCACAACCTTCATATCTGGATGTAGTGGATCAGCAGCATGCTGAATGCACACAGATGAACATCTGGCAAAGTGCCATGATAGTGACTTGATACAAAGGAAATATACTGTGTGAGACATGAGACTATGAGTGGCATCAAGCAAGATGCATGTCCTTTGGATCTGTGCAAGCATGGATGATCTTCATGAACTGTCATTAAACAGTACCCCAGTTATATGTAGTTAGTTATCACTGACTATGTCTAATATGAAGTATTCATGGCTTTTGAGCAATATTTGATGGAATTCCAGCAGAGGAAATTTCACAAATTTTGAAAATGGACTTCAGAAATTAAGTTTATAGACTCGAGAAGGGATGGACGTGAATGAGTATTGAACCAGATTGTGTTTAGTCAAATGTTGGTAAGGATGGCTCCAGGGATAAATGGGGCAGATATATGACTGAGGAGTGCTCTTAATGTTGGCTGATGCTTCTTTGTCGTAAAACACGATGATTGTTTCCGCTACCATTTATCTTTCTGTAGAAAGGGGAATAGATAGAGGAGCTGGTGAACTGTTGGAATGGGTGGAGTTGGGACACCCAACATTTTCGGATGTGGATTTGAAATTATGAACTGCAGTAGGCAAAACAAATCAAAAGTTGTGAAGACTTACATCGACTGGGGGTTGGATTTCGCTGCTAGAGGCTCATACTGGACTTTAAAATAGTCTGAGGAGGGTGAATGGACTTTTGGGCAGAAGAAGGATAGAGGCGTGGCCTGACCTGCCTTTGCTGCATAGCCGTCTCTGAAGGGAGAATAACAGTGGTCCAAAGTTCGGTGTCCTCTAGTCAGAAGGGTAATGTGCTGGTGAAGTTCCGGCATCACCTTCCTCAGGTTGGTACTGTTAAAATCCCCAGTCACGATGAGGGCAGCTTCCCGGTGGTTAGCCTGGTAGCTAGACATAGCCTCATGTAGCTTGGCCAGTGCACCGTCCGTGTCCGCCTGTAGATGGCAATGTAGATGGCACTAAGAATAACAGAGGTGAATTCCCGGGGGACATAGAAAGGCCGACATTTGATGGTTAAAAATTTCAGGTTGGGTGAGGAAGACTTTGAGAGACCGGTTGTTGTTGGTCATGAGACAGACACCCCCATCTTTAGACTTTCCCGACTCAGCCGTTCTGTCCAACTGTGAAAAACTCCGCTGGTTGAATGGCAAGGTCCAGGATCATGGGGGTCAGCCATGTCTCCGTGAGGCAGATGATGTTGCAATCTCTTGTGTCCCTCTGATACTGTATCCTGGCTCTGAGCTCGTCCAGCTTGTTGTCCAAGGACTGGACGTTCGCGAGCAGGATACTAGGTAATGGTGGTCGGTGTGCTCGCAGCCTCAGCCTGTTCCTAATGCCAGCTTGTTTCCCTCAGAGCCTGTTATATATGCTTCCGTCACCCTTTGTTGTTGTTGGAGGGGCCCCGCAGGATCTCGCTGGGCCAGGATGCATCGACAGTAGAAGTCGAAGAATATGGTGACAAACCAACATTCATCAGTATGTCTCTGTCGTATTTGATACGACCAGAACATGACATGGTGAATGCCATGCAAAAAGTTAGATAAAAAGTTTAATAACAGTAACCATGCCATGTTCAAAGTCCCTTAAATCTTCTTTCTTTCTTATTCTGATGCTTGGTTTGAACTTCAGCAAGTTGTCTCGACCACGTCTACATGACTAAGTGCATTGAGTTGTGGCCATGTGATTGGCTGATTAACTATTTGTGTTAACATGCAATTAAACAGATGTACCTATTAAAGTGACTGTTGAGTGTATATCTATACACCTCTGACTTGATGCACATTACTGTTTTGCACTTGAATTAGCTTTGCAGAAAATTTTGTTGTGTATTGTACAATGACAAATAAAGATATTCTTATTCTAAAGCAGTGGTCACGCCTATGACCTACTGTATTGATTTATGTTTTCCTTGCTTTGTAAAAGGGCTGTCCCCTTTCATTTAGCTATTTACACCATATTATATGGCTGGATTGTGGTACTGAAGCACCATCATGGCCTTGTGGTTATTTACAAACTTTGACATTGTCCATTCACTTACTCCATATTTTCTGCTGAAGAATATAGTATTCTGTAGAGCTGTGACATTGATTAAAATCAACTGATGTCCTTGCTGAGCCAGTCTGCCATATCAAAATATTGACCTATTCATTCAACAGTACAAGAAGTTATGCGCTTGTTAAGTGCTGTTGAATTTAAAAGGATTATTGTTGACTGCCCCTCAAATATATACAATCTGCTGAGTGCAGAATAAGAAACACTTGAGAATAAACAATGCTGTTTTGTTGCAGTCGTCTGAAAAGCAGAATGCAGCATGAGCTCGTATTGTGATTTTGTTAAGAATTCAGGGTGGGCCATGTTAGTAATGAATGGTTGAAGGGCAGTGGACTGCAAACACACTCACACAGTCAAGAGATGGAGAATGGCAAGTAGCTTTGTGTTTACTCTGGGGCATTCAGAGAGTTTCTTTGGCCTATGTGGGGCCAGAGGTTGATGGAGCAAGGTGACAAGAGAATGATGCAGCTGGGTGAAATGGAGAGAGCAGGGCAGGCCTTTGTTGTCCTTTTCTATTCTTCTCCTATCCTCTTCCCAGTGGGCTGATTTGCTATTGATTAGCAGGCTGGACTCCAGCTACACAGCTCCATCTCCAAGGCTAAGGCTCAAGGCTGGGCCTCAACGTACATGTATATTTTTTTTTCTGAATGTGTAGTATTTTCACACACACACACACACACACACACACACACACACACACACACACACACACACACACACACACACACACACACACACACACACACACACACACACATCAACATCATACTCATACTCTTTCACACCTGTACCTGTGTCATTCCAGCACTATACTGCTAATAGTGCTGTGTTTTCAGTCTGTAGTCCATGTATTGTGGAAAAAAAAATCCATAGTGAAGATTACATATGCAATATCAAGCAACCGTTATCTAAGTTATTGCATTGATGGATCATAATACAATGTCGACTACTCTCAGAGACAAAAACATGGTCAGTTGTGTGACATATCCAACAACAATTAAGAACAAGAAAGGAAAAAATAAGACCTTGAATAAGAATTTTGCTATGTGAAAAAGTCCAGTATTAATTCAGTCATTTTCTGCTAAATGATGAAATTATGGTTTGACTGCAAAACTCAGTGCCCACATCTCATATTTTTTGAGTTCTTTTTTCTTTAAATTAAAAAAGGTGCTCTCTGACTTATTTATTTATTTGAGCAGACATATAACATATGCCACTGTGATATTCATAGCATTCTTAGTATCCTTTGCCTAACAATGCAACTTTTTTGAGGTATTCATGCTGTTAGAGGTCAATAATTCAGATATTTTTTGGAAACGGAAACAAGCATTACAATTTAGCCTCTACTGTTTTTTTTACTGTTACTTGTTTTTGTTTCTGACAATTCTTTTCCTGCAACAATTCTTCTCTGTCCTTGCAAACAATATATCCCCTTTTCCTAAAATCAGACAAACACACACACATACACAGTCATCAGGCTGTAGGTTGGTGTGTTGTGTAGTAATCTCTTACACTGAGGCAGAGGGAGGCAGTGAAGGGTGGAAATGAGGTTTTCAGCCCTCCTCCCACCTCTGTTCCCCTCTCAGCCTTTGTACCCAGTGCCCCCTTGTTCATTTAGTCTTACCAACACAATCTACACCCGCATCCACATGGCAAATTAGATACTGGCCATCATTTATTTACATGTTTAGGTATTATCCTCTGTGGCTGTATATGTCGTAACGCTTTAGGGGCACCAGAGGCCCCGAGATGCCCCCTAATGGTTGTAACAGGCCATTGCAGAGGCCACTATTAACAGCCATTTTCCAGTGTTTGCAGCAGAGGACACAATAATCTCCATCCTCCCCCCTCTCCACTCCATTCTCCCTGCCTCCATTCCTTCGCCTCTGCTTCGTTCTTCTCTATTCCCCTTTGCTCTCCTCCCCACCAACCCCTTGTCCCATTCATGCATTAGAATAGTTCACAGGGCCTCTCCCTGCTTCACAGGTAATAATAAGGCCTGTTCCAAAGGCTACCTTCCACATGGAGGTTCCTCTTGAATAGCCAACACAAAGTGAGAACATGTAACGAGTATGAATGGCCTCCTGAGTGTGCCATATCATTCGCAGGAAATCCAATCTTTCTGCTTGTTCTTTAAGTGGACCAAAGGTGATATCGAAAAGGATTGTCAGTGTATCAGTTTTTTCTCCTACATTCTAATATCTTCATGTGCTCAGTGTCTGGCATAGTCTTTGAATATTGATGAACATGGAAACAAGGACATATGGAAATTCTGTATTGAAATCAACTTGGGCAAAGTGCATTTTTTCCAAGGGAATACAAGAGGGCTGGATCCGAATATCCGAGGGGGGTGAAGGGCATTTTCGAGACGAGTCGAATATTTGGATATTCGCATTAATTGGGCCCGAATATCCGAAGCCCAGAAATTGCTATTCGGATCAGCCCTTGAATACAACCATATTGGCTGGAGACAGTAAGATGTGTCCTGCAGCCCTCACAGTTTGAAACATTTATTTTCATTAGTGAGGAAGTCCCCTTATGTTTCACCTTAACTTTAAACATGCTGGTTTGAGTTTCCATTTAAATGCAATCTGTTGACTGTCATCATCGGTACTGGACTGTGGTACATTTCATAATGTATTTATTTTTTGTATTTACAGAAATAACTGAAGGTTTTTAAGAGCTAAGCAGATTCTATACACTGAACAGCAAGTAATGGATTCAAAGAGGAACTGGTATCTAGTTGCTAAATGTTACTGGTGGGACCTAAACTATATGAGACAGAGCAAGTGGCAGCACTGAGGTGTGACTACTATTCACAATGTCTGTGATCATTTGTGGTACCTCTACGGGTTGGACTCAAAATACTTTGGTAAACCTTTTACCATACATAGTCTGAATGTATCTACTAAGATTTATGATAGTCCAAATAGTTGGACCTTCACTCCAGTGGCATTGCTGCGCATTAACTATGAGCTCAGTTCTCTCAGCTTCTTGTCCTGGCAGGCCTCCTTCACTGCATCCTCCTAGGGGACATTAAACTTGATGATGTAAATGAGATGGAGTGAGGCTGATCATAGCTCAAGGTGTGATCTGAAGTTGGTTGATGCCTAAGTCTTGCATCATCTTCTAATGATGTGTCTTGCCTATCTGACCAGTGTTGGGCCTTGGTGTGGCAGGTCTGGCTTCACCTGATGGTGTTTGCTGGCTAGTGGGATACATGGGAAGAAAGGGCGCTCACTCTAGTTCATCCACTGACTATCAAGCACTGCTGTAAGGCACTGTAGCAGCTGTTTGTATGCTAGATACACTAGTCTTAAGTGAAGCTGGTGTTACAGCACAACAGAATGTGTTTGTGTTAGGGAGTTGGGCAGAGGGGGAATGTTGGGTTCTCTGTATGAAACTGATTGAGATTCTTGAACAAATAGTTAATGAGCTATGGCTGATTTTCTACTCAGCCCTGTCCGTTTAAAGATTTTTATTGATATTCCCCATTTAAAGTAGAACTGTGCATCTCACTCCTGCAATGCTGTATGTTTGATGTTGATAATGTCAAAATCCCAAACATAGATGTGACTTTCCTGTTATATACATTATGCAGTTTAGAAAAATCTATCATGGCAGACATTTATGGTGGCAGAGGCTTTTTTGTAGGGCACAATGAGCTTTTACTGTTTCCAGATTGTCAACACCAAGTCTATTAAGACTCTGTACAACTGACAATTATTAGAAGGAAGAAGATTAACAAATTGTTTTTACTTAACTACAGTTGTCATGTGCATCATGGCTACCATGTGTGTCTTCACTTTGTGTTTGTGAGATATATGTTCATGTCAATCAAACTTTATTGGTATAGCATTTTTCGTACATGGTAGTTCTAATCAATGTGCTTTACAAGTGGCTGTACACTGACTTGTCTGTGTGGTGGGAACAAAGAGCAGCAACAGCTACATTGATTTTTCTCATACATGTAGCCGTGCAATAGCCAAGTAATTAAAAGCAAACATTAACATTAGTCTATATTAGGAGGAAAACCTGCATGATGGCCTGAATAATCAGAAAGGCAAAAAAATTTTCACACACAACTGACCATACGTGCAGTCACTACACTATAAAGACACCAACTATGCACACACTGGAATACATAGATGCTGTTTTACTGTGGATGTTCTCTGAGTAGACTCCAAGCAGACCACAAAAGTAATACGATAACAGCAACTACATGTCCGTGGTGTCAGCAACTGTCCATGTGCACAAGGGAGTATGACCAGACTCAAACAGGAGACCAACAACATGTCCTCACTTTGGAGGATTATCGTCACACTTGTATTTGTGTGACAACACTTGGTGCTCTGACATATCAATATATACACTTAGACACACACACACACACACACACACACACACACACACACACACACACACACACACACACACACACACACACACACACACACACACACACACACACACACACTATGCTTTTCTATCATTGTGGGGACATACCATTGACTCCCATTCATATCTAACCCCTAACCCTTACCCTAACCCTAACCTTAACCCAGACCAAAACAATGCCTAACCTTAAAGAAACGTTTTTGCACTTTTACTTTTTTCAGTAACAACAACATGGCCAAGAAAACACTCTTTAAACTTGTGGGGACCGAAATGAGGTCCCCACAAGTGACATTGTTTTCGGTTTTCCTACAGTTGTGGGGACATTTGGTCCCCACAAGTATAGCCAGCACCTGACCACGCACACGCACACGCACACGCACACGCACACACACACACACACACACACACACGTAGACAGTGTCTGCAGGGCCTTTCTTTGCCGTGGCATGACAGAAAAGACAAGCACTTTGTCTCCCCTCCTTCATCTCTCTTTCCATCTCCTGTCTGCTGAGTCTCCTCCATCTATTCATTTCCTTCATCAGGCGGCCATCTCTCACTATGTCCAACTCACCCTCAGCCCTCTCTGTCGTTCCCACCTCCCTCTTTCATTGCTTCTCTCTTCTTTTTCTTTGTACCGAGTGGTGAGCGCTGACAGCTCTGGCAGAGACAAAGTGCTGACGCTGGGCTTAAAAGTGACCGCCCCTGTCCTGCAGCCACACAGCTGGGGAGCCAGAGATCCATCACCCCATGGCAAACCCAGAGCAGCATGGAGAGAGAGGAGGATGGGTGTGCAAGCAGGAGGGCAGGTGGAAGGAGAGTAACTGGAAGACTAACAACAACACATTCTGCAAATCAGGAAGTACTTCCAACACTGCATTGTTAATATGAATTGAGTATATTAGCTGAAAACAGTCTTTTAGATGAGGTCATAATCAGACTGGACAATTAATTAATGTTGCTGAGGTGCCATATGGGTGTTTTTTATTTATATGTACATTAAGTCAAGTGTCAAAGGTAAAACCATTTTTGAACAATTCAAAATGCTGAAGTGCAATAAAAGACTTTACGGTGATAAATGTGACACTGTAGTGAACAATGGTAAATAATCATCATCTTAATATTATTATTTTATTTACTGGATTCTAATTGGGTCTGGGTGTTGAAGCATGACATTGTGATTTTAAACACATTCTTCCTCCTACAATTCAAAGCTAAATTCATAAGAAATAAAAGGCAACAGTGTTTATCACTACAATGAAGACATTTGTGGGCTGCACAGTGGTTCGCTCGTTAGCATCTTCGCCTTGCAACTTGAAGATCTCCGGTTTGTCTCCTGGCCTGGGCCTAGGATCTTTCTGCATGTTCTCTCTGCGCAGTATGAGTTTTCTATTGGTACTCCAGCTTCCTCCCACAGTCCAAAAACATGCTTAGATTAATTGACTGAATCTAAATTGTGAATGTGAATGTGAGTGTTATTGTTTGTCTCTATATGTAGCCCCTGTGATAGACCTGTGCAGCGTGTCCCCTGCCTTCACCCTAAATCAGCTGGCATAGACTGCAGCCCCCCATGACCCTAATGAGGACAAAGCCGTGTTGATGATGGATGGATGGATGGATGGATGGATGGATGTTGTATGTTAGGCCAATTCAATAAAACCTATCTATCTATCTATCTATCTATCTATCTATCTATCTATCTATCTATCTATCTATCTATCTATCTATCTATCTTATATTGAACTACTGAATATATATATATATATATATATATATATATACATATATACATATATACATATAAATATAAAAGATTTCTAAAGGGGTAAAAGTGGACCAAAACCTCTGTATTTGGCAAGATGTCACTAATGCATGACGAGCACCAAGAAAACACAGACAGAAGTGACAAATCATCAGGCATAGTTGGAGCTCTCATGAGCTTGTGATTAATTTAATAAACATCTGAAGCTATGAAGGCTCCACAGTTGATTCATTTTCTTTTGCCCTAATATAGAGAGCCTAGTGGTGTGGCACTGAGGCGTGGTCCACTGGGGAACGGGACATGATGTAATAGAAAAATATAATATCATGCCTGACCTTAATTTTCATTTTTATTTACTATTTGTCTCCTTGATAATGTCTCATCTTGAACAAGCCGATCAGCACACTGAGGATGATAAATGTGTTTTGAGTGTAATGGGTGAAGACAAATTCACAAGGCCATGCTAAGACTACACTGTCACAGTTTTCATTCATTCCTTCATTCATTCATTATGGTTGCCTGTTTCGATGTACCAACTCTCCTATTTGTTCAGACCTGACCCTCCCACCTTCTCTGCTTTCCTGCAACTATGATCCTATAATCTTCTCCTTCTCCTTACTCACCTGCATCTACTGTCCTTGTCAGTAAGTCAGTATATATATATATATATATATATATATATAGTCAAAAGGAATCTTTATCAGTTTTAACGATCTAAAATTATCCAGACATGTTAGAATAAGGGTACTTCATATCCTGAGCTCAGGGTAAAAAAAAAACTTCTATGCTCATGTCATTAAGGCATCTCAACTTGAATTGATATTCAAATTAAATAATGCTGCAATTTGAGTTTGAACTACACTACATAAAGTTGAAACAATCATTAAAATTTTTGTGTCAAATCAGCCCATCAGTATTGCATGAAACTTCTAAGGCTTTTCTAGATGTCATGGTATATGGGAAGGTGAGCCTAAAGGGAGAACACCCAGACAAAGGCAGATCAAAATTAGACAAGTTTTACTACAAACCAAAACTAGATACAATTAAGGCAAAGGGGGGAGTGGAATTAACCAATACTAGCAATCCAAAAAACAGCAAGTTAAACAAAAGCCAGGCTACTGAATGAATGAATGAACTGAAATAAACTAAGGCTGAACTTACTAACAGGGAGGGAATGGGGGCAGGAAGGCTCTCGAAGACTGGTAGTCTGGAGGCATACGTCAGAGCCCACGGTGAGAGGTGGCCTGGGATGAAATCAGGTTCTCCTCGGGGAGTGGGAGGTCCAGATGCCTGGCAAGCGGCCTGGTCGAACAGCACCGTCAAGGCAGTCCAGGGCCTCTTCCAGAGGAGGAACGATTCTCCACCTGTTCGCTGGATCCTTCAACAAAGACAGAACTGAGCAGTCCAGCCAGCAGTGTGTGCAGAACAAACTACAGTTACAATAGGATTCCTCAGAACTTGAAAATACACACCAGTACCAGTACTGACAGCAGTAACTGAAGTTTAGAGTGGAATCCGCAGCCAGGCTTTATAGCAGTGATGGTTGGTGGAGATGTGCTGCAGGTGAGCTGCTCCAGCATCTGGCCCAGATGAGCGCTGATTGCCAGCGTCCAAGCAAGAGGGAGGAGGTGCCAAGCAGGGGCGCTCACACTGGATCTGCAATTTAGATTTTATATTTATTTATTTTTTTATCTTGTGGTCGGAGTATGGCCCCTTGCTTACTTTTTTGTGTGCCTTTAAAGTCAAAGCTCCTATGCTTTGAAAATGGGTATGTTACATGGAGATTTTTAATTCGGAATCAACTCATTCGGAATTAACTCATTTGGAATTAAAGGTTTGTGCTTCATGTGTGCATGGAAATATTAATTCCGAATTATGGTTTACATGGACCACACGTTTTTTCCCCTTCCTTAATTCCGCTTTAAGGCTTGGCTGTTGGAAAGGATTCTGATTGGACAGGGAGTGGACGTGACATGTCCATGTGTTACTGACCCAGATTCTGCCAGCCGAAGAACCGTGGTTGGGCAGCCCCCGGTAGCACTAGCCCATTTAGCTTAGCGCGGCTCGTTGGTGGTAACAGCCAACATACAGTCCAACAAACTTTGCAGGTGGAAGAACGAGGCACTTTATTTAAACGGCAGCAATTGTCCACACTTACTGCTCAGAGCACACACTGGCTTCACACACTTTTCCTCTTTAGCTTTTGTATCATTATATGCAGCTCGATATACCTCCGTCCCTACTGTCATCTCTGCCACAGACACACCACTGCGGCGCCCCCCCACGTCACACTCACACACACACACACACACACACACACACACACACACACACACACACACACACACACACACACACACACACACACACACACACACACACACACACACACACACACACAAAAAAAAAAAAACCTGCCTTGGTTAAGGGAGGGCAGGCTTGGCCTGCAGCACTTGTTTACCGGAAGAAAATAAACTCCCATTTGCCGCAGCATTTCTTTTCCCCAACAATATGGAGGAACAACTAATAAGCTCGCTTTTTACTTTGCTTTTCATTGTCGTTTTGAAACAGCAACTCGACAAAGGTCGCAGAACGTGTACGTCGCTACGTCATTGCTATGTGAGAAGCCAAGCATGCGCAAAATGACCAGAATTAACTAAAGCGAAATTAACTGTATACATGAATAGAAGTTACACAGGAATTAGTTTATTCGGAATTAACATTGGAATAAACCAGGTTGTTTATTCGGAATTAAGTTTGTTCTGAATTAACTTTTTAATTCGGAATTAAGTGTTTACAAGGAGATTTTAAAGCGGAATTAACTTTAATTCCGAATCAAAGAGGAATAGAAGGTCCCATGTAAACCCAGCAAATGTCAAAAAGCCACTCAAGACCCATCTTTTTAGACTTACAGTTGAGAAGCGTTCCTTTTCTTATCTTTTTTTTTAGCTCTACTTGTGAATTATTATTGTTATTCCCTTTTGTGATCTCGATTGCATTTTGGCTGCAAATGTCTGCATGTGTGGTGAGAAGGTTGGCACTGCAGTCTAGAAAGGGAGGTAAAGGTCCTGTGTCAAAGAGTGGAGGAGGGGTAGGGGTGTGTTGGAGGAGAGAGGCGGGATGGGGTGGAGTGTGGGGGTAGACTGAAAGAGTGCTGGCTGTGTTGTCTCCAGGATGGAGGGGCAGCATTAATCATTATTGGCGCACACCTTCGTCCCCAACGCACCCTGACGGCCCTTCCACCCCTGACATAAATCATCATTCCCCCACAATAGATCCCCTCTCTTTGCTATGCCGGGGAAAAAGTGTGCTAGTTGTATTGATTTTTCCTTTTTCTCCCTCTGCCTTCCCCCTCTACTCTCCACCTGCCCCCCTCACCTTACACCTTCTCTCTCCACCTGCAAACCGCATTGCTGTGTCATTATGAAACATAACTGATCTGAAATTCATAGAATACTAAATAAAGTTTACGGGAGGCACTCTACTGTATACACCCCACACCATCCCTCTCTCTTGATGCATGAGAAGTAAGCATGGCGACTGGGGAAAAAAAGAGAGAGAAAAACTAATGATATAAAAATTACAAAGCGTGCACAGTGCTATTATACTTCTATTGATTTGTTTTTGAAGCACACCTAGGCTTAGAAGAGTCGCTTGAAGAGATTAGAAATGGCCCAGAAAAGCAGGAGGGAAGAGAAACTGGGCTGTGAGGATGTGGTGGCTGTGTTCATGAGAGAAAAGTAATATGAGAATTTGGGGATTAGAGGGAGGGAAGGAAAGAGATGATGCCATTCAAAATGTCTGAGGTTAAAGGAAGTAAGTGGAGAAAAACAGAGACATAATACCCTCCTTATTCAATGGATAACTGACTAAACTCTGCATGTTTTACATAAAAAATAGTCAACTTTATCTGTTTGTGTCAACTGACCTGAAATACATGGCAAAACTCTGCTCATCTTGGTTCAGAAGCATGTATTCCTTAACCCTCAAGCGACCGAGTGGGGTCATTTATGACCCCAGCCATATAATTATATTTGCCGTTTTTAAATCTTTTATCTGAAAAATGTTTCCTACCATGAATTTGTCAATCTACTTGTCCTACAGCTGCTCATAGTTTTTTGTAGAGATCGGCCAACTGGTGTGACAAGGATAATGGAAACTTGTCTGGTGTCACTTATGACCCCAGAAAGATGTATAGGTTTTTCACTATTGTAGGCCTTAGTTTTATTTATTTATTTTTACCTCTAATCGCTATATTTCAGTGTTTTGCAGTGCACTATAGCTGGTAGACCTACATTTTTAGCCACAGCTGCCCTGAGGCAGACTGACTGGCTGCCAATCCACTCCTACAACCCCTCTGACCACCACCAACATGACACAGCATACACATTCATACACCAGTGTAAGTGGCAGCACTGGAGGTAAGGTGGGTAAAGTGTCTTGCATTGGACGAACGGCTCTGCCACCTGAGCCACAGCCGCCCCTAATCTAAATACTTCTCTGCATGTTACATTGCACACATACAGACAAGATGTTTGTGTAGATTTTGTTTTTCTGTACTTTTGATTTACCATTGAGGAAACAAAAGGAATAAAGTTTTAAAAGAAGTGGCAGACAAAGCGTGTCTAAATAAATGTTATTGCGTTCTTACAATGCATCATATTGTTCATATGGTTTTACTTTAGCTCTGAGTCAAAAATGATTAAAATCCATGAATAATAAAAGAAGGTTATTTTAGAATATCCATCTTAAAATGCAGTGGAGTGGAACAGGTAAGAAAGCACAATAAGAGGCACTGAAGTAGACATATTCCTGTGTAAAATATAGTGGGGTCATAAATGACCCCAGTCGGTCATTTTAGTCGCTAAAATAGCTTGGTCGCTTGAGGGTTAAGGCCTTGGACACACATTTGTTTCTCAATAAAAACTGGCATACTATGGCCCAAGGACGGCTGGTATAAATGGGCTAACAGGGCTAAGCCCTCCCAGGCCAACACAAAAAAGATGAGAAAATTATTTTTCAAATAACTTACAACAGATTGTTTTAAGTTAAAGTGAAAACAAAGGTAGCAACAGCACCAATCAGTCAAAAGAAAAACATAGAATATCTCTAAATGGGCTTATTTTTTTACAGCCCCAGCAGATACAGTCCGCTTTCATTCATTTCGTTCTTGTAAGTGATTGACAGGTGTCATGTCCCGCCCCCGTGATTTACTGATCATTTGGGCTAATTTCGGTCAGCCCACAGGCCTTTGACACAGTGAGAAAAGGTTAAGGTATGGCTGGCGTTAGTATGAACGAGGTGGATTATTTGCTTTCATGTCCATTTTCCTCAATGTCTTTGGAGGAAAAGCTGGAAGTTAAGAGACTGGGATCACATCGACCATCGATGTGAGCTTCTTCTCAAATAAGGTAGGCCCATGTTGACCTGTTAAAGGACTGTGACACCTTGTTTTTGCTGAGGTCATCTGTTGTACTCAAGGCCTGTTTTGCACTACATGTCGCCAAACAGTTGTAATAAGACAGTTGCAGCAGGCTATCTGTGGGCAGTTGGAACACGTTTTGTAGTGATGTGTGTGTGTGTGTGAGTGAGAGAGAGAGTGTTGATGTAGAGCACTAAAAAAGTATAGTGTACCTGTAATTGATGTAACTGTGTGTATCATAGGTGATGTTGCTTTTGCAGCTGTGTTAACCATTTAATCGGTTATTATGCATTTGTTAGCCCACCCAACAAATTTCACCACCAGCCGCCACTGCTATGGCCCGTAAACACCTGATCCAGCTTCCTGATTATTCTCTGTTTCAGGTGCATCTTTAACTCCAGTAATGTTGTAGGTGCTCTATTTGAAAACACAATCTTATATACACACACACACACACACACACACACACACACACACACACACACACACACACACACACACACACACACACACACACACACACACACACACATAAGGTATATGGAGACATAAAAGAAAGTTTGAAGATAAATTGACAGGGGATGCATTCACATGAAAATGTGCAACAGATTTGAATACAACATGATGATTTTGACTCTGCAGGCTCAGTATGTGTCTATGTGTGTGTTTGTATGTATAAAATATTGTTATTGTGTTCTCACACATACAGGTCACCAGTCTATCACAGGACTACATATAGAGACAAATAATCACACTCACATTCACAGCTACGAACAATTTAGAATCACCAACTAACCTCAGCATGTTTATATATATGTATATATATATATATATATATATAAGTGAATCACATTGATCATCTTGTTATAATGCAACGTTCAGTAGAGAAACCTTAAGTCATGACGTTCAAACCTTAAGTCATGACGTTCATGTGGATGTTTTACATGTACAACCCACCTAAACATATACATATTGCTAAACTGTGAAAAATAAAAATAGCTAACACAAAGTTCAAATGCCAAATATTCCTTACATCTTTCATGATTTCATTTAATTTTAATGGAAAAGCTAAATCCAATTAAGGCAGCGAGAAATCACTTTACTTTTAGTAAAACGTGACACAGGTCACACCTGCATGTATAACTCTACAGATTTAATTTCACTTTTATTCCATCTTTACGATAGGTTTTGGGTTTTAGGCTGATTGAAAAGTCTAATTATGCCGACTAAACTTCTAGATCAAACTAAGATGAGTTCTAAGGAATTGAAAACACATGATACTCCACGAAAGTAAGTAGTGCAGGAAATAAATCAGTATCAGCATCTGATGTAACACACATGGTCACACAGTGACTTGAAATTAATGATCAAGACCGCAAACTCATTGGGAAAATGTTTTTGTCACTTAAAAGATCAAGTAAGTAGGGTTGTTTTCCCTTAGACTTCTATAAAGTCAGACTTCTTTTTGCTACCAGAGAAGTCACCCCCTGCTATCTGTTAAAAGAAATACAAGTTTAAGGCACTTGGCTTCACTTTTCAAACCTAGAGGTTATGTTCATTATTCATATATAGTCCATGGTCATGACTGATCTCTTCAGCTCTGTTTGAAGGAAATGTGTCTGGAAGACCAGGGGCTAAACTGAGCTGGAGCCCACAAGACCTGAGCTCCACCTCCTGATATTTAGACCACTCCCTACCAATGATCAGCTCCAACACTCAATCATCAACTCATATTTGACTCTTGAACTTCAATTAATTTGGTCTTGATGTGTCACTGTGGTCTTATGTAGCCTTGATGACCTGCATGCAAACATCTGAGGTGCAGCACAGACTCATAACAGCCTGTTGACTTCTGCTGTGAAATCACTGGACTGAGCTCAGATGAATCCAGCACCATCAGTGCTATCGATAGTTTCTTTATTGTTTGTTTGTTTCGTTGTTTTTGTTTTCAGCAAATATTGTTCCTTCTGATTTTTTTCAGGCAAATTAAATAAATTGTTCAGAAGGCAACACACTGTCAGCCTATGACAACAGTTTATTATCCTTAGCCAGCCTGTAAGTTACTGTAGATAATTTAGTTTCCTCAATGTAAGGATGTGAGGAGGTAGAATCCCCCTTGAACAGAATTGACATTTGAGTAATACAGGAAGTATGTTGATGTTCTGACATTTGAGCAGGTTTTTCAGTCAGAGAGAGATTTTTGTTTGTTCTCTTTACATGTTCCAAGGTCTTGATAATGTGTTGGCATTCATTGATGCACTTGTTTGAATTTTGAAAACAACACTGAAATGGTATTAAGTGTGACTGGATTTAAGCTAGAATACTGTTCTTGAGATTGTAATAAAATTCTTCTTTGAAAATTGTCTTCTGAGCAATTTTTTCATGCATAAATATTTAGGTTTTTGGGGAAGATGGGACACTTTAAAAGATTTTGCAGATCTTGAGATGTTGCCTAATTAGACTTTGTCTAATTCATTCATCTCATTCAATTCAGAACAACCTGATATTCATCAAACTGTTTGTATTTAACAAAGTTTGAATATCAAAATGTCTAAAGACAGTCAAACAAAAATGTGAACTGTCCAGTAAATAAATGCCTTTAACTGTTGTGATCACATTAGAAAAGAAAAGAGGCGTCACAACCTCCAAAAGCTGATGTCGGCCTTAATAGTCCTGCAGTAAAAACCGCTTGAACTGAAAGGTGAAAAGGTGAAGAAAAAAAATACAGCTCACTTCAAAATTTCAGCTTGTGCACTTTGACAAACCCTACCTTTTCAGGCCCTACACACACACACACACACACACACACACACACACACACACACACACACACACACACACACACACACACACACACACACACACACACACACACACACACACACACACACACACACACACACACACACACACCCTCTTCATCCCATTTTGCCCACTTCAATCTCAGCTAACCATTCACTTCATCTGGGCCGTAGATTAGCCAGGCATGGGGATGAAGGAGAGTTGACAGGTGGGAGTGGGAGAGCAGGAAAGAGAGACTGAGTGGATATTGGTGGCAGAAGTGGGATTCTCTACCTGGCCGGGATTAGAGTCTGGAGTTGAAGGGATATTAATGTAAAATGGAGGGGACAAGTGTGCTCCTGTCCAATTACGCTGCACCCTGTCACTGCCAACCAGGGTGCAAACAACAGGAGGAAAGGATTAATTGCCTTGGACTCTGCCCCCACTACAGGCCCAATTATGGCAACATATTGGCTCCCAGTGCTAGTGCAACCACTGCTGTGCAGGGAGATTGTGTGAAATTTTCAGCATGGTCTTCGGAGGTCAGAATGAGGGGAGACAGCTGGGATAAAGAGCTGGATCGTGGGTAGAAAAGGTTGGGGGGGAGGTGGGGGTGGGACAGAGAGTGATGTGAGCTATTGACCTGGTATCAGAGACAAAAGACAGCAGACTTTTTAGCCATGGCCTGCTAGCTTGATACACTGGTAAATACAGTGGTGAAACAAAGTTTTTGGACACTCTGAAAATTTTACACAATCTCAAATATAATGATATATTTCCAGAAGAATCTTTTTTGTGTTTCAAAAGGTGTGTCTGCATTAGACAGACACAAACAAATGCAAATTATACATATTTTTGTTTATTGTGTACAACAAAAACTGTCAGTTCTCAACATTGTTGGCATCAAAGTCAACACATAAAAGAGAATGTGTTCAAAATTGAACAAAAAATAAATAAACCATCACATAATCAAATTAATATTTCGTAGTCCTGCCATTAGCAGCAGGAGAGCTCTAATCCTGGCTGGATGTTCCCCACAAACCTTTCACACTGTTGAGGGGTAACCTGGTCCCATTCTTCTGGAAATACTGCTTTTAATTCTTCTAAATTCTTTGGTTTACTCTTTGAAACAGACCTTTTGATAATCCACCACAGATCTTCAATGGAGCTCATGTCTGGGGATTGAGCTGGCCACTCTAAGACCTGGATACTGAGCTCCTGCAGCTGAGTTCTACTGCCGCTGGATGTGTTTAAGGAGCATTATCTTGTTGAAACATCCAGTTTGACCTCAGTGGAACCGTGTACGTATAGAAGGGACCATGTGTGTTTTGAGAATGGCACAATACCTGGCAAAGTTCAGACAGCGAGACGACCAAGACCAGCAGCACGCATGCATCCCCAAACCATGATACTGCCTCCACCATGCTTGACAGTAGGTACTGTACATGCTAGAGATGATGCTTCTCCTGGCCTTCTGCCTATCCTCACATTAGCAGGAGAAGATAAAGTTGGAAACTGGACTCATCTGACCACAGAATCTTCTTCCACTTCCTGGCTGTCCAGTTCACCGGGCTAACCTCTGTCTCTCATTGATCAGGGGCTTCTTGACAGCCTTGTTGGACCGTAACCCATAAGAACCCATGGTGACACCAGTGTAACAAGCCCTTTGAGTGCCCCCAGTCTATGTGGTCCACTTGGTCTGTGGTATATCCCACATAATTTTCCTTTAAGCTGGAATAGACTCCAGCGTCCTCATGACCCCTAATGAGGATTAAGCGGTGTGTAGATAATGGATGGATGGATTCTTACAAAGATAGTAGCAGTTATTTTTATTATGTAGCAACTTTCAGAACAAATTTACAAGACACTTTAAATTTACAACACAATCATTTCTAATGAAATAAAATAAGACAACATAAAATAATGCAACTGACAAAACATAAAAAACGAAATATATATAAGAGGCTTTAAAAACAGAATTAGTTATGTCATGTCTGCTCTGATCATTCTAACTGCACACACCACATAACTGACTTTGATCTATTTGCTTTGAGTGACTGATGAAGACTTCATGATTAAAGGTGACATCATAAACAAAAATAATCATTGGATGTAGGGAAAACTAAAATGAATGACAGCAACTATGAAAAGAAATAACATTATTAAATAAGATTTCAGAATTCTGGTTGGGTTTTAAAGTGGTACTGTTGTGCTGTTGCCATTGTCACGTGAAGCTCCATATAGTTGAGCCTCTTGAGAAAGGTACATTTATGACTGAGATATCCTCCGCTCTTTGGACTATAAGCAAAATCACAAAATTCCAGTTTATATTCCAGTTTAAAAGTAGGTTAGACGTGTCTGATGTTTTACGTCTAACTTGACCTTTATTTCATCATCAGAGGGTTTTTTTTCTTAGATTTTCAAAAGCTCTTTCAGTGCCATAGTAGTAGTATATGACTGTTTTCACTGGCTGATAGGTGTTGCATTTGATGAGTAAGCTGACCTCTATGTATAAACTCAGTAAAACATCCATTTTCATGGCTATAGCTTACTTTATTTCATAGTATCTTTCTCTTTTTTTTAAGCTGTGATCTGTTCTGGAAGCGGTGCTTTGAGATATGTGCAGAAGACTGCAGGGCTGGATTGTGCTGCAAAAAGATTCTATTACACTGCAAAAGCTCATATATGGTGTTATATGAACAAAATGCAGAAGGGTTCTCAACACTGTTGTATATCAATATTGATAGCTGGACATAAAGACAATGAACATTTATATTTGTTTTTGCATGGCATTACTAGAATTAACTTAGTTTCAATAACAGGAATACCTGGACTTCTGCAGTGTCAAAAGAGAAAGCCTAATGAACCTAATGAACCAGAGTGATTTATTTCTGTTGCATACATTGTGAAGAAGCACAGTCCTTACAATGTTAAGTGTTGGATTTAAGATGAATAACTGTGTTCTAAATGTTTTCGTCAGTGTTATTACTTGTAGTCAAATGTTGTCAATGCTGAGGTGTGCACCAAGTGTTTAAAATTAATTGGTGTATTTTGTATGTGAGATTAATTCACATGCTGAGCACCATGTTGATAAAGAGAGCTGTCTGAACAGTACAGAGAAATCCATCTTAGTAATTGTAAAAACCTCTAACTGTAGACCATATTACCCTTGCATGAAGTACAAACAGTGTATACGTGACAGCCACAGGTTTGTATTATTTCATATGAACTAATATGTGTTCAGAGAGTTACTTTTCCTCTGTAAACCACAGAAGAGCAAGTTGTATTCCAGTTTATTGGAGTGTGCCACAACAACCAAACAGTAGCTAAATGTTTCGTTTATAGTCCTGTCAACAAAATGACTTCATTGCCACCGTCCTAACAGCCGGAATCCTCAGTATAGATACACACTGGCCACTCAAGCCATTGTTATGATTAACATGCTTTCTGTTATTTCACACCATTTTAATGCAAAGCCTTCTTACTTGCACCATATTTCCCTGCTCAGCTCTACATCATACTGGGTACTTAAAATCTGGACTTATACCTTGCAGCAGAACCAGTCAGCCAGCCTCCAGGAACTCTTAATGCATATTGAAACTCCAAATATTAGCTTACTAAATCCACACAAGAAAGCCATCAGGGGCCCATAAATTGCCCAAACGAGCACTCTCACCTTGTAAGGCAGGCAGTCTCTGATAGAAGTCTGGAGATACAGACACAAAAAAGTTCCAGAGGGGGATGGGAGAACTGTACTTCAAAATCTTGGCAGGTAATTAACATAATAATGGATCACTGCGACTGTGCAAAGAATCAGAAAGCACCATGTGTTGTGTGTTCAGATACATAAAAAAATGTTGCATTTTATGTAGATAGAATGAATAAAACAGACAATATTATTGATGGTTAGATTGAGATGTAACAGCAAATGAGCTTCCAGTTAGCTTAAATTGAAATTTCAGCTCTTTACTGATGACTGAATGCATTAGATAAGAGTCAGGCCTTCAAAGATACTGGTCTGTCAGGCTTGTGCAATGATGTACCCTGGCCAACAGAAAAAAGGCAATGAGTTCTTTTTTTTGGTTGAAATCCTGTATTGAGCCAAAAGAAACCACCCTGTAGTTTCTAATCAGAGAGGGAAATGGGACTGGAGTTACTGATGGTCTCCTGTGCATAAGGGAGGCACCCTGAGAACACACAAAGCACATTGGAGCCGGCACCTTGACGAATGCCCACTTCATGAATTTTGAATTAAATTGGCCCTTGATGAATTTGGAATGTGGTACCTCTGTTCCAAAGCAATAGGAATCCAATAAAATGCTGGTGCCATACAAATAAAGCCATATATTCCCCCAGACCTAGGAATGAGCCTCAGGTGAGGAAAAATGACTGCAGCACCAGGAAGCAGCAGCAGAGAGGGATGAGAGAGAGGCAATGGCGAGAAGAGGGGAAGATGGGAAAAGAGGTCCTGATATGAGCGAGGCTGAGAGAAGTGGCGACAGATAGAGAGGCTCTGATATGAAGAAGAAGCAATGGGAGAGCAGGAGAGTCAGGCGAGATAGAGAGAGGCTTAAATGAAGGTGGAAGGGGGGTTTGCTGAGGGGAGTTGTGGGGGTGCCGGGGCCTGGGTTCTAGCACATTAGTCCTGTCCTTTTGAGTGGAAGGGAACATATTGGTCGGACCCAATCCCCACATGGGGCCTGGGCTGCCTGGAGCTCATCAGTGAGACATGCCAGAGCCTGGAGTAAATCAGAAGCCCCACTCCTAAGGCCCGATTTCCCCAGAGGAGGCCAGCCACAGCCACTCAAATCAGCCCTTGTGCCAAAGAGGTGTCTGTAATCTCCTGCTCCTACCTCTACATCTGCCTCAACACTCCAAAAGAGCAATACTTCTCCAAATAACCTAAATGTGCTGTTTAAGATGTGTGGAACAAGTGTGGGGGCTGATGGCAGATGCTGACATTTCCTAACACATTCATAAAGTTTTGTTACCATATTGCCTCACAGTAAAACTTGTACAACATGCCACACTTTCCTTTTTGAAAACTAATTTTTGAGTGCATAGTGAACAAAAACCGTGCAATGCAAAAATAAATCAAAACAATCTGACCACACATACATGAAACAAATAATGATTATAATTTCGTAAAGAAAGCACATATCAATGTCTGGGACATATTAGACACAGTACTGAAAAGTGTATTTACTCAAGTACTGTACATAAAAACAACTTTAAACTAAGCATACTCTACTTGAACATTTTCATTTTATGTTACTTTATTTCCACCCTAATAAGTTACAGAATGAAATTCTGTAATCTCTACTCCTGTACTCCTCTCTACTACTGTATCATATACAGTGCCTTGTGAAAGTATTCGGCCCCCTTGAACTTTTCAACCTTTCGCCACATTTCAGGCTTCAAACATAAAGATATAAAATTTTAATTTTTTTGTCAAGAATCCACAACAAGTGGGACACAATCGTGAAGTGGAACGAAATTTATTGGATATTTTAAACTTTTTTTAACAAATAAAAAACTGAAAAGTGGGGCGTGCAATATTATTCAGCTCCTTGCATTAATACTTTGTAGCGCCACCTTTTGCTGCAATTACAGCTGCAAGTCGCTTGGGGTATGTCTCTATCAGTTTTGCACATCGAAAGACTGAAATTCTTGCCCATTCTTCCTCGCAAAACAGCTCGAGCTCAGTGAGGTTGGATGGAGAGCGTTTGTGAAAAGCAGTCTTCAGCTCTGCCCACAGATTCTCCATTGGATTCAGGTCTGGACTTTGACTTGGCCATTCTAACACCTGGATACATTTATTTGTGAACCATTCCATTGTAGATTTGGCTTTATGTTTTGGATCATTGTCCTGTTGGAAGATAAATCTCCGTCCCAGTCTCAGGTCTTTTGCAGACTCCAACAGGTTTTCTTCCAGAATGGTCCTGTATTTGGCTCCATTCATCTTCCCATCAATTTTAACCATCTTCCCTGTCCCTGCTGAAGAAAAGCAGGCCCAAACCATGAGGCTGCCACCACCATGTTTGACAGTGGGGATGGTGTGTTAAGGGTGATGAGCTGTGTTGCTTTTATGCCAAACATATCGTTTTGCATTGTGGACAAAAAGTTCGATTTTGGTTTCATCTGACCAGAGCACCTTCTTCCACATGTTTGGTGTGTCTCCCAGGTGGCTTGTGGCAAACTTTAAAAGAGACTTTTTGTGGATATCTTTGAGAAATGGCTTTCTTCTTGCCACTCTTCCATAAAGGCCAGATTTGTGCAGTGTACGACTGATTGTTGTCCTATGGACAGACTCTCCCACCTCAACTGTAGATCTCTGCAGTTCATCCAGAGTGATCATGGGCCTCTTGGCTGCATCTCTGATCAGTCTTCTCCTTGTTGGAGGTGAAAGTTTAGAGGGACGGCCGGGTCTTAGTAGATTTGCAGTGGTCTGATACTCCTTGCATTTCAATATGATTGCTTGCACAGTGCTCCTTGAGATGTTTAAAGCTTGGGAAATCTTTTTGTATCCAAATCCGGCTTTAAACTTCTCCACAACAGTATCTCGGACCTGCCTGGTGTGTTCCTTGGTCTTCATGATGCTCTCTGCACTTTAAACAGAACCCTGAGACCATCACAGAGCAGGTGCATTTATACGGAGACTTGATTACACACAGGTGGATTCTATTTATCATCATCAGTCATTTAGGACAACATTGGATCATTCAGAGATCCTCACTGAACTTCTGGAGTGAGTTTGCTGCACTGAAAGTAAAGGGGCCGAATAATATTGCACACCCCACTTTTCAGTTTTTTATTGATTAAAAAAGTATAAAATATCCAATAAATTTCATTCCACTTCACGATTGTGTCCCAATTGTTGTTGATTCTTGACAAAAAATTAAAATTTTATATCTTTATGCTTGAAGCCTGAAATGTGGCGAAAGGTTGAAAAGTTCAAGGGGGCCGAATACTTTCTCAAGGCACTGTCTATACCATTCAAAAGTTTGGGATCACCCACAGAATTTCATGTTTTCCATGAAAACTCACACTTTTATTCATGTGCTAAAATAAATAAAAGTGAGTTTTCTAATCATCAATTAGCTTTTCAACACCATTAGCTAACACAATGTAGCATTAGAACACAAGAGTGATGGTTGCTGGAAATGTTCCTCTGTACCCCTATGGAGATATTCCATTAAAAATCAGCCGTTTCCAGATAGAATAGTCATTTACCACATTAATAATGTCTGCACTGGATTTATCATTCATTTAATGTTATCTTCATTGAAAAGAAATTCATTTTCTTTCAAAAATAAGGACATTTCTAAGTGACCCCAAACTTTTGAACGGTAGTCTATGTAGTTACTTTTAAAAGGATAATTTTATACATTGGACAATTTTACAAGCTTTAAAAATATCATGCATATTTAGAGAGTAAACTATTGATAGCCATTCTTTCTGGCCTCTTATAAAAAGCAGTCAGGAGTCACATTTCAGATGTCTATGAGCTGTTAACAGTAAAATCAAATCGTGATTTTTCACCTCTAAACTTCCTTGATGTGTTCAATTCAGCAAATGTTCCAAAGATCTAATATCCATCCATTCTCTATACACCGCTTTATCCTCAGTAGGGTCGCGGGAGGGCTGGAGCCTATCCCAGCTGACTCGGGCGAAGGCAGGGGACACCCTGGACGGGTCGAAAGATCCAATATATCACGAAAAAAAATCTAAGTTTAGAGATTGCTACTTTTAAGACTTTTTGAATACAGCATGCTGGTAATTTTGTGTATTCTGGACCCATTTTAAAGTAGGGCATGTTTCAGGACAGCCCGATCTCACGAGAATTCGTGAAACTGTCACGTAAATTTTTGTTTCGGTTTCGTGCGCACCAACACGATTTCGTCATGTTTTTCGTGCCGCTCACCACGAAATGCGCACCAATGTATTTTAAACGGCGGACTTTTCGTGCCACTCAGAACGTATTTCAAACGAATGGGTATATTATATTTTTAATGTAAAACCGTGGCGAATCCAACGCTATATTTTGCATGACATCGTCCCTAACCATAACCCTAACCATAACCTAACCATAAGCTAACCATAACCCTCACCATTACCCGGTGGTACACTTACCAATTTGCATAGGAATTTAAAGAATGTCCGACGGCCGCAAACGCGATCACACAAGCAGTATACGCCGATGGACAGCTTAGATCGTCATGAATCCGCCGGTATAAACCACTTTCAGATGTGATTACCACAGCGGGTTTCGTTGTGTGCAACACGAAAAACATTTCGTGGTGAGCGGCACGAAAAACATGACGAAATCGTGTTGGTGCGCACGAAACGGAAACAAAAATTTACGTGACAGTTTCACGAATCCCCGTGAGACCGGGTTGTTCAGGATGGGGTCACTTTGTGATTGACAGGTGGCTACCATATAACCATGCGTTGTATCCTCAGGTTGTCAGTCATCCTAACCTGACTTATTACATTGAGCTTTAAAAGATCAACAGTAGTCAACAAACCAAGTGGTAATGTTACAGTAACTATGTCCATTCAGCGTATTCAGCCTAAGCTGCTGAAATAAGTGGCTATGGGTTTTTTTTGTTTTTTTTTTAAATTTAGTTTTTGCCATTTTCGGCTTTATTTGGATAGTTTTAGTGAAGGCAGACAGGAAACGGGGGAGAAGACATGCAGCAAAGGGCCACGAGCAGGAATCAAACTCGGGCCGCTGCGTCAGAGACCAACCCCTGTATATGGGTCGCCCGCTTAACCTGTTGAGCTATACGGGCACCCTGCTTTGGCTATAGTTTGAGCAAGTCTCAGTGCCTCATAAAACAGGGCACTTTCAGTAGTCAGGAGATTTTAGAGAACTTAATGCTTCCATCTACTGGCAAATTTCACGGACATGAGATTTCCTTTTCCAGCAGGACTTAGCACCTGCCCACAGAGCCAAAAGTACAACCAAGTGACTTGTTGACCATGATATTACTGTGCTTGATTGTCCATTCAACTCTCCTGGCTTGAACACAATGCCACACTGTGATTACTTCATGCAATGCCACATTGATGCAGTTATTTGTGGTTACTGAGCCCCTTCCAGATATTAAATGTAGAAATGAAAATACCTTTCAGTAGTTGGACATTTATGTATTTTGGATTTTCAGGAGCTATAAGTCAAAATCATCAAAATCAAAACAAACAAAAAAAGGTTGCAAATAGTTCAATATACATGATTTTTTTTAAAAAAATTACATAAAAAAAACACATTTTATGATTTAAATCATAAAAGCATGAGCTGCGCCTACACAATGTAATGTTATGCACAGAAGCCTGGTTCCTAGCATGCACAGAGATGTTACTTTGACACAAATCTTCTACATTGTGGTAGAACAAGCACTGGACATGTCCTGCTTCCAGACACCACAGAACAATTCAGTGCAGGACTACGCCCACATTGTTTAGTAATTATCATAGGTCTGGTATTGTACTCATTGATAACTGTTTCCATTCATGAGAGAGAAAAAATCAGCACCAGAAAACCTGCAAAATAGCAAAGAAAAAATTGGTTATGCAAAACCGTAGCTGGGTTTAGACATTAGTTGACTAATGTTTGCCCTATTTTGTCCCTCCATGAACTGCATGCAATACCAACACTGAGCATTTCTTCCCTCAGTATTTGGCCAGATAGGCTTCACTACAAAATCCTTTGGATTTTCGCAGAGAATTAATTCCAGGTTGTTTTATAGATATCAGTCTGTTAAAGACAACAAGAAAGTTGGGGAAGGTCTCATTTTATAATCTGTTCACACACTGGCATCAACAAAGGGATTAATGTATGTAAAATGCCTCACATTCTACACATACCTTCAACTCCTTCCAAAAATCACTACTGTAATTTTTTTATGTTAACTTGTTTAGGCTGGCTCAGTTGAATGAAAGAAATCCAAACTAGTAAATTCACGAAGCTTCCAGGACCTTCTTTGTATGAGTTCACAGATTTTGTGGACTGTGCCACTCTGTGACCGAGCACTAGGAGTGCCTGAATACAAGACAAGCAATGCTTTGTCAAGGGTTCCCCCATAAAATGTTTGAAATGATGAGAAGCACTTAGAATGACAGATACTCTTCCACCTGATTGTGACCAGAGTGGGTGGGACAAATTCCACTAAATAGTGCCCTTTTAGATACACAGTTGCCACAGAACACTTGAAGGAATTTGATAGTCATTCACTCCTCTGTCTGAAATTTTCCACTTTAGCTGTTTAGGTGAGTGTTAACATGGAGAAGCTCCAACTGACTTCCTGTGTGGACATTTAATCATCAGTTGTGTTTTAAACAAAATGAGGTTGAGTAAATGGTGAGTAATTTCTCATTTGGGGGTCAAGTCTTGCTCTAAGTGCAGGCCCTTTGTACGAGCAGTGCAATGACTAAGCAGCTCCCTCCTCCAACACTCTCCCTTCCTCTCTCCCAACAGTGTGTGCATACTCTAATATGAATAATGTTTCTCCTCCAAGTCCCCCCTGTAATAAATGGAGTGCCATTTCACACAATGGCAAAGTCAGGCCTGTATTGATTAACTCTCATCATCGACTCACGATGCCTGCTTCCTTGATTTATGATTGTCTGTTATTTTTACATTAGCTGTCAAATTCATCTTGTCTCTTCGTGGCCGGGGTCGGCCTCGGCAAACAGTAAACACCCAGCACCCTGCCTCCTACACCCCCCACGGGAATGGGCTTTGTTTTCTGTAAAGTATGACTCCACGGAGCAGATAGATACGCGTTCAGGCTGGTTTCACAGCAGGTTCAGGAAGGAGACTTTCAGCGTGGAGCTGTCAGAGACATGGAGCAGTGCACAAGAAAGGCACAAGGCAGAATTAATACACGTGTTATTATTTAACCTGATCTAGAGGCTTAAAACTGTTGTATTCACTTTTTTGTGTGTGGAATAGAAGTATTTGTCTACCAGCCTTTTAGTCAAAACCTGCAGCTGCTGTATAAATGGTCATCTTGCTTTAGAATTTACCATTGCTTTATTAGATGCAGTGTTGAATTAAGAGCATGTTTTCAGGACATTGTGTGTTAGAGCACTCACAATTCTAAACTTGTTCCTGTTCATCTTGAGATCTTCTACCACTAAAGTGTGTTTGGTGGATATTGGAGAAAGTTAACAGATAGGCATGATGATTTTTTTAAGAAATTTTTTTTATTTTTTTATTTTTTAAGAAACTGAACTGCCTATGCTGTACTATCAACTTTAAATTCAGGCAATTTTAATGTCTGTAAATGCAGCACAGCTGGATTTTTCTATATTCCGCTCCCTCTACCATATTGAGTCCACATCTGCGACTGCTGTCAGAGACTTTCTACTGTGTTTGCAGTTTATATTTAAGAAATAGGTGTCACTTTGTGGTAAAAGCATCTTGTAAACTCACAAAATCGCTGTTCTTGGCAATCACTCATCTATTACAACTGCATTGTGGCAAAGGTCTGCACCAAAAGCACACTCAGGAATCAATCAGGCTGAATCTGAATCAGATTTTCACCATCCTGATTTTTAAATCATGCCCTCGCATACTTTCTTCATCCTCCTCTATATTTTTCCTTGGACTGTTTCTCTTGCAGAGCTGCAGTGCAGGCAAAGTAACTAAAAGTGACAATTTAATGCTAACAAACAGCAGCTTTTTGTAAGATATGTCTGTTATTTGCCTAACTCAGATACTGACACCTTTTGTGAGCTTTGACCAAATGTCATTCCGTGTTACAAAGCGTTCTGGATGTGGATCTTTTCCTCCATCACTTACCATGTAATGATTTCACAGACATCTATGAACTATGAAAAATAGAGACAGTTACAGAAACCAAGAACTGTTTTAATAAACATACTGGCACATGAATCTTGTTTTACTATTGGCATAAAATGAATAAACCTGTCCTTTAACACTTTATATTCACACGAGCTTTATAACTAGGATTCCCTTACCATAAGTGCTCTGATAAGTCTATTAGTTTAATGTAACTCAACCACAGGCTGTGTAATTTTGCAGAAAAAAAAGGAAACTTAGCCACTGGCCTATGCATATTCATTATGTGTGAAAAAGCAAAGCTCACAACACCAATAAACAAAAATCTGAACAACAGAAACACAGTAATGTCTTCAAATATTCTACAGTTTTACAATTTCATTTAGCAGACAGACGAGTATTGGTACATTCGAACTGGAACTTCTTTTGATTCCATTCTTTTGCTTGATCAAATTAATATTGCTGTGAATTTTAAATAATCTTCTGAGCATAGAGACTGGTGAAATCTGCATTCTACGCAGACTCTGAGAAACCACAGAATGACTGCATGAAGCACATTCCATTTTACAGAAACTTCCCCACCTTTGTTACGTTTATGAGTCTTTAAGTTCATGAAAGTGTGGAAATTTTGATATTAAGCCCAGGATGTTGGGTGCTATATATGTAGCCCTGTGACAGACTGGCGATCTGTCCAGGGTGTCCCCTGCCTTCGCCCGAGTCAGCTGGGATAGGCTCCAGCACCCCCCGCGACCCTAGTGAGGATAAAGCGGTGTATAGAGGATGGATGGATGGATGTTGGGTGCTACATTTTTTTTCTAATGTGAACATACTACATTTAGATTCAACTTAGGATTTAATTTAGAACTGGGACACAGCTTAAATCATCACTCTCTCACTATCTGAAATGAAATTTTAATGTCATTACATGTACTGGTGAGGCATAACGAAGAACCACTATTTTAAAAACAAAGTCTACATAACTGAGTGTGAGTGGGCACTTTAACTGCAGCTTTACAGTTTTGTAAGCACTATTTCCTCAAGGTAAGGATAAAAGGGGAAAATCACAGCATTAAACAGATGTTCTAGTTGTAAATTGTCACTTCATATATAAGCTATAGGTTACAGGAACAGATTATTGTTAGCTAACTAGATCATTGTAAAGCCATGAATTCACTGTTGAATATTTGTTCTTGATAAAATCATAAAAAGCTGGAAAAGTTAAACTCTACTCACTTTGAATGTTAGACATTTGTTTAAACAGCACTGAATTAACATATGTATTGCCGCTGTTCTGATGGCAGTCTTAAATTTGCATCTTGCAGGACTGAATTTGGTGGAAGGCGGATTCTTTCAAGACAATATGTTTGTGACTTTGAGATAAGAGCACAAACCTTCAATTCCAGCTCTGCAATTTGACCTGAAATTTACCAAGACAGAATATTAAAATCATTTGAATAATGTTGTTTCACAGATGGATTTTTCGTCTATACCCTGCTTTAGAGTGACAGCCAGATAGACAATTACCATGTGCAATATCCATGCTTTGCTTGTCTGTTTGGAATTGAGATTGAACATCAGCACTAGCTGGTGATCAGCTATCAGTTTAAACACAGTGTCCAGCTCCGTCAATTTAGAAAGCTGCTATTTTGCCCCCCTCCACCCACCAAGACTGGATCTAGCAAATGTCAAGGTACACAGGTCTAAGTTAGAATAACCTCCCCTTTTCTCCCCTGCTTTTTTCCTTCCATTCAGCCTGGTGCTGTTTCACCCTGGGAGAGTGAAGCGATAATAACAGACGGGGCGAGGCGAGGGGTGTTCGGGTAAAGCGGGTCCTCGGCTCTAATAGCGGGGCTGTCTGCTCTCCCAGACCCACCGGCTCGGGGGTTCATTGAGATTCCATTAGAGGCTGTGGAGAGCAGTTTCATTGCAGTCGTCCTTTCGTTTGCCTGACACTCACACGGGGATCACTGTAAATTGGCTCTGTCATAGCAGACAATTTTTGAGATGTGAAGTAAATTAAACATGTAATCACACAGCAAGCAGTGCCGCTGGTTTCCAACACTTGACTCCCGTTGCCGAGAGGCCGGAGGCTTCTCACTAGCTCGTTTTCATTCCTCGTTACCCTCCTATCTATACCTCCATCTCGTCATTGTTAAATTACACCATACTATTTGCTTTTGTGGCACCTGGAAAAGATGATGTGCTGACCTTTAATGATGTCAGGCCACGCCTGCAGATACAAACTCGCATGATGTCTAACCATGTGCAACCTCTGACTTTATTCTGCTATTCAACAGGGATACACTGTGACTTGTAATAGAGTTGGGACCAAAAATTTTCTCTTGCAGCTCAGTGTTCTAAACCAGTGCTTTTTAGTAACTACTGGCTGGCTTATGGACTGCCTCACATGTTTACATGTTTTGTTCTCTGATGGACACTGTACTAACTCTAATGATACATTTTGACCAGCAAAGACAGTGCATTTTAGTTAAAGTTGTGTTGTTGTTTTTTTATTGAGAATTAAATGATTTGGGTTAAGGTTAGGAGGGCAGGGTTACAAATCTATCTAGATGGTTACTTTGTTTTCATCTGACAACTAAAATCAATTTCGAGTAGGCTGATGCTTAAGGCTTAGGCTTAAAGGGTTTTGGTTATGGTTGAGAATTTTGTCTGGTTAGGAAACTGTCTTGACAATGTCTCATTTTCCACTATAAATGGTAGAAAGGGTCAGGGTTTGTGGGTTAGGGTAGGGTGAGTGTGAAAGCTGTGATCTGTGCCTATTGCTTAGGTTCCCATCAAGCAACAGAAACACGTTGGTCATAGGGGAATCTCAAAACCGCAGTCTGAATTAATGAAATAAATATAATAGTGTTGTAGAACACAGTATATGAATAACTGTATATATAGTAACAGTTTAAATTTGTGATAATCAGAGTAACTTTACAGTTACAATGTCTTACTTTAAAAAATCTGCCTTTTTCACTTTGGAATTTATTCATTTCTCATAAACCTTTGATTTAAAACAAGTGTACCTTCACCATAGAAGGCTGTGCAGCCATCTGTCTACATGCAACACAGGGGGATATTATAACCTGTGCTTTCCCGGAAAAAAGCTGCTTTGTCCATTAAGCTAACAATTACTCATTGCCAGATTACTAATTGACCACACATCAGGTTGCTAGAATTTTAATGCCAAGCAGGTCCAGCTAACAAACAAACTATTACACAGAGAGCAGGCAATTTATAGCAGTTAATATATTTGACTTTGTGGACAATGAAGTTGCTTGTTTGATTGAAAAGTAAATGTACATTATTGTGTTTTATGTTATTTATTTGTCAGCCAGTTCATGCTGTAGGAGAACAGAAGGTGAAACCATCTTTAATAAATATGATTAGATGCAATGCAACAAAAAGCTCTTCAGAGATTAAATGATAACAGAATGTTTGCTTTGAAACTGTAAATTCATGTACTTTAATTTCTGTTGTTGTTTACTGGTTTTCACACCAACTAACTTAATGTTGTGGAAGAAAAGTAAAAGTTGTGCTTCATCCTTTCAGTGAGACAAAACGTCACGCTGTTTCTGTGTTTAATTGAATTTAGAGCTTCCATCTCCACAGTACAGTTATCGTGCTTCCAGAGTGACTTCTTGTTTTAGTCTGCATTAGGTAGCCGTGCTGTATGAATGACACATGTATTCACACTAAAACACTCAATATTAATGACAATGTTGGAATAAGTATCTAAATGTACATTACAAATGACATTACATTTTGGTAACATACAGTGAAAAGAATTCTAATACTTACCTTCCTAACAACACAAAACCCTGAAAGAGTTTAAAAAAAAAACACATAGACACACATGGTGCATATAAGGAACAGAGGTTATGAGATGTCTTGACTGTTGCATGACCTGCACCTGTAATGAAAAAAATAAATAAAAGAAAACTCATCAATTCCCAGCTCACCACAAAGATCAACTGAAGGGTTGAGCAGGTCATCAGACTAGAACGATACCTAAGCACAATATCCGAATATCTTGGAACTATCATCAACAATGAACTAAACTTTGAAGCAAACTATGAAGCGGTGTATAAAAAAGGACGCCAGCGCCTGTTTTGTCTGAGAAAACTGTCCATTTTTAACATTGACAGGACTATGTTGATCCTGTTTTATAGTGCTTTTATTGAATCAGTCTTATCTTTTTGTCTTGTTTTATGGTTTGGAAACATGTCCTTAAACAGTTTTTGTTATTTAAACCAAATCGTGAAATGGTCCAGCAAGCTGATTGGAGAGTCTCAGCTTCACCCAGAATCCCTGTATACCAAACAGTTACAGAGGATAGCTAACTCTGCTGTAAGAGATGACTCCCACCCTCTTAATGGTGAATTTCAGCTGCTCCCATCAGGTCGGATGTTCAGGGTACCCGTCTGTACAACTAGACACTACAAAAACAGCTTCGTACCAGCAGCATTCTGTGCTATCAACAAATGAGAGAAACTGAAATATCGCTAATGTAGTTATTCCTTGTATTGCTTCTCTCATCTTGATCTTATGGATGGCACATTTTTATCTAGCTTAGTCTGACATATTTTTAGCCATTTTTATTTTATTTATTTACCTATTTTTTTACTATGTTTTTTATTTATCTTGCTTTTACTTTGGGGCCATCTTCTTTGTTCTTTTAGCCGTAGCACTGTCGTCACTTTGTCTTGTCTTGTGTTGTTTTTAGGTGTGTTACAATACGAGAGAACTCACTCACTGTAAACTGAATTTACCTAAGGGTACAATAAATATTTTGAATCTTGAATCTTAAGCTTCCACTCCGGTGACGGAGGTCAAGGCAGAATGAGTAACTGTTATGGGTCTGCTCCTAAAAAATGCAAGCAGGCAGCTTTGAATGCAAAGGCTAGCTTACAGTGATCACATTTTTGTTTTTACTTAAATGTTGCATAGTTGAAGTAATAGTTTTAATAGTTTAAATTTGATTTAAATTTGCAATGATTATGAATGGTTAAAAAAATAAATCCCATTTTTTTTTCATAAATGAGTGATATTGAACCTAAAAAATGTCATATAGACTACTTATACACTCTAAATATGTGATATGTTTTAAAAGCTTGTAAAATTATCAATTGTATAAAATTATCCTTTTAAAAGTAGCTACATACACTATCATTCAAAAGTTTGGGGTCACTTAGAAATGTCCTTATTTTTGAAAGATTTTTTTTTTTTTCAATGAAGACAACACTAAATGAATGATAAAGTGTAGACATTGTTAATGTGGTAAATGACTATTCTAGCTGGAAATGGCTGATTTTTAATGGAATATCTCCATAGGGGTACAGAGGAACATTTCCAGCAACCATCACTCCTGTGTTCTAATGCTACATTGTGTTAGCTAATGGTGTTGAAAGGCTCATTGATGGTTAGAAAACCTTTGTGCAGTTATGTTAGCACATGAATAAAAGTTTGAGTCATCATGGACAACATGAAATTCTCTGGATGACCTCAAACTTTTGCACAGTAGTGTACGTTTTAAATATTGTAAATCTACAATTTATTAAAAGGATTAAAAGAGAGCTCCACACTCATTTTATGTGTGATATGTTTGTATGTGAACCTTCTGCTGATCCCAAGGTGAAGACAGTGCAGTGTGGTAGTTCATACTGTCACATTCAAATAGCCATTATACATTATAGAGCATTTTTAAAACAGCAGCTGTTCAATCAAAGTGCTCACAGACTTTACAGTGGTAATTCTAATATGGATTTACCTGAGAAATTTAAATATGATTATACAAAATTATACAACATACAAATTTACTTTGCCAAATTATACTGTAAGGTTAAGACTCTGCAGAATGACTAAAAATATTAACGTTGAGAACCCACAAAAATATCCATAAATACAAGTTGGAGTTCCAGCGTGTTTACTCAGACTTATTAAGTAGGTAATAACTGTGAAGAACCACTTAACAGATTTGGACTGGGGCTGATGAATATTTCATGTGGGACAAAAAATTCACCATTATGTCTAACATCAACTTGGTCATTATTGATTATTGTCAAAATCAAAACTGCACTTTGTGAGTTTTGAGTTTGACTGTTGTGCAGTTGTGTTAATGCATAAGTTTACTTTTGTTTACTCCATATTAAATTTGTGAAGTATAAATATTTAGCACATTTTGTGAAATGAGTACCATTGGCTAGATTGTATGCTCTGGACACAAAGTTTTAAAATGATATTAATTTTGTGTTTGTCAAAATGTCAGAGGCCAAACATTTGACTCATTACATGCCTTATTGATAATCTATTTGGTAGATTATTTTGATTCAGCCAGAACTGAGTTAAGGAAAGAACAGTGTCATATTGTTATCAGTTTGCCCACTACTTTCAATTTCAATTTTGATTTTAACTTGTGCAAATCCAAAAAGAAACCCTTAAATAATACAGCATTGAAATGGCAAATAGACATATTTATGAATTCAAAAAAAAAAGGTTAAGTTGAAAATTAGGCAACTGAAACTTGATTCATTATTTTTATTCTTTAATTTATTTTTTAAATAAACAACTTTGGTTACATAAAAAATATGAAGAAGACGAAATGAGAGAAATTGAAGGGGACTCCATTCATCTGCCCTCCTGCTGCTCTCCATATGCCCCTTTGCCTCACTGTCAAACTTCTACCTGTTGTTTACTTAGTAAGACACTGCTGCTGTGTCACCAGCTTTGATATGCCAGAAATATCACATAATCCCTGTGTTACACACTCCTCTCCCTGCTCCAGCGTCTCTTGTTCCTGCTTTGTGATTAAGCCGTTGTATGTTGTCTCTTTCCATTCCCATGCTGCAGCTGAAGGCCCAGTGAAGTGCTGCTGGCAGTGCACCGGCAGGGTAGCGCTTGAGTGGAGGAAACAGCAAGGATCGAGCAGCATAGGCTGAAAAATTAGGTCCTCGCCTTGTAATTCAGCGGCGGGAGCTGATATCATCAGGCCGCAGTCGGCTATCAGGCAGGTAATACCACCCACTGACTGTAATCGCTAATGAAGCTACTATTGAGTTTATAATGCGCTAAATGATGCAGACTCCCACTCCAGATAAACACGTCCCAAATAAACGATTTGGGTGGTAATTGCACTCTGCCAGTGGCCTGTTAATAGAGTCAAGGCTCTGATGAAAGGGTTAACTCTTTTTCTGAAGCATCCTCTCACTGGCTCATTGCACTCTCATTTCTACAGAGATCTCAGCATTCCCTTGGTTATCAGTGTACTTAGAAAGAAAACCTAATTAGACAAAAAGGCCTTTTTTCTCATTCCCTAATTAGGTCCTTAACATAATTAGCAGGTGATGTTAATAACCCTCTTTTAAAACCTATTAAAAGGCTGTTTGGGAGCAAGTGGTGGAGAGGAGCTGGCCTGTGGGCAGCCAGGCGGCCCATCGGAGGGCCCCGGCGAGGACAGCCGAGCATGCTGGGAATATGGTTCATCAGGGCTGGAGTGGTACTGCATTAAGACTTTGGCCTCATTGGAGACCCTGTTAATACAGAGCAGTGTACTGTAGTTCGTCAGCCATTAGGAGGCATTACAGCATGTATGTACAAGCAGCATGCTGGACTGGACTTGGGTTTGGGCTATCATCATATCAGAAAACTGTTTATCTGTTTATACTCAAATAAACTGCAATATTCTTTAAAGAAGACAAACTCTGGGAAGATGTGGACTTTGCAGAACATGTTCATATACTAGCAAAATTAAGAGTTCAAAACCTGCCCTGCATAATGTCAAAGGACTCACCCATAGTAAAAAACAACAGTGAATAATTTCCAGCAGCTGTGACAGACTGCTGTTATCCATGAAACAAACATATAGATTAATAGTACACTACCTGCTGAGCTCCAAACTGCAGGTCAGAGGCTCCTTGGCACTGAGATTTTGGTGTAGACAAAACAGAGCTAAAAAGGGAGGAAACATTAAACCGATATTAATCAGATGGACATTCCAAATGAATGCTGATGCTGTTCTGTGCCTGCTGAGTCTGTGAATAGGCACGGTTTGCTCACACATTCACTATAGCAACTTCATAGGGTCAAAATACATAAGACCTGTGATTACAGTGTGTTGTGTTGCCCCCAAGTAGCCAAAAGAATGATTTACACAGCTTTAAGACAGTTCACTTACACATTACATCACACCCCATCTAATAGCAGACCATACTACTGACAGATGTTAATGTAAACAGTCTGTTCAGTAACTTACATTTATTCATTGTGGAGAAAAACAACAATTAGCCTTGTCTTAGGACAGACAATCTGCATTAAATGTGTGTTATTAAGAAAAAAATGTGACTTAAAAATGTAATTGAATTACCTTCATTATTTGGTGTAGGGGGGGATGCCTTTTTCACAGGGGCGATACAGGTTTTCAACAAACCTTAAATAAATCATCATTTAAAAATTACATTTTATATTTTCCACTGTCTAATATCCAATCAATACCAATATTAGTTTGATGATCTGGAACATTTAGGTGTGAGAAATCAAGCAAATAGTTTTGCTATCTATCTATCTATCTATCTATCTATCTATCTATCTATCTATCTATCTATCTATCTATCTATCTATCTATCTGTCTATCTGTCTGTCTGTCTGTCTGTCTGTCTATTTATCTATGTTCTAAGATGAAATGAGACAAAATAATAGTCAAAACTAAATATAATAAATCCAATAAACTTTGAGTCAGGATTTTTTTTAATTTTTCATTAATACATTTGCAGGTGATGTTCTGCACTTTGTACATTATACAAATACATTGTATCAAATGTACTTTTGCATAACCATGCAGAGGTTTTATTCTAATCTTTAGACCTCTAACTATGCAGATGTTTATCCACCTGTGTGGCACATGGACATCAGGTTTTTTTTGTTTGTTTGTTTGTTTGACAAAAGAAGCTTTAAAGCCTTTTCCAACATGTGCCTGTACAACAACTGCCCATTTCACACGCTTGATACACCCAGTACATGTCCAATTGCTGTCATTATTTACAAACCCCAGGACGGAAGGAGGGGTTGTATTGTGCGTGCATATGGGCTGGGTACCACAAACCACCAGGGGGCATTGTGTATTCAATAATGCACACAGAAAATTACCATAGACACAAAAACAGGGTGCATTGTCACTAACTGGCCTCCAGTGAAATATTGTTGACAGGGCTCAGGGAAGTGCTGCGGGTTCCAGTGAGCAGTCTGTGCACTCTGCCGAGGAGGAGGAAGATGAGGAAGAGGCCGCTGCCGACCAGAAGAGCCCAGTCCTCGTCTTTAATTAAGTATCTGAAACATCAATTTAAATGTAAATATCGGTGGTGCAGCGCCACTCATGCGTAAATTAGAGGGTTGGCCCAGCCACGTTTCTCTCTCTCTCCCAAGTCCCTTGCTCACTTACACTGACATCTGCTCACAGCTGCTCGGCCTGGGGCTGCCCCCACCCCCTCTGCCACACACAACTCACATTCACCAAATTTTACATTGTTTTAACAATCTTAACTTGGTGACAGTGGAATGACTGCTTCATGCACAATGGCTTCAGCAGCGGCCACGTCTTAATCACACCATTCACAGCCCAGGAGAACAGGAAGTGGAGCTTTGTGAAGCCACAGCTTGCAGGCAAGTTTAAGTATTATACAGCACAAAGTTTTAAACCTATTAAATTCTATATATTATTTTTTTTTAAACATTTTTTACATTAATATCGATAGAAAGTACAACATCTATGGTCCAAGAGACCCTAAAATTCTGCTGAATCTTTACACTCTTTTCATGGCCTGGAAGAAACCTACATATGAAGTTTCAAAATACTGATATCAGCTGACACCACCCACAATGTTCAGCTTAGTTCAGTCTTTATTTAGATCTCAAGGCAAATCGGAAACAGCATAGCAGCCAGATAATGATGTAACACACAGCGACTACAACACATAGCACAAATTTAACACTAATTAAAGAAAAATATACAATGAACACATTTACATCAGGCTGCGTCAGTAAATAATAACAAAAGAATAAGCAATTTTTAAATGTTTAATATTATTACATTATTATCTTGTGTAATGTATGCATGCATTTTATAATATGTGTATAGGATTTTTAAACCTCAGTGAGATTTAAAACAATAATAATGACAAATATTTAGATCTTTTAAAGTAACTCATCTTTACTAAAGTAGACTTTTAACCAAGAACTGTGGGAACCAGAAAATGTGAAAATTTCAGAGCAGCTAAAAAAAAGTGCAAATTAAATTCTTATATCTTGTCCCATATTTAGCGATTGTAAATAAATTAATTTCTGTTTTTAAATTTAAAGGTGCAAGTGTCATTTTTAATTTAAGCAAAATGTGAAATGATGAATGCAAAATCAGGCAGACCTACAATAGCAGAGGCAGAAGGATGATAAAATGCCACACTGTAGTTTAGCTTGTTTTCTGACCCACCAGCATCTAAAATATAAATCTAAGCTGCTTGAGGGGAAATTCTGAATCTACTACTTTGATGTAAATGTGTTCATGCTTTTACTCTGTTTTTTTTCCAGACATTTTAGTGACAGGAGGTGTGTTTGTCTGCAACATGTGTCCATCTGGACTGGAGTTGGGGATTGACATTGTGATCACTAACCTGCTCCATTGATTCTTTCTGTTGGGGCTGGTAGAGTTGGAACACAGCAGTGGAGATAACTACTGCAATGTGAAGATGGAAGAAAAGTATCAGTTGTCCCTGAGTCTTCTCTTGACACACAAATGTATCCACTTCACCTGTGCAGAAAACACTATGTGATTAACCTTGTAGTTTGAGCTTTGACACGTTTTGTGTGAACAATGTTTTGCATAAAGTTATTTTTTTCACCTCATTAACAATATTTTGAAAACTTATTTTAATCTCTGGCTTCCATGTTCTTAAAATTTCTCACCTTCCTTTGCAATTTAGATTAAATTGATTAAAATTACAGATTAAAATAACTTAAGTGCATGTAAATTATTTGGCTGGACAAAATAAATAAAAATGTGGAACAAAGTGGATGCTAATTCCCCAATAAGCCCAGGTCTAAATGACAGGGCTGTGAGTGGAAGCCCTGGATGTAGTCTCACTTTGTCAGCCTGCTCTGTAGAACACAGCGGTCTGGCTGCACAACACTGTCATTCTGCTACAGTGGAAACAACACTTTTCATTTTCTTTCTTTTATGTTTTTTTAATGATTATTTTATGGCTTGATTGTATTTCTTTAAACCAATCACAGTCACCATGGGTGGGGCTTAGCTAAGATTGTGGCCCTGATGTGTACTTGAACTAGTGACAGCATAAATTCTTGTGGTGGGAAATTTGCAAGGAAGATGAGCATTGTGATTAAAAATGGATAATCCAAAACAAAAACAAGCAGAGCTGCCATACTGCACAAAGTCCTCGAAAAAACTTTTCTTTCAGTTTCATTTCCAATGCTGTAGTTTGTTGCATAGAGGTTGCTATTGTTGAAAATTGTAAGTCACAGATAGTGAAAGGAGCTGAAATGTCGACTGAGGTAATCAGTTAATAGGCTCATACGTGCAACCTACATTGAGTGTGACTACCCTTGACCCCTTTAGACACACAAGCACATGCCTACAGTATAGAGCATACATGGAAGGGACTGCCCTCTTATCAGTGTTTTGGTTCAAATGTATGTGTATCTCAGTGTGTCTGTGTTTGTGCAGAGGTGTTGCTTGCACCACTAACTGCCCCTTTCACTGACTTACTCTCCTTCTAGATGCAGCCGAGTGGCACGGCTGGCCTTTAGCCGGCAGTCTGCTTGCCCATCAGGACACAGCTCATAAAGAAGAGTCTCCTCTGATGGAACCGAGGAGGGAGGGATGATTTAATGGAGGGGTGGAGGTGATCCCTTCTTACAGCCCCCTGAGGAGCCCCTCCCATCTTGTTGCTCTCAGTGAAAGGGCAAACGGAGGCCCCTCCGTGGTGGTCATGGAGGAGGACGATGGTCTGCACCACCTCACTGACTACAAGTGAAGCTGATTAACCAGCTCATATTCAGTCGTTTAAGGGTGAAGAGGTGCGCTAGGGGGGTGAAGGGTATATAGCTAGAGAGCAGCACAGCACTGACACTGTGTCCAATATATGCCTTTTGTGTATTCTCCCTTAATCTAGATCACGGTATTAGAGGATGACACCCTGGTGTAATGCCTCAGAAGGATCTCGGCTCAGGACTAAGACTCAACTAGTGTTCAATCTGCGACTGCCAGTTTGCTGATGGGCTGTTAACCACAGCTAAAGGAATTAGGATTGACATGTTCACTCTGCAGAACAATGTAGCTTTTAAGTGACATCGTCTCTGCTCCTTATGGCTCTGCGTGTATGAGAATGTGCTAATCGGTTAGACAGCGCTAATCTGAAGTGAGAGATTTCAACAGGTTGGCACATTTCCATAAAAATTTTTCTCAGTTAAAATCATTAAAGGCTGACCTTCACTGCAGGGTTGAGTGTTGAATCAGTTCATGTATTCTGCCTGCAATACCACTTACTATTCAGAGATGATTGTTCTTTACTAATATGGTATGTAAAAGCCCTTCATATTCTGAAATATTAGAATATTTGACAGGACACCACTGTTCCTAGTTCTGTGCTTCTAATCAAAATGACTCTGCTTAGCGATTTTCTCTCTGCTGCATTCAAAGATCTTTGTGAAAGTCAAAAAACAGTAATCACAGAAGCGTTGTAAAACATTGCAACACTGAAATGAGACCTTCCAGTTTGTTTTGTGATGATTTTTTAATTTTGGAACTTTAAATATCAAAACACAAAACATTTCTTTATTATAGAATTTATGCCTCATGAGCACAGTATCAATAATACAATAATAAAAGGAATATTTTACTCTTTTGATTTTAAGGTATGTATGATCTTGGATATGTTTCCATAATCTAATTTTACCTAACCCTAATTTATAAATCATTTTCCTTGTGAATGTTTGAGTGTCACAGTAAAGTTGTTACAATCCAAATACATTCCACTGAATTTGAAACTTCAACACAATCTTCAGATAGAATATTAATATCTACCAATACTTCAAACATTTCTTGAAAAAAATGTTCTCTTTATTTCAGTGTCTGAGCCTGGCTGCTAAAGGCACTATGACTACTAGGTTTAAGGTGAAGCCTGGTCCCGTGCGTACAGTTTAGGTGCACTGTATGCTCAGCACTGCAACCTAAACAATCTTACCTTTTGTCTTGCTACATCAACAGCATACTACTTCCTGTACTGGAAATGAAGCTTGCATTGTGACTGCAGTAAATGCAATGTCCTGCAAAATTGGCTTTGATGGTTTTGAGGCTGGTCAGCTAAGGGGGCTAGGGCACCTGGGTCCAGGATTACACCATAATGCAATTGTTAATACCATGATCTTTCCCTAATGATCTGAGGCTGAAGGAGAATTATACAATGACAATGGATGGGCTATGCCACAGGAGCATGCAGGGAAGATAATGACATTTGAGTGTTTCCTTGTGTTTCACTGACTTACAGTGTCTTGCTTTTCTGACTATTTGATGTCATGGTCAGTGGTAATACTTCAGTCTCCAAAGCAGTTGAAGAAAAGCTTCAGTAAATATAGTCATACCTTAAAGAAAACTATTACAGAAGTTCAGGATGACCCTGTTTGGGTTTCCTCTACTACTGACAACTTTGAGATGATCCATCCATCCTCATTAAGGTCGCAGGGGGCTGGAGTCTATCCCAGCTGACGTAGGGTGAAGGTAGGGGATACCCTGGACAGGTCACCAGTCTATCACAGAGACAAACAATCACACTCACATTCACACCTACAGACAATTTGGAATAACCAATTAACTTCAGCATGTTTTTGGATTGTGGGAGGAAGCTGGAGAACCCGACTTTGAGATGATGACCTGAAATAATATTATTGAATTACACATGAAGAACATGGCACTTCTGGCACATTTCATTTGCCATTTCTATGCATTTTAGGCATTTCATGTATTATTTTCTGAGCTCCTGTGTTAAAAGCATACTTTTTCATGATATCAACCTGGATAGCCAGCCGTTAGTCTTAGGACACCGTGACAAGCCAATGAAATATAATTGCTTACACTTGCTGTGAGAAAGAAAAAAAAATACAGTGTAATTTGGGGAGCTTAAAGAAATTTAACCTACCTATTTGGTCTGGAAAGTACCACTCCCCCTTTTTCCATGCAGTTCACACAATTCTATGGGTATGTCTGTGTTATTGCCTGGAATCATGCGATTCCATTTCTCAAGTTTATTCAGGACTGAAATGTGAGAGAACCATACAAATATTTTAGTTTTATGTCTTAGGATAAATTAACTTTTGATCCTCTAGCCTATTTTCCCTCCAACTTTGGTTTTGTACCCTAGTCTGATGTTAGTTTGATGGGGAACATTGCAAATGTTCAGAACAGGCTGAAGCCTTGGTTCCTGATTGGCAGGGGGCATTTTCACATCCATCCATCTTGTGTTTTGAAACAGTGACTATATTTAAGACGTCTCATATCATAACTACATATAAATAACAAAACCAAATCCCCAAAGATACGTCTTCATTAAAACTAATAGCACTCAGAACATACAGATAGATGGCATCGTTGTCTCCGGTACTATCAGAACCACTTTAACAAGAATGTCGTACGTTGTAGAACTCACTGTTGAAATGCAACACATCCCAAGTCAAAGCCATGAAAGCCTTGGCCTACAACACTTCCAGTGAGAGTGGGGATTTGTGGCAGGGAACCAGCCAACTGGTAAGCCTGTCCCAGCGCTGGTGCCCACTGGCAGCCAGCGGACCACCCTTGCCATGGTGAGTAATTCCCCTGTCGTTGCTCCATACACCCACAGCTCAATGCTGGCTGGCATGGCTCCCTGTGCCAATTCTTAGTCAACAGGATTAAGCTTGCTTAGTGTGAGCTCTCCGGGATCACCTATACTCCATATTGTACACTCACAATGCTGGCTCACCAGTTTGGCTACAACTGCCTGTTTTTCTTTCTTTCTTTCTCCCTTCTCTTCGTCTTTGAATTGGAAGCATATGAATGTAGTTCCAATATGCAGAGGGGAGAGGATTGAGAGGTGGTAGACACCAATCGAATCCAGGTCTAAATGGAAGAGCTTAGTTAATTTGCCATGCTACTTATAAATTGGTAATAATGAGTATAGAATAAAACACTGGTTGGTTGCAGTATCAGATTTTTTTACTGATGTTTCACAGCAGGACTGGTAAGTCCTAATAAGAAGCCACGTAAGCAAGCCTGCAAACCAGCAAGCCTTGGAACTCATTCAAACTGGTAACATTGCTCATTTTGTGTCACTAAATGTTCTCATTAGCAACAAAATTACTTTTGATTTGTTTTGTTTGCTTGCATAAATTCCATGCTGCATCATTCAATGATCCCACTGGTGTATAAAGCAAGCTGTAATATATTGTTTATTTCAAGCACACTTTGTAAAGTGACATTTGTTTGGATTCATGCATGTTTTGTTACAGAGGAAATGAGATAGAAACATTTAGGAGGTGATGACAGTTATGAAATGGCAATTTGGACTAAGACCCTTGATCTTCCTTTAAAGGCAACAAGCAGTACACACTATTTCTAGAAAACCATAGTTTGCTTGATAAAGCGATAAACTGAGGGGGATCAGAAATATGGCATGTATTTTATAAACTGGAAATCACAAAATGTTATTAAATGTATTGCAGGCTTTTGGGTAATTATCTAACATCAGCATCAAACCATCATGAGATGTCACTGACCATAGATGTTTGAATGTATGAAAAGATCAGTGAAAATGTTTCTCGGTGAAGTTGCGCCACAGATTATCCAATGACTGAGTATCCAATGACTCAGAGTATCTTAAAGTATCTTAAGTAGTATCTTAAGTCTATCACTGGCATCTTAAGTATCTTAAGAAGTATCTTAAGTAGTATCTTAAAGCATCAGAGAAATGACAAGAAATTCAAATTGTTTATCAAAATTGCTCTACAAATACAGTTATTTGATGCCAATATAAAAATTAATTAATCTGCCAAGGAACGCAACAGAGTTGTGTGATAATCGGTGTATGTTTGTCCCTCTGGTAATCTGTCCTTCCGTCTCAAAAATGGACGAACAGATTTAGATGAAGTTTTCAGGGAAGGTCAGAAATGACACAAGGACCACCTCATTAGATTTTTACAGTGATGCGGCTTATAGTCTGGATCCAAAGATTTGATAAAGATTTCTGTATCATTGCTAGATAGCGACAAAGCGTCATTGTAACCATGACAACAAGTTAACGCTACATCAGCTGCCTGCTGATGATCACATGATTATGATCCTTCTGCAAATCGACTGCTGCTGACTTATCCATCGGAAATCATACAAGGACTGTGCAGCACTGGTGGAGTAATCATCCCTTTCATGTCAGATCGGAGGATGATGATACACTGGATGGTGGATACTGAGAGCTTTGCGACCAAGCTGGTTAGTTTAACTCATCAGATGTAGGTTGTGGGTCTAAGCCTGCCATTAGTGAAGAGCAGAATGAAATTTAACATCATGACCTGTAGAGTTTCACACAACTCTACAGGTACAAACCTTAAGGTAATTCCACCTCAAAGTTACAAAAAAGTAATGCTGTCTAAGAGAAGAAAGACTTTGGCCATTGCTCCCAACCAACAGACTTCCTGTGTACACAGATCTGTCTGTAAATGGTATGACACCTATCTTAGCCACCATTCTCTGTGGTAATTCACTACAGACTTATTATGTGCCAATCACTCTATTAAACCGAACATTTCCCTTGTTATTAGGGTTAGACGTTATTTCTAAGTGAACATGTTTGAATAACAAAGCAGTACTTGAGTCTTAGCTTGACCTTCTGCTCTGGTGATTTTCCATCACTGAATCCAGGAAAAGCTCTCCTGACTCAGTATTTTGGTATTAAATTGTCCCTCAATGCCATTTGTGTCACATTATAAAATGCTAGCGGTATAGAATGTCATTTGGTGGAATCGGGGGCATTTGCTTCAGAAAATTAATGCGGCTTCCTCTAGGATCTCTGTCTTTTTCTTCAGGGTTGTATTTCATCAAAAATGAAATGCCCTTCTACCTGCAGCACCCTTTTGACAAGAATAATATTCAATGAATAGGACTATTATCAACGTCTAGGTCTTAGGGTATATTTCTTTGTAACAAATAGGCGAGCAGGCATGATTATGTATGTAGTGTCAGAAAGAGACATTCTGAGGCACTACCCTGG